>NC_091059.1:203050805-203675805 GCF_000393655.2 Nicotiana sylvestris
CATAGAAATCCGGGTAAGGAATTCTGTTAACCCGGGAGAAGGTGCTAGGCATTCCCGAGTTCCGTGGTTCTAGCATGGTCGCTTTGATCATACTTGGCTTAATCAAAATTGTCTAATTACTCACTTTCAAACCTATGTGCTTTAGCCTTTTACCGCTTTTAAACTAAGAAAAATTATCTTGAAATAGGTCACGCGTACGTGTATCCATTTGTTTGGCGTGTCAAAAATCGTGTCACGCGAACGTATCCACAATTAATAACACTTTATTATTATTAAGAAAAATTAGTCGAAGTTGCGCGAACGCATACTCTGAATTATTCTTTTTAAAATCGTAATTATATTACGCGAACGTATACACAATCACGGTGGTATATTAAATGGGCCTAAAGCAAACTACAAACATTTGTTGTTTACATCTAAATCACAAGAGGGTCGTGTATATTAAGGTTTGTTTGATTTGGTGCACCTCGAATCTAAATAGATGGAATGATTGAAAGAAATCTATGGTTAAGATCTAAATTATAATACCGACCTTCATTCGTTAAGAGGATTTAAACCTATTACGTACTTAGAAAATAATGATTTAGAAGGGGCGAAGGCCCAATTTCAATTCCCTCCCATGTTTGGGCTTGGTTGGCCCAAACCCAATTGTGAGTACCTGTATTTCTGATGCTCAAACGGATGCCTTAGGCATGCCCAACCCAAAAAAATTGGGCATAATACAAAACAGGGGCTCGAAGTCGATCCTATGAGGTCGCACGTACTGTTTGGAATCATTATATTCTCAGGAAAATACATACCCAAAACTACTGATTTTCAAGGCTTACACAACTACGACAAAATCATCATTTTAAACTTTAAACACAGAGAAAAGAAAAAGAAATCCTCATCATAACCATTTTTGATATTAAGACCTCATGATTCAAATCCATGCTAGCTTGAAAACCTTATTCCACATCTAAAAATGGCTTATGGCTTTCAGGTTGACGACTCTAATTTAAACCTGTCTTTCAACTTTCATATATAAGAGGAGAGGAATTGTAAACAACCAATCCTATTGCTAAAACTTCATGAACTAAATTGCATGCACATGTAAGTCATTATCTATCAATGGCGAGAAATCAGTATACTAATCTAAGCAGGATTCAATGAGCTAATAGGTTTCATGCATTTTTCTGAGACAAATTGCAACATAAAACTTCAAAAGACACATTATACTACCACTACCTTAAAAATGAGTCAATAAGAGAATCATTATTATATCACATTACTGCTATAGGAATTCTTAAGGAGGAAACAGAACATAGCTAACAATCATGGTTCAAAAATAGTGTTCATTTCTGAGATCTTCAAATAGTCATAGCTTTCAAAGTTTGCATCTCATACATTATGAAGGTCGAAGAGTACCTGGGAATGGAAAAGAAAAAGGAGAAGAAGATCAGCAATAAGGCATCAACACACAACAATTTCTCCAACCAGTTTTGAACCCAGAAAACGAAGTAATAAACCCCAAAAATCGACTCCAAATCCAGCAAACAAAATTCGAACCAGAAATGAATCAAAACACTGGGAAACCAAATGATTCAAACCATTTTATCCTTCAATTTTTCAGAAATTAACACAGAGGAAATATCACAGGAATTTCTAGGAATTTTCAATAGAACAATAAAAAAAATTGTATCCTTAGCTGTCTAGGATTTTCGGATTTTTTGCTCTTCAATTCTTGCCTTTCTGCCTTGAAAGGCAAGAATGATACCTCTTATAGGCCCAGCCAATAGGGTAGCCCCCAGAACTACTTATTTACCCTTTACCCCCTTTTTTTCTTGTTTTAGCTTAAGGGCCCTTAATGTACAATCTAGAAATTTAGAATAGCCCCAACCCCAGCTTCCTAGAAGCTTCCCTAGTCAGTTACAACAAGATTCCTTAGGCCAATTCCCTAGACTACCCTTCGAACCCTGATTTTTACTCTAGGAACCCACATGGGTCAGATTGACCCGATATTTAAACCAATATTTGGGCTCAATTCTGACCCCATATCCTAAACCAAATCCCTTGGAATGAATTGTGAAACAGATTCAGAGCCCAAACAGCAAAATGGGTTGAACCAGGCTGACAACTAAACGACTTCACAAGACTAAAACCTAAACTAACATGCGGAATTGAATGAAGCTGTCAAATAAACCTAATTAAATTAACCTAGAAGGCTGAAAAAAGCAGGGTGAACTCAGATGGCGAATTAAACTTTCAGCCATATTACTATAAGACAACTAAACTAAAGAAAGGGGAAGATGATGATAATAAGACAATGAGAGAAAGAAAACACAGAAGGGAAAAATAACTTACCAAATCAACCTCGATGCCAGACGGAAAAAAGGACCCAATAAAACTAATGTCGATCAGTCGTTCTTTGTTAAGAACAGACTGAGCAACATCAGTCTTGATGAGTCCAAGCTTCAAAACTCGACGACACACCACCCTATGACCATGCATGCTACCAAATTTCATAAAAAATGACTTTTGGATTTTAGGGTTCGCTTTTCGATCTGAAATTCGAGAAGTTCCGGGGGAATTCAAAGCAAACGGAGTGGAAATTTGGAACGAGCGAGTCTTGGGAGCCCAGGGTGTTAATTCGGAGTGATTTGGGAGAAATCAAGTTTTGGTCTGATTTTCGATTGAAGATTCGAGAAACAGGGCTAGGATTTGAGAGAAACGATTTGGGGTTTTGGAATGGGGAGGTGGAGAGGAGTTAGAGGTGTAAATTTGGTAGGGTTTGGACGCCGGCCGCTGCCGTGGGCAATTTCCGGCGGGCGGCAGGCGGTGGTTTAGGGCGGGGCTAAAGAAGGGTCTCTGAGGTGGTGAGAGACGAAAAGGGGGGGTTTGAGAGGGGCAAGGTCCATTCGGACACTTATATACCATCAAGACCCACGATTCCCAACCGTTGGATCTAAAGAAGATCGACGACTGGGATTCAAACTCATCGAAACGGGGTCGTTTGGTTTAGTGTGGAGATGGACCGGGTTCAGACGGTTCTGGGCCTGGGTTAAGCGGGTATTTTGGGCTGAAAAATCAGATTTGGCCCAAAAATCTGATCTCATTTTTTGTTTTTCTTCTTTTCTTTTTTTCAATTTTTCCTTTAATTTCTTTTAAATAAAATTAAAATTAAGAACAAAACCTAAATTAATTCCTAATCAAATTATCTGATCAAATTGAATTAATTAATTCTAAATAATAATTACCACCACTAATTAAATGCCAAATCAAAGAAAAACTACCAAAATTCGAAAAATTAAAATTAAAGTGCCAAAATGAACTATTTTGTGATTTTTTCCAATTTTATAAAACACCAAATTACTAATTAATTCAAAAATGCAAAAATTAAATCCTAAATGCAAATGCAACATATTTTTTGTATTTTTCATTAATTAAACAAAAATGGAATGCACAGACCAATGCAAATAATTAACAGAAAATGCCACGAAATCCTCAAAATTGCAAACACTGAAAGAAATTATTTTGTTTTGAATTTGTTGGAATAATTCATATAGGGCAAAAATCACGTGCTCACACCCGGGTCTTCCAAAACCCAGTCCGAGTATATGCCCAAGTCCGAAATCATCATACAAACCTGCTGGAACCTTCGAATCCCGATTCCGAGGTCGTTTACTCAAAAATCCAACCTTAGACAATTCTTTCAACTTAAAGCTCCTGAAATGAGAATTCTCTTTCCAAATCAACTCTGAACTTCGCAGAATTCAATTCCGACTGTACGCACAAGTCATAATACCTGAAGTGAAGCTGCTCATGGCCTCAAACTGCTGAACGATGTGCTAGAGCTCAAAACGACTGGTCGGGTCGTTACATTCTCTCCCACTTAAACATACGTTCGTCCTTGAACGTGCTAAGAACTGCGCTGGAGTTGCCCGAAATCACTGTTTAACACCTCGAGCACCTACTCATGCTACCACAACTCAGCTGGGCACCCTAGCTCGATCAATCTGAAGATATCCTTTTTCACTTAAGCAAATAAGCCTTAGAGCCCAATTCTAACATCCGGAATTCTCTGTCAGGCCTGTTCTAGCATACGCTCACCATATCAATAACTACATGCAACACCAAAACATGATTGCATACCTTAGCTGAATTCACACCTTGCACCACTTTACTCACAAGACCACAATAACTCTGATCAAATTATTCGAAATTCCATGAATCTTATGCTCTCATTGCACCTCATGACATACATAGGTCTTTCCCTAACTCTTACAATACCGACGCAACGGAAGAGATGTGTAGAAATTCATAAACAACTGCTGAACTAACAAATTATTGTGTCTATACTCCTGACAAGAACCGTCACCTCATTCTGAACCAAATAATGGTCTTAGCTCCTTAATATACTTCATATAATAAGATTGCACTGATCCTAAATCCAATGATCTCGTCTCACCCAGTACAAACTGCTCCGGCAATAAGTCACCCAGACGTGACCAAAAGTCTCATATGATGCCACAATGTGCCAATGGGCAATCAACTCGAATGCGATACAAAAGGAAAACGAACTCTGAAAAGGAAATCCAATTAACCCGCTCGCGAATCATACATGCGACGCAGTCAACATAATTAAACGAACACCCCGTTCGCGAATCATACATGCGACGCGGGCACATAACTAATATGAGTTGTCCTCAAAAAGATAGGAAACAAAACACATAAAAACAGATATAGGAATCTGTGCTCAATATCACACTGTTGCGGCACGCAACCCGATCCAAACAACATACCCGTGGCGGCGTGCCACCCGATCCACTTATAATATTCACATAAGGAGATACACACCGAGCCAAATTGCTCATTATAACAAAATATTGAATGTCGGTCACAAGCATGCTAAGTGCATGTTACCATCCCTAGGGAGACATATAGCGCTATAAGCTATAAACTCAAGCACAACAGAGGTGCGATATACGATCTGAATCTCAAGAGCCATTCTTCTCATATAACATCATCTCTACGTGGAACCTCAACACATAAGAAATTTACCAAGTCGTCTCACAAATCACACGACGCAATATATCATTACATGAAATAGCTAACGACGAAATAACACCCCGACTACTCTTCCATAAGGAGTGCATTGCTGAAATGAACACATCTGGCCTGATATAGAGCCCATATTCACATTTAAATCCATCCACAGACCTCAAGTTGATTCTGATCGCACTGAACTAAGCTAATAATCTTTCAAAGGTCTATAATAACTCCCCTTTTCTCATAACATACAAGAACAACCATCATAACCAGAGTAATCCTCCACAGTCCACAACCCAATAAACCGAGTGCCCTCCAGGAATCAATTCTCAATTTAACGACATCACCACAATCTTCATACTTGGTTTAACTCTTCAATCAATCAAGTGACTACATGCCACACTTATACGACCTTCCTGTAGGGCACGCTCCCACAACCTTCTGTAATAGATAACAAGTCTGTGCATCCAAATCACCGGCCGCACTAACGCTGAAAAGCGATCAAGAATTCTTAACTAGGGTGCAAGGCCTTTTTCACGCAACACCGATCTCAGGTGACACTGAAGACAATACCAACTTACTTTAAACATCGAAACTCCGTTCCTGCTCATCCGAGCTCGTGACATCCTGGTCAATGCCGAACTGCAACTTTGACCCTCACTTCAAATTCCATACCACTCACTACACCCAACATGCCAATATACGATAGAACACGATTTTTTTCTCATAACTCCGGAACCACTAATAGATTAACACCACATCATATAAAAACTTTTCACTTAACTCATTTCAGGAGAACCATCGCAACACGCAGGTGAATTCTCATAACCGTAGAATATGCAATCTTCAAGTAGTGGTCTAAGTCATCATAGCCCTTCCGGGATCTGCCTACACATAATAGGCCATAACACTAGAATACTTCTAATAAAATCAATTACGGCGGCCGACAAGCCTCATAGGTGCCGTCACAAATCACATGCATAACTTGATCACGCTAAAGGAACTGATCTCTACCACCAATATGGCAATTCAACAATGGCTAACCAATCTATCTTCGTCCAATTTACCCTTGATTGCCTTTGAAATAATAATAACACCATTCAACACATAGCACACTCCATCCGCACTCATCCCGAGTGACCCTGAATCATGAGACCATGTTGTCTCAAAGCCCACGAACCATTTCATACCTCCCTTGTGCGCACATTCGCATCCTCAACTGGTATGCCCATTATGATAATCCCTCATAGAATCTGAAGTCCTTTCTCATTTTCCTCCCAAATGCTACACTGCAAGTAAAAACATCATAGAACATTCGGGGTCTCTTCTCATAAGCTGCTACAAAAGCTTGATTCTTAACCGTACCTATAGGCTCGAAATCATTAGGCACCACACTTTACCCTTTGAGTCCACTAGGAACGTTGTTAAGAGCCACCCGCTCTGACTTGACCCCGAATATAATTAAATCCATGAATCTTCTAGTACATGAATACCTTCTCGACGAAGCACCCTGCAGAATCACTTTCCTTGAAACTCGCATCTATACAAGGCATAAATCCTGAATCCTTCCTCAAGTCTGAACATGAGCCAATAAGGCCAACCATAGACACCTTTAACAATTCCTTTGCTCAAATTACCACTTATGTTCTTTTCTCGTAGCTGAAATAACCCATCAATATGCTAATAACCAGAAACCTCGTAAGTAGTTAACCATGCAACCCAATCATAGGCAGTGGGACTCTCCCACTTAGCTTAAAGCCACTATTACATAACTCTGGAATTTACCAGGATTCCTTATCTCTTATTGACATAACCTTGCGCAATCAACTGCCAAAATTCTCGGAATCTTTCTATAAAACCCTTTTTTATACTCTAAATCATTAACCACATTCACATGACCGATCTCATTGATGTATAACCAATAGAATTATTCGCAGAAACTTCGCCAACCATGCGACCGCCGATCTGCTCACTGGAGATCACCCACCTGTGGGATTTACGTGCTGACATCTTCCAACGCTGCTGCACAGGGTACAATCACTATAACATTACTAACCCATCCTGAGTCTGAACTCACTCTCTAGCTGCACAAGTCCATTCACCCCTCGTGAGCATCAATTAAATGTGCGACAACATCCTTCCAATTCAAAGTTATGTTGTATCCTTCTCCATTTCAAGCAGCTCCTTTCCGTTATATCAAATCTCAGTGGGTTTTCAGAAATAAGTTGAACGAGGATGGAAAGGTCGTAAGAGATAAAGCCAGACTAGTCGCTCAGGGGTACTCACAACAGGAAGGAGTCGACTATGATGAAACCTTTGCTCCAATAGCTTGTTTGGAATCCATACAAATTCTTTTGGCATACGAATCATTTAATGGATTTAGGCTGTTTCAAATGGATGTCAAAAGTGCCTTTTTGAACAGATTTATTGAGGAAGAAGTATATGTGAAACAACCACCTGGATTTGTAGATTCAAAATTCTCATACCATGTATACAAGCTCACTATGGCACTGTATGGGCTAAAGCAAGCCCCACATGCTTGGTATGATAGACTTAGTTCCTTTCTTACTTATCATGGCTTCATAAGAGGTAAAATAGACACTACCTTGTTTATTAAAAGATCATCGGATGGTAACCTTATTATTCAGATTTATGTTGATAATATTATATTTGGTAGTGCTAACCCTCTTATGTGCAAGAAATTTTCAAATCTTATGTAAATTGAATTCGAAATGGGCATGATGGGAGAGCTAAAATTCTTCCTTGGACTACAAATTCAACAATCTGAAGAAGGAACCTTTATATGTCAGACCAATTACACAAAAGAACTAATTCAAAATTTTGGTATGAGAAATGCAAAATCCATTGGCACACCAATGAGCCCTTCCAAAAATCTAGACAAAGATGAACAGGGAATCCTTGTTGATGAAACTAAATACCATGGAATGATTGGATCAATACTGTATCTGACCGCAAGTCAACCGGATATTATGTTCAGTGTATGTAAATGTGCCAGGTTTCAGTCAGCTCCTAAGGAATCACATCTGACCGCAGTAAAAAGAATCATTCGATATTTCATTGGGAATGTATCTCATGGACTATGGTATCCTCGCTCTAACTCTTATTAATACCGCATAATAGTCCGCACTTCAAATTAAATCTGTAGACCCCAGTCACCAATCACTAAAATTCCCAAATCATTCCAAACTGTCCTTAAGGTGCGTGGTCATCCTACCACAAAGCCCATATGCAACTCCGCCACTCTCCCACTTTGGCGGAACTCACCCCTTTAATCGACTACTCGATCTTTGCTTCTTATACCTGGCCTTCTAGAAATTTTAACCACTGGCTGACACTCCCCACATGTCCTTCCTCATCCTTTGCTGCTCAGTCGTTGCCTTAAATAGCTTCGTAGCACTTGAACCCATAAATCGCTACTAATATTAAACCTTTACGAAGATCATCTTTCTCGAGCCGTCAGCATTAGAAACGTCGATTCAATCTTGAACCACCGCATCCCGCGATATATAACAGTCGTTTCTCCAATATTATTTCATAATATCTTACCCCCAAAGGCAAATTGCAGAAGACCATAATACCGGCAAACTTAACACATACAATCGAAGAAGACGACACTACATCGCATATGAAAATTCCACCACGCTCGAAAATACCAAGTCTCGTTACTCCATCACCCCAAATCTAGACATTAATAGGCCAATTACTTTTCCTCCGCCGGAAATGAAATATCAGATCTCTGAATCATGCACCGAGTAGACTTCCTTTCAAATTATTCATCGCCCTAACACATAGGCAAGTATCCTACCGTCAAGTCAATACTGTGTGATAACCAATCGTGAGCATCACAGTAACCCGTGCATAGCCTCCAAGCTTTTAGAAGCACAACTACCGAGACGAAACAATAGAAAAATCCTTCCGCAAGGCGACGATAATAGCCCAACCAACAATACCGGGAGAAACATCTCGCACCATATCTGTAGCACCATTACAATTCTTCAATTCTCGATTTACAACAAATGGTTCACGCCGCGTAAGATTGAATAGGAAGGAAACAAGGGCATAAGCCTCAAGGAATCAAATCGCACGATGAGGAATCAAGAAGGGATGTGCTCCTAACAGTCATGTAGCCTCTCGAAGATAAGTACAGACGTCTCTGTACCGATTCGCGAGACTCTACTAGACTTGCTCATGACTCGTGAGACCTAAGGGAACCCAGTGCTCTGATACCATGTTATCACAACCCAAATTCCACTAAGGGTCATGATAGCGCCGGACACCGCTGTCAGGAAAGCCAACCAAAATACTTAATTAAATTCTCGTTTAATAATTATGAAAGCTATGATTTTCCTTCAACTTTACCAGTAAAAGATAATCGTTTCAAATCAAATAAGAATGTTAATAAGTTAACACAAGATACCCCATAATCATCCTAGAACCCGGTGTCACAAGTGCATGAGCATTTACTAGGGAATGAAATAAAATACAGTAACTGTCCGGAATACAAAGTGGACAGAAATGAAAACCACACTAAAATACTCTAAAGGGGACTCTGCTGGCTGCGGGTCGTCTCGATAAATGCAGCTCACCTAAGTCTCCGTATCAACCATGTCGTTATGCTACTAAGCCACTAGACACATATGAACCTGTGCAAAAAAAAATGCACAGTAAGTGTAGTATGAGTACGAAAACAACGTGTACCCAATGAGTATCCCGTCTAGTCTCGAAGAAGTAGAGATGAGAGGTCGACTTCGACAATTACTAATGGTTCGATGATAATATAGTAAAAGTGTGAGGAACTCATGGATTCCATAAAGCAAAATTTAACTCATAAAGCCAGAAAGCAGGTAAACAATTTCTCAAATAATAAAGGGTTTCCAAAGAATTACTTTTCATTATCTTTATCAATTTATCTCTAGCCAGGAAAGGCAATTATCAACATTTAAAATTCTTAGGCAAGTAATACAAGCATGCACATATCATGTCGAGGTCGTATGGCCCGATTCAACATAAATGTAAAATGTGCACTGCCGAGGGTCAAACAACGCGAACCATAGATGCATCTATTGCCCCGCTCACGAATCATACATGCAACGCGGTCAAATTTAAATAAACAATCACCCTGCTCGCAAATCATACATGCGACGCAAGTACACATAGAAATACATGCTCAAACAACCAATTAAGAATTTATCGGGGAACGTTTATCCAAATAAAAGTCAATCCTCTTTTAGCGATTTAAGAAAATGACGTTTAATCTTTTTAGAAATTTATTTACCGATTCGATAGGATTTAAGCAATTCAACTGCCAACAAGGTTACAGATATTCCAAGTATAGCATGCTTTTGGATCCTAGACTACCAGAACTTACATATAATAGTAGCTACGCACGGACTCTCGTCACCTCGTGCGTACGTAGCCCCCACAAATAGAAGCACATAACCAATTATTTCACCTATGGGGACAATTCCCTCTTACGAGGTTAGAAAGGAGACTCACCTCACTCCGAAGATCCATAACTGGCATTCCACGCCCTTCCGAAGACTCGAATCAATGTTGAATGTTCCAAAACTAGCCAATAATTATGCAAATCCATTAATATATGTTCAATTACTCATTACAATCAAATTTATAACAATTCCTAATCCCGATCGAAAAGTTGACAAAATTGCTCTCGGGCCCACGTGCCCGGATTTCAAAATTTCTCGAAGATAAAGTTTACCCATGAACTTGCGAACTCAAATACATGATTTTCTCTTAATTCCATACCCAAAATCGTGGTCAAAATCCAAGAATACGAATTTTTAGGTTTTCCCTCAAATCCCAAGTTTCTACCAATTTACATGCTAAAATCCATACACAATCGATATATTTAACTCAAGATAGGTGGGGTTAGCTTACCTTGTCATTGATGATGAAAAACCCCACTTGAAGCTCTCCAAAATCGTCCACACCGAGTGAAAATGGGGGGGGAAATGACCAACCCCCGATTTTAAAAGAATACACTGCCTCCAGCATTTCCGCACTTGCGGTCACTTGACCGCTTCTGCGGTTCTGCAAGTGCTACCCACTACCCGCTTTTGCAGTTTCTCACTAGGCTGCCCTTTCTGCTTCTGCGCCTCAACCACCGAAGGTGCGGTCCCGCTTCTGCGGCTACATGACCGCATCTGCGGTCTCTTCATTTCTGGTCCAGCACCGCATTTGCATCCCTCCTAGCCGCTTCTGCGGCTCCGCACCTGCAGCCAAAACCTCGCAGGTGCGGTTATACCAGATACCAGCTTCTTCAATCCTTCTTCAAATTCCAAATTTGATCTGTTAACCATCCGGAATCCACCCGAGGCCCCCGGGACCCCAACTAATTATACCAACCAGTCCCAAAACACATTACGGACTTGCTTGAGGCCTCAAATAATATCAAACAATGCTAAAATCATGAATCGACCTCCAATTCAAGCTTAATGAACTTTAGAATTTCAAACTTCTACATTTGATGTCGAAACCTATCGAATCACGTCAGATTGACCTCAAATTTTGCACACCCGTCATATTTAACATTACGGACCTTCTCCAACTTTCGGAATCAGATTCCGACCTCGATATCAAAAATTCCACTTCCGGTCAAACTCCTCAAAAACCTTCAAATTTCTATCTTTAGCCAAATGACTCGAAAATGACCCACGGACCTCCGAATTTACTTCCGATCGCGCTCCTAACACTAGAATCACCATACGGAGCTATTTCCAGACCCGGGATCCCAACCAGACCTTGATAACAGTGAAACGTACTTCAACCCAAACTTATGAAATTCTTCCAAAAATGACAACTTCCATAATAGGCGCCGAAACGTTCCCGGGTCTTCCAAAACCCTGTCCGGACATACACCCAAGTCCGAAATTATCATACAAACCTGCTGGAACCTTCGAATCCCGATTCCGACGTCGTTTACTCAAAAATCCAACCTTAGTCAATTCTTTCAACTTAAAGCTCCCGAAATGAAAATTTTCTTTCCAAATCAACTCCGAACTTCCCGGAATTCAATTCCGACCATGCACACAAGTCATAATACCTGAAGTAAAGCTGCTCATGGCCTCAAACTACTGAACGACACACTAGAGCTCAAAACGACCGGTCGGATCGTTACAACGGGTATCAAGTTTTCCCAGTTAGGCCCCTATCTACTTTGCTACCTAAACTTTCAAACGATTGGAAATATTCTTTGGCGGGTACCTATCAAGTTTTCAAATCTGGCCGGATTTTATAAAATTATTATTTGTTTGGATTGGTATAGTTGCAAAACATTAGAAATATTCTTTTGAGTTTTTATCTCAATTTTGATGGACTTTAGTGAAGATTAATTGATTTTGGTGGAACTACTTATTAAAATCCGAAGAGGTAGACAAAATACATACAACAACATAATTATATGCAAGTAGTATAAAGTTGTATGTTTTATTGGGTATGTATACAACAAAACTTTTATATGCAAATTGTATGTTTTATTGGATATGTATACAACAAAACTTTTATATGCAAATTGTATATAAGTTGCATGTTTTGATCGGATTATATAGAATAAAATTTCTTGGCACAAGTATGTAAGTTGTTCGGCAATCGTACTTATAGGAAAATAATCCTTATAATAAATTGATCTTAAAGCTTAGGTTTAAAATTATTATTATAATCCTAAATATTAGAAAAGCAAATTAATGATAATCTTGTGTAACGTGAAGTCCGTTTTTAAAGAGAAATGTATACGTAATATTAGAGTATGCATGAAAAGTTACACAAATTTGAAAGAAAAAGTACAAGTTCAAATTGACGAGTAGTGAGCATATCGACCAATATTTACTATCATCACAAAGCTTATAGGTTCTCAATATTACTTTCGAATGATGTGAAAGATGAGTATAACATAGATGAATGGCCAAAACCAATGCCTTGCAATTTAATGAAAAAGAATATCTCTTCCTCTATGGATCCAACAGTCTTTGGCATATAATTTGATACTTATAAGTTTAATATTCACGGGAACATTTCCGGTAATCCTTCTTTTCAAACATATGTTAGAAATCATTTTGCTTTAGCAATTGGACAACATAAGATAAAAGACGATGATACAATTAATTTTTATTCGTACAATATTCGTCGAATCACTTTACTGAATCAAGAAAAATCTAAAGAATCAATCTTAGGATTTGCTATGACCACATGAAGAGTGAAGAAACTTTCATACAAATTATATTACTATAAACTTGAATTATGTAAAAAAATGATAGAACATGAAATTTAGGTGATGGTTAAATAGTTAACTGTCAATTACATCAACGTAACTAAGAACTTAAATAGCAACACTCAATACTCAGCATTCTTAGCTCGAAAAAAAATATGACCACAAAATAGAGTTTAATTTTTCTTAAATAGTAGATCATATCATAACATGAACAAATACATTGGATGAGATTTTTGAACCTAATCTATATTAATACATAACTTGAAGTTATAGCATTAAACCCAAGTTATAGCTTTGAGATTTTTGATGTTATAGTATAACTTGAAGTTACACTGAACTTCATCGCATGCCAACATCTACATCTAGTGTAAAAAAAAAAAAATTAGCAACAATACTTTTCTAAATTTTCAATATTAATTATATCATACAAGTCGTTCATTCTTGAAATACATGAAATTACCACCGAAGAAAAAAAATACATGGAATCAGTGTTTTGAGAATTGAGAGAGAATTCAAGGGATGAAGGACATTACCTGCAAAGGGTGTTCGGCAAAAACGTAGGTTTACTGTTTCTGTTAGCTTTGCATTAGCTTTATATGGTAATTTTCTATAAAATCTATATTTTTAGAAGAGTTTTAATTGATTGAAATTAATAATTATTAGGACATAGTATAAAAAAGGAAAGGTTTAATAAGCAATATTTTAGATTCTTAAAGGATTTCAAAGAGATAAATTTATATCTATACTATATTAAAAGCACGAAGACACTTAGTGAAATGTCGTTTTCCTTTTTTACCCTTAAAAATTTAATTTTACACTGGACAAAATAGTAATTTAATTTTTTTTTTTAATATTTAGGAATAGTTTTAATTCATTCCCTAATATTTAGGACTCCAAAATCAATTAAAGATTGTGTACCAAATCTTTCCTTATTTGAGCTATATAATATAACATATATGTAAAAAAGAAAATAATAGCTTCGAAAAAACACAATGTTTTGTACGCTTCGTCTGCATGTAAAAACCTTTGATGGAACACTTTCAATTCCTGAAGTTATATTAGGAAAAGTATGAGCACTTTGGAATTCTTTTAGCAATAGGAGTTTTTTTTTAAAACATTAACCAATTAAATTTTCTATAAATATTTTAGGCAAAAGTTTCGTTAAGTATTCATATATATTTTAGGTTATACAGTCAGACCTCTCTCTAACATCATCCTTATATAATAGTCATTTACTATAAAAACTGAGTTATTCTCGGAACCGAATATTATATTATGTTATAATATATGTCCTCTATTACGGCACTTCACTATAGCAGCCAAAAAATTTCGGAACAAATGAGGCTGTTATAGAGAGATTTGACTGTAATCCATTACATTCAATCATTTTACTTAGGAGTCTTTTTTAATATACATTTGGCTAAAAGAAAGGGAGGACGAGGGTGTGAATCGGAAAAAGAAAAAAACTATGTACCAAATTATTTCTCTTAGATAAAATATATATATATATATATATATATATATATATATATATATATATATATTTATTTCTATTATATTGCACGACCAGAAAATAGTAAATATCGTTCATCTTTTACCCTTAAAAATAACTTTTACAATGGACAAATTTGTAACTTTGGTTAGTTTCCTAATGTTTAGGATTTTGAAATCAACTAAAAATTTTGATATTAAATCTTTCCCTATTAAAATAGGTAGGAAGTACTAATATTAGGAATTTAAAATCAATAAATATTTTACCTTATGTAAATTGTACTAATAGACAATACATCCTTTGTGCAATACGTATAAAATCAAGATGAGAACGATGGCGACTTCAATTAATTACTAATTAAAAATTAAAAAACGGAGACATAAAATCACATACATTAAATTAAAATTATTTAATACAGTAACTTCTAAGTAAAATTATTTCAATGTAGAATAATTAATTATGTATTTTAAGTATTCTTATTTAATCATATAAAGTAATTAATTCATGTTCAATTAAGCATCCAAAATAATTATTCAATATCATATTTAAGAATAAAAAATTATACAAGCCTAAATTCATCTATATCTATACTATAAAGTCCCTATCGAAATATCGTTCCCTTTTTTTATCCTTTAAAATTTAATTTCACGCCAAACAAAATAGTCATTTAATTATTTTTCGAATATTTAAGACTTCAAAATCAACTAAAATTTTATTTAAGAAAATCCTAATATTTAGGTCTTCAAATTCAATTAAAATTTACTTTATTATTTTTTTTCCTTATTTGACCAGTTTTTATAAATATCCTTTTGGAGTTTAGTACGTGACCATTAAAGTTTTTTTAATTCTTAGCCTCTAAGGTATATAATAGTATTTGTTTTTCTCCTAATTGCCAATAATTGATTGCCTAAAATATGGAACATCCATCAGCAATGTATGTTCGCTTTTTCCTGTTAAATTTTTAAGAGTTTTGATTTAATCTTAACTTTAAATTTCTAGAAGTCTGAACTAATATGGTGTTAATTTAGAAATAAATTAAGCTACCACCATACTATGTGAACGTGCAACTATAGTTAATATTTTAAACATAAGTTAAACTAATGTATTTGGAATTCTTGAAATAACTATAAATTTGTCATCCCCTCACCCCTCAGCCTCTTGATAATTTTGAAAAATTGACCTCAACATTGTGAACTCTTGAAATTTCAAAATTGTTATTAGCAGAGTACATCCGGAGTGAGTTTAGGATGGTATTGACTATTATTTGGTATTGGATGAACATACAAAGAAGTAAATTTAGACTTAAATCAATAAGAATTCAGGTAACTTTTTTTTACACAAGAAGAGGTTCATTTGGCTATAATTTTGATTAACTTTGAATGGAGAACTATTTTTTTGTATAATGACATTATGAACGTAAAGTTTACAAAGAGATGTTGGATGAGATATAATAACATAGAATATTTTTATCTAATATAATAAAATATTTATAGCTATAAATACTATATAATTAATTACACTAACTTCACTCGGAAAATATTGAATTCAGCTATATATTATATCAATGTAGTAATATTTTTTTTCATCATTTAAACATATATTGCATTTAGTTTTACCTTCATTGCTATTTTTTAATAATTTATATATGTTTTATATTGATTAACATGATGCATACGTGCAACGCACGTACACTATAACTACTGTAAGGAAAATTGTTAAATGACTTTTCCTAAATATTAGGAAAATTATTAAATGAATATTCCCAAATAATAGAAAAATAAATAAATGACTATTTTGTCTAGTATAAACTTTATTTTTAAAGGGTAAAAAAGGCGAACGACATTTCGTTAAGGGCCTTCGTGCTTTTAATATAACTAGTTATTATGTACGCGCGTTGCACGTAAAACTTTAGTCAGAACTTTTACGTGAAAGAACAACTAACTAAATTTACTAACAATTTATTTACATGATGATATGATCATTGTAACGTAACTAACGTGATAAAAATACATCAATCATTTAAATGCTAAAAATTAATGTTATTACATTAATATAATACTTGAATTCAAAATAATATATTCTTAACCTACAAAGATGATCAATTTAGTTAAGTTAAACGATATCTTATTTATACTGTAAAAATATTCAGTGTGGTAGTATCATATCTAATACTTCTTTATAGAGGACATTTTTTGTGTATGTTTCCTTCTATAACTTTGGTTTCTCCATCTCAAAAGTAAAACATACAATTGTCCATTGATAATAGGCTAGATTCATGTAATTTGTCGACTATTTATGCCCCAGCTTGACTACGTTTCACTATTCTAGGATCATTAAATGACGATAAATTGGTTCTAATTGTGAATTTCATGTATTGTAGGAGCGAGTTGCGCTTATGAGGACTTAGGACTGTGTTTGGAGCTAAATTGAAGTAAGGGAAGCCCCTCAGAGCTGAGTACATTGAAAGAAGAGAGAAAATAAGAGTTGAAATGGTGATCCACTAGCGCGCCCACTAGTGCGACCGCGCTAGCCCAGGAGTTCGAGGCAGAATACTATGCCATATGCGCGGTCAGTAGCGCGACCGCGCTAGTCCAGTTCGGAAAACATAATTCAGGGGTAAACTTGAAAGTTCGGGGGTAATTCCACTTAACCTATAAGAGGTCCAGCTCGTCCAAAGGGAGATCATCAAGGTTTTTAGACTGGATTGGAGGCAAGAACAAGTGTGAGAAGAGCAATCAACCATAGAGTTTTTCAATCTTCTCTTTGTTATCTTTATTTGGACATTATGAATACTTTTGTGGTTTTATCTTACTTTGTGGAACCTATTGAAGGATGAACTTCGTGTTATGTTAATATAGTTTGCACGGTTTAATCTCTATTTGTTCAACTACGTTCTTGTTGTAGTTAATTGATAGGATCCTCAATTAGCTGTGCCTATTTAGTATGTATTACTCGGGAGAGAGTGCATATTTAGGTAATTGTTGAACAACACCACTCTCAAAGTATATGAGGGATCAATAACCGAGAGTTTAAAGGCGAGATTAGGGATAACGAAGCCTTAGGTGCGATCTAAAGTGAGCTGTAATAAAAGCCAGCTAATGTAACTCAGGAGAGTGCGTCTAGTAAATTGGCGTGATTACTCGAGAGAGATTTATGGTAATAACAGTGCTCGTGGTCGATAGAGACGATTAGGCAAATCTATGCGAAACATAACAGGAAGGGATTCCATCAATAGGGGAAATCATAACCTTAGATCCTTCTCTTATTTGTTTACAACTCAATCATAGTTAGATATTAGTTTACTTGCTTTTATCCAGTTATAGTTAGTTAAACCATCACCAATTATTTATTAAATATATGGAAAGTTGATTAGAAAGAATTTAATGAGTCTAACAAAAGTAATTGATAGGTTAATTCTCTGATTATTCGACTCTGGGCTAAATATTCGGATTATATTTGCAACGACCGCTTAGTCCTTTTTATAAGGCATAGTTGGGCGTGATCATCCATCTTTGAATCACCTCCAAAAAGTATTATTTTTTCACCGCTGCACTTTGACATATTTGTGAGGGTTATATTTATTATTTATAAAGTTATGTCGAATTTAAATTATGCCGGATATAACCCGAAAAAATTATTACTGCTTTATCATATTCAAAGCAATAAAATATTAATCCTACACATGTTTTTATAAATCAAATCCATGATTAATTGTTTTTAACCAATCATCACACATAATACATAAATAATATTATTCTAAAGTATTTTGCATTTTAATTGAATATAAATTGATGTAAATCCTGAATTAAAAATAATTCATGGCACATGGGCATCTAATAAAAATAAACCAATCAACAAATTTTTTTGTTAAACTTCAATACATAGGAGACTTGGACGAACTTGTTCTAGGAAACCTAATCTAACATCAATCAATTTTCTTTGAAAAATTTGTAAATGAATCAATTAGTCATACTGAAGTAAGAATAAATAAATTAAAGAGCCAATTTATTTGAATTAGATAGTAGCTCCTAATATTTAGGTAAAAGATACTAACTTAATTTAGTTTTAGCTTTATAAAATTAAGATTTTAAATTATAGTAAAAAGTTTCAACTTTGTAGAATGTTATAGAAGTTTTTAGAATGTAGTACTAAAATTTCTTTTAGTACACGCCTATATTTTAGTACATTCCTTGTTATAAAAGAAGTGTAATTAAGAACCACAATTCTTTGAAAGAAAATTATGGACGCACTTTTTAAATTCAAATAGGATCAACGTTGTAGGATCGGGTATATGTATAGTTTAATCAAAAGGAATTTCATCATTAGATAATTATCATTAGATTCTTAAATTATACAAATATTTAAGGGCATAAAAGTCGATCAATGTTTCAGGAATATTTTAATCGTTCAACATTTAACACAAATTATTCGTGCTTTTATAATAATATATATATATAGATGTGTGACTTGTGTCAAATGATTTATTTTATAACTTAATTCTGATAATTGATCGATATAGTAGTATTTATAAGGCTAGCGTTCTAGCCTTTCGTCACTCTAAGTGGGCGTTTGGACCTAAGAATAGTAAAATTTCAAAAAAAAAAAAAAAGTAAAAAAAAAAATCAATTGAAAATGATATTCGAAAATTAGAGTTGCGTTTGGACATGAGTACAATTTTGAGTGATCTAAAGTAAAAATTTTGAAATGAAACTTTTTTGGAATTTTTTAATTTTTCAAAAAATTCCAGAACTAATTTAGAAAAAAAGTGATTTTTTTCCAGAAAAGGTAACAAAAAAAATTATGGCCAAACAAGCCCCAAGTTCTATGGTTGGAAAAGATTTACTCTTTTCGTGTTATTTTATATAGTTTTATCATTGGATGTGAGATTTGTATTGTTTTGAATTATTATTACATTTATTTTAATATAAAATTATTAAAATAATGATTAAAAAGTTAATGTGATGAAAGTGTTGTGAGCACGTGATTTTTGCCTCATACGAATTACTCCAAAATAATTCTCAAAATTAGGTTTTGGCCTTGATTATTTGTTATTTTTAGGAATTATTGCGTGATTTTTCTGATTGTTTGCATATATTTGTGGGCATGTTTAATTTTATTAATGCATTAAAAATACAAAAATATAGCATTGACATTTAAGATTTGATTTTACATTTTTTGGAATTAATTAATAATTAGGATATCAGAAAACTTTGAAATGGTATCTCGTTTAATCACTTAGGCAGAATAACTAGGATTAGTTCAATAATTTGGTTGAATGTGTATAATAATCCACTGATTAGTATAATTTTATGCAAGTGGTTACTAATTGAGAAGCTCCTAATAGTGGTAGGGTAGTATTTGCATTATCAAATTAACTAAAAGCACTAATTGAGTGGACAATTAAGTGGATGATTAAAGTAATGAAAAATTGAATTGGTAGTGGAAAATGCACTAATTGAATGCCCATTTAAGGAAGCTGAAAATCAAATTCAAGGGGGCAGAGAGAGTGGTATACACTCGATATACACTCTGGATACACTGGATATACAGGGGCAGAATTCATTTTGGAGAGAGTAAAAAAGATAGAACCAAATTTTCTGAAATATTGAGAGCGGAAGAACACCAGAGAGAGTTCAAAGCTAGAAAGAGAAAACAAAGAGAGATTTCCAGACTATTGTTCTTCTCCATTTTTACTGGTTTTCTCCGTGTTGCTGGGATTTCTGGATTGAGGTGTTGAACCTACTGTGTTGGGCTTTCTGCTGCTGTATTTTGCTGTTTGCTGTTGCTGATTGCTTACCCCATTTTTCTGTTCTACATACCAGGTACATGTCCTGAAACTCGATGTATGAAAATATCCAGTTGAAAATGAATGAAGTGGAGGCCTATTGTTGTTGAAGTGGAGGCCTATTGTTGATTTGTGCATAAGCCTTTGTAATTTTCTCTCTCTAAACGTCAATGGCGAATCCAAACTGTGCATAACCCTTTGCAACTAACCTGTATATCTATATAACAGAATTACGCCTACCGGAAGTGATTTTTTTAGGATTGACGAATCAGAGTCAATCCCGTTTTATTTATTTTTTTCTTTTTGAAGAGTTCATAAAAAATAAAATAATCACTTTTGATGTTTTGGTTAGGTCCATGGTGATCTTTGTCAAGTCAATAGTTACATGTGAGCTAATTCAAGCAATTTATTAGACACTCATAGTTGATAAAATTTTTGTTTGAAATCACTGTTAATGGAAGAGATATTAGCTGGGACTCGTTTTCACGGAAAGCTAAAGAAGCTTAATTAATCCCTTCATGAAGTAGTTGTTCTCACTTATCACTTTAGTTTTATGTAAAGGGTATGCATCTGGAATTGTGATTCACATACAATGGCTTGAGTTGTACGGAGCAGGGGTGTGAATTTTGTTGAAGTGTGATTCGAAATACACGTCTGTGCTAAGCTTCTTTCTTTTGGATTATTAAATTACCACTTCATTGGAAAATTAATATTGTTATCTGTTGAGTGGATAGAATTAGTTGTGTCATAGGCATTTAGCATTATCCATTTCACGAGTACATGTGCTCATTTACAATGTTGAAGAGAATTTATCATTCTGTGCATCAGAATTTTCTTTTGGATAGTCTCAGAAGTATTTGACTTGGTTTAGGTGGATTTTATAAGTTCTTGTCAAGGTAGTGCATCGTAGAATTGCATAAGTCATAATCGGCTTTTCTTATACTTTAATGCATTTTCTTTTACTCCATCTATTATTTAATATTTGATATTATCATTGTGATTGTGGACACGTTCGCGTGACATGATTACAATTCTAAAAACTAATTCGGAGTATGTGTTCGCGCAACTTCGAGCAAACCTTCTTAATAGTAAAATGGGGTTTCGTAGGGTATTAATTAAATTAGCTCATATAGTCTGAGGTGCGTCGTATACCATTTAATCATACAAAATGACAAATGTTCGTAGTTTTTTTTAAGCACGCGCAACTTTGGCCAAATTCATTTTTATAATAAAAATGTTATTAATTCAATTGTGTACACGTTCGCGCGACACGATTACAATTTCTAAAAAATGAACACTCGTAGTTTGCTTTAGGCTCGATTTAGACTAGTATTGTGATTATGTATACGTTCCCGTAACATAATTGCATTTTTAATTCCAAAAAGTAACTCGAGGGATGCGTTCGCGCAACTTCAACCAAACCTTTCTTAATATAAATAAACCAAGTGTTATTAATTGTGGACACGTTTGCGTGACATGATTTTTTGATGCGCCTAAAGAAAAGAGTATACGTACGCGTAACTCAATTCTTTAATTACAAACAAATCAAGTGATTAAAAGCGGTAAAAGGTAAATGCACATAGGTTTTAAAATAAGTAATTAGGCAATTTTAGCCAAGTATAAATCACTAAGCGACCGTGCTAGAACCACATAACTCGGGAATGCCTAACACCTTCTCTCGGGTTAACAGAATTCCTTACCCGGATTTCTGTGTTCGTGGACCATTAAATAAGAGTCAACTTCCTCGATCCGGGATTTTAACTGGTGACTTGGGACACCATAAATTATCCAGGTGGCGACTCTGAAATAATTAAATAATCCCATTTCGAATAATGTCACTTTAATTGGAAAAACTCCCTTATATACTTTCGGGTGTAGGAAAAAGGAGGTGTGACATCTCTGGCGACTCTTCTGGGGATCTAACCCAGAATCTCTCGTTCAGGGTTCAAGAATTCGAGCTTAGAATAATTGTTATATTTGGCTTTATTTATTATCTGATTTTTACATGTTTGTGCCTAATGTGCTAAATGTTGTTTTTTACCGCTTTGATATTATCTGAATTGTATATATAAACTTCTACGAAACCCTTCTTCTTTCTGAGTCTTCTGAATTTATGGTGCACACGTGCGCGTGACCCACTTTTCTGTTAGAAGTCATACCAAGTAGAATGAGGTTGGGTCAAGTAACTAGGCCGGGTAGACTTTCGTGCTCCCGGTACGTTGCCCCCGCCTCGGCTCGAGCTGTCCGCTCGGGTAAGCCACGTCTAGAACAAATGTACCCAGGTTTTTAAACCTAGAATAACATAGCCTCATGCCGGATCCCTAGTAGGAACGCTTGTTTGCATCACGTGCATCTGACTTTGGGGACTCAACACAGAGGTTGAGTCTGTCTAGGACAGGTGTACCCCAAAAAATAAAAGAACATCCTGATGCATCCTAATGTGCTACATGTTGCAATCTTCAAGGGTAAAAGGGTCATTTGGCGAACCAATGATGGTTGAGGGCAAATGAAAAAAAGAGAGGGTGAAGTGTGAAGATAAAGCGAGCTTGAAAATTAAAAAAAAAATTGCAATTTTTCATCATTTGTCGAAAATCAAAAAATCAAAAAAAAAAAGATTTTGCAAGTTTCATCATTTTTCGAAAAAAAAAGAAAAAAAATCTTATTCTCGCATGTATCCAATCTGCCCGAACTACGCGAGCGTGATTCTCGTCTCTCGGGGCGGGATACGTAGGCAACCCACATAGGGTCCGGTCTTACTAGTAAATATTATGTTCTTGGCTTTGCGGGGTCTTAGCCAAATTTTGCACTTCTAGCCACCTTTTGGCCAAATAAGCCATTTTGCAAAATAGCCTCAATCATGTCTTGCATGTGTCTAGTAGGGAGTGTTATTGTCTCACATAGTGTTGGTTTAAAATTTTCTCATAAAGGTGTGGATTTATTTACCGAAGTTTGAGCATGACAGACACCCCGTGACCATCCAGTCAGGATCGCTCGATCAGGAGTTGCTTAAGGAGATTTGCTTTATTTTTATGTTTTGAGTCCGTTCTTCATTTTATGTCATCTTTTACTTTCTAGTTTTGTACAGTAATGTCAAGTCTTTTGTTATTGTATTTTCTTCTTTATATTTGAAAAAATGTGTTGTAACTCAAAAATAAAAAAAAAGAGATATTGCATTTTATATTTCCGTTATAAGTTTTCTTTAGATTACTAATTCTAGAAATGAAAAAAAGAAAATTTTTGAGGTTGTTTTTCCTTTAGGCAATAAATATCTAGGACTTAAAATGAATTATTTCTATGTTTCCTTTAAGTATAGTAGGACCAAAATTCAAAAAAAAAAAAAAAGAGAATTTTCTTTTAGTATTTCTTTAAAAGCTTTATTTAAGGTGTTAATTCAAAATCCAAAAAGATTTTCTTTTGAGAAGTTTCTTTGGGAAATTAGTGAAAAATGAAAAAAAAATTCTTTTCATTAGAACTTTAGGATATTGTACATAGAAGGAAAAAAGACAACATACTTTATCTTTGATTTATTTTCAGAGTTTCTCCTTTAGGCAATCAAAATTGAAACCCAAAAATATTTTTTTGCTTGTTTCAAAATCTTGCGTCAAGATATCAAATGAAAATTCAAAATAATTTTCTGTGGTTTATTCTTTAGATTTTCTTCCTAAAAAAAAGAATCAAAAAAAATATTTTTCTCTTCTAGGATATTTCCTTAATAGAATATTTGTTTCAAAAGGATA
Organism: Nicotiana sylvestris; assembly: GCF_000393655.2. Taxonomy (NCBI): domain Eukaryota; kingdom Viridiplantae; phylum Streptophyta; class Magnoliopsida; order Solanales; family Solanaceae; genus Nicotiana; species Nicotiana sylvestris. Next base: position 203,075,096 of record NC_091059.1, read on the forward strand.
AAAAAAATATGCACGTTAAGCTTGAGTTTAGAATAGGTCATAGAACGTTAAGTCTAGAGATTCAAAAAAAAAAGAAAAAGGATTTGCTAGTTTTATTTATCTTTTCACATCAGAGTAGTTGTGTAGGTAAAAAAAGAGAGGAGAATGTCAGTTTGTTTACTTTATTCCCGTTCTTCCAGAACTACGCAAAGATCTGATTCATGCAGTGTCATGATACGTAGGTAACCTACATAGGGTTCGCTCGACTCATTCTTTTATTATTATTAAGAAATGAAATAAAAAAAAACAAAAGAGAAGAAGAAGAAAAAAAGATGAAATCATGGGATGAGAGGGAGGAAAAAAGCGATAATTAGAAAGAGAAAAAGAGGAAAATGAGCGAGCTAAGAAGTGCGAGAAAAGAAAAGAAAAGAAAAGAAAAGGTTCAAATGGACAAATTGGGATGATGCCAAGTGACTTTATGACCCTCGAAGTCATTCTAGAATCATTAATTGTTACTAGGTGCATTGCACGTAATGTGATATTTTTGCTATTAAATGCCCTAACGCTAACGTGATAGCTTCATTTTGTTATATTAACAAAAGAAGGGTGGTTGGTTTGTGGTTCTTAAGGTAACTCATCCATTCAACACAAGGCCAAAGGGCAAGGTAGCCATGACTAGCAAAAACTTGGGCACAAGAGTTGTTGACCCGTCAAGGGAGTTTGTGGAGTCGGAGTCTGAATTGAAAGAGGAGTTCCAAAGGGTGAAACAGCAGATGGCAGAAATGTATCAGTCTTGGATCAAGGGGCATCCTTCACCTTCATTCCCCACTAACTACACTGAAAACCCTGCAACTATCCCATCACTATCACAAGTCCAGGTTTCTACTGCTGTTGATATCTCCCCACAACCTTTTCACACTCCACCCCTCAAAAGCACATCATATCCCGCCCCTTTGACCACTCATGCTCTTGTAGTTCCTCCCCCAGCTACTTTTCCTCAATCCTCTAACGAGGTTGTGTTCAAAGTCCCTGATGCCCAACACTATGCACCAGAACCAACTTTCAAAGTCTCAGATTCATACTCTCTCGCTCCTCACTTTGAGCCTCCCGGTGAAACTGAAAGCTTGCTAAGACAGTGGAGCAAGATGAGATATCCAGGAAGGTGAAAATCTTAGAGCAGTCTTTAAGAAACATGCAAGGGATAGGGAGCCAGATGAGCGTGGCTTACAAAGACTTGTGCTTGTTTCCTGACGTCCAACTGCCTGATGGGTTTAAGATGTCAAAGTTCGATTTATATGACGAGTATGGAGATCCCATGGCCCATTTGAGAGGCTACTGCAGTAAGATGAGAGGCGTCGGTGGGAAAGACAAATTATTGATGGCGTACTTCAGTCAAAGTCTGGGTGGGGCAGCTCTGGAGTGGTACACCCGCCAAGATGCTAGCAGGTGGTACACGTGGGATGATATGGCTCAGGCCTTTGCCAGACACTTTCAGTACCATATAGAAATTGTCCTAGATCGCATGTCCCTCGCCAAGATACAAAAGAAGCCTAATGAAAACTTTAGGGAATACAGGCTCAAATGGAGAGAGCAAGATGCCAGAGTCCATCCTCTCATGGAAGAAAAAGAGATGGTCGAGTACTTTCTTCAAGCTCAAGAACCAACTTACTTTGGGCATTTGATCACGGCTGTGGGTAGGTCTTTTAATGATGTGGTAAAAATGGGAGAAATGGTAGAAGATGGGCTGAAGTCTAGCAAGATCATGAGTTATTATGCTTTAAAAGCCACAACACAAGCAATTCAGAACGACACAGGAAGCTCACTGGGTCAGAAGGAACACGATGATGTTGCCATGTTCGTTTCAGAGTCACGACATGGACCAAAGGGTACGCCTCACCAATATACCCAGCCTCAACTCCAACCCCAAACCTATCCCCGAGCTCCACATAATCCACCTCAGTATTATCCTCCGAACAATGTCTGGTCATCTGCCCAACCACCAGGTCACTCCCTATGGCGAGTGCCAGCACCGCATAATGCATTCTTGCCTTCACAACATTTTCGAGCACCCAACAACCCAAGAAAACAGGGGCAGGGAATGGAACAAAGGCAAAGAAATAGTTTCACACCAATTGGGGAGTCCTACACAAGCTTATTTGAAAAGCTAAAGCATTCTGGCCTGATTGACCGCTCCTCGGCTATACTCCAGACTCATATGCAAAAGGCTTTGATCCTACTGTACGATGCATGTACCACTCTAATGTCCAAGGGCATAGCATTGAAGATTGTCGTTCCTTGAAAAGGGAAATAGAAAGAATGATTCAAGAAGGGGTAATTGTGATCAATGACAGTGACAGGGAGCATGCGAACCCTCTTGGGAACTTGTTGACTGAAGTTGATGATATTGAAGTTGGTAATGGTCTTGGCAATATTGATGAGGAACTCAGTGGCTAAGATGTCGTTCTTGGTAATTGGAAAGACGCTCCATTTCTTGGTCAGTTGGAGAGGAGTTTTGGTGGTTTATATTGTTGTCATTTCTGTTATCCGGGTTATTTTCAAGGTTGTAATCTGGATATTATCTTATGACTCAAACCCTTCTATCCTTTTATTTTGCCTAGTTTATTTAGTCGTAGTAGCTCGTTTAGTGTTGTCTAGGTTTGTTCCAAGGTTGTAACCCCAGTTTAGTCTGTTTGTTCTGTTGTTCAAACCCTTTCACCATCTGTCTAATGCAATTTTCTGTTTTCTGTTATTTCTAGTCATTTTTGTTTAGTTCTCTTTTCCTTTTATAGTTCTTTTCCTGTTAACTCTAGTGGCATGACATGCACGCATAATTCTCAGCCTGGTCTTAAAAAGTTAATTTAGTCATGAAGCAATAAAATAATTTTGAAGATGATAAGGACATTTGAGGGAAATAAGTAAAGGCATTTTGAGATCATTTCAAGCCCGAATTGCGATACTGGGGCAGATAGAACATAAAGAAATACTATTGAAACGCATCCTGCCGCATCAGGTCGAAGCTAAGGCAAGTTTTCCCCAAATTTACAGGGGCCGTTCGTGATAATGAGAGTGAGGGTGTTGTCCAATGGTGCTTTTAGTTAACAGATGTAGAAGGCGAATGTGTAGATATGGTTGTCAAGTCTGGTACAATCAAAAGATGTTACAAATGTTTTCCTTGGTTTGTTTAATTGTGTAGTTTGCACTTGGCATGTTTTGGAGATTGGAATGAAGAAAGCATTTTGTTCTGCTATTTAAACACTTTATCCTTCGTTACCCTTTTGAGCCTTAGTTATTTTTATTTCATACCCCTCTTTTGGAATCAGTAGCAAAGTACAGAAACAAGCGCGAAAGATAAGTAAGGAAAAAAGAGAAAAGAAAAAGAATAAAAAGAGAGAGAGGAAAAAAGAATGAGAAAAGAAAAAAAGAAGAAAAAGAGAAGAAAGAGAAAAGAAAAAACAACAAAACAACAAAAAGAGAAAAGAAAGAAAGAAAAGAAAAGAAAATTGCAACAACAAGGCAATTCATATGTCAAAAACTACGTTCGACCTGATTCCTTTTAAGGATACGTAGGCATCATCACGGTTCGGTCTCATCAAAAGAAAATCCAAAAATCCCCAAGCAAGAAACTGGGGCAGAAATTGTGGTAGTTGTAAGAAATCTGATTCCGAAAGTTGTAATTTTGAACCCAATTGAGTTGTTTTGAGCCTTTTGATACCCTTTCTTCCTAACTTCATCCAAAAGCCCACATTACGGTCCAAAGAAAGACCTTCCGACCAGTCTTCGAGACATGCCAAGTCGAGCAAGCAGAGGTGATTCATATGAAGGGCAACACTCTGGTTCAAGTAAAAAAAAGGAGAGAATCTTATTGATGAAAACCCCCACGGGTACCGCAAGGCGATGAAAGCTGAGAGAAATAAAAAGTGAGAGAGTCTTATTGGTGAAAACCTTCACGGGCACCTTGAGGCGACTGTAGGATGAGAGAAAAGAACAAAACGAGAGAGGCTTGATGGTGAAAACCCTCCGGGCACTACAAGCCGAATAAGGATTGTGAATCAGATTGGATAATCGGAGCATTGAAGCCCAGTTTCATGGTTTAAGGGTACAACAAGAGTTGAACATCAGATTTGCTTCACAGAATAGGCCACAAGTGCATGTCATGGCCATTAGAGTTGGTATCCACGTCTGATAGGTTTCTACTTTGTAGTTTTCTTGTTAGGAATAATCTCTTCCTTTTGTCCTATACTCTATGCCTTTTGTCTAGGTTACTCCCTCTCTTTGAGTCTGTTTGGTCAAAACAAGTGAGAAATGACTTCAAAATTTGCCACCAGCTTTCCAATTGCACAAAATGGGGTCTGGCTAGCACATCAAAGTGTCACAAGTCAGGAAAAACAACAAAAACACTGAGCTGGTAACAATCAACATACTTTGGGATCCTTGTGAAACACAAAGGTTTGGTACATATCAAGTCATGGACAATGCAACGGATGGATGGTACTAGGTGAAAAGGTCAAAGGTATCTCCTGTGGTAAGATTGACAAAAATGGTTAACCAGTGACAAGCGAGGTTTTCCAAGTAGAAATCAAAACTAGCATGGCAAGTGAAGGAGCAATAGACCTCAAGGCCAAGGCCAGTGGTTTAATTCAAGAAAGAACAGCATACACACTGAGTGGGTGGCAACTGTCGTACTTTGAAATTCATGTGAAAACACAAGGGTTTGGTAAATGTTGGTTTATGAGCAGTGCAACAGATAGAGGGTATTGGGTCTGAACGGAGAAGAGGTATTTTCTGTGATATGAGTGACAGAGAAATTGGTTAGTCAATAAGCAAGCAACGTCTTTCAAGGTGAAATCAAAGTTATAATGGCAAGTGAAGGAGCAATCGTCGCAAAGTCAAGGCCACAGACCAACCACCATATTTAAACTCACAAGTTTTCTTTGTCTGAAACAGGGACAGAAGCTGTGTTCATATCAAAGATGGGAAGCTTGAAATTTTCAGGTGTAATGCCCCAATTCTTCTTACGCAAAGGCTATTGAGAAGATCACACATAACCCGTAGGAGATGCACTTCCTAGTCTGGGTTTTCAAGTTATATTTTGTTGTAGGAGACGCACTTCCTAAACTGAGATTTTACCCTTTAGGAGACGCACTTCCTAGTTTGGATCATATGAGTTTGAGTCACTGATGGTTTTACCCCTAGGAGACGCACTTCCTAGTCTAAGTCTTCCAAATTACATTTTGTTTTAGGAGATGCACTTCCTAAATTGATAGTTCATCCGTAGGAGACGCACTTTCTAGTTTGAGCCATTGATGTTTCACCCATAGGAGATGCACTTCCTAGTCTGGGTAGTTCAGGTTATATTTTTGTTTTAGGAGACGCACTTCCTAAATTAAGATTTCACCCCTAGGAGATGCACTTCCTAGTCTGGGTAGTTCAGGTTATATTTTTGTTTTAGGAGACGCACTTCCTAAATTGAGATTTCACCCTTAGGAGACGCACTTCCTAGTCTGGGTAGTTCAAGTTATATTTTTGCTTTAGGAGACGCACTTCCTAAATTGAGATTTCACCCCTAGGAGACGCACTTCCTAGTCTGGGTAGTTCAGGTTGTATTGTTGTTTTAGGTGACACACTTCCTAAATTGAGATTTTCTCCTAGGAGACACACTTCCTAGTCTGGTTCATTTAAGTTCATTCATGGGAGACACACTTCCTAGTTTGAGTCATTGAAGTTTCACCCCTAGGAGACGCACTTCCTAGTCTGGGTTTTTCAAGTTATATTTTTGTTTTAGGAGACACACTTCCTACATTGAGCTTTCCCCTAGGAGACAGAATTCCTGGTTCCACGCACTAAAGTTATACCCTTAGGAGACGCACTTCCTAGTCTGGGTTTTTTAGGATACACTTTTAGGAGACGCACTTCCTAGTTTGGATCGTATGAGTTTTAGTCACTGAAGTTCTCACCCCTAGGAGACGCACTTCCTAGTCTCGTTCATTTAAATTTATTTCTAGGAGACACACTTCCTAGTTTAAGTCATTAATGTTCCACCCCTAGGAGACACACTTCCTAGTCTTGGTATTTCAAGTTATATTTTAATTTATAATATTGCTAACAACTCACAAATCTTCCTAGTGCAAACTGGGGGAAGAAAATTTTCTTTGTTTTGTCTATTTTATTGTAATCAGGCACCCACCTGGAGAACAAGGGGAGACAACTCAAGTTTCTAGGGAAAGCAGTTTCGAAGGAAGGCAGTTCAAGTTTCAGGGGAAATGGTTCAAGGTGCAAGGGAAAATAGTGTCAAGTAACAAAAAAAAGACGGTTCGAGTTCAACAGTCAGGCGTCCACCTGAAGAAAAGGAAAAGCATCTCAAGAATACCATTCAAGTCAGCCACAAAGGAACTTATGAGGAAGATACAAGTCAATAAGGCAACATTGTCACACCACATTTTTCCGACCCCGCGAAGGGCGTAGGAGTTTTTTCCAATTAAAGGACAATCGAAACGGGATTTATTTATTTATTTCAGAGTCGCCACTTGGGAGATTTAGGGTGTCCCAAGTCACCAATTTTAATCCCGAATCGAGGAAAAGAATGACTCCATATTACAGTCTGCGTACCAGAAATCCGGATAAGGAATTCTGTTAACCCGGGAGAAGGTGTTAGGCATTCCCGAGTTCCGTGGTTCTAGCACGGTCGCTCAACTGTCATATTTGGCTTGATTATCTGATTTAATACAAATATGAACTTATGTGCAAATTTTAACTTTTTACCGCTTTCATAATTATTATTATTATTTTTTACAAGGAATTGCAACGTTGTGAAAATGTATCTCGAACCGCGTTACAATCAATGTACCCGTGGTCGTCGACACACTTTGACTCCGTTGAGATTTGGATTTGGGTCACATCAATGTGCACCCGAGTTTAAGGAAATTAAATTATTAAAGGCGCGCCTAAAGCGACTAGCGTATTTATTTTGGGTAGGACCGTGGAATTTTACTAAACGGTCCATCCCGAAGTCTAAACAATTTTTAAAGCAAATATTTACTGAGGGCCCCGCAATTTGTATTTTATTTGGCGAGGCTCATCTCATTCTTATTTTTTTTAAAATGAATTTGCAACGTCATGGACACGCATCTCGAACCACGTCACAATCAATGTACCCGTGATTAGAGACACATTTCAACTTCGTTGAGATTTGGATTTGGGTCACATAAATGTGCACCCGAGTTTAGGAAAAGTAATTTAATTAAATCGCGTATAAAGAGGCTAACGCGTTATTAACTTTGGGGAAGGCAGTGAAATTCACTAAACAGTCCATCCCAAATTCTAAGTATTTATTATGACCCATTATTGAGGGCCCCGCAATTTGTATTTTTATTTGGGCAAGGCTCGTCTCATTATTATTATTATTATTATTTTTTTAAGGATAATCTAAAGCAGCTATATGTATATTTTTCGTCCGTCTCTAAATGGAAGAAGAAAAAGTCCTACTTTATTTACATGCTTGACAAGACCATCATTTATTTCTCGAATTCAAACAAACGCAACTAGAAAATTGCAATCAAACTTTGCGCGAAAGGAAGTTGTTTCATGCCTCATTCTATAAGCCGATACTACTGAAGCTGAAATTATAACCAAATACGGAATTGACAGGCAATACGCATTCAAAAGGGCCGAAGTATCTTATAACTAATTTTTGAACCTACATTGTTAGACGAAATGAACCGTTGGGACTAATTGTTTTCAACTACTTGAAGCTAAGCCAACCTTGATTACTAATGATTACGAAAGTTACTTAACTTGCTTATTAACTTGAATAACCTATTGGGTTAAGGTTCTTATCCTTTCTACATTTCTTGAATCGCGCCACAAGTATGTCAAGCCTACAGATTCTACAAATTTAAGGGCGTGAATTCATACTATGTTCCTATCTGATTATATGACACTCGAAACAAACTGTTAATGACTTTGTCAACTAACTATTGCAACACTAAAGCTATGGAAACATACTTTCAACTTGAAACTGAAATCAACATGAGATCTACATTATTTCGGATTTTTGCCTTTTAGACTAAATGCTGAGTCAAACAAACTCTAATTATATTGAAAGCTATGGCCAGACAATTACCCATTGAAACAAAACCCAAACAAACCCAGACACGATTCTAATGGAATACATGAACTATTATACACAGCTTAACATTCAATATACAATTAAAGCAAATTCGAAAGAGGCACTTCAACTCTTCATTTCTATACTCAGGTTTCAATTTTTCAGCCTACATTGACAGTGTATCAGTTGTGTACCTGAGATTGGAAATAAGAACAAGAAGAGGAAGAAGATCAGCAACAGCAGCTGGGCAGCAGTAAGGCCGTAGTAACAACAGCAACAAGCAAACGGACAACAGTATTCACAGCAGTAACAAAACAGCAAACAACAGTTCCACAATAACAATAGCTAAACGAACAACCAATAACAACTTTAATAGTAATAAAAACCAGAAGCAGTCCAGCAGCCACAGAAATCCAGAATATAGTAGCAACCCAGCAGGGAAACCAGAATACCCCACTGAAATAGTAACAACCCAACTAAACAACAGACTTGACAGAAAATAGTTTGACAATCAAACAATCGGACTTAGCAAAACAGCTTGAACAAAAACCAACTGTATCAAACCAAAACCTGACCAGCCCCCCTTTTTGCCTTTTAGGATTATCAGATTTTTTTCTCTCAATTGCCAACCCCTTATTAGTAAAAAATGAGCTCATTTATAGGCCCAAAGGACCTTCACAGGACTGCCTCGCATCCAGACTTCCTCCCCATACCCTTCAACTTTCCACGCCTAAGTATCTTCTTGATGCAAGTCATTTGGTTCCCCACTATAGCATGCTTGTCATATTGATTCATTCAAGAGTCATGGGCTTTTATTAGATTATTTATTTTGACCCATGTTCCTGTGTTGTGCACCCCACTAATACTAGATTAATAGTATTTTTCATTAACCAATTGACAACCCATTAATCCTAAGCATTTGTCAGTCTTTGATTCCCCAAATTATCCCTCAAGCCACTGATTATTACTGCCTTACCCCACCCCCTTCACATCGCTGAGTCTGTCAACTATAACCATTTTAATCCTAATTCGAACCTCACCAACTAACAAACTACAACCTATAATTAGTTTACCACTGGATTTAGATAGCCATTTAATCAGAATCAGACAGTATGAATCAAGTCGTTGCCTTCCAAGACTGTAAAACACAAACGACAATATGTATCGAATCGACTTTGCGAGTTACAACGTATACTAATCAGTCGACAACAAAAGCAGGCTAAAACAGAGCACACAGGTGATTTATGTGTTTTTGGACGAAACATGGAACATATGAAACTTAATTATTCGACGACGTTACTCAAATCGACTATACAAACTATTACATGTAACAAACAATCGACAAACAACATAGACTAAACAGGCCACCAAATTATTTCAATATTCGAGACGTTTAGCAGGGAGTTTACGAAACTTAACTATTCGACGACATTAGTCGAAGCGAATAGATATCTCATAACATACACTTAACACTGAATAGAAGAGAAATCGACCACATAAAAGGGTCTTTGAAGATGGAGAGGATTGACAGAAATATAATCAAAAATCAAAAACAAATCTACTGACATACGAATAACACATAAACAGAAGGAAAGAAAAGACAATTACCTCGGAAGCTTACATCAAAAACGAACCAGGCCTGAACCGGACTCGACTTCTTTGAGGTCAAATGGACTTTAATCGAAGTGTTCCCGACTGAGAACACCTCGATTAAGGTCTATTAGACCCCAATCTGTTGTTGATTTGGACGGACCCTTATGGATTCGATTCTTAGGGTTCTTGAGCTCAGATTTGGGGTTCGAAGAGTTCTACCTAGATTCGAACGAAACCAATGTTGATTAGGGTATAAGGGATGTCAGGGGAGTGGCTGGTGTGAATTTGGGACTCATTAGGTGATTTAGGGTTTTGGCTCGAATCTTTGATCGAAGATTCGAGAACCCTGGAGATGATTCGAAGTTATGTGACCAGGGATTCGTGTTCAGGGTGGTTTGTAGGTTCAATGGTGTAGCTATGGTGACCGGTGGCGTTGTTGCCGTCGGGTTTACGTTGAAGGGGAGCTATGGTGGCTGCTAGGGTTTGGGGGTGTTTGGGATTGTCTCTGAGAGACGATGAAACCAAGGGGGGTGTTTGGATAGGGGGCGGGGTAACAGGGTTGGGCTTATATACGACTTAGGGGTTTAGATCCTGGCCGTTGGATCAGGTGAGATCGATGGTCAGGATCTATTCACTGAAGGGGGACAACGTCGTTTGGGCATAGTGGTGGGTGAGACCGGATATGGGAATGGGTCGGGTCAGGCTTTTGGATATGGGTATTGATTGCATCCGTTGGATGAGGGCTAGATGGACGGCTGGATCAACTGTCATCGAAGCGACGTAGTTCTGGTATCAGACTACGTCATTTGATGGCGTGGGAGACGGGTCTTCTGGGATGACTGACTTGGACCGATTTTTGGTGCTATTTGGGCCTGATTTTCAGCTCAATTTTGGCTCAAATCCGGGTATTCTGTACTATTTCAACTCTTTTCTTTTTTCTACTTTAATTAACAATCAACAAAATTCTAAAATAATTTTGTAAAACCAAAATTAGCCTATAACAATGTTACACCTTAACAACAATTAACACACAAGGTCAAACATTTAATTAAAATAAAATTACACCACGGCGCACATAAATGACAAAATACAACAAAAATGCATATTTTTATGATTTTCTTTCTTTTAAAATAAAATATGGTTTAATCGACTCTACAAGGCACAATTAAATCTTTAATGTGCATGCAACATGTATTTATATATATATATATATATATATATATCAATCACAACAACAACAAGCATTTACGGACCAAATAATTACCAAAATATCACGTAAATTCTAAAAATCGTACACAGATGGATTTTGTTTTTATTTTTTGATTTCTTTTGGAGTAATTTCCGTGAAGCAAAAATCACGTGCTCACAGCTGCCCCTCTTTGCCCGAAAGCACAAAGAGCTTTCGCGCAAAGATAAAGTGAGAGGATACGAGTGATTTTGCCCTGTTGGAGTACTCCGTGTGAAGCATTATTTGAAAAAATATTTAACCGAACCTTTGCTTCAAAGGTCTCCTACATATCCCCGGCTAAAAGGGAATCAGGTTAATGTAGTTCGGGAAGTTTGGTAGCTGGGACTACCATGTGACTGTAATGTTTGTTGTTGTTATTGTTGTATGCTGTTACTGCTGCTCTACTGGTCTCCTTATTACACCGTGCTAAAAAGAAAATAAGGTGCTAGACTAGACTACGGATCACAAGATCCGATCTATCTTCAAACTTGTTCTTGTTGTCTTGCTTTCTTGTCGACTGGTGTTTCTTCTGGTGCTTCTCTTTTCTGACAATTGCTGGTGATGACACTGGTCTTTTGCTTTTCCGAATACCAGTATTCATCATTTTGTTCTGTCCGCTGAGGATGCGGTCATCTTCATTCTGCTGGGGATTTTTGTTGTAACCTTCTGCCTTCCGGTGGGTTACTGCTTGATCTTGTAAGATATTCCTCTATTCTGCAGGCGGGCTCCTGACTTCATCAATCTTCAACATATAACAACCTCCGTTCTATAGGCGGGCTCCTGACTTCAACAACTTGAATTTAACAACCTCCGTTCTATAGGCGGGCTCCTGACTCCAACAACTTTCTCAAAATAATTCAGCCTCCATTCTCCCGGCAGGCTCCTGACTTCTTCAACTTCTTAAAATAAAACAGCCTCCATTCTCCAGGGGGGCTCCTGACTTCTTCAATTTCTTAAACTAAATCACCTCCATTCTCCAGGCGGGCTCCTGACTTCGACAACTTCTTTTTTTCTATCACCTCCATTCTCCAGGCGGGCTCCTGACTTCTACAACTTCTTAAAATAAAACAGCCTTCATTCTCCAGGCGGGCTCCTGACTTCTACAACTTCTTAAAATAAAACAGCCTCCATTCTCCAGGCGGGCTCCTGACTTCTACAACTTCTTAAAATAAAACAGCCTCCATTCTCCAGACGGGCTCCTGACTTCTACAACTTCTTAAAATAAAATAGCCTCCATTCTCCAGGCGGGCTCCTGACTTCGACAACTTCTTAAAATAAAACAGCCTCCATTCTCCAGGCGGGCTCCTGACTTCTACAACTTCTTAAAATAAATCAGCCTCCATTCTCCAGACGGGCTCTTGACTTCTACAACTTCTTAAAATAAATCAGCCTCCATTCTCTAGGCGGGCTCCTGACTTCACCAATTTCTTATACTAAATCACCTCCATTCTCCAGGCGGGCTCCTGACTTCGACAACTTCTTATATTCTATCACCTCCATTCTCCAGGCGGGCTCCTGACTTCTACAACTTCTTAAAATAAAACAGCCTCCATTCTCCAGGCGGGCTCCTGACTTCTACAACTTCTTAAAATAAAACAGCCTCCATTCTCCAGGCGGGCTCCTGACTTCTACAACTTCTTAAAATAAAACAGCCTCCATTCTCCAGGCGGGCTCCTGACTTCTACAACTTCTTAAAATAAATCAGCCTCCATTCTCCAGACGGGCTCCTGACTTCTACAACTTCTTAAAATAAATCAGCCTCCATTCTCCAGGCGGGCTCCTGACTTCATCAATTTCTTATACTAAATCACCTCCATTCTCGAGGCGGGATCCGGACTTCGACAACTTCTTATATTCTATCACCTCCATTCTCCAGGCGGGCTCCTGACTTCGACAACTTCTTATATTCTATCACCTCCATTCTCCAGGCGGGCTCCTGACTTTGACAACTTCTTATTGAGAGAAAATTTTCGTAATGAGAGAAAAATTTTCTACCCCAGTTTGATAATCTGCTTTGTGACTCTGTCTTCCTGCGGTCAATAATATTTCTTCTCCCTGTTTCAAATCAAAGAAAAATTTGTTAGTTTAACATGGGGCGAGTGGTCGTGCCACTTCTGTTGAGGATGGTTTTTCCCTTTCCTTTTCCTTGCATTGCTATAAAACTTGCTGGGGCTGATATTCCCTCTGGGGATGGTTGTCGGAGTTGTCCCTGTATCTTGCAAATCTGCTGCGGATCATCTTGGAATTTGATCCATAACTTCCCTTGGAGATGTGGGCCTCTTAGGATCTAGACCCCTTCATCTTTTGGTCTTGCAACAAATTTCTTTTCGTTTTGTCGCCTTATCTTTGGCTTGTCCTTTTCGCATTTCGCCTTGCACCATTTTGGCAATTGGTAGTAGATTCTGAAAATCCTTTTTCAAAAAATGAACTGTTGGGGGGAATAAAATCCAAAAATAAAAGAGTGATAATTTTAAAGATAGAAAACGAAGTCTTTCTGAACAAAACGCTGGGAAAAAGAAAAGAAAAGAACTTATCTGAATGATATAACCAATCCCAACGATCATGTCGTGCATTCCAGATCGATCAACCCAGTCTTTTGTATCAATCGACTTTTCGGATGGTCTCATCTCGCTGGGGATAAATGAATATTTGACTTTCGCCAAAGGCGGAGCCTTTCCGTCAATCTTGCCTTGTCGCCTCATAGTGCCCTTCGAGGGGTTTTCACTAATAAGACTCTCTTATTTCTCTCAACTATCATCGCCTCATGGTGCCCGTAAAGGTTTTCACCAATGAGACTCTCTCATTTTATTTTATTTTTCAGCTGGGGATTGGAGCGTGTCGATACGATGCTCTTTGGTGGGGATTCTTTCGGCTATCAATTCGTTTCCAGTTTTTGATCCTTTTCTCTGCTGGGGATCAGAGTGTTGCTCCTGAATTCCACGTGCATGAACTTGGCACTTCTCGAATACTGATCGGGAGGTCTTTTTTGGACATCAATATGGTTTTTTGTGTATGGCTAAAAAAGGAAAAGAGGTATCAAAAGGCTCAAAATAATTTTGACGGGTAAAATATTACAACTCTTGGAATCAAACTTTCTTTCCCAAAATTATAAACACAACTTCTGCCCCAGTTTTCTTGCTTGGGGATTCTTATTTTTTGTTACGCTATGACCGAGCCGTGAGGCGCCTACGTATCCTTCTTTGAGGAATCAGGTCAAACGTAGTTCCCATTTTCTTTGTTTTTTTGTGATTTTTCTTTTGTCTTTATTATTGTTTTTCTCTCTTTTTATCTTTTGTTTTGATTACTGATTCCCAAAGAGGGATATGAAAGAATAAATAAGGCTCAAAATGGTAAGCAAATGTTAAAGTGTTTTGATAGAAGAAAGAATTGCCTCCGTCATCTCATTCTCCGATAAATGCCAACCCCAAACAAATGTCAATTACAATCAAAAGAGATTATACATAATATCTCTTAACTGCGTCGGAATTGATAGCCATGTCGATGCATTTTCCTTCGATATCTGTTAAACATAAAGCGCCATTGGACAATACTCTGGTTACAATGAATGGTCCTTGCCAATTCTGGGCGAACTTGCCCTTTGCTTCCGCTTGGTGTAGCAGGATTCGTTTCAACACTTGTTGCCCCACTTCAAATTTTCTGGGGCGCACCCTCTTGTTGTAAGCTCTCGCCATTTTCCTTTGATATAACTGGCCATGACACACGGCTGCCAATCTCTTTTCATCAATCAAGATCAACTGTTCCAAATGGGTTTTGACACACTCATCATCATCAATCTCAGCCTCGGCGACAATCCAAAGGGATGGAATTTTCACTTCCGCTGGTATCACTACTTCAGTTCCATACACCAACAAATAAGGGGTTGCACCTACTGAAGTCCGGACGGTAGTGCGATAACCCAACAATGCAAATGGTAATTTTTCATGCCATTGTCTGGATCCTTCTACCATCTTCCTCAGTATCTTCTTGATGTTCTTGTTGGCTGCTTCAACAGCTCCATTTGCCTTGGGACGATATGGTGTGGAATTACGGTGTGTAACTTAAACTGTTCGCATACTTCTCTCATCAAACTGCTGTTAAGATTAACACCATTGTCCGTGATTATCACTTTCGGGATCCCAAATCTACATATGATATAGGAATGGACAAAATCCACCACTGCCTACTTGGTTACTGACTTGAAAGTTTTGGCTTCAACCCACTTAGTAAAATAATCGATGGTCACCAGAATGAACCTGTGACCGTTTGAAGCTGCCGGCTCAATAGGCCCAATGACGTCCATCCCCCATGCCACAAATGGCCATGGTGCTGACATTGTGTGCAATTCCGTTGGTGGAGAATGAATTAGATCGTCGTGTATCTGACACTGATGGCATTTCCGCACGAATTTGATACAATCATGCTCCATGGTGAGCCAATAATACCCTGCTCGAAGAATCTTCTTCGCCAATACATATCAGCTCATATGGGGCCCACAAACTCCAGCATGTACCTCTGTCATAACCGTCGTGGCTTGACTGGAGTCTATACATCTCAGCAATCCCAAATCTAGGGTTCTCTTGTATAACACTCCTCCACTGAGGAAGAAACCACTAGACAATCGCCGAATGGCTCTTTTTTGGTCTCCGGTGGCCTGCTCCGGGTATATCCCCATCCTGAGATACTCTTTGACGTCATAAAACCATGGCTCGCCATCCACTTCTTCCTCTATCATGCTGCAATAAGCATGTTGATCGTGAACCTAGATGTGCAATGGGTCAACATGAATTTTGTCTGGGTGGTGCAACATTGATGCTAAAGTGGCCAATGCATCGGCAACCTCATTGTGAACTCTAGGGATGTGTCTGAACTCTACTGATCGAAATCGCTTGCTCAGATCGTGCAAACATTGTCGATATGGTATGAGCTTCAAATCCCGTGTTTCCCATTCACCCTGAATTTGATGCACCAGGAGGTCCGAGTCTCCCAAGACCAAAACGTCCTAGACATCCATGTCTGCCGCTAATCGCAAACCCAAAATGCATGCCTCATACTCAGCCATATTGTTGGTACAATAGAAAAGCAATTGAGCTGTAACAGGGTAATGATGTCCTGTTTTAGAAATAAGTACTGCTCCTATTCCAACTCCCTTCGCATTTGTGGCTCCATCAAAGAAAAGCTTCCAACCGGGTTCCTCAGGTAATTCCAACTCATCTATCTGCATTACTTCCTCGTCGGGAAAATACGTCCTCAACGGCTCGTATTCCTCGTCAACAGGATTCTCAGCCAAGTGATCTGCCAACGCTTGGGCCTTCATGGCTGTCCTCGTCACATAGACGATATCGAACTCCGTGAGTAATATTTGCCATTTTTCTAACCTTCCTGTGTGCATAGGTTTTTGGAAAATATACTTTAACGGATCCAAACGGGAAATGAGATAAGTAGTATATGAGGATAAATAATGTTTCAACTTCTGGGCCACCCAGGTTAGGGCACAACATGTCTTCTCGAGTTGAGTGTACTTAACCTCATATACTGTAAACTTCTTGCTGAGATAATAGATGGCTTGCTCTTTTCTTCCATAATGTCGTGTTGCCCCAACACGCAACCAAATGAATTCTCCAAGACCGTCAGATAAAGAATTAACGGTCTTCCCGGCTCAGGGGGAACCAATACAGGTGGATTTGATAAATATTCTTTGATCTGGTCGAATGCCACCTGGCATTCCGCCATCCATCATATTGCAGCATCCTTCTTCAACAGTTGAAAAATGGGTTCACAGGTTGCTGTGAGTTGAGCAATAAATCTGCTGATGTAATTCAACCTTCCCAACAGACTCATTACTTCTGTCTTGTTCTTCGGCGGTGGCAACTCTTGGATAGATTTGATTTTTGATGGATCCAGTTCAATACCTCGCTGACTGACAATGAATCCCAAAAGCTTCCCAGATGGAACACCAAATGCGCATTTGGCCGGGTTGAGCTTAATATCATACCTTCGAAGTCTTTGAAAGAACTTCCTTAGGTCTGCTACGTGGTCTTCCCGATGCTTGGACTTTATGATTACATCGTCTACGTACACTTCAATTTCTTTGTGTATCATGTCATGAAACACAGTGGTCATTGCCCTCATGTACGTTGCCCCATCATTCTTCAAACCAAATGGCATTACCCCGTAGCAATAAGTTCCCCACGGCGTAATGAAGGCTGTCTTTTCCGCATCTTCCTCATCCATCAGAATCTGATGATACCCAGCATAGCAATCCACAAAAGATCCGATCTCACGTCCAGCACAATTGTCGATTAAGATATGGATGTTGGGTAAAGGAAAGTTGTCTTTAGGGCTTGCCCTGTTCAGATTGCGGTAATCGACACATACCCTGATCCTTCCATCTTTCTTTGGTACCGGTACCACATTAGCCAACCAATCAGGATATCGAGTGACACGAATAACCTTTGCTTGCAGCTGCTTGGTTACTTCTTCTTTAATCTTCACACTTATATCCGTTTTGAATTTCCTAAATTTTTGCTTGACGGGAGGGCATGCCGGGTTAGTGGGCAATTTGTGAACCACTAAATCTGTGCTTAACCCCGGCATGTCATCATACGACCATGCAAAAACATCTTTGAACTCAATAAGTGTTTTGACCAATTCCTCCCTGATATTTGGTGCAATGTGGATGCTTACTTTAGTTTCTCTGATATCGCCGAAATCCCCTAAATTGATGGCTTATGTGTCATTTAAGTTGAGTCTGTATTTTTCTTCAAACTGGCTCAACTCCCTGTTTATCTCCTCGAATGCTTCATCCTCATTGTATTCCGATTCATTATCATAATCGACCTCTTGTATGTTTAGCTCGAAATCAGATTGATCTTTTAGACTAGGTTGAAGATCCGTTGTGCATGCCATGTCATTAGAATCAGTATGAAAAGAACTGTTCAGAGAAAGAAACGAAACAAGCAAAATTAAAATAAATAATAATAAAAAAAATAAGAAATAAAGAAGAAACTCTTCGTTTTATTGAATTACGGGATAATAAGGTTTCACACTGTATTCGACATAATAAAAAGAAGTCTCGATTACAACCCTGGAATAATCCAGAAAACAGAAAAGGAAAATCAGAGTCAACTACCAAGACTCCCTCCAAGTAGGAAGAGGAGTAGCCATCCAATTGTTGACCTTGACCCTGGGACCCACAAACTGTATGTTTGCCTTACTGGAACCCTCTCCAGCTTTTATCATGTTGACGTCGGCAAACACTCTTCCAAAGCTTTCATTCAAATCCCCGTTTGGCCCCATCAGAGGTCCAAGAACTTCCGGGACTAGCAACTTTCTGCACCCTGCTTTGACAAATGACCTGGACAGGCGTGGGACTGGTTTAGGAAGGACCCAAACTCTTTTCTTCAATTTGCAGGCTCGCTTCACATCCGCTGCGGTGGGCTTGAATCCCAAACCAAAAGTTTCCAAGTTCTTGGGCAGAGAAACTGGCTGGATCATTCCCTGCAGATCAACCCCCAGACCTTTCCCCGGTACAAACCCGCTATTCAACATTTCTGACGCTATCATGACGGTTGCGGCTGTGATTCTGGGAACTGGAAGGCCCTCGCCCTCAGGAATTTTGTCCACCGAGACTGCATCAAAAAACTGATAAACCCATGGGCCCTTATCATCGTCGGTTTCTATGAAGGGCACAATAGTATCACCGGCGGCGTGTGTGCCGTCATCCTCGTGTACCACAATCTCTTGTCTATCCCATTCAAATTTGACCACTTGATGTAGTGTAGAAGGCACCGCCTTAGCTGCATGGATCCATGGTCGCCCCAACAAAAGATTGTACGACACTGCCACATCTATTACTTGAAATGCCATGGTGAACTCAACTGGGCCAATGGTTAGTTCCAGTATGATATCACCTACTGTGTTAATGCCTCCCCCATCAAAACCTCAGACGCAGATACTGTTATGGTGGATCCTGTCATCAGCAACCTTTAACTTGTTGAGAGTGGCCAGGGGACAGATATTGGCACTTGACCCATTATCAATTAATGCTCGAGTGACCACCGATTCTTCGCACTTTACCGTCAGATAGAGTGCTCTGTTGTGTTCAGTACCCTCTACCGGTAACTCATCGTCCGAGAATGTCACTTGGTTTGATTCAAAGATCTTGTGCGCTACTTTCTCCAAATGGTTCACTGAGAGCTTGTCTGGGACATAGGCCACGTTCAGAATCTTCATTAAGGCCTGACAGTGATCGTTTGAATGGATTAACAAGGATAGCAACGAAATCTGGGCTGGGGTCTTTCTCAATTGCTCTATAATTGAGTAATCATGTGCCTTCATCTTCTTCAGAAATTCCTTTGCCTCTTCCTCTGTTACAGGTTTCTTTATTGTTTCAGGATTGACCCTTCTCAACTCTGCGGGAGCAAAACACCTTCCCGATCGAGTTAACCCTTGTGCTTCGCATACGTCTTCCACAACCTCCTTCCCCTTATGCGTCACCGTCACTTGACTGTAGTTCCACGGCATAGCCTTCTCACTTGTCATCGGCAACTGTATGACTGGCTTGATAGCAACTGGTACCACATGGACCCCTTTTACTACCAACCTTGGTTTGTTTGCTACTCCCTGCAACACTGCGCTGACTGACTCTGGCCTCTTTGCAGTAATAGATGACCCTTTCCCTGCTATCACAAAGGGCTTGTCATATACCTCTCCCGACCGTACCACTACCTTTCTACTGGTCAACTCTTCATTAGTACTGGCGCGAATCATCATTACCGTTTGTGAGGGTGTTTTTGGTTTCCCTCCCTCGTGCACTAATTCGATCATGTGAGCTTCATGGTGCATCGGTAACGGATTTTCATTGATGTTGGGTGCCCCCGGTGCCTGAACCTCGATCCTATTTGTGTCAATAAGATCTTGTATGGCAGTCTTCAACCTCCAACATTTCTCAGTATCATGCCCGGGAGCACCCGAACAATATTCGTAACTCATTGAATGGTTCAGATTTCTGGGGAGGGGACTTGGCAATTTGGCTTCAACAGGACTTAGTAGGCCTATCTGCTTCAACTTGTGAAACAGAGTAGTATAGGTTTCTCCCAACGGAGTGAATGTTCTTGGCTTCTGCATCCTTTCATTCCTGAAAGCCTGATTTCCGCGGAAGCTCGGTCCTAAAGGATTCCTGTAGGTCCTCGGTGGCGGATACGTGTTTTGTGAAGGTGAATGTGTGTTTTGTGGAGGTGGATATGTATGTTGGGGAGCCGGTGCACGCCATTGCGGATGAACCGGAGGCTGGGTGTAAGTTTGGGCGTGATGGATGGAAAAATGTTGTTCTTGTGGTGGGTAGTAGGGTTGTGGCGGGCTGTATGGGTAGTTTGGCCTGTGGGGTCTGGGTTGGTTGTAGTGCGGTTTGCCGGACCTGGACCAACTGCTTGCCTCAATCATGGCAATTTCTTCTTTCTTCCTCCTTCCCAGCGCACCTCCCGTGCCGCTCTGAATAGCCTGGGTCGTCGCCTTGAGCGCTGAGTAATTCAGGATTTTGTCAGACCTTAGACCCTCCTCTATCATGACCCCTATCTTTACTACTTCATTGAAGGATTTTCCAACCGTCGTCACCAAGTGACCAAAGTAAGTTGGATCCAGTGTTTACAAGAAATACTCCACCATTTCTCCCTCTCTCATGGGAGGATCAACTCTGGCTGCTTGTTCTCTCCAGCAGAAACCGAACTCACGAAAGCTTTCCCCAGGCTTCTTTCCGGTCCTCAACAATGTGAGACGGTCAGGGACTATCTCGAGATTGTATTGAAGTGACCCGCGAAAGCTTGCGCCAGATCATCCCAAGTGTACCATCTACTGGAATCTTGCCTGGTATACCATTCCAGTGCCGATCCAGTTAAGCTTTGACTGAAATAAGCTATCAGTAGCTCATCTTTGCCGCCTGCCCCTCTCATTTTGCTACAAAAGCCCCGCAAATGTGCCATAGGATCACCGTGCCCTTCATATAAATCAAACTTAGGCATCTTGAACCCAGCCGGGAGTTGGACGTCCGGGAAAGGGCATAGATCCTTGTAGGCCACGCTGACCTGGTTGCCCAATCCGTGCAGGTTCCTGAAGGATTGCTCCAGGCTTTTGAACTTCCTCATTACCTCATCTTGTTCCGGGACCTTAACCGGCTTTTCAATCTCTGCTGGTACCTCCAAGCGCGGATTGTAGGTATGGGGTTCTGGTGCATTGAATGTGGGCTCAAGGGGGTAATATTATGTGTCGTGAGCCTGAAACAGCGGCTCACTGGATGATCTGTGCAATGGGGCTGGGGGAGGCGCCCCAAAGGCGGGAACATTTGGTGGAGGAGGGTTTTGACTGGGTGGTGGAGCTTGAGAATCATAGGCCTCTCTTCCCTAATAGTAGTGATGGTTCGGGAAACTCGTTGAAGGACCGGGAAAGGGATATTCTGATGTGTGTCCTGGTCGGAGAGTAGGAGTGACAGGTAGTTCCTGCCCCTTTTGGGCTCTAGCTAAGGCTATCTGCATTTCATTCATTTCCAGCCTCATCTTTTCCATTTTTTCCATGGCTTCCTTCAGCATCTAATTTGCTGTCTTTTCCGACTCAACACTGTTGTCTGAACCAGTCATGTTTTCTGGTATGGGCCCTTTTGATCGTGTTTGATAATGGTATGGTTCCAGTACGCTTTAACAAACTAACTGTCTGAGATTTTGTGGAAAACAACAAACTTGTTAGCGTTAGAGTTTAACAGATTTGATAACTGCACATTGTGGATGCAATGCTCCTAGGCAGTAAACCATTTCTAACATGTTTTGCTTCAAACCCATGCGTCATCCCGGCTTGCTTATTTGCCCCTTTAAAGTACTTTGGGAACCCCTGTATTATTATTATTTTATTTTTATATTTTCTTCTTCTTTCTTTTCTCTTTATTTTTATTAATGGCGGTCGAATCTTATGTGGATTGCCTACGTATCAGGTCCCCGCGTGAATCAGACCGGGCGTAGTTCTGCCACAAAGTAAATACACACAAAAATTCTTTCAGAATCAATTAATTCATCACCAAAATTTGCTATTACAAATTACTTCAAACAAAGAACAACAATAGTACAGTTTCCAAAGTTCCTAACCTGACATCGATGAAAAGAAAAAGAAAACAACATATGGGAAGACAACAAAACCAATTAACCAAGACTCGAACAAGGGATTAAAATTCCAACTTAGGGGCCCGCGAGATATCGTTCGGCCTTTCCGCGAACTTTGGTGTAAGGCCTCTTTACAAGCTCTTCAACTCATTCATGATCTGGTGGACATAACCCATGATGGAGGCAAGGAGGGTATCACGAGGTTCTTGCTCGCATGCTAGGCATCTCATGTAGATGTAGTGCCCAATTTCCTCAATCCTTCCTCGAATGTTGTCCCTCTCAATGAACAGTTGCTCTATGCACCGGTTTTTTAGCCCCAGTGCTTGAGCATTGTCAGTGAGTTGATCCTGGAACCTTTCCATTTGTCTTTCCATTCTGGTCATCGCATTGTAACAGCGCCTTCTGTCAGCTTGGGCATCTCGTGTTTGTTTGAAGATCCGCTCCTGAAGAGTGGAATTCATTTTCCTTAATATCCCGATGCTCATTTCAGAATCCTTTATGACTTGTTGTAGATGTTTTCTCCGAGCCATTATACCCTTTGTCCATCTGACCTTTATTCTTGCTATGCAAGCTTCAGATCTCTCCAAGTCCTCTCAGCTTTTGCTGATCTGACTCCTTAGCTCTGCTATCAACCTCTCATTGGATCGACTTTTCTGTTGGCCACCAGCGTTCTTTCTGTCTTGGAGGATTCGGGCTCTCAGGGCCTTGTTTTCTTGGGCCAACTTATTATTTTCCCCTTTGTCGGCATCAATTTGCACATTCTTTTCAAATTCCAGGTCCCTAATCTGTTGCTTTAGCTTGCCTATTTCTGCCCTGTAGTTTTCTTCTTTTGCAAGCCAGCCCCATTGTTCTTGCGATGACTCAACAAAATCTTGGAGGTGAGGCCTTTTGGTTGGCCGCTCTGGTTCGTCTCTCACAGTGATCTTCTTTCTATGCCAAGCGAGATAGGCCGGTGAGACTTCACCTCTAGATATGTCACCTACTCGAGTATTCACCGTCAAATACTGGCATTCACTCCATATGTAACGAACTATCTTTTCAGGAAATTGGCTGTCGTTGCTGACCTCGACTGCATAAATATTGAGATCTTCATCTGGGTGTACCACCTGACACCTTCCCAATTGTCTCATCACCCTGTAAGGAGCATAAGGCTGAATACCTCTGAGTCCTATTAAGAGGAAGTGAGGACCAGTGGCGGGCATATAAACAATCTCTTCCACAGGAAGCCAACCCAATGTCCAATTTATTTGTTTCGCGGTGATGACACGGAGATAGGATACCCATTCTTCAAACCCTTCCGGTAATCCGAGACCTGAAACCCTTAGGTTATAACCTTCGATGCAGCCTTCGTTCGTAGACATATAGCGCATACACTGAGGATGATGACATAAGTGCTCGATTATCCACATCTGCAATAACAAATTGCACCCTTCGAAGAAATCTGCCCCGGCTTTACAAGCTGTGAGGGCTCGGTATATCTCGGACACTATCATAGGAGCAAGCATGCTTTTATCATTGGTAATCAGGACCTTGACGATTCCAGCCACCTTCCAATCGATATTTCTATCTTTCCGGGGAAACACCACAATGCCCAAAAATGCTACCATGAAAGCGAACCGCCTATGTTCATTCCACTTTGCCTGATTCCCTCTGCTGCAGACACCACTTTCCGGATCATTGAACCCTCTTATATGCCCGTACCTCTGGTATGTGAATTTCAAGGTAGAAAAACCCCTATCCAATTCAGTGTATGGGACTCTCTTGCTTATATTCAGTAGATCCATGAATTTGTGCGAATTTACAGCTCTTGGAGCGATCAGATATTTGTGCCTTCACCCTTCAGTAACGTCCATGTAACCTGCTACCTCTTCTAAGGTTGGGGTGAGTTCAAAATCCGAGAAGTGGAATACGTTGTGGGCCGGGTCCCAAAATGTAACCAAAGCCTTTATGATGTCGCATCTGGGCCTGACATTCAACAAACTAGTCAGACCTCCCAGATGCAGTTTGATCTTGTCTTGCTCTAACTTTTCCAAATCCTCCCACCACAAATGCAACTCCAAAGGGATTTTGCTCCTAACTGTTACCGGAAAACTTGGACTTGTGCTCATTCTGCATGTTTATTAGGGCGATTAAGCCAAGATCCAGACTCATTTGCCTCGAATACAAAATTGACACACCTTTCTTTCCTTAAAAATCGACATTCGGCTATTTCTGAAAAGAATGGCGTCACCCTAACTATTTCAAAAACTTTTGTTCTTTTGGATTATTTTTGCAAAAAGAAAGTTGGACCTGACAGGGGTTGCCTACGTATCTCACACCCTACGAGAATCAAACTGGCGTAGTTCGGGCAGAGAACATAAACCAAATTTTGGAAACAATATATTTTTTTTTCATTTTCCATGACACGACAAACTATTTTTCCTCTTCTATTTTGAAAATAAGACAAAACACACACTCTTCTTTTTTTCTCTTCTTTTTTTTTTAACAAACAATGACCAACCTATTTTCCAAACCAAAAATACAAGACTCTTTTCTATATATTTTTTGCTTTTTGAGTGAAATAAACTATAAAAAAAATAAACATTTTTCTTTTTTCCATTTTTCCAAAATTTCGGCAGAACTTCAACAGTATTTGGGCATTGGTTTTTCTAAAATAGGCAATTAACTCTCTACACTGTTACTTCACTCTTTTTTTCACAATTTTCCAATATTCCAGATTTTCGAAACCGGTCAGCATGCAAGTCTGAAGCAAATGAATGCATAAAGCAAACAGGATGTAGCAGGATGGTCTTTTCATTTCAGGTTGCTAGTCCTAGACGGACTCAATCCCTGTGTTGAGTCCCCTAAGTCAAATGCACATGATGAAAATAAGCGTTCCTACTAGGGATCTGGCATGAGGCTTTGTTATACTAAGTTTTAAAACCTAGGTGTTTGTTCTAGACCTGGCTTACCCGAGCGGACAACTCGAGCCGAGGATGGGAGTTGTGTACCGATAACCAAAGGACCATCCGGTTTTGCAACTCCTCCGAATCCTCATTCTATTTTGGTATATGACACTAATAGAAAGAAGTCACGACCAGCGTGCACTCCTCAAGAGAGAGAAGAGAGGGGTTTCGGTACAGTTTATATATACAGTCCAAGTAATATCAAAGCGTTAAGAGCAACATTTTGCACATTTAGGCTAAAACATATAATAAAATCAGATAATAAGTAAAGCCAAATAATAACAATTATTCTAAGCTCGAATTCTTAACCCTGAACTAGTGGTTCTGGGTTTTTATCCCCAGCAGAGTCGCCAGAGCTGTCACACCTCCTTTGTCCGCCCCGCGAGGGGCGTAGGAGTTTTTTCCAGTTAAAGGACAATCGAAACGGGATTTGTTTATTTATTTCAGAGTCACCACTTGGGAGATTTAGGGTGTCCCAAGTCACCAATTTTAATCCCTAATCGAAGAAAAGAATGACTTCATATTACAGTCTGCGTACCAGAAATCCGGATAAGAAATTCTGTTAACCCGGGAGAAAGTGTTAGGCATTTCCGAGTTCCGTGGTTCTAGCATGGTCGCTCAACTGTCATATTTGGCTGGATTATCTGATTTAATACATGTTGAACCTATGTGCAAAATTTAACTTTTAACCGATTTTATCATTTACTGTCATTTTTATCAAGAATTGCAACATCGTGGAAAACACATCTCGAACCACATCACAATCAATGTACCCGCGGTTAGAGCTACATTTTAACTCTGTTGAGATTGGGATTTGGGTCACATAAATGTGCACCCGAGTTTAGGAAGATAACATTATTAAATACGCGCCTAAAGTGACTAGCGTATCATTTACTTTGGGTAGGGCCATGAAATTTTGCTAAACGGTCCATACCGAAGTCTAGGCAATTTTTAAGCCAATATTTACTGAGGGCCCCGCAATTTTGTATTTTTATTCGGCGAGGCTCATCTCATTCTTATTTTTTAAAGGAATTTGCAACGTCATGGACATGCATCTCGAACCACGTCACAATCAATGTACCCGTGATTAGAGACATATTTCAACTCCGTTGAGATTTGGATTTGGGTCATATAAATGTGCACCCGAGTTTAGGAAAAGTAATTTAATTAAATCGCGTCTAAAGAGGTTAACGCGTTATTAACTTTGGGGAAGGCAGTGAAATTCACTAAACAGACCATCCCAAATTCTAAGTATTTATTATGACCCATTATTGAGGGCCCCGCAATTTGTATTTTTATTTGGGCGAGGCTCGTCTCATTATTATTATTATTATTATTATTATTATTTTAAGGATAATCTAAAGCAGCTATATGTATATTTTTCGTCCATCTCTAAATGGAAGAAGAAAAAGTCCTACTTTATTTACATGCTTGACAAGACCATCATTTATTTCTCGGATTCAAACAAACGCAGCTAGAAAATTGCAATCAAACTTTGCGCGAAAGGAAGTTGTTTCATGCCTCATTCTATAAGCCGATACTACTGAAGCTGAAATTATAACCAAATACGGAATTGACAGGCAATACGTATTCAAAAGGGCCGAAGTATCTTATAACTAATTTTTGAACCCACATTGTTAGGCGAAATGAACCGTTGGGACTAATTGTTTTCAACTACTTGAAGCAAAGCCAACCTTGATTACTAATGATTACGAAAGTTACTTAACTTGCTTATTAACTTGAATAACCTATTGGGTTAAGGTTCTTATCCTTTCTACATTTCTTGAATCGCGCCACAAGTATGTCAAGCCTACAGATTCTACAAATTTAAGGGCGTGAATTAATACTATGTTCCTATCTGATTATATGACACTCGAAACAAACTGTTAATGATTTTGTCAACTAACTATTGCAACACTAAAGCTATGGAAACATATTTTCAACTTGAAACTGAAATCAACATGAGATCTACATTATTTCGGATTTTTGCCTTTTAGACTAAATGCTGAGTCAAACAAACTCTAATTATATTGAAAGCTATGGCCAGACAATTACCCATTGAAACAAAACCCAAACAAACCCAAACACGATTCTAATGGAATACATGAACTATTATACACAGCTTAACATTCAATATACAATTAAAGCAAATTCGAAAGAGGCACTTCAACTCTTCATTTCTATACTCAGGTTTCAATTTTTCAGCCTACATTGACAGTGTATCAGTTGTGTACCTGAGATTGGAAATAAGAACAAGAAGAGGAAGAAGATCAGCAACAACAACTGGGCAGCAGTAAGGCCGTAGTAACAACAGCAACAAGCAAACGGACAGCAGTATTCACAGCAGTAACAAAACAGCAAACAACAGTTCCACAATAACAGTAGCTCAACGAACAACCAATAACAACTTTAATAGTAATAAAAACCAGAAGTAGTCCAGCAGCCACAGAAATCCAGAATACAGTAGCAACCCAGCAGGGAAACCAGAATACCCCACTGAAATAGTAACAACCCAACTAAACAACAGACTTGACAGAAAATAGCTTGACAATCAAACAATCGGACTTAGCAAAACAGCTTGAACAAAAACCAACTGTATCAAACCAAAACCTGACCAGCCCCCCTTTTTGCCTTTTAGGATTATCAGATTTTTTTCTCTCAATTGCCAACCCCTTATTAGTAAAAAATGAGCTCATTTATAGGCCCAAAGGACCTTCACAGGACTGCCTCGTATCCAGACTTCCTCCCCATACCCTTCAACTTCCCACGCCTAAGTATCTTCTTGATGCAAGTCATTTGGTTCCCCACTATAGCATGCTTGTCATATTGATTCATTCAAGAGTCATGGGCTTTTATTAGATTATTTATTTTGACCCATGTTCCTGTGTTGTGCACCCCACTAATACTAGATTAATAGTATTTTCATTAACCAATTGACAACCCATTAATCCTAAGCATTTGTCAGTCTTTGACACCCCAAATTATCCCTCAAGCCACTGATTATTACTGCCTTACCCCATCCCCTTCACATCGCTGTGTCTGTCAACTATAACCATTTTAATCCTAATTTGAACCTCACCAACTAACAAAATACAACCTATAATTAGTTTACCACTGGATTTAGACAGCCATTTAATCAGAATCAGACAGTATGAATCAAGTCGTTGCCTTCCAAGACTGTAAAACACAAACGATAATATGTATCGAATCGACTTTGCGAGTTACAACGTATAC
Source organism: Nicotiana sylvestris (assembly GCF_000393655.2). Classification (NCBI taxonomy): domain Eukaryota; kingdom Viridiplantae; phylum Streptophyta; class Magnoliopsida; order Solanales; family Solanaceae; genus Nicotiana; species Nicotiana sylvestris. The sequence goes on from NC_091059.1 coordinate 203,103,320, forward strand.
TAATCAGTCGACAACAAAAGAAGGCTAAAACAGAGCACACATGTGATTCATGTGTTTTTGGACGAAACATGGAACTTATGAAACTTAATTATTCGATGACGTTACTCAAATCAACTATACAAACTATTACATGTAACAAACAATCGACAAACAACATAGACTAAACAGGCCACCAAATTATTTCAATATTCGGGACATTTAGCAGGGAGTTTACGAAACTTAACTATTCGACGACATTAGTCGAAGCGAATAGATATCTAACATACACTTAACACTGAATAGAAGAGAAATCGACCACATAAAAAGGTCTTTGAAGATGGAGAGGATTGACAGAAAAATAATCAAAAATAAAAAACAAATCTACTGACATACGAATAACACATAAATAGAAGGAAAGAAAAGACAATTACCTCGAAAGCTTACATCAAAAACGAACCAGGCCTGAACCGGACTCGACTTCTTTGAGGTCGAATGGACTTTAATCGAAGTGTTCCCGACTGAGAACACCTCGATTAAGGTCTACTAGACCCCAATCTGTTGTTGATTTGGACGGACCCTTATGGATTCAATTCTTAGGGTTCTTGAGCTCAGATTTGGGGTTCGAAGAGTTCTACCTAGATTCGAACGAAACCAACGTTGATTAGGGTATAAGGGATGTCAGGGGAGTGGCTGGTGTGAATTTGGGACTCATTAGGTGATTTAGGGTTTTGGCTCGAATCTTTGATCGAAGATTCGAGAACCCTAGAGATGATTCGAAGTTATGTGACCAGGGATTCGTGTTCAGGGTAGTTTATAGGTTCAGTGGTGTAGCTATGGTGACCGGTGGCATTGTTGCCGCCGGGTTTACGTTGAAGGGGAGCTATGGCGGCTGCTAGGGTTTGGGGGTGTTTGGGATTGTCTCTGAGAGACGATGAAACCAGATGGGGTGTTTGGATAGGGGGCGGGGTAACAGGGTTGGGCTTATATACGACTTAGGGGTTTAGATCCTGGCCATTGGATCAGGTGAGATCGATGGCCAGGATCTATTCACTGAAGGGGGACGACGTCGTTTGAGCATAGTGATGGGTGAGACCGGATATGGGAATGGGTCAGGTCAGGCTTTTGGATATGGGTATTGATTGCATCCGTTGGATGAGGGCTAGATGGACGGCTGGGATCAACTGTCATCGAAGCGACGTAGTTCTGGTATCAGACTACGTCGTTTGATGGCGTGGGAGACGGGTCTTCTGGGCTGACTGACTTGGGCCGATTTTTGGTGCTATTTGGGCCTAATATTTAGCTTAATTTTGGCTCAAATTCGGGTATTCTTTACTATTTCAACTCTTTTCTTTTTTCTACCTTAATTAACAATCAACAAAATTCTAAAATAATTTTGTAAAACCAAAATTAGCCTATAACAATGTTACACCTTAACAACAATTAACACACAAGGTCAAATATTTAATTAAAATAAAATTACACCACGACGCACAAAAATGACAAAACACAACAAAAATGCATATTTTTGTGATTTTCTTTCTTTTAAAATAAAATATGGTTTAATCGACTCTACAAGGCACAATTAAATCTTGAATGTGCATGCAACATATATTTATATATATATATATATATATCAATCACAACAACGGCAAGCATTTACGGACCAAATAATTACCAAAATGTCACGTAAATTCTAAAAATCGTACACAGATGGATTTTGTTTTTATTTTTTGATTTCTTTTGGAGTAATTTCCGTGAAGCAAAAATCACGTGCTCACAAACATCAGTCACAAGATCAAGTTTGGAAATAAACCTTTGTAAAGCATAGATTATAGCTTAGTCTAGCTTCTTCATTTTTGTCATGGTGTGACAAGGAGGTCAGTAGGTAGTATCAGCAGCAGCAACAACAGTAACAGTAAAACCGCAGCTTCATGGTAGTCCCAACTACCAAACTTTCCGAACTACATTGACCTGATTCCTTTATAGCCAAGGATATGTAGAAAATCTTTGAAACAGAGGTTCGGTCAAATCTTTCAAAAAATGCTTCCCACGGAGTGTTCAAACAGGCAAAAATCGCTCGTATCCGCTCACTTTATCTTTGCACGAAAACTCTTCATGTTTTCGGACAAAGAGGGGCAGCTGTGAGCACGTGATTTTTGCCTCATACGAATTACTCCAAAATAATTTCCAAAATTAGGTTTTGGCCTTGATTATTTGTTATTTTTAGGAATTATTGCGTGATTTTTCTGATTGTTTATATATATTTGTGGGCATGTTTAATTTTATTAATGCATTAAAAATACAAAAATATAGCATTGGCATTTAAGATTTGATTTTACATTTTTTGAAATTAATTAATAATTAGGATATCAAAAAACTTTGAAATGGTATCTCGTTTAATCACTTAGGCAGAATAACTAGGATTAGTTCAATAATTTGGTTGAATGTGTATAATAATCCACTGATTAGTATAATTTTATGCAAGTGGTTACTAATTGAGAAGCTCCTAATAGTGGTAGGGTAGTATTTGCATTATCAAATTAACTAAAAGCACTAATTGAATGGACAATTAAGTGAATGATTAAAGAAATGAAAAGTTGAATTGGTAGTAGAAAATGCACTAATTGAATGCCCATTTAAGAGAGTTGAAAATCAGATTCAAGGGGGCGGAGGCGGTATACACTCGATATACACTCTGGATACACTGGATATACCGGGGAAGAATTCATTTTGGAGAGAGTAAAAAAGATAGAACCAAATTTTCTGAAATATTGAGAGCGGAAGAACACCAGAGAGAGTTCAAAGCTAGAAAGAGAAAACAAAGAGAGATTTTCGGACTATTTTTCTTCTCCATTTTTACTGGTTTTCTCCGTGTTGCTGGGATTTCTGGATTGAGGTGTTGAAGCTACTGTGTTGGGCTTTCTGCTGCTGTATTTTGCTGTTTGCTGTTGCTGATTGCTTACCCCATTTTTCTGTTCTACCTACCAGGTACATGTCCTGAAACTCGATGCATGAAAATATCCAATTGAAAATGAATGAAGTGGAGGCCGATTGTTGTTGAAGTGGAGGCCTATTGAAAAATTGTGCATAACCCTTTGTAATTTTCGCTCTCTTCTTTCTCTCTCTAAACGTCAATGGTGAATCCAAACTGTTCATAACCCTTTGCAACTGACCTATATATCTATATAACGGAATTACGCCTACCGGAAGGTGATTTTTTTAGGATTGACGAATCAGAGTCAATCCCGTTTTATTTTTTTTTCTTTTTGAATAGTTCATAAAAAATAAAATAATCACTTTTGATGTTTTGGTTAGGTCCATGGTGATCTATGTCAAGTCAATAGTTACATGTGAGCTAATTCAAGCAATTTATTAGACACTCATAGTTGATAAAATTTTTGTTTGAAATCACTGTTAATGGAAGAGATATTAGCTGGGACTCGTTCTCACGGAAAGCTAAAGAAGCTTAATTAATCCCTTCATGAAGTATTCTCACCTATCACTTTAGTTTTATGTAAAGGGTATGCATCTGGAATTGTGATTCACATACAATGGCTTGAGTTGTACGGAGCAGAGGTGTGAATTTTGTTGAAGTGTGATTCGAAATACACGTCTGTGCTAAGCTTCTTTCTTTTGGATTATTAAATTACCACTTCATTGGAAAATTAATATTATTATATGTTGAGTGGATCGAATTAGTTGTGTCATAGGCATTTAGCATTATCCATTTCACGAGTACATGTGCTCATTTACAATGTTGAAGAGAATTTATCATTCTGTGTATCAGAATTTTCTTTTGGATAGTCTCGGAAGTATTTGACTTGGTTTAGGTGGATTTTATAAGTTCTTGTCAAGGTAGTGCATCGTAGAATTGCATAAGTCTTAATCCGCTTTTCTTATATTTTAATGCATTTTCTTTTACTCCATCTATTATTTAATATTTGATATTATCATTGTGATTGTGGACACATTCGCGTGACATGATTACAATTCTAAAAACTAATTCGGAGTATGCGTTCGCGCTACTTCGAGAAAACCTTCGTAATAGTAAAACGGGGTTTCGTAGGGTATTAATTAAATTAGCTCATATAGTCTGAGGTGCGTCGTATACCATTTAATCATACAAAATGACAAATGTTCGTAGTTTGTGCGCAACTTTGGCCAAATTTATTTTTATAATAAAAATGTTATTAATTCAATTGTGTACACGTTCGCGCGACACGATTAAAATTTCTAAAAAATGAACACTCATAGTTTGCTTTAGGCTCGATTTAGACTAGTGTTGTGATTATGTATATGTTCCCGTAACATAATTGCGTTTTTAATTCCAAAAAGTAACTCGAGGGATGAGTTCGTGCAACTTCAACCAAACCTTTCTTAATATAAATAAACCAAGCGTTATTAATTGTGGACACGTTTGCGTGACATGATTTTTTGACGCACCAAAAGAAAAGAGTATAAGTACGCGTAACTCAATTCTTTAATTACAAACAAATCAAGTGATTAAAAGAGGTAAAAGGTAAATGCACATAGGTTTTAGAATAAGTAATTAGGCAATTTTAGCCAAGTATAAATCACTAAGCGGCCGTGCTAGAACCACGAAACTCGGGAATGCCTAACACCTTTTCTCGGGTTAACAGAATTCATTACCCAGATTTCTGTGTTCGTAGACCATTAAATAAGAGTCAACTTTCGATTCGAGATTTTAACCGGTGACTTGGGACACCATAAATTATCCCAAGTGGCGACTCTGAAATAATTAAATAATCCCATTTCGAATAATGTCACTTTAATTGGAAAAACTCTCTTATATACCTTCGGGTGTAGGAAAAAGGAGGTGTGACAAGTGTGAGTAGTAAGAACCATAAGTTCTCGAGTTCAAATTCCAGCAAAGAAAAAATATTAGGTAATTTCTTTTCATCTGTCCAAGCTTTAGTGGACAGAGTTACTTGTTATATGTTGCTAAAGGGAAATAGCAAGTATCCTATAAAATTAGTCGAGGTGCAAGTAAACTGACCGAACATTACAATTATCAAAAAGAATTCAAGTTAAATGAATGAAGTACTTGCAGAATTATCTCAAACAATTTGGATGTTCTAAAGTAAAAAAATGTGACATATAAAGCATTAGGAATACATACTCTTCATTCATTTGTGAAACAATAAGGACGATAGCTCATTCCTGTACAAAAAATGCCTTATACTACAAAGGGTTAGAATTAGGGGTGTCAATGGTTCGGTTCTGTCGGTTATTTTATAGAATTTATAACATACCATTTTTTTATTATTTTAATATGTATAATCAAAACTAGCTTTTCGAAACCGTCCCAATCGTGTTGTTTGACCAAAAAGGTATTGAGCCTTTTAGTTAAACCAAATAATGATGAGATAAAGGATGAATCTTAGCTAAAAAATAATAAAATCTAGACCAAATATTATGTGAAGTCGATGAGATAAACAGTGTTAATCAGTACGTTCACACTCAATAAATGCTCATAAATGCGATAACATAAATATGCAATAAATATAGATAATGGCAATGAAGATAACAAGAAAGAATCTACCACCCAATTATTGTAAGACTTGGATGGTTCTTGGTCCTGACAGTGACGTGGAAAGAAGAGAGGTAAAGATGGTTATGGAATCTTAGGATCTTGTGAACAAAGAATAAATAACATCTGCTTATATCAGATAATCAATGAACAAGACAACTTTTGTATATTCTCTCAAAGTCAGCCTTTTACCAAGTGTTTTTCTCAGAAAGTGAAGATCTCGCTTTTTGTTCATTACCTCTTCCTATTATAAGGGATATTTTTCATAAACCCTAAAAAGTACAAAACAAGGAATATCCAAAGGAATATTCCTTATGTCCATATCTGAACCTATCGTACCATTATTCCTTCACTTCAGCTGCTCGTCCTTGACATCAGCCCTCTCTAGAACGACTTCTAGCTATTACACCGAGGTCGACCCCGTCCTTGGTCGCGTTTATCTACTTACTACCAAGTTGCCAAATTTAGACCAATACAGTTAGTCCCTCCGCTTGTTGAGGTCGTGATCTTGCTCGCCCTTGATAAGCGGACCCGATTCGCTTCCATTTAGGAGAAATTTGGTTGTGTTGGATATGTTCTTCCGGTCGAGGTGGAGAGAACGACGCAACCAGCAAAGTTGTGATTGGTGTGGCTATCGTGGGGTGACATCATGGCCATGCACATTATCATTACGCATCTTCCCGAGACAATGTCTGTGTGCCTGCCGCTTTGGTTTTGGTGCCATTGACAATCCTTTACTTCGATTCTCGCGCCACCCAGCCCTATAAATAGATGGGGGTTTCATTTTTCGGAAGTTTCACCATCCTTCACTTTGCATGAGTACTATTCTCCTTTGATCTTCTTCACTAATTTCTGCTCCTAATTTTGCTTCTCCGATTCCATTCCTCTTCTTCTTACCCAGTTGTCATCTTCTTCTTCGGGCTTGGTAGAACACGTTTTATTGTTGAAATATGTCACAACCTTTCCATATTCATGATGAAGTTCCCGATTCCACTCCGTTATCGGTGGTTCTTCCTCTCGGCGATGAGTAATTTATGGCTGAAGAGGATGATAGCTTCCTACCGCGGAGGAGATAGTTCCCAGAAAGCCCTTGGCTAGAAATGATTTTCCCAAGGATCCTGCTCCAGCTCCTGCTCAGGTAATCTCCGAGACTAGACCGCCTCATATAACCGACCTTCGGTCCAAATACCGCATCCCTCACCATGTCGAGATTGTCACGACCCAAAACCCGAACCCGGTCGTGATGGCGCCTCTCGTGAAGACAAGGCCAGCCAACTAGTCCCAATTCAATTTTTAACAGTTAAACATTAGTAGACAGTCTAAGCAAGAGTAAATAAACCAAAGACTAAGCAAAAGCTTTTATAATGTACGGAATACAGCCCAAACACAACCCGTCATCGGGGTGTCACAAGTCACGCGCATCTACTAAGGTCTAAAATACAACTAAGTTATGAAATAGGCTAAATACAGTCCAAGGACATCAAGAGGGAGAAAATCAGGGCTGCGGACGCCGATAGCTACCTTGCTAAACTCCGATGACTCTGCCTCCGATAAGGCAATACCGGCTACCGGGTTTAGAAGTACCTGAATTTGCACACAAAGTGCAGGGAGTAAAGTGAGTACTCTAACTCAGTGAGTAATAATCATAACTAAAGTCTGAATGGTAAGAAATCATGAAAAGTGCATCAACATGTTGTATAGAAGCAGTTCAAAAACCAGTAAGAAAGCAATGAAGCTGTAAAATCTCTTTAAACATCTTAGCTCAGTTTAAATTTATTTGAAAATGACTTTATCAATAGTCGCGCAAATGAATGCAAAACAATTAGTACAGATAAGCACAAAAATCCGCCCACCGGGCACAATTACACAATTAAACAGGTACATGACAGGCAAATAAGAAAGAAAAGCACATAAGGTTCGCCCCTCGGGCACAATGTCAACAAATCCACCCCTCGGGTAATATCTCAGAACAATACCAGCCCCTCGGGCTATCACATAGAACAATACCAGCCCCTCGGGCTATATCTCACATCACAATGGGTACCCACACTCACTGGAGGTGTGCAGACTCCGGGAGGGGCCACTTACGACCCAAGCGCAATATCAAGCCACCTCGTGGCATCATAAACAGGCTCTCGGCCTCATATCAATATCAACAAGCCACCTCGTGGCATACATATCTCAGGCCCTCGGCCTCGTAATCAAATCAGTGTATCATCGCTGCGGCGTGCATCCCAACCCAAAAGTATCCTCACAACACAAGCCCTCGGCCTTACTCAGTCAAAAATCATCACAAGCCACTCGGGAAATAGTAAAACATGATGCTCAGCCCCAAATATGATTTAAAATATCATTTAAGTCTTAAAACAGAGCAAACATGGCTGAGTATGAAAATAATGGAAAATAACATGGCCGAGTTCAAGTTTAAAGTCAAGCAGTGAGGAAATAGCAATGGAAATCCCCAAAGGGTTCAAATAGTAGGCACGAAGCCCAAATAATGATAATAGCAAATAGATTTCAGTCAAATAAGCGGTAAAATCATAAATCGGGACGGACCAAGTCACAATCCCCAATAGTGCACGGCCCCACGCTCATCATCAGCGTGTGCATCACCTCAATATAGCACTACGATGTGCAATCCGGGGTTTCAAACCCTCAAAGCATCATTTACAATCATTACTCATCTCGATTCGGTCCAAGCTCTAGCCCGCAATGCATTGCCCGCATGAATCGACCTCCGGATGCTCTAAATCTAGTCACAATTAGCACATAATTATTAAAATATGCTAAGGGAACGAAGCTCACTCTAAAATATCCAATTAACATCAAAATCCCGAAATTGCTCAAACTCGGCCCCCGGGCCCACGTCTCGGAATTCGACAAAATTAACATCAATGGAATCCTCATCCTCATACGAGTCTATACATACTAAAAACATCAAAATCGGATCTCAAATGGCCCCTCAAATTCAAATTTACATTCTCCAAATTCAAGCCCTAATTCCATGATTAATTAGGTGGAATTCACACAAGAATCGAGTTTTGAGTTCAAAAATCTTACATCCAAGAAATCTTCTTGAATTCCCTCTTCAATTAGCTCTCCCAAGCTTTAAAATCGCCCAACAATGGAGGTTCTTAGCCTCAAAATCGCGGAATAGATCTTTTAAAACATTCTGCCCAGGCATAAAATTCCTTCTTCACGAACGCGGTCCAAGCCACCCGTTCGCGAAGCACAAAAAATCCGCTAACCAAAAATTCCCTTATGCGAACGCGACCGACAGCTCGCGAATGCGACCTATAGCTCGCGAACGCGAAGCGTCTGCTTTCCAAACCATCGCGAACGCGACCTCTTTACGCAAACGTGAAGCACAAAAAGGTTGGACCCCATCTATTTCTACTTACTCTATGCGAACGCGACACATGCCTCGCGAACGCAGAGAATCAAATGTCACAACATCGCGAACGTGACACTCGAAATGCGAACGTGAAGGCAAAAACTTGCGCCTCAGGAGAATACGCTTCGCGAACGCGGATCCCTGACCGCGGACGTGAAGAACAAATTGTCTGCAACACTTCAGCTGGTTTTCTGCAATTTCACCCAACATGAAATGATCCGATAGACCACCCGAAACTCACCTGAGGCCCTCGGGACCTCAACCAAACATTCCAACATATCCCATAACTTCATTCAAGCTTGTTCCAACCTTCGGAATGTTGAAAACAACATTAAAACACTAAATTTGCATCGAATTCAAGCCTAAGAATTCGAAAATCTTCCGAATTACGCTTTTGATCAAAAACCCAACCAAACCACGTCCGAATGACCTGAAATTTTGCACATACATCACAAATGACACAACGAAGCCACTTCAACTTCCAGAAATCCATTCCGACCCCTATATTAAAATCTCACCTATCAACTGGAGAACGCCAAAATCTCAATGTCGCCAATTCAAGCCTAAACCTTCCGTGGACTTCCAAAATGCATTCCAATCATGATCCTAAGTCCCAAATCACCTAACGGAGCTAACCAAATCCTAAAAATTAAATCCGAGATCATATACAAACAAGTCAAATCTTGGTCAAACTTTTCAAATTTCAAGCTTCAAATGAGAACTGTTCTTCCAAATTCATTCTGATTACCCTGAAAACCAAAACCAACGATTTACATAAGTCATAATACATCACACGGGGAAGGTCATTCCCGATAACTGATGAGTAAAGTGCAAAAGCTCAAAACGACTGGTTGAGTCATTACATCCTCCCCCACTTAAACATACGTTCGTCCGCGAACGTGCCCAGAGTTGTTCTAAAAGCCAACCAATCGCTGAATAACCTTACCATACATATACCCGGGGTGATCCCACGTCAACCTATCTCATATAGGTCCGATAACACAATATAATTGAAATTTCACAATCCATCCTAGCCCATAAACCTTAGAACCACATTTCTACTACCGAAATTATCCACAAGATCAAAATCTCGCATCTGAACCCCGAATAAGCCCGAACAAGCTGTAATAACCCATACCTGTAACCTTGGGTGCAATTACAAGATATACCACATAACTCAAACACTGGTAGCGATAACTTCTAATCACAACAACTGCACACAACAATCGAATACCGACAGAAAACCTCTTATCAATTAGAGTCTCATTCCAGCACTTCCATATACTACCAATGATAAACGAACACGCAGTAAACCGTAACCATTTCTCAAACCAACCATTCATGAAGCCACTTCTCTTTTGGCAAAGACCATAGCAAAATTTCTGAGCCGAACCTCGATATTTTCCTCCCAACACGCTGAAACCGAATCCGATTGTATTCATTAAAGATCCCAACGATCTCATCTATTCCAACACCACTCTGGTGACATGACACCTCAATACAGATTAAAGCCGCAACTTGCACAATCCGTGCACCAATAAGCAATAATCTGAACATACTCAAATCGTGAAAAGGGACTCAAATGAATGAGCTGTACCGCAAGCTCACCAGTACCACCACAACGTAAGGCTGAGAACCCATCTCACATCATAGAAACAGAACACACAAGTCTATCCCGCAAGGTCATACCTCCACATAACTTCTCTGCAAAGCGCGATCCTATCCAAACACTGCTCCACATGAAACACCTTAAGTCACTATGGTCGAAATCGACAACCACACGCAATTTGATGTCTAGAATCAAAGCAAATCATCATAACCACGACGAAACAATTGACATAACATTATACAACCTGAAAGGACATAACCGATGCACCATTCATCGAGCAACACCCAAATACTCTTCCCGCTCGACTTCCACTATGAAACCCCAATAGAACCGCACCATATGTGCCTGTAACCAACAAATCATAACACCTCACAACATGGAAAGGTAACTCATAGATCTACCCAGATTACTAATAAGCTCAATAACAATCGAGTCAACACATCCCTCAACAATACAATTCGGAGCCGACCAAGCCGACTCAAGTTAGAACAGGCATCCACATTGGCCTACCAACAAATTCCTTATCAAGGAAATCCTGAAACTACTCCTTCCACTCCTTTAACTCTGTTGGTGCCATACGATACAGTGCCCGGCATCAAATCAATACCAAAATTAACCACCCTGCCTGGCGACATGCCCAGCCACAAGAAACACATCTAAAAAGTCCCTCACCACCGGAACTGAATCAATATGAGGAGCCTCGGCACTGACATCCATCACGAGAACCCAAATAAGGAAGACGATCCTTCCCATCCATCCACTGGGTCTTCGAATATAAAACCACTCTACTAGAACATAATCCGTTGACCCACGCCACTCAATCCATGGCATTTCTGGCATAAACAACAACACCGCCTTAGCGTAATAGTCCAGAATGACACAACACGGAGACAACCAGTCTGAACCCAATACCACATCCAAATTCTAACATACTAAGCACGAAAGATCCACTCGGGTCTCTAAACCCTGATAGTCACTAAACAATGTCGATACATACGACTCACAACTACAACATAGCCTGAATGTGAGAACTTTCCTGTCTCCAAATCCATATGGCACATGAATCAACATACTTGATCCCAATTCCTCCATCCTAATGCATACCACACCTCAAATACCCAATCATTCCACGAAAGATACTCTAAAATTCCATTGTGCCACCAAGCGAACTCGAATATCTGCAGTCAATCTAACAAGAAAGCACCGCAATACTACCGAAGTACCATCAACTTAATCATATTACCTTTCCTGAAACATATACCCTCGTCAAATTACTCCAATTAGCAATACCATTTCCTTAGTCATCTGAAGATCATCCCTCTAATCATCTGAAGCTCATTTCTCTAATCATCTGGAACTGCCCATGCTGCCTAAGAATTTTATGAATTTCCGTTCAGAACTGAACCGTAACCTTACATACGCAAATCTCAATCCTCCACAACATACCGCATATGCCATACTATCCTAGGATAACATGAGATATTCATCTCCTTTTCGAGCCACAAAACATCTACGTACTCAACTAGTCAAGAACTTTCCATTGATCCCATTAAGAAGAAAATCACTATACATCCCATGCTCCTCATTCCCATAGAAAATATACATCTCCAACCAAGGTAAAAACCATTAAGAACTTTCTGAGTTCCCCTTGCACAAACCAGACCTGCCAGGACTAAATCCTTCTAACTCGACCAAGCTACACAAGCCATCAAAACCTAAGAGCATTGCCGCGAAATACCTGTAGGAACTCATCACCCCGTACACACCCAAGGAACTAATCATATACTTACCATACCGGTCCGGTCTACTACCAAGCTACCCCATCTATCCGAGTTTCCTTCTGATTTACCTTCAACTTGATATTCCTTCTTGTTGTAGCACCGAAATTCCTCAACCCAGACTTACCACATGAGACCCAAGCATAAAACCACATTATCTAAGGCTCATAAGCCGATGAGAACTCTCTTAAATGCTTCCAAAAGCACCACATTCAAAATACCTACCCCGAAAGGACTTCCTGCAAATCTGGAACCATTACCTACCTAATACTGATATATAGAATCCCATAATTGATATAGAAATGACACAAATCTCAACATCTTCCAAATGAAAACTCAGTTTCTACTTGAAAATACCCAATTGTTACATGCAAATCTTGAACACATTAGAACCTTTCTCGAGAGTCATTCACTCTACTCACATAGCAATTAGCCTGATCAAACGAACAGAACCACCCGTGCCTTAATAGCACTCCGACACCGCAGAGTGTAACCTCATCCTAGAACAACCAAGCAACTTCCTACTCTATGCGCCGAGCATCCATTACCAATAACAACTCAAGACATACCATGATTCTTATACACTTGTGAAGCATGACCTAACCTTGGTCAAAAAAATTTCCTTCACTCATGCCATCCTCGGGCTCAATCTCCGTAGGCCATAACTGATTCACCAGTATGCCTCAAACTAGAACCAACATAGCACATAACCGCGCAATCAACTAATCAATAATAGACTCCCCCACTTGGCTCGAAGCCATAGATCAAAACACACTCAATAACTCATAATGCATATACTCTATTGCTGCCATAATACCATAGTGAGATTAAACTCAACCCTTCATACACTCGTGAAACATAGACCACCTGGTACTTTAAATCTTATGCAAATTTTGCATTCACTCTCGTAGTAGTTGCCCACTCTCTTAAGCGACCCAATTTAAATTACAACACATATTTTTCACTTGCAAATGAGATCTTCTAATAGACAACATAAAGATCACACAAACTTCCGAACACTCCACAGGAGATAACTCACCTACTTCACCTTGAACTAACCTTTCCGCATACCTTCCGCTGTCATAAACTTTACGCAATCACTTAGTCTTCTTGAGTCTGAACTCATACCGCAACAAGAAATTTACTTCACTCCCAACTAGGAAACATGAGAAGATTCTTCACACGCCCATAACTCGAGGCTATACCTCGAATCAAGATGGAATTCAAGCACCTAATAGTTCCTCTATCCTCCAGCAAACCCTTCTCGTCGCTTCCAAATCATATGGATACATCTCACAGTACTAACATACTCATCACATAGACATCCAACTATCACTTCTACTAATAGGGACGTTACCGAACATATAAGTTCAGAAATACTTGCTCACACAATCAACACCTTGGTGCTCAAGCTATAGGCAGAGATCTGGCCTCAAGTCCTCCAAACTGGCCCAACATCAACTCACAAAGATCACATCTCGCCCCGCGATCAGGAAATCTCAAGCCATCGATGCACATCTGATACTGAGCGCTCATGCACGCACACGAACGCGTGGAAGGAATTCAAAGAGTTACATTTCAAGCTGAATCAAGGACGCACGATAAGAATTCAAGAATGTGAAGTTTTCTTAAAGGTTCTGCAGCCTCCCGAGGATAAGTACAGACATCTCTGTACCGATCCGCGAGACTCCACTAAACCTGCTCGTGACTCATGAGACCTATATAACCTAGGCTCTAATACCAACTTGTCACGACCCAAAACCCAGACCCGGTCGTGATGGCGCCTCTTGTGAAGACAAGGCCAGCCAACTAGTCCCAATTCAATTTTTAACAATTAAACATTAGCAGACAGTCTAAGCAAGAGTAAATAAACCAAAAACTAAGCAAAAGCTTTTATAATATGTGGAATACAACCCAAACACAGCCCGACATCGGGGAGTCACAAGTCACGAGCATCTACTAAGGTCTAAAATACAACTAAGTTCTGAAATAGGCTAAATACAGTCCAAGGGCATCAAGAGGGAGAAAAGTAGTGTTGTGAACACCGACAACTACCTTGCTAAACTCCGATGACTCTGCTTCCGATCAGCCAATACCCGCTACCGGGTTCAGAAATACCTGAATCTGCATACAAGGTACAGGGAGTAAAGTGAGTACTCCAACTCAGTGAGTAATAATCATAACTAAAGTCTGAATGGTAAGAAATCACGAAAAGTGTATCAACATACTTTATAGAAGTAGTTCAAAAACCAGTAAGAAAGCAATGAAGCTGTAAAATCTCTTTAAACATCTTAGCTCAGTTTAAACTTCTTTGAAAATGACTTTATCAATAGTCGCACAAATGAATGCAAAACAATTAGTACAGATAAGGACAGAAATCTGCCCCTTGGGCACAATTACACAATTAAACAGGTACATGACAGGCAAATAAGAAAGAAAAGCACATAAGGTTCGCCTCTCAGGCACAATGTTAACAAATCCGCCCCTCGAGTAATATCTCAGAACAATACCGCCCCTCGGGCTATCACTAGAACAATACTAGCCCCTCAGGCTATATCTCATATCATAAGAGGTATCCACACTCACTAGGGATGTGCAGACTCCGGGAAAGGCCCCTTACGACCCAATCGCAATATCAAGCCACCTTGTGGCATCATAAACAGGCTCTCAGCCTCATATCAATATCAACAAGCCACCTCATGGCGTACATATCTCAGGCCCTCGACCTCGTAATCAAATTATTGTATCACCGCTGCGGCGTGCAGCCCGACCCAAAAAGTATCCTCACAACACAGGCCCTCGATCTTACTCAGTCAAAAATCATCACAAGCCACTCGGGCAATAGTAAAACATGATGCTCAACCCCAAATATGATTTAAAATATCATTTAAGTCTTAAAACTGAGTAAACATGGCTAAGTATGAAAACAATGGAAAATAACATTATTGAGTTCAAGTTTAAAGTCAAGCAGTGAGGAATAGCAATGGAAATCCCCGAAGGGTTCAAATAGTTGGCATTCAGCCCAAATAATGATGATAGCAAATAGATTTCAGTCAAATACGCGGTAAAATCATAAATCGGGACGGACCAAGTCACAATCCCCAATAGTGCACGACCCTACGCTCGTCATCAGCGTGTGCATCACCTCAATATAGCACTACGATGTGCAATCCGGGGTTTCAAACCCTTAGAGCATCATTTACAATCATTACTCACCTCGATCCAGTCCAAGCTCTAGCCCGCGATGCCTCGCCTGCATGAATCGACCTCCAGGTGCTCCAAATCTAGTAACAATCAGTACATAATCATTAAAATATGCTAAGGGAACGAAGACCACTCAAAAATATCCAATTAACATCAAAATCCCGAAATTGCTCAAACTCGGCCCCCGGACCCACATCTCAGAATCCAACGAAATTAACATCAATGGAATCATCATCCTCATACGAGTCTATACATACCAAGAACATCAAAATCGGACCTCAAATGGCCCCTCAAATTCCAAATTTACACTCTCCAAATTCAAGCCCTAATTCCTTAATTTTAGGCTTAATTCCATGATTAATTAGGTGGAATTCACACAAGAATTGAGTTTTGATTTCAAAAATCCTACCTCCAAGAAATCTTCTTGAATTCCCTCTTCAATTAGCTCTCTCAAGCTTCAAAATCGCCCAACAATGGAGGTTCTTAGCATCAAAATTGCGGAATAGCCCTTTTAAAACATTCTGCCCAGGCATAAAATTCCTTCTTCGCGAACGCGGTCCAAGCCTCGCGTTTGTGAAGCAAAAAAAATCCGCTGACCAAAAATTCCCTTACGCGAATTTGACCTACAGCTCACGAACATGACCTATAGCTCGCGAACGCGAAACGTCCGCTTTCCAAACCATCGCGAACACGACCTCTTTACGCGAATGCGAAGCACAAAAAGGCTGGGATCCCATCTGTTTCTACTTACTCTATGCGAACGCGACACAGGCCTCGCGAACGCGGAGAATCAAATATCACAACATAGCGAACGCGACACTCAAAACGCGAATGTGAAGGCAAAAACTCGTGCCTAAGAAGAATACCCTTCGCGAACGTGGATCCCTGACCGCGAATGCAAAGAACAAATTGTCTGCAACAATTGAGCTGGTTTTCTGCAATTTCACACAACATGAAATGGTCCGATAGACCACCCGAAACTCATCCGAGGCCCTCGGGACCTCAACCAAACATTCCAACATATCCCATAACCTTATTCAAACTTGTTCCAACCTTCGGAATGTTTAAAACAACAATAAAACAACGAATTTGCATCGAATTCAAGCTTAAGAATTCCAAAATCTTTTGAATTACGCTTTTGATAAAAAAACCCATCCAAACCACGTCCGAATGACCTGAAATTTAACACACACGTCCCAAATGACACAACGAAGCCACTTCAACTTTCAGAAATCCATTCTGGCCCATATATCAAAATCTCACGTATCAACCGGAGAACGCCAAAATCTCAATTTTGCCAATTCAAGCCTAAACCTTCCATGGACTTCCAAAATACATTACAATCATGATCCTAAGTCCAAAATCACTTAACGGAGCTAACCAAATACTAAAAATTCTAATCCAAGATCATATACAAACAAGTCAAATCTTGGTAAAACCTTTCAAATTTCAAGCTTCAAATGAGAACTATTCTTCCAAATTCATTCCAATTACCCTGAAAACTAAAACCAACGATTTACATAAGTCATAATACATCACACGGGGTAGGTCATACCCGAGAACTGACGAGTAAAGTGCAAAAGCTCAAAATGACCGGTTGAGTCGTTACAGAGATAGTTCTGGCTGATGGCGACATCGTGGAGGTCCATCAACCCAGATATTGTGCCTTCTACATTTACTCATTCTTGATTGGCTATACTCTTCCTTTTCTTCCACTAGAGAAGGAATTTTGCTGGTTTTACAATGTCTACCTGGCACAACTCTCTCCTTACTTGTATAAAGCTTTTTTGATGCAGACGAAATACGCGGAGTTGGTTGGTTGTGACGTTGATATTCGCCACCTGCTGCACTTATTTTTGCCAAGTTTTTATAGAGGTACCTTGATACACCTACAACATCGTGGGATCAAAGGGCTTGTAGTTAGAATGGATGACAGAACAAATCAGAAGTTCTGGCATAAATATTTCTTCATCAAGACCAAGCGCTTGGTGACAGACCCAACTAGGTTTCCCGAGCAGTGGAACCATAATCGTAAGTGCCTTTGTCGTACACTCATTGTCTTCCTTTGTCCTTTCATTTCCATCTCACTTGCATTTTGTTTGTGTTTCAGATGAAAGTCTTGCAACCTCTCCTGTAACGTGTTACCTCACATGGTGGGGATTCATGATTGGGTGGCTTTCCACAAGCGTTTTGGACCAAAGGTCCCATCTGGTAAGTGTTACTTTTGCTTCAGATTTTCTATTGTTTACCATTGCTCGTTGATGTGACCTCCCTTTGGTGCTAGGTCGGCGAATTTCAAAGAAGAAAGCTCTAGTGCCAGTATTCCACCAAGCCATCGCGCCAGCGAGGATGCAATTTTCTTTGGCCGAGTCTGTTCAGGGAGGTGGTAGTCAAACTCCACCGATGAGGTACTCCGCCCTCCAAACTATGGTCGTGAGGGACGAGATCTTTTCTTGTCCCATCTACCATCTAGTAGACGAATCATCAGGCGATGAGGAGTCTCCGTCGAGAAAAAGAAGAAGGGTGGAAACCGAAAAGGTCGTTGCCGCTGATATCGAGCCTAAAAAGGTCATTGCTTTGGAAGCGGCATTTGCGCCTGCACTGGACGTAGAGAACGTTTTCGCGGTGGGTGCCATTATGGAGAGGGGGCCCTCTGGCATTTGCACGGTCTGCAGAGGGTGTTGCATCATCGGCGGTTGGGGGAGATAGAGCGGTGCCTACGGGGGATGAAAATTCTGATTCGGATATCAACCCTGAGGAGGTACGGGCATTTCTGTAGAGGAGAACTTGGGTGGAGGTAAGGATGGAGGGTCCTAACAAGCACGTGATCATCCCCGTGGGTTATGACCTTTTGGCCAACTCAAAACGGGTGGTGCCGTCCTTTTCCCCTGTGCGCGGATTTTGAGAATACGACACTACAGGCAATGAGCGATGCAGAGTTATCGATGAGTATATCTGGCATGGCTCTATGAGTAAGTGCTTTTTAATGTTAGAATTTGTTTCGCAGGTGTAATTTCCTCATACTAACTCCTTTCTTTTGCATGTTAGACTCTTATCATAGGGATTGAGCGTGACCGGTGAGAGGAGCGGAGGACGACCATTTATAAGAAGGTGACCTCTAAGTACAAAGAGTATCGTACCAAGCACAGAACGTTGGCTGACGTCTTTAAACAAGATAGCGAGTTTTAGTTGTTTCGTGACGGGCTTAAACAAAAAAAGGAGGAGTTGGTAAGGAAAGTTGAGGAGATGAAGGAGCGGGATGATGAGCTAATGAAAGCCATCGGTTGGTGCAACGAGCTTGAGGCGGCTCTTAAGGCCAAGGAGGATGAGCTTGATGTGAGCAAGGGGTGATGGCTGAGAATGCCGATCTTCAATTGCGCATGGCATCCTTTATTGTTGAACTTGAGCAGAGGGAGGTGGAAGCTGTTGACCTATGGGGCGAGGTGAGCGCCAAGGTCGAAGAATTGACTAGTGCTGAGAAGGGCAGAGTGACCGCTATGGCTGAAGCGGCAGGCTTAGAGAATGCCCTCCGCATTTGTAGTTTCGAGCAGAAGAATGAGGTGGTGACATCGACGCTCGTGGTGGTGAGGTTAGAAGAGCGGATCCAGGATATGAAGGCAGAGTTATCTGGATTGAATGAGCAGGTCGTTGCCTTGAAGGCCGATGAGGCGCGATAATCACAGCCGTCCACGTCTCATACTTCTGCTGATCCCGGCGTGCCGCGTGAGTTATATGAGATATGGATTCATGCCGAGGCTCAGATTTGTATAAGTCTCTGAAAGCCAACGGGAAAATTTCCAAAGCAGAACTCGAGGGCGTCCGCGTTAAGGCACGTGCAGCCCGTGAAGCTTGTGGTTACGCCCCTGGTATGCCTGGCGGGGATGATGTTGACGATGATGCGGATAGGCTCGCCTCCGATTCTTGGTATGATTATGAGTATGCTGATGGGGATGATGCGGCATAAAGCCGTCATAATTAGTTTTTGTTTTGTTTTGCTATTTTTGTGAGGGCGTCTTTGGGCCCTTTGTAAAAAGTATTGTAATTTGACAGTTGTAATGGAATAGTCCCCCTCTCTGCTACATGTTTTTTGATTTCCGTTCTTTTTTTTTTCTTTGTTTTTTTTGTTGATGTGGGGAAGTCCCTGATTTTTTATAAGATTGATGTTCGACGCGGTCGAACATTACAGATTTCGAGCGAGGTCGAATGTTAAAGTAATTCGAGCGAGGTCGAATATAAGTAATTTGGGCGAGGTTGAATGTTTAAGTAATTTGAGCGAGGTCGAATGTTTAAGTAATTTAAGCAAGGTCGAATGTTTAAGTAATTAGAGTGAGGTCGAATGTTAAATAATTAGAACGAGGTCGAATGTTAAATAATTCGAGTGAGGTCGAATGTTTAAGTAATAATTTGAGCGAGGTCGAAATGTTAAATAATTCGAGTGAGGTCGAATGTAAGTAATTCGAGCGAGGTCAGATGTTTAAGTAATTCGAGCGAGGTCGGATGTTAAATAATTTGAGCGAGGTTGAATGTAAGTAATTCGAGCGAGGTCGAATGTTAAATAATTCGAGCGAGGTCAGATGTAAGTAATTTGAGCGAGGTTAAATATTTCTCGAATATTTAAGTAATTCGAGTGAGGTCGAATGTTAAATAATTCGAGTGAGGTCGAATGTTTAAGTAATTTGAGTGAGGTAGAATGTAAGTAATTCGAGAGAGGTCGAATTAAAGTGTGGAAAAACTTGGTGAAGAGTAAAAATGCTGTTTTATTTCATTTGTTGGAGAATATTACATATGTCCGTTCATTTCATACATATATTGGAGAAGTTTCCATGTATATTGGAGAAAGTTTCCATGTATTTTGGAGAAGTTTCCATGTATCTAGTCCATTCATCATTCGGCCTGGAGAAGTAGTCGACAGGAGGGGCGATGAATTATACTTGAACATTGAGATGTCCCCTTTGCCTCATTAAAAACCTCTTCGGAAAAAACCCAATTGGGACAAAACCCGGACAAGGTAAAAAGAGTACAACGCGGAGGGCGTCTGTTTTTAGAAGTTGAAGTATTTGAGGTGGGGCGATGTTCTAGTTGATTTGTAGTAGCTTTCCTTCGATTGTTTCTAGTTGGAATGACCCTTTGTTTGTTGTTGCCGTTATTTTATATGGACTTTCCCAATTAGTTCCTAGTTTGCCTTCTTTTGAATCTTTGCTTGCCTGTGTTTTGGCCTTGAGTACATAGTCTCCGACTTTGAGTGGTCGTACTTTGCCTTTTTGTTGTAGTACCGTTTTGCTTGTTATTTTTGGGCTACCATTCTTATGTAAGCCAAGTCTCTTCGTTCCTCAACTTCATCGAGGTCTTGTTTCCTGTTCTCGTCATTTCTTGGTTCGCTTTCATTGGAGTATCTCTAACTGGGTTCCTCGACCTCGAGCAGTATTATGGTGTCAGTCCCGTAGACTAGTGAATATGGCGTTTCTCTGGTGCTTGTTTTTGTCGTGGTGCGATATGCCCACAGTACTTTTGGTAGTAACTCCGACCATAGTCCTTTGTGCTCTTAAGCCTTTTCTTCAAGATATTCAGTGTTGTTTTGTTGGAAGATTCAGCCGGACAGTTGCCGGCAGGGTGATATGGCGTGGAGAGTATTCGCTTGATACGCCATTTTTCGAAGAACTCGGTGGTCTTCTTTCTAGTGAATTGGGATCCGTTGTCACAACTGATTTCTTTGGGGATGTCGAAGCGGCATATGATGTTTCTCCATATGAATGTGATAACTTCATGTTTGCGTATTTGGGTGAACGCACCTGCTTCTACCCATTTGGAGAAATAGTCAGTTAAAATCAAAAGAAAATGTACATTACCTCGCCCTGCTAGGAGGTGTCCGACGATGTCTATTCCCCATTTGATGAATGGCCATGGCGATGTAACATAGTGGAGGAGTTCTCGCTTGATGTAATAGGACCATACTTTTGGCACAATTCACACTTCTTGACGTAATCGGCAGCTTTATTCTTCATTGTGGGCCAATAATAACCTGCTTGAATGAGGCATCTGACAAAGGCTCTGTTGCTGGTATGGGCACCGCAGTGGCCTTCATGTACCTCTTCGAACACGCGTCTTGTTTGGTTCGGCCCTAGTCATTTCGCTAGGGGGCCTCCGAATGTTCTTTTGTATAGGTCATGATTTATGATACTGTACCTGGCCGCCTGCATTCAAAGCTTGTTGCCTTCCTTTTTGTCTGATGGGAGTATTTCCTCCTATAAATATGTTATAATATGATTGCGCCAGTCCCAAGTCAAATTTACAAAGTGTCCTCGAGTTGGTCTATTGACGAGTGGAGGAGAGTAACCACGTTTTCTTTTGTAATGTTTTTGGTGTCTGCTGCTAATTTGGTGAGGTAATCTACTTCGATGTTTTGTGCTTGAGGTATTTGGTCGAGTCGACATTCATCAAATTCGGGCAGCAGCTTATGAATCTCTGCCTGGTACTTTTGTAGCCTCTACTCTTTGATTTGGAAAGTCCCTGTGACTTGGTTGACAACGAGTTGCGAGTCGCATCTAAGGACGACTCATCATGCTCTGTATTTGAGAGCTAGCTTCAATCCCGCAATTACGGCCTCATACTCGGCCTCATTGTTAGTCATATCAGGGCACCATATGGATTGGCGAATGACTTCAGCTATTGGGACTTCGAGTACGAGTCCCAGCCCAGATCCTGACGCGTTGGATGCGCTGTCGGTGTATAAGACCCATAGGCCGGATATACCATACGAGGTATGAGAAATTTCCTTTTCGACCTTGGCTATTATTTTGGTGCTGAAATCGGCAATGAAGTTGGCAAGTACCTACGATTTTATCGCTGTTCGTGGCTGATACGTTATATCATGCTCGCTCAATTCTATGGCCCATTTGGCCAATCTCCCCGATAGCTCGGGTTTATGCATGATACCTCACAGGGGAAAAGTTGTTACCACCGATATGGGATGCCATTGAAAATATGGTCTAAGCTTTCGTGAAGCTACGACCAATGCCAAGGCCAATTTCTCGAGGTGAGGGTAGATCGTTTCGGCATCGATGAGAGTTTTGCTAAAATAATAAATTGGAGACTGAGTATCTTTATCTTCGCGGACTAATACTGCGCTTACCATGACCTCTGATACGGCCAAGTATATAAGGAGGTGCTCACCGGGTTCTACTTTGGCGAGTAACGGGGGAGATGACAAGTACGCATTTAATTCTCTTAAGGCCTGGATGCATTCCGCATTCCACTGGAGCCTGTTGTCCTTTTTGATCATGTTAAATAATTTGCGGCATCTGTCGGAAGATCGTGAGTTGAACCTTGACAGGGTAGCTATGCGACCCACCAATTTTTGCACCTGTTTCTTGATGGTTAGTACTTCGGATATTCCCTCAATGGACTTGATTTGGTCGGGGTTGACCTCGATGCCTCTTTGTGATACCAACAACCCGAGTAACTTGCTTGAAGTTACATCGAAGGCACATTTCTCGGGTTCAGCTTCATACCGTATTGCCTTTGTATTTCGAAGGCTTCTTTCAGGTGGTCGATGTGATCCTCCTTCCTTTTCGATTTGACCAACATGTCGTTTATGTAAACTTCTATAGTTTTGCCGAGTTGGTCCTTGAACATTTTGGTCACCAATCTTTGATAAGTCGCCTCCGCGTTCTTTAATCCAAATGGAATGACTCGATAATAGTATGTTCCTTGATGGGTGATGAAAGTAGTCTTCTCCTGGTCCTCTTCCTCCATGAGGATTTGGTTGTAACCTGAGCAGGCGTCCAAGAAACTCAAGAACTCGTGCCCTGTTGTTGCGTCAATGAGCTGATCAATATGAGGCGAGGAAAGGAGTCTTTCGGGCAGGCCTTGTTTAGGTCTGTGAAATTCACGCACATCTGCCATTTCCCATTTTTCTTTTTTACCATAACTACATTGGCGACCCATCGAGGATATTTCGATTCTCGGATGGAGCCGTTAGTGAGTAGTTTATCCACTTCCTTGCTGACAGCCTCGTTAATTGCGACATTAAATTTTCTTCTCACTTGTCGTACTGGGGGGTAGAGGGGATCAACGTTCAATTTGTATGTGGTGACATCTTTCGGAATACCTGGCATATTTGCATGGGAAAAAGCAAACAGATCGGCATTATTGATTAAAAGCTCATGAAATTTACCTGGCTCGGAGAGCTTATGGCGTATATAAGCCTTTTGTTGTTGTTGTTGCTACTACTATCTAGTTGGACGAGATCGAGATCTTCTATTATCGATCCCGCGGCTTCCACGATGTTGGGTTCCTTGATAACGTCTTTCTGATCATCGAGTTCAGACCCCGACTTTGATAATTGATATGCTTCTAAGCTTGTTCCTTTCAGCTGTTGAGTGAATGTGCAATCTTGGGCAATGCAGTAGCATTCTTGGACTATGCATTGTTCGCCTCGGATGCTGAATATACCCTACGGGGTAGGAAATTTGATTACTTGATACAAACTGGATGGGATAGCCCTCATGGCATGTATCCACGGTCGTCCTATGATTGCGTTGTAAGTTGTGTCCTGGTTCATGACATGGAACATTATTTCTAGGGTGACGCCCTCGGACAGAAGGGGCAGTGTTATTTCTCCTGAGGTTCGTTCGACTGCATTGTTAAAACCTGTTGGTGTTATGCAGCATGGTACTATCTTGTCCTCGAGTCGCATTTGTGAAAGCACTCGAGGGCGAATAATACACGCGCCACTTCCATCGTCTACCATTATTCTTTTAACATCAGTATCTGAAATACATAAAGTAATAACAAAAGCATTGGAGTGAGGAAAAATCAAACTGTTGGTATCTGACTTATCGAAGATGATACATTCTCTGAGGTCATCATACCGATCGTGGGTGATTGACCACTTTAGCTTGTGGGTGGTGGTAAACTTTATGTAGTTGATTGCTGCTTCGTCGCCTCCACCGATGATCATTTGAATGGTGCGGGCAGGAGAGGGCGGCTTTAGAGGGCCTTGGTATTTTTCTCGTCCGTGGCCGAAGTTGGCTCGTCCTTAGTCACTCATCAACTCCTTCAAGTGCCATTGGTACAGCATGTTCACTACTTCTTGTCGTAGGGCTATGCAGTCTCGGTTTTGTGAACCCGCTCCTAGTGAAATTCACAAAGGACATTCAACTTTCGGGTACTTGGGTCGGACTTTATTTTTTACGGCCACTTCATCTTTGTGTTGATCTTCTCTAGTGTGTACACTATTTATGAAGGATAAACACAAAAATTGTGAGCGGATAAGAGTGGGGGCCTACCTCTTTCATTTTGTTGAGCCCCTATGTACGGCCTGGACGACCCTTCCGTATATCGAGGGGATGGTAGAATGGTTGTTCTGACATAGTGCTGATGCCTGTCTCGGTTGAAGCATGGGCCTGACTGATCTCTTCGACTGTCATTACGACGGTCTTTCCGCGTCTCTATTTAGATCGACGTTAAACATTGGATTGGACCGTTAAAGTCTTCATCGTCTGCTCTCACCTCGGCGTAGTAGGCATTGTGAATTTCTTCCCAAGTGGTGGGATGGTATTTCATGAGCCTGTTTAACAATTTCCTAGTCGCCCTCGACCCATTCCTGTTCAACCCGTTTTGGAAGGCTGCTACTATCATCCCTTCTGATACGTCTGGTAAGATCATCCTCACCCTGTTAATCCCTAAGTCCCTCGCCAGGTAATTTTCTAACGGCGAATATGTCGTTCACTCTAGCCTCCGCTTTCTTAGCTCCGGCGTGGGCGGTGACAAACTTATCGGCCATTTCCTCGAACATTGTTATAGACCGTGATGGTAGTTGTGAGTACCAAGTTAGGGCTTCTACGATTAGGGTTTTGCCAAAGCTTTTTAGTAGTACTGACTGTACTTGCTCCTTTGATAGGTCGCTGCCCTTTACTGCTGTGACGTAGTGAATGATGTGATCTTCTGGGTCCGTGGTGCCATCGTATATCTTCAAATATGGTGGCATTTTGAAGGTTTTGGGTATGGCATATAGGGCTGCCTCCTCGCTATACGGTTGTTCGACGAATTGGCCGACATCCCATTTTGGTAGCAGTTTTGGGATGCCTGGTATCTTATCGACCCTTTCTTGATGCTCTCTCATCTGGTCGCGGAGTGCTTTATTTTTGTTTTCCATTTCTTCCATTTTATTTAAAATAGCCATCAGTGCATCATTACTTGCATCAACAGCAGTGTGAGTGTTACCTGTTGGGGGAGCGGGTTGTTCATCGGTAGTCATTGTGGTATCAGCTGGCGCGACATTTCTGTTCGCCCTGGGTTTGTCGAGTATGTTTTTTAGAGTGCTTGTCACCCACTCCTCCAGTAATCTTTTTACTGCTCGTGGTACTTCTTCGGCTATGGATGTGGAAGCTCCTTTCTCACGTGAAGTGGTTACACTTACATGAGGGGGAGGTGAGTCACTCCGTGTGGATGTAACGCCCGACGTCACGTTCTCGTCACCTTCTCTGCCATATTCGTCGATGGTGTTTAAGATGTTGGTAGTGACACCCATGATTGCTTTCTGTCTTTCGTCTCCTTTTTCTGTCATTGTTAGTTCGCGCAAACAAGAAAAAGATGGTGTCCCTTTTTTTATGATCTAGAAGAAACTAAAATTTTAACTAAAAAACTCCCACAGACGGCGCCAAATTATTTGACCAAAAAGGTATTGAGCCTTTTAGTTAAACCAATTAATGATGATATGAAGGATGAATCTTAGTTAAAAAAATAATAAAATCTAGACCAAATATTATGTGAAGTCGATGAGATGAACAACGTTAATCAGTACGTTCATACTCAATAAATGCTCATAAATGCGATAACATAAATATGCAACAAATATAGATAATGGCAATGAAGATAACAAGAAAGAATCTACCACCCAATTATTGTAAGACTTGGATGGTTCTTGGTCCTGACAATGACGTGAAAAGAAGAGAAGTAAAGATGGTTATGGAATCTTAGGATCTTGTGAACAAAGAATAAATAACGTCTGCTTGTATTAGATAATCAATGAACAAGACAACTTCAGTATATTATCTCAAAGTCAGCCTTTTACCAAGTGTTTTTCTCAGAAAGTGAAGATCCCATTTTTTGTTCTTTATCTCTTCCTATTTATAAGGGATATTTTCCATAAACCCTAAAAAGTACAAAACAAGGAATATCCAAAGGAATATTCCTTATGTCCATATCTGAACCTATCGTACCATTATTCCTTCACTTCAGCTGCTCGTCCTTGACATCAGCCCTCTCTAGAACTACTTCTAGCTATTACACTGAGGTCAACCCCGTCCTTGGTCGCGTTTATCTACTTACTACCAAGTCGCCAAATTTAAACCAATACAGTTAGTCCCTCATCATACGAGAGGAAACATATTCAATACATTGTTTAATACTGATAATCACTGGACAACCTTGTGTCTTGCTAGTGAATATGTTGGAAATAATTTAGTTTCAATAGTAGTATAATATATTTGAAAATTAGAATTTTGAGTTTAACTATATGTTGGCTTGTAACCGTTTTCATAATTTCAAGGCCCAAGAAAATTTTTAATGCTTTATTATTTTTAAACCTAATATATAAAATATATTTTTCACATGTAAATTTATTTGGTACAATTCGTAAAATTTAAAATATTACCTACTGATTTTATTAAAAGAAACCTAAATATCGGTATGATAGGTTAGGTTCGATTCGGTTCGATTCGATCGGTTTAGTTGATTTTTAAATATGTATTAGCACCGCTAGTTAGAATGATAAGTTGTAAGAGAGGAGATATTATGTGACGGCAATATAAAAAAGAATTGAAGCGTGGGCATATTTTTAAAAGGGAATTGACTAAATAAGATAAATAAGGGTGCTGATTTCAATTTTCACCTAGCCGATACGTGTCTACTTTCCATATGTGTGAAGGACTTGAATCTTGATCGACTGTTATAGTACCGACCACACATTTACTTTTTCTTCTTATTTAGCAGTTATTATACAAATTATCAGGTGAAAAAGAAAAGGAGAAGAAATTTGTGGTAGATTATAAAATCAGAAGTCAGTAGTATTAGTAGTGGTGCTGTGTGGTTGGTGGTGAGAGAAACAGAGAGATAGAGAGAGAGAGGGGAGTTATGGTAATGGAGACAGCCATTTGTGGCCGAGTTGCTCTTTCTCCCCATCAAATCTTCCAACCAAAACCTGGTAAACTACCCATTTTTCTCTCTCTAAAATATGTTAACTGTTTGATTGTTGAATCTTTACTGTTGTTTCACCAAGAATTGCTCGTTCTTTCCAAAAATTGTGGCAATTTTAGTTGGCCTAGTTAGTTTTCTTGAATGTTCCTGGACCTGATTTTGTTTCAAAATTTATGGATTATTCTTGCTTTCCTGAGGTGGGGTTCGTGGATTCTTGACTTTAAACCTCTCTCATGTGCATTTAGAGTGACAAAATAGAGAGAAGGTTACTGTCTTTGAACTGGATTAAAACCCCCCGATATCTAGTGAATCCCTAAAGTACCAGTGAACACTCCAATACAGGAAAAGCGAGTGTCAATTGGGAGGTGTTTGTTTTTGTGTGTGTGTTGGGGGGGGGGGTAGAGACAGGGCTCTTTATGATATTCTTTTCCCTAAAATGTTCATAACAGCTTCAATAAAGAGTAAATTGAACTTTGAACTTTTACTAAGGAAGAAATGGGACTGTTTTCTTTACTACAAAGGTCTGAAATATGTGAGAGAAGCATGAAAGTCCAAGTTGAAGGGCTGACTTTTTATCTGCATCTCTGGCTAGTCGATTATCGTTACCTAGTCATTAATACTTTTAGAAACTATTGAACATACTTCCATTTGAAACTAGTGAAGTATGCAGTTGGTCTAAGAGAAATGTATTGATTTCGAGATATCATGGATTTAATGACTATTATTTAAGAGTATCAATTCACTCAGTAGGAAATTACTTTGTATCTAATGTATAGATGATTAGAGTAGGTGTATATAAGATGGAGAACTGATGAATTACCATTGTGTTCTTCATGAATTTTGACACGCATAAGATTGAATTATCTGCGGGTAATGTGATACAGGAGATACAAAACCTCGTCAAAAACAATGGACAAATCGGAACACATTGATGGCAATGCCTATAGCAGGAGTAGGCAAAGGTGGTGGGTTGTTGGAGAAGCCTGTTATCGAGAAAACAACTCCTGGGCGTGAATCTGAATTCGACTTGAGGTATGGATTCCTCAAATGTTAAGTATGTGTTGTTACAATTAGTTCAGGTTCTGAAGGCTTTGTTGTTCTTTCATGAGTCCAAATTTCTTTTAGTCTTCTCTTTCACATTGATGTGGTTTCTGCCAGGAGACATCTCAACTACTTTGCACAACAGATAACAGTCTATTATTCTCTTTTTCTTCTTCCTGAAAAGCAAAGTTGAGCGGAACCGTGCCATATGTAGACTACGAAATAAATTGTGTTCATTCTTTAGTTGCTATTCTTGTTCGGCGGACCTGTTACTATTTCCTTTCCCGAGACTACATTTCCCTTATTAAAAAGAAAAAGCAAAAACTCCCCGAAATGTTTTCTAGTGATATAACTGGGCAGTTATTTGTCAAATATATTAGGGCATTGCGTCCTTTCTCACCAAATTTAGAAGAAGGCTTTTCATGCTTTGTTCTCCACCCTCTTTATATTGTCTTTGCAAACTGGCATACTACCAAGAGAAATGGACTGTCAAACTCCAACCACCACAACATCCAGCCTTCACCTCTTGTAACCAGGAGCGGATCTACAATGGTGGGTATGGGTTCCTGGGAACCCAATAACTTTTGTCGATACCCGGTAAATACATTGAGAAATCTAATAAATGTATAATATATTTTGTGTCAGAACCTAGTACCAAAACATCATGTTGGTTCCGTGGCAAAAGATGAACCCTCATAAACTTGCTCCTGCAATTGACGAGGTTTCAAATCCCTTTGGGCTCAACTTCTTTTTTTGTTGTCTTTACAAAACACCACACGTATTTTCCTCTTTAAATATTGAAAAAATACCAAGTTAAACTAAAGAGACCAGCCAAATAGGAACACTACAAGCACGCATACCTTAGTTTTGTTTTTGATATATTGACTTGAAATTATTGTAGGAACCCATACACTTCAAATCCTTGATTCGCCTCTGCTTGTAACCTATTTTAACCAACATTAGTCACACGTTTAAAAACCACAGCTCATGTGATATCTGTCAGTAGTCTGGACTCCAATC
The DNA here is from genome assembly GCF_000393655.2 of Nicotiana sylvestris. Taxonomy (NCBI): domain Eukaryota; kingdom Viridiplantae; phylum Streptophyta; class Magnoliopsida; order Solanales; family Solanaceae; genus Nicotiana; species Nicotiana sylvestris. Next base: position 203,133,094 of record NC_091059.1, read on the forward strand.
AAAAGAACCCTTAAATTTTTGAAATGGAAAAATGAATTTCCTCCTCCCGGAACAATCATGTGATCTTTTTGCACCATAGACAGTGCGGGGCTCTTAGTGTTGTAAGTTACAGACATATTGCTAGCTTGTTTTTTTTTAATTATTTATTTGTAATGAAGTAATATCTTTCATTAAGAAGGCATCAAGAAGATGCAAAGTTACAAGAGGCATATTTGCAAAATAAACAAAAATACAGGAGATCATTGTTTGCCCCAAAACAAAAGTCTCAATCTAGGACAAGAGAGCTAATAAAATCCAAAAGGTGTCCAATACTTTTTACTACGGGGGACAACTTTGTCCAACAAAAAGATTGAGCAAGCATTTAGATTTGAGTAAGTGGTTTGGGGTTGAGGTGCCATAAAACATCTTCTATTCCTCTTGTTCCATAAACACCAAAAAATAGTTGCAGGGATCATAGGCCAGATCTTCTTGATGGCCTTATCAACCTCCCAACGACTCCAGCTCATATGTGCCTCTCTCAGGCTTTGTGGCATGACCCAACTTAGGCCAAAAATACAGTAGAACACGTTTCATAGGTCTCTGGCTACTGGACAATGTAGAAGTAGGTGACTAACTGTTTCTTGGTACCTCCTGCAAAGATAACATCTGTTGACCAGCTGAAATTCCCTTATGTTAAGATTATCTTGTGTTAAGTAGGCTTCATGAAGGGCAATCCAATTGAAGCATGTCACTTTCACAGTAATTTTGTCCTCCGTATCAGTTTCCAAGGCCATGAGTGTAATTCCTGATTCTGATTGTTAAGTTGCCTTTAGCAATCTTTAACCGTGAAAAGACCCTTACAGCCCATCTCATACTGTCCGGAACATTCTCATCAATGTTGTAGGTAGTGGGGGCAAAATGGTTAAACGTAAACAGTTATCCACCCATAGTATCCATTAAAATATGGGTTGGATAATGAACTATTTAAAAACAGTTCAAATATGGATAAGAACCATATTATCCACTTAAAAAATGGATAATCAATGGATAACTAATGAGTTTAACTTTTATATTTGTAAAGCCTCAAATTGGGAGTTCCTCAAGTTTGAGAGACTAGTAATTCTCCCAAAAGTGATAATATTCAAGAAGCCATGGATAATATGAATATTCATATTATTTATCGGTTAACTCGTTTTTTATCCGTATTACATATGGGTGGGGTCAGATAGTTTATCCGTTTTTGCATTACCCGTTTTCAACCCGTTCATATCCGACATGACCTCCTGTTTGCCACCCCTAGTTGTAGGCCTCCTATCTTGCTAGCATTTCCATCAAGTCTTCCATCTCCCAATCTTGAACAGATCTCCTGAGATGCACATCCCAATTATTATTTGCCCTGTTATGAGTAATTGAAGAATTCTTGTCCAAAGCAACTTTTATTGCTAGCTTGTTGTTAAGGTGATGTGTAAGTACTCTGTACAACAGGGATAAGGAGGAGGATGGGGAACGAAGAGGAGAAAGAAAACAAAATTGGTGGCAATTCAAGGGTGTGTAGGTGGAGAGGAGAACAGAGCAACGGTTTCCAAATAATGGTTATTTCTGTAAAGATGAACGATCTATGTACAAACACAAATCTGGAGTATTTTCTTTAGGGAGCACTATTTTCCTTTAGGCAAGAAGACCAATATATCTCCACTAAGCACAGAGGTTGTATTTATTGTTTATTTCTCATGGATAAGTTATATTAGAGTTGAATATGGCTTTAACCCCAAAGCAGACCAGAAACTTTGCTGTTGATGATTACATTACTTAATTTATTTTATAAAAAAAAAGATCTCTTGGTGATGAGAGCTGCATATCAGGAGAACTGCATGTAGGTATCTGGTTGTATTGCTTTACTTTCTGGGTGAAATGCAATGATTAATAAAACTTAATGTACAAAGAAAATGCAATGATTAACAATCTACTAGTACTATAATTTGTGTCTTCCTTTTGCAGAAAATCAAGGAAGATGTCCCCGCCCTATCGTGTGATGCTGCACAATGACAACTACAACAAGAGGGAGTATGTAGTTCAAGTACTCATGAAGGTTATACCGGGGATGACAGTCGACAATGCTGTTAATATCATGCAAGAGGCGCATTACAATGGTCTGGCGGTGGTGATAATCTGTGCTCAAGCTGATGCAGAAGAGCATTGCACGCAGCTGAGAGGCAATGGTCTGCTAAGCTCCATTGAGCCTGCCAGTGGAGGTTGTTGAAAAAAACGAACCTGATCGGTGGAGGCTACACTTTGCATAGATATTGTACATAAATGTTGAGAATGGCATAGTAAGTACCTCATTACCTCTAGATCATATTACCCGTAAACAATGTCAACACCGCAGATCAATGAGTTTGTATACTAGAAATATATCAATCAATTAATCAACTATGCCTCAATCCCGAATAGTTGGGTCAATGCCAAATATGCATCATCTATCTCTATTCCCTTCTATCCAAGTCGATTTTATTCATTCCGTGCTAATCGTTTGCCATTCCTAACAGTTTAATCCCAACAAATGGATTTCACCTATGTGAATTTTTTGCTCTCGTTGAAGTTTTAGTGTTTTGTATTACTAGAAATAGAAGAAAGAGTAGAAAGATTTACCTTCTGGCGTAAGTCTGAGGACCTAGCATTTTATGCTAGATACTGAATAATGTGTTTAATATAGAATTCTTAAAGAAGTGGTTGAATAAGATTTAAATTATTACAATTTGACTAATTAGCCCGTTTTATATTAATAATAAATAGGTGAAAAGAATTGTTACTAAATTAAAATAAGGGAGATAGACGTTATATCATAAATCACGAGGGTGATCAGTGTGATGGAGCGAAACCTAAAGGGAGGTCTATGAGATTATCCAAAATTTGAAAATCTTGTCATGTGGCCATATCCATTAAAAGTTAAAACTATTTGCATACAATATCATAACAATCTCGCAAAGGAGCAGGATCAAATATTACTTTCAGAAAAACATTTTGTAACGTATTTCAGACCTAAATCTTTTGTGTTCTTGATTCATATTTCTCACACATATATTACTTTTAAATTTCGTCACATAACTGCATTAATCCATCTTTAAGTATCTCATGGGTGCCATTGAGGCTTGGTGGTCACCATATCTTTTGCCACAAGTAAGATTAGAGCTTACATCTTGCAAGTTTATTTAACTGTATCAACTCAAAAACTTTCATGCACTCCATTACAAAATAAACTTAATATTTTGCAATATTAATGTTTTAGAAAATCACCAATGACCTTACTATATACAACAACAACAACAACCCAGTATAATCCCACCTAGTGGGGTTTGGGGAGGGTAGTGTATACGCAGACCTTACCCCTACCCTGGGGTATAGAGGCTGTTTCCAAATAGACCCCTGACATCCTTCCCTCCAAGAACTTCCCACCTTGCTCTTGGGGAGACTCAAACTCACAACCTCTTGGTTGGAAGTGGAGGTTGCTTACCATTAGAGTGACCAGTATGTCAAAGACTATTAATTTTGACAATCAAGCAAACAAGTTAGACTGAAAACACCAGACAATTTCATTGGTTTCTTGATTTAGAGTAGGGTGGCTCAAAGAATGTCTTTGCTGCTGTTCCCAAACAAAGCACTAATATAATTAAATACTTATCTATATAAGTATTACATCACATCACATCAATTTGTCATCGTTATATGCTAAATTGAGGTAAGAAATACATAGTAATTCGCATGGTTAAGTTATAGTAGTAAAAGTTTTTTCTAACATACTGATATCATACTTTATAATTTTAATTTAAACACCGGTCCAACGTGAGTGAAATTAATACAGACACAAAGGGCTTCAACAGGAAAGTCGTTTCGATCCAATCCATTCTTGGGGTCAAATAAAGACAAAAAAGGATATGTCAGTGACCTAGCACGACAAAGCACTCTCCGAGGGCATGGAATGTCTAATTTTTTGGTTAGAATATCCACAGTAATGTCTCTGTTAGATTCTCCGGTCGAAATAAGGGAAAGATCAATTCTATTCTCGATGGAAACGGAATTTTGCGAATTCTCCCCCGAACTGGAAGATCATTTCGAGATCTTCGAACATATTCGAATTTTTTTGTGTAGCAACTATATATAGCCAACTTCAAGTATTGATTGCTCTAACTACCCGCCGTAACAATGGATAGAGTAGTAGCCGCGTAATTAATTTGCCAACTACACTTGCAAGAGGCAGAGCAATGGATAAAATCCAGCACCATACACTCACCTCAAAATTTAAAGAGGAAAAAGTAGGAAAATTTCTTCTTTAACTCAAGAAACAGCCTATGTTACTGAAAAGATTGTGTAATAGCCCACCGATCTAAAATCCTATCTAAATATGAAATATGGGTATGCCATTAAACTATTTGTTTGTAAATATTTATTATATGTTTACAAACTCTCTTATTGATATGATTTGAAGTAGTACCATAACCCAAGTTGAATCAATGTTTTGAAAGGATGGATTTGGGTTACATCAACGAGTACATTAACCTTTGAACGGGTTTAGGTAAATTACACATTTGTTGGACAACATTGTCAGCTTTAATCTAAAATACAATAACCAACATTACTTGTACGGGTCTAATTTATTTCTTGATAAGTGAACTCATGTTCTTACTTACTTATTATAAAATATAAATTTGAAAAAGCAACGTTTAAGTCTATCTTTTTTCCTAATCGGATGCTTAGCAGGCGGACAATAAAAGAAATTAAAATGGGAAAAGATCTCCCAAAATCGGCAACCATTGGAGAACTGTAACAAAACCAGCGGACACTCTTCCATTATATTATGAGGTCTACTATCTCATATAAAAAAAATTAAATTGAAAATCTTGTATTTTAAGATCCAAGTAAAAGTTAAAGGCACAAGCAATCTATACATTGTAAAATTTAACAAACCATATAAATAAATTAGATTAATTTTTCCATTAAAAAAATATGCAAACTTAAAATTAGTAAATTGCATAAAGTCCAGGTTGAAGCTTACCTTCACCATCAAAATTCACGTTGTCAGCAAACTGTTAGTCCTCCATTTTCTTTGAGTACAAAGTATCCGTTTTCTTCTTCACTGTAGAATGAATTATAAAATGCAAGATTTTTAATTATTATAATGAAAGAATATTCGTCGACTTTGTTACCATTCCCATGCTCAATGATTTTGGGAGATTTTCCCTCCTTTTTAATTTCATTTTATTATCCACCAACTAAGCATATGATTAGGGGAAAAATAAATTTAAAGGTTGTCTTTTTTAGTTTAAGTTTTATAGAAGTAAATAAGAATATAAGTCCACTTATCAAAAAGTAAACTAGCCTGTACAAGTACATTAACCTTTGAACGAATTTAGGTAAATTATACATTTGTTGGACAATATTACTAATAATTAAAAAAAGGGGAAAGGAAAAGAATAAGGACAAAAATGAATAATAAAGAAGAGGAAATTAATGGTGGCAATATCTTCTCTTCTTTTATAGTTGTAGAACAGAGAGCAGGTATCAAGCTTCTTTCTCTGTTTTAAATGCTTTTGTTTTGATTCAACAAGTGTGACGTGAGCCCCCTCCCTCCCTTTCTTTTCCCTTCCCTTTCGCCTTTCCCCCCTTCTCCTTCTACTTATATCCACTTCTTCCTCTCTTTTCTTCTCCATTCCTTTCATTCTAACATTTCCCCAAAAATGGCCCAATTTTGCCTCTTTTTTCTTCTTCTTCTTCTTTTCGTCCCTTGTGCTCTCTCTCGCTCCTTATCATCTTCAAATCCACACTCCCAAATCTTTGACGTAGCAGAATCCATTAAGAAAACTGTTCAAGTTCTCTCTCCTACTTCTCAAACTTTTCAACAAGAAGCTATTACAAGTACCGCTTCTAATACTTCTTCAATCTCTGTTTCAATTTACCCTCGTTCAGCTCTAGTTAAGCCACGTCATAAGGACTATGCATCCCTCACTCTCTCTCGACTCGAACGTGACTCGGCCCGAGTTTCCTCACTGACCATGAAACTCACCCTCTCACTCACCAACTTTACTCACTCGGATCTCAAGCCGGTTCAAACCATGTTGCAACCCGAAGATCTTCAAACTCCTATTACTTCAGGAGCTAGTCAGGGGAGCGGCGAGTATTTCACTCGGCTCGGGTTGGGCCAACCGGCTAAAGAATTCTACATGGTTTTAGACACTGGCAGTGACATCACGTGGCTTCAATGTGAGCCGTGTTCCGATTGTTATCAGCAGTCGGATCCAGTTTTCAATCCGTCGGGTTCTTCCACTTACAGTCGGGTCTCTTGCGATGATGCTCACTGCTCTGCTCTTGAGGTCTCCGCTTGTGGTACTAACGCGTGTCTCTACCAGGTCTCGTACGGTGACGGCTCGTTCACCGTAGGAGAGTTTGCTACTGAAACGGTGTCCTTTGGGAACTCTGGTTCGTTCTCTAAAGTTGCTATAGGCTGTGGCCATGATAACGAAGGACTCTTCGTCGGCGCCGCTGGTTTAATAGCTCTAGGCGGCGGCACTTTATCTCTGCCATCTCAAATCAAAGCGTCGTCGTTTTCCTACTGCTTCGTGGACCGTGACTCTGCTTCGTCGTCGACGCTGGATTTTAACTCCGCACGGCCGGGTGACTCCGTAATTGCTCCGTTACTCCGTAACTCGAGAAGGAGCACTTTCTTCTACGTCGGACTTACTGGAATCAGTGTAGGCGGCCAGATGTTGTCGATTCCAGCGTCGGTATTCCAGGTGGATGGAAGTGGAAACGGCGGGATCATTGTAGACTCCGGTACGGCGGTGACTCGGTTACAGACCACCGCTTACAATGCTTTGCGTGATTCCTTCGTGAAATTCACTCAGAATTTGCCTTCCGCCGGGCAATTCGCCCTGTTTGACACTTGCTACGACCTGTCGTCCATGACGAAAGTGAGTGTTCCGACGGTGGCGCTTCATTTCACCGGCGATAAAACGCTGTCGTTGCACCCGAAGAATTACCTGATAGCGGTGGACTCGTCGGGGAAATTCTGCTTGGCTTTTGCTCCGACGGAAGGGTCCCTATCTATTATTGGAAACATACAGCAGCAAGGGACACGTGTCAGTTATGACCTGGCTAGCAACCTCGTTGGATTCAGTCCCGACAAATGTTAGAAAATTAGTACTAGTAATTCCGTATTGGTACGTAGAAACTTTATGTGGAGATAAAAGAAAATTCGTAGCATCTCCAGTAATAGTAGCTGCTTTTTTTACAAATATTAATTAATGGTTGTAATTTGTAAAAAGTTCAAAAGCAGGACTTTGTTTGAAAAAAAGAAAAGAGGAGAAGAAACGAAAAGAAAAAAGGAGGAATAAAAAGTAGGTGGCTCCATAATGAAATAATTTATGGATGGTAGGGATGTAGGTTTTTTTTTAATTAATTCTGAATGAAAGTATGGTGTAGTATTTCAATACTTCACAGGAAAGAGTAAGGTGTGAGATTGAATAGTAGTAGTTGGAACTTAGGAAATTATTGTATGACTGTAATTAATGTAAAGGTTGGGAGGATCGTAAGAATGGTCCATTTATCAATATGAATTGTGAAGGTAGCTCTAGAAAGGGCCATTGGCTGGTGAGTCTCATAAATACAATAGCCAACTTCTACCACCAAATTAATTCTTGACCCATAATATCTATTGCACCCCATTTAATGACACATTTGTAAGAGTTTTAGCTTTTAAAAGAGGGAGCTCAGTAAATTGAAACAAAAAAGAGTTATGAGAAAAAACTAATTATACGTACCCGGTGAAAATGTGTAATAGTTAACTAATGATGAGTTATAAGAGAGTGTGAATACTTGTGTCAAGTATTAATTGTTAGGTGTAAACACTTGTTCAAAAATAAAAATATAGATAATTAACCCAATATTATCCCGGAAACCTGTAACTAATGCATTGAATCCGTTCCCGCCCTTATCTTGTGAAGCTAGAAAGGTCCAAGTTAGATAGTATAATAGTTTAGAATACAGCGATAGCATAAAAGTTGTGTGGAATATTTGCGTAGATAAGTTTAAATCCATGTTTTCAGGTACAACACCAGACCACTTGGTGTGAAAGTTGGACGCAACTTGCAATAAAAAAGAATTCCTAGATTGTGCATGAAATTCTGGAGAAACTGCATCAGCATTACGTCAAAGTCAAACAAGCTAAATTTTGTGATCAGTCGTCATGAGGAGGTCTCCTCCAATTTCCCGCAGTATGGTTTCTTGTTTTCTTTTAAATGGAAAAAAGAGTGACCAAATATGGGCACAAGCCATGAGCTCTTATCGTCACCCGAAAGCAAAAAATAAATTTTAACTTGCCATCCCCTAAATGGGGATAAGCACTGGTTGTTGGTCATCTAAAGTCACATCTGTACGGGTCAAAATTTGACCATAAGTGGATTATCACTAAAAGAATAGTAAGAGGTCGACCAAATCATTATCGTACCCACAAAGCGTAATAGCAATGAGTATCTCGACCACTGCCGAGATCGAGCCATCAGAAAACTTGCACAACAGAATATATGTCGTATTGCTTGAGCGAGTAAGGGAGAGCATAGTCAGGGGAGGGGGGTATGCTGGTTAAAGATTGTTAGACAAAGGAGACGATTTGTAATATATATATATATATATATATATATATATATATATATATATATATATATATATATATATATGAAGTAAGAAGGCAAGAAAAGGGGGTCCCTAGTGAGAAAAAGGAACAGAAGAACGGGGAGAGACCTCCCACAACAAAGCAAAAGCCTAGATTTTGGCTGCAAACCTTTGTAATCGTCATTGTTGATTCAATAAAGATAGATCTCATAGTTATCAATGGCATTCCTTCCTTTCCTTCTTTGCTTTTACAAGCACGGAACAATGTATCAAAGATGTAAGCTTATCATTTATGTTTGATGTCTTTTAATAATCTTAAGAAGAGTTATGTAAGCTCGGCCTCATTCGATTCTCGTATTCAATATGCTTAGATCTAGAGTTAATTACGTTTGGCTAAGATTTATCCTCCATTTTCATCGATAATTAGTTTAACCAAGACTTCAACACTTTTTGGTCAAATAATTTGGCGTCGTCTATGGGGATTTCTTAGCCAATTTTTTAGTTTCCTTTAGATCTAAAACCAGCCAAGTATCACTTCCAGGTTGTCATAGCCTCACCGTCTCGGTATAAACACCGACATGGAAAAGTAGTAGATAAGCTTTTGGGATAACTAAACCAATCTAGGTCAGATCTCTTCATGAAATAGAAATTATGATCGATGTCTATGCAAAATCCATGTCTCATCTGTAGCGATGGGTTAGGCACGTCAAATGCATGTTTAAAATAGGATCACAGTCACTGTGCGCTTAGCATGACCACAATCTCATTTGACGTATTCACCTTATATACCAGCCCGTACTTCCACCTCTTACGAAGGGACGATAACCTACTATGTGATTCTTTGAAATAACGGGCATATATGTCTTATTTTTGTACCCACACGCACCGGGTGATTTGTGAACAAAGTATGACATTTTTCCCTTATTGTTTGTGCATATCAGACGGGGTCGGACTGGGACATGGTTCGATATCCCAACAAGCAAGGTAAGTCCAACCCACGAGAAGCCTAGATGCGATTAACGACGAAGTCAAACACAGTCGCCAACTGAAATCATCATTTGAGTACGAGGCGAAGCGAGCGACCCTACAACGTCGTTCCTCCTTTCAGTGATTTTCCAGGCCAAGGTAACAAGCAATTTCGTTTGGGTTTAACTTATCACGCTCTCTTGTTGGTTTAGAATAGGAACATGAGCACTCTCACAGGTATACGAACAAGGAACAGACGCCACCAAAACACCCAGGAAAAGGTTCCGTACTATACCATCTAGTAAGCAATGACCAAGCAAAGTCCTCTAAGCCGTATCGTACTACAAATAACAGAAACGGTTCAACACAGGTCGACTATTAAGAAACAATCTCCAGAATAGGGGGCTCACTCATGAAACACACAATATTCTCCAATGAAAGCAAAGTTAAGCGAACTAGGACTCACCCATGAAACGCACAATATTCCCCAATGAAAGCAAAACCAAGCATACTGGGACTCACACCGATGTACGCATAAACAATACGACGACGTGTAATGTTCTCCAATAAAAATAATATAACGGGTTACAATTCCAACTTCGCTCGAATTAACACCCTCACGACCATCAGCCATCGTCAAACGAAAGAAAAGTTCGACCTCGCTCGAATTTACGACGGGTTACAATTTCGACCTCACTCGAATTAACAGCCGTACGTCCATTGGCCATCGCCAACGAAAGGAAAGTTCGACCTCGCCCGAATTTACAACGGGTTACAATTCCGACTTCGCTCGAATTAACACCCTCACGACCATCGGCCATCGCCAAATGAAAAGAAAGTTCGACCTCACTCGAACACATAAGTCAAGATTGACTTTGCCCAAGTTGGCAAGTCTAAATTCGACCTCATTCGAATACACAAGTCAAGATCGACTTCACCCAAGTTGGCAAGTCTAAATTCGACCTCGTTCGAATACACAAGTCAAGATCGACCTCACCTAAGTTGGCAAGTCTAAATTCGACCTCGTTCGAATACACAAATCAAGATTGACTTCGCCCAAGTTGGAAAGTCTAAATTCGACCTCGTTCGAATATACAAATCAAGGTTGACTCCGCCCAAGTTGGCAAATCAGAAGTCGGTCTCGCCCGAACTTACACAATGGGATCCAATGTCACTCGAGTCAAGTAAACCAGATTCATCCTCATTCGAATTCTCGAGTAAAAGATTGGGGACGCATCATGGAGAAATCCGAAAATCTTCTCCCCAAAAACAAAAAAAAAACAAAATAGAAAAACAGGGGAGAAGGAGAAATTAAAGAAAGTCAGAGATACATAAACGGAGGCGAAACAACTATTTCATTCAAATGTACGTGCGCAACAGCCATGTCTTACAAAAGGCCGAAACAGTCCCTCAAGAAAAAAGTAAAAATATATGACAAAAGGACAAAAAAAAACTAAGTACAAAGCTGCAACAATGTTTCACTCGGTGTCACCTCCACCGCTATTCTCCCCAGCGTCATCATCATCAGAAGGAAGCCCATCCTCAACATCAATGCCCTCACCAGCTTTCGGTGTCGTAGGGTCGTAACCGCAGGCAATACGAGCTTCGCGTGCCTTCGCCCGAGCATATTCAAAGACGGCCTCTGGAACATTCCCCACCTCCCATAAACCCTTGTATATATCACGTTGGGCCTCAGCATGGACCCATAGCTCATACATGCGGCAGGGAACAGTGGCCGAAGCAGACTCTTGAGGGGGAGCTTGAGCCAATAACTGCACATTCTCAACTTCAAGAGCCGCAACTCGGTCTCCCAAGATCGAAGCATCCCTATCAAGTTCACTAATTCGCTCCTCGAATCGTGCCTCCCTCAACGTGGTCGTCGCTCACTCAGATTCCTACTCGAACTTGAGGACGCAGATAGTATCCTCTAGATAGGAAAGGGGGGGTCTCTGGTGAGAAAAAGGAACAGAAGAATGGGAAGAGACCTCCCACAACAAAGCAAAAGCCTAGATTTTGGTTGCAAACCTTTGTAATCGTCATTGTTGAATCAATAAAGATAGATCTCATAGTTATCAATGACATTCCTTCCTTTCCTTCTTTGCTCTTACAAGCACGGAACAATGTATCAAATATATAAGCTTATCATTTATGTTTGATGTCTTTTAATAATCTTAAGAAGTATTATGTAAGCTCGACCTCATTCGATTCTCGTATTCAATATACTTAGATCTAGAGTTAATTACGTTTGACTTAGATTTTTCCTTCATTTTTATCATTAATTAGTTTAACCAAGAGTTCAACACTTTTTGGTCAAACAACATCATCGGCGGAGCTAGGGCGACGAAAGGGTTCATTCAGATCTCTTTCGTCGAAAAATTACATTATATATATAAACTTATTTTTTTTATGTATATACAGTGAATGTTGAATCCCCTTAATTTCTCCGAATGTTCACTTCTTTATATTTTGAATCCCCTAAGTGAAAATTTTGGTTCCGCCACATAATGCTCAAATTGTATTTAAATGCACTTTTCTTTAACTAACATATATATATATATATATATATATATATATATGATGGTAAAATTTAAACTATTGTATAAGCTAGAATATAAGTATAAGTAATTATTCATAATAACTATGTACGGGTAAAATCAGGAATAATATCTCGACTTTCCGATGAAGAAACGAGCGATAACGTGGTTCGACGCCGACTGGGGTAAAGCCGAGGGCACCCACAAATCAGAACCCGGCGGGACGAATAACACGCCAAGAATCGGGCATGGCCAAACGGGGGAAGAATTGAGCTCAAGCAAAATCAAGAATCGAGGTTAAATGGAAGACGGTTAGAGAAGACGATCGAGGAGCCGAAATATCCACCATCAATCGGATATTACAGCGCGGATCACTCCCTATATCAACTGTAGACCGTGTTTTACTAGAAGAAAGAAATTTTTACCTTATTTTGACTTGTACTAGGATTGGAATTTCCATCCATATATAGGGGAGAATCTTTTCATTTTTCAACCATTATTGGCACGCATATCAAACCAATAAAGTTTACTTTTATCTTTAGCAATTTTTAAAAGCATTCTTCAGTTATTATCTCATTCAACTAAAACTGAGCTCCATTCCGAGGGCTCGATTGAGATCGGTTTTAGCGTTCAAGTTAGACGCCAGGCTTAACTACTCCGTAGTGTTTGGTTTGATTGCTTCGCTTTCTTTTAATTCAATTATTTGTTGTTCTTTGATCGTTTGTGTGGAACTAAATTACGTATTTTTTAAATTGCGTACAAATTTAATTATTACTCATTTTAAGGGTAAACCATAACTAAGACTAATAATCTGGAAAAAAAATAAGATAAATAATATACTACAACAGATTAAAGTATATGGATAGAGTAAAAAATTTTACACTGTAAAAGTATATTAGTTAAATCATTTGTATACTCCGAGTACGCCCAAAGACTTCATTTTGCATTTCAGTCTTCTGCATTGGTCTTGCAGATATGAAAAACAAAAGAATAAATACTCCAATAAATATGTAGCAGATGACCAAATTCCGCCACCAGTGAGTTAAGTGACTAGGAAATTTAATTTTTTAACATGCGCCGTTCTAGATTTTGGAGAATTTCACTTTCACTAATAAAGTTATTAAGAAAATGGAAAATTTGGAGTTGAGGCTTGGTAGAGGCGGCTCTAAGGAAGTTCACATGGTTGAGACTAGAATACTACTCCTTCCGTCTCATATTATGTGTAGTATTTCTCTTTTACACGCCCCTTAAGAAATATTAATTAGAAAAGAATTAAATTATTCTATTCTTATTTATTTCTTAAGATATAATCTCTCTTTATTGAATATTTATTTTATTTATGTATTATCTCTATCTTCAAGAACAATTATTACTAAGAATAACAAAAAAAATTAATTTTATCTTGAACTTTTAAAATAATAAATAATTTAAAATAACTTTTTTTTATAATTACGACCGTCAATATGAGACGAAAACAGTATACGTATAAGATAGATACGAGAAGAATCTCCATTGGAGAAGAGTGTGGACAGGACAATGTGTGGATATTGTTGCTTAAGAGGTAGGCCAGAGCTATCCTTTTACTTGCCTTTATCTAGTGGGATCAGATACTATAATGACTTCAACTCGTCGGTAGCAAAGGGGTTTGGTAAATTCAGGATTTAATTTTTATAAATTAAATCTTTATAGTTTTTAGTATTAAAGTATTAAATATATATTATTTTTATAGTTATGAGTTTATATTTATATTTATTTATTATAATTATAATAAATTTTTACATATAAATTTATATTCTACATTTGATTCAAATGAACTTAATACCATAACTCTACATCCGTCTTTTGGTCGGTAGCCTTTTAATTTTGGTGATTTCTTTACTTATTCGATATTCAAAATTCATTCGTTCGAATTTGCGCCAGTTAAATTCGCTAAACGAAAAAAAAATTCTTGTCTCAAAATTCGAATCCGAAATCGTTTAGCTTTTGATGATATTGTTTTTGGTTGTCGTAATCTGCTTTTTCTTTATATTCCCATGCTCAATCAGAACTCGCCATGTACCCCCGACATTTTTTGGCAACAGATTATGACATGACCCCTCCAATTATGTTTCATGGGAATCAATGCCACCTTGATTTTTTTAGTTCCCAAAACATAGTTAGCTAGTTAAATCGTATGTCCATTCTTTATCCATAATTATCTGCGTGCTGTCAAATTTTGATAATGAGTTTCTCTTCGACCCGTGATGTTAAAACAGTCAAACCATGGCCTAATTTGAAGTCATGTCCAAAACGAGTGATGTATAAAATATGGAGTACTAGGAATCTACTGCGCTTCTTCTGCTCTCATGTTCTTTGGCTCAAAGAGCTAATAGTCACTTGCCATTTCTTTTTGCTCCTTATCATTTGGTTTATTCAGTAGTCATGTAGTTGATACTATTTCCTTTTCGTTTCTTTAGATTCTCCTTATTTCAATCACCACGTTCAATTTGAGGGTACATAAATTGTTCTCCGATGAAAGCACCAGGTTCCATTCTTGCATTATTTTGTGTGTAAATAATATAAGGAAATTCTGTTAAACAAGTTAAGTACATGTTCCAGTGGGGAAAAAGAAAAATCCCACATTAAAAAGCCAGCTATTCTTTATCCGGAGGCGGACCTACCCTTTGGGGAGGACTCAGCAGAGCCAAATCATATTTTGAAGCTTATGGGCTCACAATTTTAGTTCATTTAAGTTACTGTGTTTTAAATTAATAATTTATATATATACCCAAAAATAAGCAACAATTAAATTTGTATGCGGTTTAAATGATACGTAGTTTAATTCAATACAAATAATTAAGAATAACAGGTCAATGAATTAAGGACGAAATAAAGGATCAAACCAATAGCAATGTAATGATCAAACCTGATTTTAGATTGAACAGTGGGGCTCGTCCTCGATTGGACCCTCGATACAAGCTCGGTCACCAGTGAGAAAAAAGAACAAATGAGCAATGTCTTGAATAATAGGTAGAAGACAAAAGTAAACTTTTCTTGCTTTGAGTTGCATGTTACAGTGTGTCACAATAAAGGAAACCTTCCTTATATAGTAGGGAAATTTCAATCCTATACAAATCTAAATTGGATGAAAATCTTCTTTTTTCAGTAAATCTCGATCCACGGTTGATATTGAACAGGATTCGTGCGTGATATCCGGTTGAGGCCGAGCATTTATGGTCCCCTACTCGCCATGCATAATCTTTCTTTGTGTTTCCCAAAGTCTCATAGCTATACTCAGATTGGGTCCATTATTCCACCGGCTCGGTCTCAGAGGCATCGTTAACTCCCCCCGGATTTCAATATGAGAAGTTCCATGGCCTTGATTGCGAAACGTGCTTCCACTTTGTTACCTATTCGTGAAATCGGGGAAGGCTCTGCCCCTGATTTTACCCGTATAAAGGTAGTCCCCTCGTTTTTCGGAGAGTAGATTTATCGAAGCGACATGAGGCTATAAGCTAACCCCTGGTCCTTCTTCCGTACGCTTCAACCAAGTGACGGGTCAGCGAAACATCCTATCAGTCGCGTCATTCTGACTTCAGACACGTGTCAGCCGCCGGTTGACTGTCCTTGAATGCGAAACATCATGCATTGATTGCCATTTCTCTATAAAAGCTCCGACATCTTTTTCACTTTTTTACTTTCCAATTCTATAGCTCATTGATTTATCCTCGAATCTCTCACTTAACTCTGACCTCTCCAAATCTTCATATATTGTTTCCAGATATTCATATCTTCATCTTCAAATCTTCATACCCTTTCTTTAAATCTTCAAGTCAGACCTTTATATCTTCATCACTATCTTCAAATCTTCATCCTCATCTTCAAACCTTCATCATTAACTTCAAACCTTTATATTTGTCAGAATCCGATGGCAAAAACTTCCAAATTCATGCCTCAACAGGTCATCCCTTCAACTTCAAACCCGACCACGAATGCCGAGGCGACTGTTCCTGAGGTGGCCCCGGAGCCTCCTTTGAAGAGTTTCATCCCCAGGGGCTGTTCCATCAAGAACGACATCAAAGTCGAGAAAGCCTCCAGTAAGCAAGTCCGAGGCGAGAGTGTATGGAGGTACATATCCTCAAATACGTAGATATACTGCCACAGTTCGGGTGGACTACAATTGGAAGGGCAAGGATGTGGTTGTCCCCGGGCCCAATGAACACATTACAACCCATGTGGAGGGGGGGGTATCTAAGTATTTACACTTACCCATTCACGTTTACCTCGTTGGACCCTGTAATCCTCAGCTTCTGCAAGAGGTACGAGGTCTGCCTTGAGAAAATTCACCGTCCCTTTAGAGGATCGTAATCCTCCTCCGTCATTTCATCAACAACATCGAAGCACCTCGGTTTACCCTCGACCACCTTCTTCGTCTCTATAGTCCCCGAGTTTTCCGAGGGGGTTGATCAAGGTCGTCCGCCAAGCAATAAAGCTCCGTTCTCAAGCATCGATGAAGATCGAGATCGGGGTTGGCAGGGGAGGTTCGTTTGGGTAAAGACCGAAGATCTCATTCATCCTAAATTTTTACCGTTCCCTGAAAAGTGGAACTTAGCCCGTAAGTTTTCTTTCCTCTCTTAGTATTCTGGTACTTTCTTCGTTCTTTTTCTAATTGCTTGTGCCTATCTTTGTACAGCGGTCGCCCAAGTTCCCAATACAGTCCCCCGCTTCAAGGAGTGGATCGAAGGGATCTGCAAACGAATGTCATATTTTGATCTCGAATGGCACAGTCTTTCAAAAGGCAAGTGGGAGGCCCGTTCCCATGGTGAGTCCTTGTTCCGAACAATTCTACTTTCATACTTGATCTTCGTTCCTGCTAAGTCTTTTTTTTTCTTTCTAGGTTTTCCTAAGACCACTAAGCTTCGGCCATTGGAAGGGGATGCGACTCTGCCCCCACTTGTTGAACCCACTGCTTCGAAATAGCCCATATCTACCACATGATAGGATAAAAAGAAAAAGAGGAAATGTTCTAGCTCCCCAGACGTCGTGGTCAAGAAGAAAAAAGGGTAGCGATTCGGGTCCGTAAAAGTACTGAGAGGAGTACCCGAGCCAGGGCACCAAGCTCTGAATCTCTCTTCCAGCTCAGGGATTATCCTGAAGATGACGACCCAGATTTCGTCATCCATGGGTCGATCACCGATGAGGATGAAAAGGCGGCTACCAGAGATAGCAACCGAGAAGCCCATCCTTCTTGAGCTCGGGGATCAAATAGAGAACAAAAAGGCTGCAGCCTCCCGAGAGGCTATCCCTACTTTGAGGGAAATAATCGGTATCATTGACATTGTGGAGTCGCCTCTCACATAGAGTCTATATTTGATGAGGCTCGATCTGGCAAAGAGAAATCAAATGAGATGGCATGGGGAGCGGACGAGGCCCTTAACATATTTTTCGGTGGTATGGACATGGGCATTTTTGAGGATTACTCCAGGCTTGGTCTCCTAGAGGTCCCAAAAAAAGACATATCGTTGGAAGTAGGCGAGCCGAGCTCAAGTTCGAAGCTGGTGAGGCAATTCCCTACTCCGAGTGTGGATCCCGAGCTTAAAAGAACGGTCATGCTTACTATCCCGAGGGACGCCCGGATACTGTCTGCTCTGGTGGGTGTGGACAGCTAACTTCGCTGCTTGGTGACAGAAGAGGACCAGGAAAAAATGAACGAAGTAGGCACATCGAGCCTCTTCAACGAGGCACAACAAGCACTGAACCGGGTAAGCTTCCTATTCCTTGCACCCTTTGCGCATCTTGCTTAGTTTTAGCATGCTCTAACGACCTCATCGTTTTGTTTTTCAGGCTTTGGTGCTCCATCACGAAAGCTTGCTTCAATCTCGTATGGAGATCAGTCAACTTGAATTCGAGCTCAATGAGCAAACCCAGCTGAAGGACACGTATAATGTCCTCAATCAGCAAAAAGATGAAGCCTTCAATGACCTTCCCATTCTCTGAGCCGAGCTAGAAAATGCTCAAATGGAGGCTCTGTCCGTGAAACGGGAGAATGCCGAACTGGTTAATAAGGTAAGGATATTTGAGGCTAAAAATGAGAGGTTACACGTGGAAATTAACGATGCAACTTCGCAAGTCCAAGAAAAGATAGACTTGATTGACCAGCTCCGAGCCAAGACGAACGAGGTCATGACTACAACCGAGGCGTTGAGGAGCATGATGGACCTACTGGCCTCGGAAAAGGAGGTTGCAAAAGAGGAGCTGGAATCATTCAAGGATCAGCTCCGACTGGCAAAGGACAAAGCCGACAAGTGGTCTCGGCTAAACGACGAACTATGGGCACAATTGGGTTCAACCATCTCAGAAGGGACAATCTTGGCCGGGAATACACCGCATTGAAGTCCAAATTAGAGGCAATCTCGGTTGATTCCTCCAAGGTTGAAGAAATGCTGGCCCAGTATAAAGCCGACATAGAGATAGCCGAGGCTCGTTTAAGAACGATGACCGAATATGTAAAGCGACTGTCCCGGAGGGAGACCCTCGAAGACATTCATGCTCAGCGTTTTGTTCTATCAGCCGATATTGAAGAAGCCAAGAGGCTCAAGGCCGAGGCAAAAGAAATTTATGAGCCCAAAGGTCTCGCAGGTTCTGAAGATTCTGAAGATTTTGGTGCCGAGTCGAGCTCTAGTGAAGATCAGGCGTAAATGCCTTAGTTCATTTTTGTTTCCCTTTTGTACGTTTTCTTTCTCGTTTATTTTGAGGTCGTTTTATCGTGCCTTTGTAAATATTTTTTGAGATATGTATATAAAAATTTCCCTTTGGCAACATCGTGTTTTTACTTTTCATCATTTGTCTTCCATTTTTTATTTGCATATAGTCCTTAATGCCTTGGTTTAGAATCAAACATAATCTAGAGCATCCGTTCCTCAGAAGTCTGAATTGGGTTCGATTTCGATGGCAACTCCGGATTACTCGTGGCTTCGGAATTTCAATAAAATCGAAGGTATTTAAGATGCTTAATTATTTTAGTCATATATGACGATGCTTTTGCCGAGGGTAAACCTTTAATATGTTTTGATTATATGTAAGGGCCTTACTTTCTAAGTACAAACTTCAGACATCTTCTAGCCATTATAGGGCAGCCGTAGCCTTTCATATTCAGGCACTACCTAATAGGCTCGGCGCCTCCGGGATTTGATAGCCTGGGCCATCCAACTTTTTAACGACGACAGTCCCGAGTTAGGGTAGCCTGTGGGCTTTAGGATTTAGGATCCCTTGTGAAGCATCAACGAAGCGAAATGCGTAGTAATGAAGGATGAAGGAAGCAAAACTTTCTTTCATTGCTTTATATGTAGAGTACATAATCGGAGTGCATAAGCCTTGTTTCGTGGCTAGAGTGGGCTACATGGGTATGGTTCATTTTATCGTTTAACCCTTACAATGAATCCTAACCACCAAATTTTGGCTTTTGATATATAAAATTTGCCCTATCTGGAGATTTTAACTTATGGGTAATGGCGAGGGCTCAATACTGTTGGTTTGGTGCAAACGATCAATAATTCCAGTTTAAGGCCAATCTTCAAAACTAAGGTATCACATTTTATGGTTGTCTCGTTAAAAACCTTGCCAAAAAATCCACTTCGGGACAAAATCAATTCAACAGAAAAAGAGTGCAACACGTGCTTTCAGACCTAATAGTCACATTTTCCCTTGGCTGAGTACCTGCATAAGTTAGTACATAATATAACGAAATTAAAATGGGAATTGAGTTTGTACCTTAGAAATAGTACCGCTTTAAGTGTAACACGTTCCAGTTGTTCGGTAGTTGTACACCATTTCCTTACCTGAGTTTGTACGAGGCTTTGCCGGTAATTTTGGTAACTCTAAACAGTCCTTCCTAGTTCGGGCCAGGTTTCCCATCGTTTAGGTTCCTAGTGTGTGGCGTTACTATTCTTAACACTAAATTCTCGTCTTGACAATGTCGAAGGTTAGCTCTTTGGTTGTAGTACCTCCCTATTCGCTGCTTTTGGGCAGCCAACCGGACCAGGGCGGCTTCCCTCCTTTCGTCCAATAATTCCAGGCTCGTGGTCATGGCCTCACCATTTGACATTTCGGTAGCATATTAGAACCTGATGCTTGGTTCCCCTACTTCAACTGGTATTAAGGCCTATGCTCTGTATACTAGAGAGAACAAGGTAGCTCCAGTACTCGACTTCGAAGTCATACGGTATGCCCACAAGACTTCAGGCAAGATTTTCTTCCACTTTCCTTTTAAATCGGTCAATCTCTTTTTCAGTTTTGGAGTGTAGTTTTTTTCGTCAATTCTGCTTCCCCTTTCCCACTAGGGTAGTAAGGCATTGATAAAATCTTTTTGATCTTATGGTCTTCGAAAAACTTACTTACCTTGATGTCGACGAATTATTTTCTGTTGTGGCAAACGATCTCAGCCGGTATCCCAAATCGACATATTATGTAATCCTAGATGAAGTTGATGACTTCTTTTTGCCAGACCTTCTTGGACGCCTGAGCCTCGACCCACTTGGAAAAATAGTCGGTCATGGGCGCCCATGGCAGGGGGCCGACAATATTCATTCCCTACTTCATAAACGGCCATGGCTACAAGACCGTGTGAAGCATCTCTCCTGGTTGATGAATCATCGAAGCATGTCTTTGACACTCATTGAGTTTTCATATGAAGTTTTTCACATCAGTTTCCATATCATTTTAGTAGTAGCTAGCTCTGATTAGCTTCCGAACCAAGGATTCTGCCCCCGAATGGTTCCCGCAAGTGCCCTCATGAACTTCTCACTTGGCGTATTCAGTTTCTCCCGGACCAAAACATCAAACTAGTGGGCCAAAGAAGGACCTTCTGAACAATTTCCTCTAAGCTAAACATGGAAGCTTTGGTGCGCATGGATTTCGATTCCTTGGAATCTGATGGCAATTTTCCTGTCTTTAGGTAGTCTATGTATTGTTTTCCCCAATCCCAAATCAAACTTGTCGAGCTTACTTCGGTGTGACCTTATTCTACCACTGAGTTCATCAGATGCACTACTACTTCCGAGTTGAATTCATCGGAGTCCACGGACGATCCCAAGTTGGCCAGTGCATCAGCCCCATTATTTTGATCTCGAGATACGTGCTGCAGAATCCATTACTTGAATTGGTGTATGGTTACCTGCAATTTGTCCAGGTACCTCTGTATTGATTCCTATTTTACTTCGAACGATATGTTGACTTGATTTACGACGAAGATGGAGTCACATTTTGCTTCGATCACTTCGGTCCTGAGGCTCTTAGCCAGTTCTAGACATGCAATCATAGCTTCATACTCGACTTCATTGTTAGTCAATCTTCCAGTTCTAATGGACTGTCTAATTATGCTACTCGTGGGTGGTTTTAACACGATACCGAGACCGGAACCTTTCGCGTTGGAGGCACTATTCGTGAATATGGTCTAGATCCCCGAATTAGCCCCCGATGTAAGGATCAATTTCCTTTCAACCTCAGGTATCAAGGCCGGCATAAAGTCGGCCATGAAGTCTGCCAAAATCTCAAATTTTAAGGCGGTCCAGGGTTTGTACTTGATATCGTATCTACTAATCTCCACAAACTATTTGGCCAGTCGAGCTTGAGAGCTCGGGCTTGTGCATGCCATTCCTCAGTAGGTAAGAGGTCATGACACATATGGGGTGGTATTGAAAGTACGATTTTAGTTTCCCAGAAGTGCTTATTAAGGCGAGCGCTAACTTTTCTAGGTGAGGATACCTTATTTTGGCATCGCTTAGGGTTCTACTAATATAATAAATAGAAAATTATGTACCTTCTTCCTCCTGGACTAGGACACCACTTATCGCTACCTCGGAAACTACCAAGTAGAGGTACACTATTCGTATGCCTTCAGAGTGTGCAGCAAGGGGAGGGGTTTGATAGGTATCACTTGAGTTCTTCCAAAGCTTGCTGGCATTCTGGAGTCCAAAAAAATTGTTCTTCTTTTTCAATAGTGGGAGGAACCAATCACTTTTATTCGATGATCTCGAGATAAAACGGCCCAACGAGGCTATTCACCCGGTCAGTCTTTGAGCTACCTTGATGTTGTTGACTACGGAGATTTCCTCTATGTCCTTTATTTTGTTGGGGTTGATCTCTATTCTCCGATTAGATAACATGAACCCAAGAAACTTGCTCGAACTGACCCCATATGCACACTTCTATGGGTTTAACTTCTTGTTGTATTTCCTTAATAAGTCGAAGGTTTCCTGCAAATATTTCAAATGGTCCTCTACTCGTAGGGACTTTTCCAACATATCATCAATATAACCTTCCATTTATTTTCCTATTTGTTCTTCGAACATCTGATTTACTAGGTGCTAGTATGTGGCGCCAATGTTCTTTAATCAGAACATCATTACATTATAGCAGTGGTGTCAAACTTGGTTATGAAAGAAGTCTATTCTTGATTGTCATGGTCCATCTTAATTTGGTTGTACCCGGAGTAGGAATCGAGAAAATTTAGTATCTCGTGTCTTGCCGTCGCGTCGATCATTTGATCGATGTTAGGCAAAGGGACAGAATCTTTTGGACATCCTTGCTTAGATCCTTATAATCTAAACACATCCTTAGTTTATTTCCCTTTTAGGTACTACCACTACGTTCGCTAACCAATCCAAGTATTTAACTTCCCGGATGGAACATATTTTTAAAAGTTTGGATACCTCATCCTTGATGAATGCGTGTTTGATCTCAAAATGTAGCCTTCTCTTCTTCTTGACCAGATAGAACTTCGGATCCAAACTCAACTTGTGAGTGGTTACCTCCGGTGGGATCCCTGTCATGTCTAGATGGGACTATGCAAAAAAATCGACATTAGCTTTAAGAAAATTAATAAATTTTTTCCTGAGTTCGGGGGTTATCCAAGTGCTTGGGTATACCTTTCGATCCGGTATGTGCTCGATTAATATAACTTACTCCAACTCCTCGACTATTGATTTGGTGGTGTCGGTGTCATCGGGTTCTATGAATGATCTTGGGACACTGTAATAATCCTCATCGTCCGCTCCTCATTCTTCATGTTTCTCCGGTTTGGCTGAGGCTGGTATCATTGATTGATATTTCATTTCTTCTTTTTAGTGAGTTCTGCGCTTCTTGATGTTGAGACCACGGGCACCAGGATCACTTCATCAATAACAAACATTTCTCTTGCGGCCGACTATTTTTCGTACACAGTTTTGACTCCCCTCGGCGTAGGAAATTTCAACGCCTAGTACAAGATCGAAGGTACCACCCTCATGTTGTGGACCCATGGCATTCCGAACAAAGTGTTTTACCTCATATCCCATTCGATCACGTAGAACTTTGTTTCTTGGGTTGTCTCGGCAGTGTTTACCGGCAACGTTATCTCTCCTTTCGTGGTCTCACACGCTATGTTGAAGCCATTTAATACCCGTACCACTAGTATGATTTGATCCTGTAATCTTAGTTGCTCTACGACCCTCGATCTGATGATGTTGGCTGAGCTACTTGGATCAATCAACACGCGTTTAAACCAAGATTTACTGATAAGTACAGACATTACTAGTGCATCGTTGTGAGGCTATACGATGCCTTCATCATCGTCGTCACTAAACGAGATAGCTCCTTTCGAAACGTAATCCTGGGTGCATTTTTCTGTCGTAATAGACACTTAGTGAGTTTTATAATCGGCCCTATGGGGACATCAACTCCCCCAATTATCATGTTGATTGCATCATGAGGCTCCTCTTGTTCATCCTGCTTGTTGGCGTCCCTATTTCTAAAGTGGGTTTTGGATCGCTCGCTTAGTAATTCTTGGAGGTGCCCAGTGTTAAACAATCCTGTGGCCGTGAGTGCCGTGATATTTACACATAAAATTAAGATCTCTCTGGGTAGGATTAGACTACAATGGTCGGGGCCATTTTTTTATGTGCCCTATGGCCGACATGATGCTTGCAGCGTCCACGTTGAAATTGTACTCCGATAATTTTGGTGTTTCCCTACTCGCGAGCGACCTGTCAAACCCGCTCTTACTCATCAAGCCCCGGCCGCTCGGCCCTCGATCACTTCTCTTCTTATTCCTAGCTGGGTGACGCCCCGATCTGTTTCCCCTTTGATCCGTGTTATATGACTAATATCGATCTCGGATTGACCTTTGCTCCTGGTAAGTGGCTCTCTTAGATCTATCATCAGTTCTGATGGGGTAAATAAATCTAGAAGGGGCCCCGAGTTATTTGTCTTCGAGCCTGATCTTCGATTGGTACCTGTTGTGGCCGTCGACCTAGGTTATCGCTGGTTACACCACCAAGTTTTATTTTAGCTATTGAGAGGCCAGAAAACTTCAGGGGTTGAGACCTTGAGTAAATGCCTAAACGGCCCAATCATCCGCAACTGGTGGCATATCCATGTATTCCATATGGAATCTTGACACGAACTCTCTGAGCATCTCGTTATCCCTTTGTTTGATCTTGAAAATGTCTAACTTTCTAGTCTCGACCTTGATGGCTCCGACATGAGCCTTCACTAAAGCATCTGCAAGCATAGCAAATAAGTCAATGGAATTTGGAGGCAGGTTGGGATACCAAATCATTGCCCCTTTGGACAAAGTTTTCCTAAACATTTTCAGTAACATCAACTCGATTTCGTCATCTTCCAAGTTGTTCTCTTTGGTCATGCATGTATAAGAGGTTACATGCTCATTTGGATTTGTGGTCCTATTATACTTGGAAATGTCAAGCATTCGATACCTCTTCAGGATCGTCTTTGGTGTTGCGCTCGGGGGTAAGGTCTTCTAGTTAAAGATTTTGGAGTCCGATCCCTTCAGTATCGGAGGTGCTCCGGGGATCTGATCGACCATGGAGTTGTATGTTTCCACCTTCTTGTCGTGGCCTCAATCTTTTTCTTGCCTTGCTCTACCCGTATTGTTAATGCTTCGAGCATCTTTATTACCTCTGAAATTTCTCCGTGCTCGATTTCACCCGGTCATATGGAAACTTGTTCATCTCTACGAGTATTTTCCCAAGATTATTAGGGTTCGACCCATTTAGGGGCGTAGATTTTTCTTTGCAGTTGTGCTATTACCGTTTGTTGAGCTTGCAACATTTCAAAAATCAATCGAAGGCTCACCCTATCACCTTCACCTTCCAGCACTTCTCGAGTCGTTGGCCGGGGTCTCCTAGGAACACTGATTTCGAGATTAGTTGGCAAATTGATGTTGATGGCCACCTGTGAGTTAGAATCGATTGGGTCGGCGGCTGGCACTCCATTGGGGTCGGCGGGAAACACATCATTACTGGGCACCACATTATTATTCTCGCTGTCATGGCTTGACTCTGCGTCAACATTCAAGTGAACAAACTGAGAGTTTGACATTTTTAGGTTGATTTGGAATTAAGATTTCAAAGAACAAGTGTATAAGGGTGTTATGGAGATTAGTATCCTTATCCCCATGGTGGGCGCCAAACTGTTTACCCAAAAAATGAGTAGCAATTAAATTTGTACGCGGTTTAAAGAATATGTGGTTTAATTCAATACGAATAATTAAGAATAATAAGTAAATGAATTAAGGACAAAATAAAAGATCAAACCAATAACAATGTAATGACCAAGCCTGATCTTAGATTGAACAGTGGGACTCGTCCTCGATTGGACCCTCGATACAAGCTCGGTCGCTAGTGAAGAAAGAACAATTGAGTAATGCCTTGAACAATAGCTAGAAGACAAAAGTAAACTTTTGTTGCTTTAAGTTGCGTGATACAATGTGCCAGAATAAAGAAAACATTTCCATTTATATACTAGGGGAATTTCAATCCTAATACAAATATAAATTAGGTAAAAATTGTCTTTTTCCGGTAAATCTTGATCCACGGCTGATATTGGACAAGATTCGCACCGTTATGAGCACGTGATTTTTGCCCTATATGAATTACTCCCGTAAATTCAAAACAAAATAACTTCTTTTCATTATTTGGAATTTTTAGAATTTGGTGGCATTTTCTGATAATTGTTTGCATTTGTCTGTGCATTTTTATTTTTGTTTAACTAATGAAAAATACAAAAAAATATAATAAAATATGTTGCATTTGCATTTAGGACTTAATTTTATATTTTTAGGATTAATTGACAAATTATTTTATAAAAATAGGAAAAATCACAAAAATAGTTTATTTTGCACTTTTTATTTGTAACTTTGAATTTTAGTAGTTTTTTTAATTGGGTTTCTAATTATTTGTAGTAACAATTATTAGAATTAATTAATTAATTTAATATGGTAGGTTAATTCAGTTTAAAAATTAGTATTAATTAATCTAGGATTTATTTTGATTTTGGGAAAAGAAAGGAATTGTGAATTGAAAAGAGAATGAATTAAAAGGGGGTAGGAAATAATGAAAAGGAAATTTGGGCCAAAATCAATCCCAACCCCCAGCCCAAACCTACATCACCTGCCTACCCGCCCCAATCACACAGAAACCCGGCCCAAACCCGCCTGACCCGACCCACTCCTCAAAAATACACACCCTAGATACAGAGCTCAAAATCAGAGACCTCAAACGACGAACGCTACTGTTCGTCTTCTCCAAACTCGCGCGAACAAGCCCAAAATTCAGGCAAATCCATGGCGAGTGAGCATCAAACCCTTAACTCACGCGTTCTTCCTTCTCTCATCTCGCTGTTACTAACGGTTTCTGACCCAAGATTCCCCTCTTCTCTCACTCGCCCAAATTTGGATTTATCTAACGATTGGAAGGTTCTGGAGGGGGATTCTCTAGATAAGTGTGAGACATTGGATTGATTTCACTCAATCCAAGCCCCACATTCATCAAGGGGTTCATTCTCAAAAGGAACTGATCCGATTTTGTGAGGGGGACGGGAAAAATCGATTTTGAAAAAGAAAAAGGAAAAAGGCTCTCAAACTGATGGTTTTGGGGGTTGGTTTTCTTCTTTGAATAATCCTTTCAAAGTTTCAGAGAAAGATGCATACAAATTTTTCTTTTTTTTTTTTCGGAATTCGGATTTGAGTTCCAAAGAGATAAAATTAAAGTTCAAGTTGGATTTTCTACTGTCGTCTTGTTGATTTGCTGCTGAACCTCGCTAGGATTTGGAGTCGAGAGGTGTATTGTCGAGTCTGTAATTGTTATAAAGGAGATTTGCAATTTCAGGTTCATTTCTTCTCCGTCTCTCCATTACTGATGGTTCTGTTTCATGTGTTCATGTTTGTTATGATTTTTTTTAAGACTACCTGAAAGTCAGTGCTCGTTGTTTGGTTTCGAATGCTGAGTTCTGTTTGCCTTGGTTCAGGTTTTTTCGTATTCTTGATTATTCTACATCAGATGAGTGATTGCACACACTGATGTAATGTTTGTGGTTGTGTAAAATCATCTCACTCGTTTTTTTTTTCTTTCATAATTTTGAGCACTGAAACAGAGTCATGAGGTTTTAAGGGTTGAAACCTGCTTGTTTGATCATTTTGTTGGTCTGGCCATAGTTTAAGCATCATGTAACTTGTGTGATTAGTTCATTCTTAAATTAGTAAGTTCAACTTAGCCTCTTATTGATTTGCGACTAGCTGAGATTTTAAGGTAAAGTCTGTTCAGGTTGTGTCGATTTTTCCGATGCATTGTAATTGAAATATGAGTTCGAACATAAATTTCTTGTTGGGGATATGATTTTACTTCTAATCAAATGTTTTGGGGACTGTTATTGAATGCATTTTAGTCTATGGCGGCAGCAGCGACTCAAATTCAAATTGCTATTCTGAAAATGTTTGAACTAATTTGGTTCCTTTGAATTGGGAGTTTATTATCACAAATCCTGAGTTGCCTTTTGTCTGAGGGTTCAGAGGACCCCTGTTGGCATTCTCATGATGCCTGGCGTGTAAAACTCCAGTTACAGCTGGATTCAGCAGACCAGTTTCTGCGTAGAAGCTGTTTAGCAGTTGTGCATCATTTGTTCCTTCCAGATTTCAGATTGTGAATAGGGCTGTTGCACTTCATTCTTCTGTTCACTGTGTGCATAACCTACTGAAACGAAAGGCTTGCATTGGCAGCTAGGAAACTGGTAATGTTGTTTAGAATGTGGGTCACCTAGTTCGTGGCTGTATATTTTAGCATCTGGTTGCATCAGTTTGGTGTTTGGTTTGGCTCACCAGTTTCCTTTCATAGAGTTCTTTGGGTTTTTTTTGAAGTGCCTTTCCAGTAAATCAATGGTTCGTTTGGTTTCTGCTCAAATTACATATACTAGGTGGAAATTTGGGCTCCTTTAAATTCATTTCCTCTCAATTTTAGCCTAGATCCTTTTGAATCTTGTTATCAATGTTTCAGTATTGGTGAGCCGAGTCTGAAATTGAATAATTGGATTCATTAAGCGTTTGTCCTTCCTAATTCCCTTTAGTTCTCAAATGAGCAGTTTGCTAGAAGTGTTAGGGTCACTTTGACCAGGCTTGTGCCTAGTTTGGAATTCAGACGCTTGCATTAACTGTGGATCCATACGCTGAAGTTTCCTATTTCAACTTAAAGGATTGATTCCCTGTAGCTTACTCTTTCTATTGTTTCTTCTGATTTTATAATACCTGCGTGATGCTTAGAGTAAATCTGATCATACTTATTATTCTGTCTCGACATGATCAATAGGAACCACCGAATAGTCTCCTTTTTCCTGCTTCCACGACCATTTTTTGCATGTTCTGCTGGGCTGAAGTTGCTGAGATGATCCTTGTTAATATTTTCTCTCTGTGGCTCCCCATGTTTGAGAGGATCAAGTGGATGCTCATGTTTCCGGCACGTCGATTCTGTCATTGATTTCTTAGGCAGATTATATTTTAAAACTTGTGAAGTTGTGTGTTTGTTTTACTTTAAAAATCAGTTTGTAATTGCTAATCGAGCTGATACTTGATGTAGTTTGGAAATTGTTTGAACTACTAGGCATGCTAAAAACCTTCCCTGTTCGCACTGTCTGGGCAACATATTTGCACAATTTTGAGTGCTAATTCTGCATTCAAAACCTGCCCCGCTTTGCACTGTTTGATTGCTAACTTTGAGTGCTAATCCTGCTAGGCTAGGTTCCCTGTTAAGGATTAAAATACTGAAGTAAGTTTTTCGGTTTACATTTTAGTTAATTGAGATTTTCTTCTTATTCTTTCTACTGGGGTGTGGCTCATGGCAAACTCTTGCCTTTCAAAACTTTCCTTTATGTTTCTATGGAGCTCTAAGCACGATTGAATGCTCAGCAAGATTCGTAAGGTAAATATGATTGTGAGTTACTCAATGTGATGATCCTAGACACCTTCTGTGAGTATTTATGCTATCTTCACTAGAAGTAGCATATGAGAACCACTCTAGTTTCTTTCCAGAAAGCGTGTGTTGGTTGAAGCTTAATTGACATGCTACTGTCAACTGAATCATTGATCTAGAATTGCACTCTAGTTATTCGTTTTCGGCCGTTGGCATAAAGGTGAATTGATCATTCATTTGTTGGTGATTGTCATGGATGTTTCTATTTGCTAAGTGAAGTTCGACACAAATGCGTTATGGAAGTTCTTTTGATGCAAGATTCTGTCAGATTGCTTGGTTATTTTCTAATTAAGCTTTGGTTTAAAATGGCATCTGAAGTCAAATTGGGTTGTTGAATTGCTAATAAGCTGCTATAAGGTGACATGGGTCCTTCAGTGAAAACAAGGTTCTTGTAAATCATGGTATTTTATTCGCAAACATAGATGAACTAGTTTAATCAATTTTTTTTAGTTATGAATTTCCTTAGTTCATTTAGTTGAATAGTTTTGAGACGAGCTTCAACGAGCAAAAATAAATAAATGTGGGGCCCTCAATAAATGGTTGATTAAAAATATTTTAGACTTCGGGATGAGCCGTTTAGCGAACTTCACGGCTTTTCCCCAAAATAATATTGCGTTAGAGTCTTTAGGTGCGATTTTAATTAAATGACCTTCTTAAACTCGGGTGCGCATTGATGCGACTCAAATCCAAATCTTGACGAAATCGAAATATGATGATAACCACGGGTGCATTGATTGCGACGTGGTTCGAAACGCGTTTTCACGACGTCGCAATTCTTTTAAAATAAATAATGATACAAAGCGGTTTCACAAGTAAAAGGCACATAAGCTAGCATGTGTTAAGATCAGATACAATTAAATAAAATAGTTAAGCGACCGTGCTAGAACCACGGAGCCCGGGAATGCCTAACACCTTCTCCCGGGTTAACAGAATTCCTTACTCAGGTTTCTGGTTCGCGGACTGTTAACAGAGTCATATTTTTCCTCAGTTCGGGATTCAATCGGTGACTTGGGATACCATTAATATCCCAAGTGGCGACTCTGAATCATTAATAATTAAATTCCGTTCCGATTGTCCTTTAATTGGAAAAACGCCTTTACGCCCTTACCGGTGTAGTGAAAAAGGAGGTGTGACAACCGTGATATCCAGTTGAGGCCGAGCATTATGGTCCACTACTCTCCATGCATAATCGTTATTTACCTAACACCAACCGATACAGAGACATACCAATCAGAGTCTTGTACGCAGTCCTATAAGCCCATAGAGCATCATCAAACTTCTTTGACCAATCGGTCATATTTGCATTGACCGTCTTTGACAATTCTTGATTTCCCTGTTTGAGACTTGAACTTGGCCACTTTCTTGAGGATGATAAGGAGTAGAAACTTTGTGGTTGACACCATACTTTGCAAGCAAAGTGTCAAAAGCTCTATTACAAAAATGAGACCCCCCATCACTTATGATTGCACAAGGAGTGCCAAACCTAGTAAAAATACTTTTCTTGAGAAACGCAAAAACTCTCGACCTTAATTTTGTTGGGTAAAGCCACGACTTCAACCCATTTTGAAATATAGTCAACCGCCACAAGAATGTATCTATTCCTACGTGAGCTAACAAACGGACCCATAAAATCAATGCCCCATACATAAAAAATATCAACTTCAAGAATGGTATTGAGAGGCATCTCATCTTTCTTCGAAATTCCACCCGCTCTTTGACATTCGTCACATCTCTTCACAAGTTCACTTTCATATTTGTACAAAGTTGGCCAAGAAAACCAATAATTAAGAACTTTTGAAGCCTTCCTTGCCCCGCCAAGATGGCCACCATAGGGAGAGGAAAGACAAACCTAGAAGATACTCAATTGCTCTTCCTCCGGGACACACCTTTGGATCACACCATCCGTGCAGATCTTGAACAAGTACGGCTCATCCTAATAGAAGTCCAAACTATCCTGTTTGAGCTCCTTCCTTTGGTTAGAAGAGAGCTCACATGGTATTATACCAGTCATAGGAAAATTAGCAACGTCCGTAAACCATGGAATACCATTCATCGACACCGAAAGGAGTTGCTCATTGGGAATTGAATCATTGATATCTAGGCCATCACAAGGCCTCCCCTCCTCCTCTAAGCAGGACAAGTAGTCCACCACTTGGTTTTCACTACCCTTCCGGTCCACGATCTCCAAATCAAACTCTTGAAGTAACAAGACCCATCGCATCAGTCTAGCTTTGGAATCCTTCTTCGTCATCAACTATCGGAGTGCGGTATGATCGGTATGAACTCTGACCTTGGCACCCATGAGATACGAGCAAAATTTCTCCATTGCGAACACAATAGCCAAAAGCTCTTTCTCAGTCACCGTGTAGTTCAGTTGAGCATCATTTATTGTCTTGCTCACATAGTACACCATATGAAATATTTTGTTCACTCTTTGACCCAAGATCGCCCCAACCGCAACATCGATCGTGTCACACATGAGCTCAAAAGGCAAGCTCCAATTAGGTGCGGTAATAATAGGAGTGGTGGTCAACTTGTGCTTGAGAAGTTCAAAGGCTTGCATACATCTCTCATCGAACACGAACTTGGCATTTTTTTCCAATAACTTGCATAAGGGATTTACTACCTTTGAAAAGTCTTTGATAAATCTCCGGTAGAACCCCACATGCCCAAGAAAACTTCTAACTCCCTTGACATAAGTAGGGGGAGGGAGCCTTGAAATCACATCAATTTTTTCTTTGTCCACCTCTATACCATGCTTTGAAATTTTATGCCCAAGAACTATGCCCTCCTTAACCATGAAGTGGCATTTCTCCCAATTAAGAACAAGATTGGTTTCTTCACAATAGGCCAACACTCTATCAAGATTTTTCAAACATTCATCAAACGAGTCTCCCACAACACTAAAGTCGTCCATGAACACCTCCAAATATCTTCCACCATATCGGTGAAAATGACCATCATACATCGCTGGAATATGGCCGGTGCATTACACAACCCAAAAGGCATCCTAGAGAAGGCAAAGGTGCCATATGGACAAGTGAAGGTGGTCTTCTCCTGATCTTCCGGAACAATCAAGATTTGGCTGTACCCAGAATACCCATCCAAGAAACAGTAGAAGGCACGCCCAACAAGTCGATCTAACATCTGATCAAGAAAAGGCAATGGAAAGTGATCCTTGCGGGTCACTTTATTCAACTTGCGGTAATCCATGCACACCCTCCACCCGGTGACAGTCCTAGTAGGAATCAACTCATTTTGCGAATTTGCAACCACGGTCATGCCACCCTTCTTCGGCACACATTTCACCGGCGAAGTCCAAGAGCTATCAGAGATGGGGTACACAACCCCGACATCCAACCACTTGATCACCTCCTTTTCTACAACTTTTTGCATTGCCTCGTTTAACCTCTTTTGATGTTCCAAGGAGGTCTTTGCATCATCTTCCAGAATAATCTTGTGCATACAGAATGGCGGGGCTTATCCCCCGAATATCATCTAATGTCCATCCAATTGCCTTCTTCCACTTTTGATGTACCTCCAACGTGGCATCAACCTGCATGTTAGTAAGACAAGAAGAAAGAATAATTGGCAAAGTTGAACTAGGGCCTAAGAATTCATACCTGAGGTATGGAGGCAACGACTTCAACTCCAAAACCAGAGGTTCCTCGATTGAAGGTTTTGTTGGTGTAGTCTTCCTATTCTCAAGATCCAAAGAGAGTTTCCTAGGCTCATAAAAGTAAGAGCCCATTTCATGTAAAGCATTCATGCACTCCACTCGACCTTCATCCTCATTTACATCAAGATTCAAAAATACTGCCTCTAGAGGGTCCTCCACATTGATCATTGCACTAGTATCATCAACTATCACTGCTGTGACAAGATCCACAAAGGAGCACACCTCAGAACTGTTGGGCTGCTTCATTGACTTGCAAACATGAAAGACCACTTTCTCATCACCCACCCGGAAGGTGAGTTCCCCTGCTTCCACATCAACTAAG
The DNA here is from genome assembly GCF_000393655.2 of Nicotiana sylvestris. Taxonomy (NCBI): domain Eukaryota; kingdom Viridiplantae; phylum Streptophyta; class Magnoliopsida; order Solanales; family Solanaceae; genus Nicotiana; species Nicotiana sylvestris. The sequence goes on from NC_091059.1 coordinate 203,166,508, forward strand.
GCCTTCCTAGTAGCAAGGAAAGGTCTTCCCAACATGATTGGAACCTCATAATCTACCTTACAATCCAAGATCACAAAATCAGCTGGCAAGATAAATTTGTCCACCTGGACAAGAACATCATCAATAATACCCAATGGTCTCTTCACAGTTCTATCCGCCATTTGCAATCTCATAGAAGTCGGCCTTGGTTGCCCAATACCCAAAGTCTTAAAAACTGAGTAGGGCATCAAGTTGATACTTTCCCCCAAATCAAAAAAAGCTTTTGCAAAGTCCGCACTCCTAATAGTGCAAGGAATGGTGAAAGCACCGGGATCTTCTAGCTTCGGGGCCATTGAGTGCACAATTGCACTAACTTGGTGGGTCATCTTGATAGTTTCACAATCCATGGATCTTTTCTTTGTCATCAAGTCCTTCATGAATTTAGCATAACCCGACATTTGCTCTAGAGCCTCCACCAAAGGCACATTAATGGATAAGCTCTTCATCATGTTAATAAACTTCTTAAACTGATTCTCATTTTTCTGCTTCGCGACCCTTTGAGGATAAGGTGGAGGTGGCCTTCACAAAGGAGCCTTGGCTTTAGGCACAACCGTTTTCGGCATGTCTATTACATGTTTGTCACACCTTCTTTTTACCACCCACACCCCGAGAAGGGTGATATAAGAGAGTTTTTTCCAACTTAATGTGACAACCGAAACGGGATCATTTTATTAAAAATTCAGAGTCGCTACTTGGGATAATTTATGGTGTCCCAAGTCACCGGTTCAAATCCCGAATCGAGGAAAGAATGACTCTGTATCACAGTCCGCGAACCAGAAATTCGAGTAAGGAATTCTGTTAACCCGGGAGAAGGTGTTGGCATTCCTGAGTTCCGTGGTTCTAGCACGGTCGCTCAACTGTTATAATTGGCCTATTTACTGATTTTAATACATATTTTAACCTATGTGCAATTTTAACTTTATAACCGCTTTTATTTAATTATTTTTAGGAAGATTCAACGTCACATAAAACGCGTTTTGAACCACGTCACATAAATGCACCCGCAGTCCACAACACATTTTATCTAACGTTGTTGAGATTTGGATTTGGGTCACATAAATGCGCACCCGAATTTAGGAAAGTAATTTTTAAAATAGCGCGTCTAAAGCAAGCTACGATGTTTATGAATATTGACGGCCTAAGCATACTTCTAACGATCCAAAATCACATCAACAAGCAAGATATAAACAATATACAACTCCAATCGTTACAAAATTACTAAGTTGTAATAGTTTTGTAAAATACCACCTCCGACTAAACTCATTATGGGTCACCTGCTCACTTCGTTGTTAATCTCCAAAATTTGAAGCTTAAAGTCGAAATATACATTGTGTGAAACCAAACAGATTAACCAATATTCCAATGCAATTACTGATATTTTCCCTAAACATACATGGCATAACCATTGAAAGTAAACTCATAAGAGAAATCAAACAAATAATTCAAGTATTCATGACACAAATTCTGCAAAGTAGAAAGAAGAATGAAGTTCAAAGTGTGACCTCTAACGGGCAGCAACTGCACTAGATTAAAGCGTCAACCGGAATTACAATGGAGAAGATGACGTCCAAAAATAGAACATCAGCAAAAACAGCTATCGTACATTTGAACTAAACGGGACCAGTGATCGGACCTCGACAAGGAACCAAGGGAAACGGTCGTCGAAACTCAGTCATCGAAGTTCAACCAGAAACTCGAGCCTCGCCGGAAAAGGGTGTTAAACGAGTTTTGCGACTCCTCACTATTTTCAGCGCCTTTGTTCGTTAGCTCTAGAGCTCGAAAGTTGTCATCGGACTCCCGGCCAGCTCTAGTGATGAAGAAGCTGGTTTGGTCGCTTAAAGAAGGGGTCGTGTTTGGAACTCATTAATACGACGAGCTGGTGGAGCTCATTTTTCCGGCGAGTTTCAGGAAGATATGGGGTCGTTTGATGATTAACGTTCAGGGGTCGTTGGCGTTTTTCCGGCGTGCATGGGTTGTTCCATGTTTTGAGGCTGTTGGTATATGGGGTTGATGAAGAGAGTAGGGGTGTTGTTTGGTTTGTCTCGCGAAGAAGATGAAGTTATGGAAGGGGTCGTTGGAGAAGATGGATTCGGGGGTGGGGGTGCTTGAAGAAGACGACGCCGGGGGGGAGGGGGTGGGGGTTTGAGGGTCGTTTCCTGTTGAAAAATATGCGCAGCTTTTAGATCAGATCCTCTTCAGTTTTTTTCGTTTTTTCTTTTTGATTTTTAAGAATTAATTTATAGGTAGAGTCTAGGTTTAGGTGTATTTTTGTGTATTTTGTCCATTAGTCCCTAGGTCTTTTGTGTATTAGGTCCTTAGGGTCTTTTTGTTTGTTTTTATTCCAAAGAAGAGTCTAGAAGGGTCCCTAGGTTTAATGGACTAATCCGACTTGGGCCAAGAACTGGGTTCTAAAACTCTTAAAATTATGATCCAACACCTTAATCGACTCCTTTTAAAATAAGATAAAAATACTACATAATGCAAAAGCTAACATGAAACTATTATATATTTTTTGTATTTCCAAGATCATGTAAATATAAATATAAGGTACTATTTATATATATATTTTTTGTTTAAATTTATGAAAGATACACAAGCTAAAATATTTTTTGTAATTTTCCATTTTTATGATGAAAATAAAGTAAAGAAGTCAAAAATAGTTGAAATAGCTATATTAGGCCTAAATTAAATATTTACATGCTAAAATATAAAAAATCTTGGGGAGGGTAAAAAATCACATGTCTACAGCTATCCCCTCTTTGACTGGTAACGCGAAGCATTTTCGGACAAAGAACGACTAGACAGGTTTTTTGACCCGACCTTTATTTGGGAGAGACTAAAGCTAAGAGAAAGGGGGAATGTGACCGAGCTTTGGTATCTGAGCTGCCTACATATCCTTGGCTATAAAGGAATCAGGCCACGTGTAGTTTAGAGGTGAGTGAGATGATGGAGTATGCCGAGGTGGAGATCCGGTCGAGGTGCCGTTCCGCCTAGGTTCCGGTCCGCGGTTCCTATTATTGCATCAAAAATCAAATGAAAAAGACTAACTAGGCCTTTCAACTACGAGTTACAAGATTCCTATGTATAAGTCTTCTGAAGCTTGATCTTGAGTCTTGAATGGTTCTTCATGCAGACTTTAGATTTGAACCTTGGCGCTTGTTAGCTGCAGGTGCTAGCTCGTTCTTCTTCAGCTTTTTGGGTCAAGACCGGACATGTAGTGCTTGTGACTTCCACCATGTCTTAAGCAGTTCACATCTTCCATCAACTTCTGCATTTGGATTCACTTCTTGCCTTTCTCTCTTTTTCTTTATTGTGACTAACTTCTGTAGATCACCTCGGACTGTTGACTCGCATTTTTGCCGCGAGCTTCTTTTGTTGCTGACTTGAATTGTAATTTGAGATGCTTTCCCTTTCTCTAGGTGGATACCTGATTGCTGAACTCGAATTGTACTTTGAGAAGCTTTCCCTTTCTCCAAGCAGACGCTTGACTGCTGAACTTGAAATGTATTCTCTACTCTCCAGGCGGGCTCCTGACTGCTGAACTTGAAATGTATTCCCTGCTCTCCAAGTGGGCTCCTGACTTCAACAAAATAAACAAAAACATAAAAAAGTTTCCTACCCGAGTTTGGGTATCTGGGCACATATGTAAGTGTATAACGAACCACATTACCAAATATCAATAAGAACTTGAAAGTTAAAACTTGAGTTATACTCCCTTGTTCTCCAGGTGGGCTCCTGATTGCTGACTTGAAATGTATTCCCTGCTCTTCAGGCGGGCTCCTGACTGCTGACTTGACATGTATTCCTTGATTTCCAGGCGGGCTCCTGACTGCTAACTTGAAATGTATTCCCTACTCTCCAGGCGGGCTCTTGACTGCTAACTTGAATGTATTCCCTACTCTCCAGGCGGGCTCCTGACTGCTGAACTTGAAATGCTTCTCCCTATTCTCCAAGTGGGTACCTGATTTCAAAAAATAGACAAAACAAAGAAAATTTTCTGCCCCAATTTGGTAATTGGGCACATATGTGAGTGTTGAACTGAATCATATTACCAAATATTACTAAGAATTTGAAAGCTAGGTCCCATTATCTAGGGGGTCCTGACAACTCTTAACTAAACGACAATTTTAGATCTAAGCTATATCTTTTAAAGGTGTGACTTCTGCTAAATCTTCTTATCTAAGAGGGTCTTTAAACTACTCCCCATTATCCAGGAGGGTCCTGAAAATCAAAGTCAAGTTTTATCTTAAGAGTGACAACTTTTATGGCTAAATTATACTACCCTACAACAAAATTTACGCTAAATGTTGCTATCTAATTGGAATTTTAAAGCTAAGTCCCATTATCCAAGAGGGTCCTGAAAACTCCTAATTGAATCCTATCTCGAACATGCAAACTTCTAAGCCAACTTATATTCCTTTGGGATGGATTTATGCTAGATTATGCTATTTCTGAACATTTAAACTAGTTCCCATTTTTCAGAAGGGTCCTGAAAGTTTATGGTCAAACCTGTCGGGTGTTTGCTTTTCCTTGCGGAGGGTTTCTCCGAAACAAACAAAATTTTCTGCCCCTGTTTCAATCAAAGAAAAATATTGTCAGTTTAAAATGTGGTGGTTGGTTTGTGGCCTTGACTTTGAGGGTGATTGCTCCTTCACTTCCTATGATAACTGATTTCCACTCGAGGACCTTGCTTGCTTATGGACTAACCACTTTCTTTGTCATCCTTATCACAGAAAATACCCCTTCTTCGTTCAGACCCAATTCCCTTTATCTGTTGCATTGCTCATGAACTGACATTTACCAACCTTTGTGTTTCACCGAAAATACCTTTGATCCGTCTACCTAACACCCTCCATCTGTTGCATCGTGCTCTTGTGTTGACATGAATTCCAAAGCACGTTAATTGCCATCCACTTAGTGCGCATGATGTTCCTTCCTGACTTAAATCACTGGCCTTGGCCTTGAAGTCTATTGTTCCCTCACTTGTCACGATAACTCTGATTTCTGCTTGGAATACCTTGCTTATCACTGGTTAAACACTTTCTTTGTTGATCTCATCACAGAGAATACCTTTGACTCGTTCACCCAACATCCTCTATCTGTTTCACTGTTCACGAATTGAAATATACCAAAACTTTGTATTTCTCATGGACTCCAAAGCATGTTGATTGCTACCAACTCAGTGCGCTTGTTGTTCTTTCCTAACTTATGCCACTTTGATGTGCTGGCCAGATCCCGTTTTGTGCAATTGGAAAGCTGGTGGCAAATTTTGAAGTCATTTCTCACTTATTTTGACCAACAGACTCAGGAAGAGGAAGTAAACAAGACAAAAGGAACAAAGTAAAGGACAAAGGAAAGAGATGATTCCTAACAAGAAAACTACCAAGTAGAAACCTATCAGATGAGGATACCAACTCTAATGACCATGACATGCACCTATAGCCTATTCTATTGAGCAAGTCTGATGTTCAACTCCTGTTATACCCCTAAACCGTGAAACTGGTTTTCAATGCTTTGATTATCCAATCTGATTCACAATCCTTATTCGACTTGTAGTGCCCGAAGGGTTTTCACCATCAAGCCTCTCTCATTTTGTTCTTTCTCTCAACTTACCGTCGCCTTACGGTGCCCGCGAGGGTTTTCACCAATAAGACTCTCTCATTTTTGGTTTCTCTCAGCTCCCGTCGCCTTACAGTGCCCGTGAGAGTTTTCACCAATAAGACTCTCTCATTTTCATTATTTTCTACTTGGACTAGAGTGTCGCCCCCGATATGAATGACCTCTCCTTGCTTGACTTGGCACCTCTCGAAGGCTGATCGGAAGGTCTTTCTTTGGACCGTAACGTAGGCTTTTGGATGAGGTTAGAAAGAAAGGGTATCAAAAGGCTCAAGACAACTCAGCATGGGTTCAAAATTACAACTTTCAGAATCAGATTTCTTACAACAACCACAACTTCTACCCCAGTTTCTTGCTTGGGGACTTTTGGATTTCTTGTTTTGATGAGACCGAACCATGAGGCTGCTTACGTATCCTTAAAAAAGAATCAGGTCGAACGTAGTTCATGTCATAGGAATTACTTTGTTTGTTGTGATTTTTCTTCTCTTTTTCTTTCTCTTCTTTTCATCTTTTTGTTTTTCTTTTTGTTGTTTTTTTTCTCTTTTTCTTTTTCTTTTCTTTTTCTTTTCATTCTTTTCTTTCTCTTTTCATTCTTTCTTTCCATTTTCTTTTTCTTTCTCTTTTTTTTCTCCTTCCTTTCCTTATCTTTACGCTTGTGTTTTTGATATTTGCTATTGATTCCGAAAGAGGGGTATGAAAGAAAATAAATGAGGCTCAAAGAGGTAACAAGGGATAAAGTGTTTAGATAGCAGAACAAAATGTCTTCGTCATTTTAATCTTCAAAACATGCTAAGTACAAACAACACAATTAAACAAACCAAGGAAAACATTCGTAACATCTTTTGATTGCGCCAGACTTGATGACCATATCCACACATTCGCCTTCTACATCTGTTACATACAAAGCACCATTGGACAACACTCTCACTCTCACTACCACGAACGCCCCCTACAAATTTGGGGCAAACTTGTCGTTATCTTCACCTGATGCAGCATGATGCATTTAAATAGTGTATTTTATGTTCTATCTGTCCCAGTTTCACACAATTCGGGCTTGAAGTGATCTCAAAATGCCTTTACTTATTTCCCTCAAATGTCCCTACATCTTCAACATTGTTTCATTGCTTTGTGACTAAGCTGATTTTTAAAATCAGGTTGAGAATTACGCGTGCATGTCATGTCACCAGAGTTAACAGGAAAAGACTATAAAAGGAAAAGAGAACTAAACAAAAATGACTAAAAATAACAGAAAACAGAAAATTGCATTAGACAGATGGTGAAAGGGTTTGGACAACAAAACAGACAAACTAGACTGGGGTTAAAAACCTATAACAAACCTAGAAAACACTAAGTGAGATAATATGACTAAAGAAACTAGACAAAATAAAGGATAGAAGGATTTGAGTCACAAGACGATATCCGGATTACAACCCTGCAATAACCCGGACAACAGAAATGATAACAAACTAAACCACCAAGCTCATCTCCGGCTGAACAAGAAATGGAGCGTCTTTCCAATTACCAAGCGCAGTATCTTAGCCATTGAATTCTGCATCAGCAATACTAGGACCTTCACAAGTCTTCATCATATTGTTCTTAACAAATTGCTTTTGGGTTCCTTTTTTCGGCTCGTTCTTAAGATCAACCCCTGATAGCGCTGAAAACTTTGCAGCGCGTGGACCTTCGAGGATCTCAGAAGAATTTTCATATTCCTTTTCAAAACAAATCATACTCACCATATGCGTCTCATTACGAACAGGTGATGGACTTTGGCTAGTGTCTATTGCATCTGGATTTTGCACGACAATATCACCTGCATCCATAAGCTTCTGAATTGCTTTCTTCAGATTCCAACACTTCTCTATGTCATGCCCCGGGGCATCTAAGCAATATGTACACCTTTGAGAAAAATCAAACTTCTTTGACATAGGGTTTGACATTTTTATATGAATCGGCTTCAACATGTCCAATTGCTTCAACTTTTGGAACAAAATGGCATATAATTCTCCAATAGGTGTGAAAGCCTTTTCTTATTTCAGCAACCTCTCATTCTTAAATGCTTGATTCGGCCGGAAACCTGATCCAGGAGGTTTTCGGTAGGCTCATGGGGGTGGATATGCATTTTGTGGAGCTGGGTACTGGGAAAGTGATGTACGATTTTGGGAGTTCCATGGAGAGAAGTGGCATTGGGGAGGATCATCTGGCGCACAAGGATATCCTTAGGGACGATGTCGAGGCTGGAAGTGTTGATCGGGAAAGCCCATCAGATCATCTTTTTTGTTTCTCATTCTTTCACCCAAGCTTATTAGGGTGTTCTGAATGTCTTTCGAACAACTCATGATTTTGCCTAACTTGATTCCCTCTTCCACTAGCTCCCCTATTTTTAACACATCTTTGAAAGGTTTTCCCAAGGCCGGGATCAAATGACTGAAGTAGGTGGGCCCCTAGGCTTGTAGGAAAAGCTCAACCATTTCTTCTTCACCAATCGGGGTATTGACTCGAGCAGCTTGCTCCCTCCATCTGAGGCCAAACTCCCTAAAGCTTTTCTCCGGCTTCTTTTCCATTTTAGATAGGGAGGAGCGGTCTGGGGTAACACCTGATCTGTATTGAAAGTATTGAACAAAATCTTGAGCCATGTCACCCAATATATGCCACTTACCAACATCTTGACGATTATGCCATTCCAAAGCTGCCCCGGTCAGGCTCTCACTAAAGTATGCCATCAACAAATCATCTTTCTCGCCAACACTTCTCATTCCACTGCAATAATCCCTCAAATGGGCTACCGGATCTCCACACCCATCATACAAGTTAAATCTTGGCACTTTGACTCCCGCGGGCAGGCGAACGTCAGGGGACACAGACAGTTCTTTGTAAGCCATGCTACCCTGGTCTCCCCTTCCTTGTTTGTTCTTTAAGGATTGTTCTATGCCTTTCAGCCTCCTCGGTATCCCATCTCGCCCTTTTCTTCCTGTGAACTCTTCATTTACAACATGAGGCCCATCCCGCGGACCCTGCTTGTATGAGTTGGGAACCTTGTGGGCAACCTCTGAGGGGTAATATTAGGCATCATGAGCTTTGAGTGGGTGTTCATTGTTGGGAATGGTGGATAAGACCGGAGGGAACTTTTGGGAAAATATAGTTGGAGGACGAGTGATGGAGCTACTAGGGTGGTTGGGAAAGTTGTGATAAGCGGGTGAATCTGGTGAGTATGGAGGATCATCTGGCATTGCGTTCGGATTTTGGGTAAAGGCAGCATCTAGGAAGCTAGGTGGTGGCGGGGTGGTGCCTTCCCAGTCATCCAAGCATGATACATGTCCGCCATGTATTGTCTTAACATATTTACCTCTTCAACCAACCTATTGTCCTGTTCAACCAACTGCTTTCGGGCACCGGTATCAACCAACTCAGTTCTGTTGTTGTCTGCCATTGCCTTTTGACTTTATGTTGTAGATAACAGTTACTCCTTTAAAACCACAAACCAACCATCCTTCTGCTATGAATATAACAAAAATTAAGCCATCACGTTAGCGTTAGGGCATTTAACATAAGATAATCTCACATTATGTGCAATGCACCTAGCCAGAGTTATCGGTTCTAAAATGACTTCGAAGGTACAAAGGTCAGTTGGCATCATCCCAATTTGTTCATTTCAACCTCTCCTTTCTTTGCTTTTCTAGCACTGGCTGGCTTGCCCATTTTCCTTCATTTCTTTTTTTTAATCATCACCCTTTCTTTCTCTCATATCTCACATCCCACAATTCCATCTCTTTTTTCTTTTCTTTTTTTTTCCTTTTTTTCTTTTAATAATATAAAAAAATGATTCGATCGAACCCTATGTAGGTTGCCTACGTATCATGACGCCGCATGAATCAGATCTTTGCGTAGTTCGGGAAGATCAGGAATAAAGGAAACAAACTAACGTTCTCTGTTTCTACCTTAATGACTCTGACGAGAAAAGGGAAATAAAAGAAACAAATCTCTTTTTTTGTTTTTAAATTTTCTAGACTTAATGTTCTATAACCTATTGCAAACTCAAGCTTAACGAGCATATATTTTGCTTTTTTTCTTTTTTTTTTTGAAACAAACACTCCATGGGAAATTATTAAGGAAAACTCTAGAAGAGAAAACAAAAATATTTTTTTGATTCTTTTTTTAGGAAGAAGATCGAAAGAATAAACCACGGAAAAATATTTTGAATTTTCATTTGATATCCTAACGCAAGATTTCGAAGCAAGCAACGAAAAAGATAAAACAGAATATTTTTGGATTTCAATTTTGATTGCCTAAAGGAAAAATTCTAATGATAAACAAAAGATAAAGTATGCTTTTTTCTATGTACAATATCCTAAAGTTCTAATGAAAATAAAAATAATTTTTTTTATCTTTCATTAATTTCCCAACGAAACACCTCAAAAGAATTTTTTTTGAATTTTGGAATTAACACCTTAAAGAAAGCTTTTAAAGAAGTACTAAAATAAAATTCTCTCTTTTTTGTTTTGAATTTTTTTCCTAATATACTAAAGGAAACATAAAAATAATTTATTTTAAGTCCTAGATATTAATTGCCTAAAGGAGAAACAACCTCAAATGTTTTTCATTTCTAGAATTAGTATTCTAAAGAAAACTTATAACGGAAATATAAAAATGCAGCATCTCTTTTTTTAGATTTTTGAGTTACAACACATTTTTTCAAATATAAAACAGAAAATATCAATAATAAAAAGACTTGACATTACTGTACAAAAGTAGAAAGTAAAAGACGACATAAAATGAAGAACAAACTCAAAACATAAAAATAAAACAAATCTCCTTAAGCAACTCTTGAATGCGGTGGTCCTGGGGTATCTGTCATGCTCTAACTCTGGTAAGTGGATCCACACCTGTATGAGAAAATTAAAACAGACACTATGTGAGACAATAACATTCCCTACTAGACACACGCAAGACATGATTGAGGCTATTTTTGCAAAATGACTTATTTGGCCAAAAAGTGGTTAGAAGTGCAAAATTTGGCTAAGACCCCGCAAAGCCAAGAACCTAAGATTTACTAGGAAGAACGGACCCTATGTGGGTTGCCTACGTATCACGCCCCGGAAGACGAGAATCAGGTATGCGTAGTTCGGGCAGATTGAATACGGGCGAGAAATAAAAATAACAATTAATTCAGAGAAAAATATTTTTTATCTTTTGTTTTGAAAAATCATGAAACATGTAAAATCTTTTTGGATTTTCTTCTTTTTCCTTTTTTTTATTTTCTGATTTTCGGAAAATGATGAAAAAGTGCAAAATCTTTTATTTTGAAATTTCAAGCTCTTTTTCTTTTCTTGACAACAATGTGACAGAAAATATAATTGGGCCCTCATTGCTTTATCTTCACACTTTACCTCTCTTTTTTCTTTTCCTTTTTATTTTCCCTTTTTTTCTTCATTCGCCCTCAATTATCATTGGTCCGCCAAATGACCATTTTACCCTTGAAGAAATGCAACATGTAGCACATAGGATGCATCAAGATGGTCTGTTATTTCGGGTATACCTGTCCTAGATAGACCCAACCCCTGTGTTGAGTCTCCAAAGTCAAAATGCACATGATACAAACAAACGTTCCTACTAAGGATCCGACATGAGGTATTGTTATACAAGGTTTAAAACCCTGGGTTTATTTGTTCTAGATCTGGCTTACCCGAGCAAACAACTCGAGCCGGAGGGGGGGGGGCTGCGTACCGGTAACCAAAAGATCATCCGGCTTTGCAACTTGTCCGAACCTCGTTCTATTTGGGATATGACACTAACAGAAAGAAGTCACGACCGACGTGCACTCCTCAAGAGAGAGAAGAGAGGGATTTCGTAGCAGTTTATATATACAGTTCAGATAACATCAAAGTGGTAATAGCAACAATTAGCACATTAGGCCCAAACATGTGATAAAATCAGATAATAAATAAAACCAAAATAATAACAATTATTCTAAGATCGAATTCTTGAACCCTGAACCAGAGATTCTGGGTTCGATCCCCAGCAGAGTCGTCAGAGCTGTCACACCTCCTTTTTACCACCCACACCCCGAGAAGGGTGATATAAGGGAGTTTTTTCCAACTTAAAGTGACAACCGAAACGGGATCATTTTATATAAATTCAGAGTCGCCACTTGGGATAATTTATGGTTTCCCAAGTCACCGGTTCAAATCCCGAATCGAGGAAAGAATGACTCTGTATCACAGTCCGCGAACCAGAAATCCGAGTAAGGAATTCTGTTAACCCAGGAGAAGGTGTTAGGCATTCCCGAGTTCCGTGGTTCTAGCACGGTCTCTCAACTGTTATAATTGGCCTATTTACTGATTTTAATACATGTTTTAACCTATGTGCAATTTTAACTTTATAACCGCTTTTATTTAATTATTTTTAAGAAGATTCAACGTCACATAAAACGCGTTTTGAACCACGTCACATAAATGCACCCACGGTCCACAACACATTTTATCTAACGTTATTGAGATTTGGATTTGGGTCATATAAATGCGCTCCCGAATTTAGGAAAGTAATTTTTAAAATAGCGCGTCTAAAGGAAGCTACAATGTTTATGAATATTGACGGCCTAAGCATACTTCTAACGATCCAAAATCACATCAACAAGCAAGATCTAAACAATATACAACTCCAATCGTTACAAAATTACTAAGTTGTAATAGTTTTGTAAAATAGCACCTACGACTAAACTCATTATGGGTCACCTACTCACTTCATTGTTAATCTCCAAAATTTGAAGCTTAAAGTTGACCTCGACAAGGAACCAAGGGAAACGGTCGACGAAACTCAGTCATCAAAGCTCAACCAGAAACTCGAGCCTCGCTGGAAAAGGGTGTTAAACGAGTTTTGCGACTCCTCACTATTTTCAGCGACTTTGTTCATTAGCTCTAGAGCTCAAAAGTTGTCATCGGACTCCCGGCCAGCTCTAGTGATGAAGAAGCTAGTTTGGTCGCTTGAAGAAGGGGTCGCGTTTGGAACTCATTAATCCGACGAGCTGGTGGAGCTCGTTTTTCCGGCGAGTTTCAGGCAGATATGGGGTTGTTTGATGATTAACGTTCAGGGGTTGTTGGCATTTTTTCGGCGTGCATGGGTTTTTCCAGGTTTGGGGCTGTTGGTTTATGGGGTTGATGAAGAGAGTAGGGGTGTTGCTTGGTTTGTCTCGCGAAGAAGATGAAGTTATGGAAGGGGTCGTTGGAGAAGATGGAGTCGGGGGTGGGGGTGTTTGAATAAGACGATGCCGGGCGGGGGGGATGAGGGGGTGAGGGTCGTTTCCTATTGAAAAAGCTGCGCAGCTTTTAGATCAGATCCTCTTCAGCTTTTTTTCGTTTTTTCTTTTTGATTTTTAAGCATTAATTTATAGGTAGAGTCTAGGTTTAGGTGTATTTTTGTGTATTTTGCTCATTAGTCCCTAGGTTTTTTGTGTATTAGGTCCTTAGGGTCATTTGTTTGTTTTTATTCCAAAGAAGAGTCTAGAAGGGTCCCTAGGCTTAATGGACTAATCCGACTTGGGCCAAAAACTGGGTTCTAAAACTCTTAAAATTATGATCCAACACCTTAATCGACTCCTTTTAAAATAAGATAAAAATACTACATAATGCAAAAGCTAACATGAAAATATTATATATTTTTTGTATTTCCAAGATCATGTAAAGATAAAAATAAGGTACTATTTATATATATATTTTTTATTTTAATTTATGAAAGATACGTAAGCTAAACTGTTTTTTGTAATTTTCCATTTTTATAACAAAAATAAAGTAAAGAAGTCAAAAATAGTTGAAATAGCTATATTAGGCCTAAATTAAATATTTACATGCTAAAATATAAAAAATCTTGGGGAGGGTCAAAAATCACATGTCTACAGTGTTCCCTAGATGGGTTCACGTCATTCCTAGTCTCTACCTCGACATCTTGAATATCAATCCTCACTTCCTCATTCACGTTCTCATCAATCACATTTTCAACCACCTAAAGAATCTCATCTTCTTGCAACTCAACTTCATCACTCAAAATTTCTTTTTGCTTGGAGGCATTCACATCATCGCCTCGTCCACTTCTTGTAGTTACCTCTATAACATGATTGTTCCCACCCTTTGGGTTAACTACTATATCACTTGGTAGAAACCCCTTAGGGCGAGTATTCAAGGATTGTGAGATTTGGTCTAATTGAACCTCCAAGTTTCTGATTGAATTATTGTGGGAAGCCAACTGAGCATCAGAGTCTGCATTCTTTTTCATCATCTGTTCAAACATCATTTCAATTCTCCCCATTACATTGTTGGAAGAACTAGGACCTTGGGATGGAAATGGTGGAGGATTGTTCGGTTGTTGATACATTGGGAGCCTTTGAAAGTCTTGCCCCCAATTTCCTTGATTGTCATTGTTCCAACCACCCTGATTGTTGTTACCACCCCAGTTGTTGTTGTTGCCATTCCAATTACCCTGATTGTTCTGATTGTTGTTGTGATTGCCCCAATTGGAATTTTTGTTGTTGTTCCCCCAATTACTATTCCCTTATTGTTGTTGATTGCCCCAATTGCCTTGGGGTCTCCATTGTTGTTGGTTAGAAGAATTGCCCCTTTGGCCCTGATAATTGTTCACATATTGCACTTCTTCATTCTGCCCATCATAACCTTCATCTTGGAATCCACCACAATCATTGTCAAATTGATGCAAACTCCCTTGGTTTTGTTGACCTCTTTGTATTCTTTTGTTCACTAGCATGTTGACACCCTCCATAACATTCACTTGGCAGGGATTTTGAACTTGTTGCAACTGTGCCTTTGCTAGTTGGTTCATTGTAGTTGTCAACTCAACTATAGCCTGCCAATGATCATGTAACTCCTAGTGCAAATGAGTGACCGTGGGGTCACCCTGGGGCACATTGGCTCTACTTTTCCAAGTAGAAGAAGTGTCAGCCATCTCGTCAAGAATGTCACAAGCCTCATCATAAGACAGTTTCATGAAGTTTCCCCCAGCAAGTTGGTTCACTATGCATTGGTTTGTTGTGTTAATGCCCCGGTAGAAAGTCTGTTGTATCATCGCCTCAGTCATATCATTGTTGGGGCATTCCTTTACCATTGTTCTATAGCGCTCCAAAATCTTATGCAAAGGTTCAGTGGGCTCCTATTTGAAAGCCAAGATCTCATCTCTCAATGCTGCCATATGCCCCGGTGAGAAAATTTTTGCAATGAACTTGTCCGCCAACTCATCCCAAGTAGTGATGGAATGGTTGGGAAGTCGCTCAAGCCAATCCAATGCCTTCCCTCTAAGTGAGAATGGAAAGAGTCTCAACCAAAGTGCATCCTCAAACACATTTGTTTGCTTGCTCCTCCAACAGGTATCCACGAACCCCTTGAGATGTTTGCAAGAATTTTGATTGGCAGCGCCCCTAAAATACCCACGCTGCTCTAGCAGTATTAGCATCACATTGGTAATTTAAAAATTGTCCACCCGAATCTGGGGCGGGACAATTGCACTTGCATGCCTTGGTTTGGAAGCACTCGAGGAGTCACTCTTGGAGGTAGCAGAGAGGGTATGGAATATTATCATTGGCCTTGCGGCCTCTCCTTTGTCCTTGAGGAACAATAGGGACTTCATCTTAAACATTGTCATCTACTTCCTCCCCCGACAGAAGATCTCTAAGAGGTGTGTTGTTTAAGTTTGATGCCATTTTGTACCTGAAGTTGTGACACACACAAATTAGTAACATGGAAGGAAAATAGAGCAATACACAAAACTATTTAGATAGATAGCCAAAATCGTTAGCTCCCCGGCGACGGCACCAAAAAGTGATCGAGGCCAACCCTGTACTACTATGAAGTAGCAAGAGAGGTCAAAACAGCTTTTACCCAAGAAGGTCGGGATCGATTTCCACAGGGAGCTAGATATTGGAGTTGAGTTTCTATCTAAATGGGAGTTGTGTAATTGTTCCTAATTGCACTTCTAAACATTGTTTGTTTTGGGTTTACTTCTAATTTTATATTACTACGATGTTAAATTAAGCTAAGTAAAGCTAATATTAAACTATCGAGAGTTGATCAAATAGATAGAAGGCACTAGGGTAGTGACTTTCTCCTAGGTGGTTAATTGACGGATTCTTGAGTCTAAGGCTAGATTGTCACATTTGGGGAGTATGATATAACCATTGCACGATTCTACTCACTCTATACCTCTCGGTAGTTCGAGTGATTTTGCCCGAATTAACTTTCTCAAGACCAATTGGGTATGCAAATTTGTACACGCAATTGAGGTTCAAGTAGGGTATTACTATATCTAGGTTTAACCCTTTAATTGGGCTATCAATCTCTTGAATACGCCTCAATTCCTTGTTGGACTAATTTCATGAACTTAGGCTCTCTTTCTCAAGAAGAGCCAAAGTCTACTAGGCATAAACTAGTATTTGCAACCACTAATTCAACATTAAAACCTTAAATTAGTCCAAATATCAAACACCCATAGACAATCAAGCATCAAAACACTAGACTCATCAATTACCCACACTAGGGTTGAGCCACAACCCTAGCTAATGGGTCTAGCTACTCATAATTATACAAGAAAACAAAAAAATAGATGAAGAAAAGCCCATAATAAATAATTACTAAATAAAACGTGAAGATTCAATGTTGAAACTAAGCTAAAATTACTCAAAATGGTAAAAGAGAAGAAGTCACGAGTGCAGCTCTACGTCCAAAACTATCTGATGACCTAAAAATGGGAAAAGAAACTATTTATACTAGGCTGAAAATTCTGGACAAAAATACCCCTGCGGGGCTAGTGCGGACCGCACAAAATCGAGTGCGGCCGCACTAAGGCTCTTGGCTTGACTAATCTGCTCTCTAAAGTTGGACACCGCGTACCGCACAAAATGCACCGCAGCCGCGGTAGCTTCTATTGTGGTCCGCACAAAATGGACCGCAGACCGCATTGACCAGGTTCCCTAAAGTGTCACCTCTCTAAACTTTGGCTTTGCGGACTGCAATAAATTGAGTGCGGCCACAGTGGAATCAATGCAGACCGCACAAAGTCCTTTGCGGTCGCATTGCCTGGCTGACTAAGAAGCATACTTTCTGATCTTCATCTCTGCGGACCGCACAAAATGGTGTGCGACCGCATTGGCCTTGTTTGACTGAGCTTGGTCTTGATCTTGGTACTTGTGCAAGTTTCACTCTTTTTGAGCTGGCTTTTTACACCTTGTCACCTTGTTGATCAAACTTGCAATCAAGTACAACTTGTGAGCCTTTGGGACTATTTTGTACACATTTCTAATCAAAACTTAAGCGAGAAGGAGTGTAAAATGCATCATAATCCCTAGTTATCAGTTCACTATGCACTGATTTGTTGTGTTAATGCCCCGATAGAAAGTCTGTTGTATCATTGCCTCAGTCATATCATTCTTGGGACATTCCTTTATCATGGTTCTATAACGCTCCCATATCTCATTTAATGGTTCAGTGGTCTCCTGCTTGAAAGTTAAGATCTCATCTCTCAATGTTGCCATATGCCCCGGCGAGAAAAAATTTGCAATGAATTTATCCTCCAACTCATCCCAAGTAGTGATGGAATGGTTGGGAAGTCGTTCAAGCCAATCCACTGCCTTCCCTCTAAGTGAGAAAGGGAATAGTCTCAACTGAGGTGCATCTTCTGACACATTAGTTTGCTTGCTCCCCCAACGGGTATCCACGAAACCCTTGAGATGTTTGTGAGCATTCTGATTGGTAGCGCCCGTGAAATACCCTCACTGCTCCAACAATGTTAGCATCACATTAGTAATTTGAAAATTGCTCGCCCGGATCTGGGGTGGGACAATTGCACTAGCATATCCTTGGTTGGGAAGCACTCGATGAGCCACTCTTGGAGGTAGCGGGGGGGGGGGGGTCTGGAATATTATCATTGGCCTGACTGCCTCTCCTTTGTCCTTGAGGCACAATAGGAACCTCATCATCAACATTGTCATCTACCTCCTCCCCCGGCGGAAGATCTCCAAGAGATGCATTGTTTGTTGCCATTTTGTACCTGAAGTTGTGATAAACACAAATTAGTAAACAGAAGGAAAGAAGAACAATACACAAAACTATTTAGATAGATAGATAAAACCGTTATCTCCCCCGCAATGGTGCCATAAAGTGATCGGAGCCAACCCTGCACCACTACAAAGTAGCGAGAGTGGTTGAAGCAGCTTTTACCCGAGATGGTCGGGATCGAATCCACATGGAGCTAGAAGTGGGAATTGGATTCCTATCTAAACTAGAGATGCGTAGTGCTCTTAATTACTCTTCCAATCATCTTTGGTCTTTTGATTACTTCTAATATTATGCTAATAAGATACTAAATTAAGCTAAGAGTAAGATACTTGAAAGGTTGTCTAAATGGTTAAAGAGTCACTAGGGAAGTGACTTGCTCCTAGGTGAATACTTGATGGGTTCTCGAATCTAAGGCAAGGCTATCATGTTGGACATTACGATATAACCAATGCACAAAACTTCTCACTCTATACCTCTCGGTAGTTTGAGTGATTTTGCCCTAATTGACTTTCTCAAGACCAATTGGGTATGATAATTTGTGCAAGCAATTTAGGTTCAAGTCGGGTATTACTATCTCTAGGTTTAACCCTTTAATTGGGACTATCAATCTCTTGAATACGCTCCAAGTCCTTGTTGGACTAATATTTCTAGACTCAAACTCTCTTTCTCAAGAAGAGCCCAAGTCAAAAAAGCACAAATTAGTGTTTGCAACCACTAATTCAACATGGAAAACACAAATTAGTACAAATATCAAACACCCATAAATATTCAAGCCTTAAAACTTAAGACCCATCAAATACCCATGCTAGGGTTGAGCCACAACCCTAGCTAATGGGTCTAGCTACTCATAATACTAGAAGAAAACTGATAAATAGATGAAGAAAACCCCATAAGATTTAATTACAAACTAATAATTGAAGATTCAATGATAAAACCACTATAAAATTACTGAAAATGGTTAATAACAACCGTTCACATGCTCAGGCCAAAATCAGATTACAAAAGATGACCAAAAAATGCGAAAAGAAAGTATTTATACTAGGCCAAATTTCTGGACAAAAATACCCCTGCAGGGGTAGTGCGGTCCGCATAAAATCGAATGCGGCCGCGGTGAGACTTCTTTTCTTTAGATCTCTTCTCTTTGAACTTGGCTACCGCGGGCCGCATAAAATGCACCGCGGCCGCGATGGCTTCTCCTGCGATCTGCACAAAAAGGACCGTGGACCGCATTGGCTATGTCCTCAAAACTCCCAACTCTCTGAACCTCATCTTTGCGTACTGCACAAACTCTATTGCGGCCCCGATGAGACCATTGCGGTCCACACAAAATGCTTTGCGGCTGCAATGCTTGAGTTTCCAAAATATGCACCTCTCTGAATCTCCTCACTGCGGACCACACTAAATGGAATGCGGCCGCAGTGGATCTGTTGCACTATGCTTGGATTTGATCTTAGTACTTGTGCATGTTTCACTCCTTTTTGAGATGGTTTTGACTAATTATCACCTTTTTTACCAAACCGTGCAAACAACTACAACATGTAAGCCTTTGAGACTTATTTTGTATACATTTTTAATCAAAACTCAAGTAAGAAGGAGTGTAAAATGAACCATAATTCTTAGTTATCAGTGCCCCCACCACTTTCACAACTAAAAGAAAAAGAACTCATTGCATGAAAAAATATCATGTTAAGTTTACGATCATTAATTGAAAACTTGAAATAGGAATCATATTAATTAGTTAATCGGGAACAAAGTATGTACTACTTAATATTTGGTACTAGATCACTAGTGGGATGGATAGAATTCCTCCACCTTAAATTAAAAATCTCGAGTTTAAGTCTTGATAATGTAAAAAGTTCTTGGTAGGGAGTGCTTTCCCTTTTAAAGACTTTACGTGGTGCAAATCTGAATTATTAGGGCCCAATGCGGATTACCACTATATGAGAAACCCCAAAAAGATACTCCACCTAAATTAAAAAGACTGATACTATTTCCTTATTAGTCTATTTCAAAAGGATTGACTTCTTTAAATATTTCCTTAATAAGAAGCACTTATAGCCACACAAATGCTATGACAGATTTCAGACCACAAGTTTCAAATGTATTACAACCGCAAACATACAATAATTTATTTAAGACCATATATCTCAAAAGTCTTTTCTTTTTTATTAAAATTAGTGTAAGTCAAACTAAGACATTCTTTTTGATACAGATAGAGTAGCTATTTGGCACTATCAAAGCTCTGTGAAGTATGCAGTAAAACAATTCCGATTCCTTGAATCTCCTCTATTTTATTAGGTCATACTCTGATCACAACATTGAGAGTTACTCCCTTGTCCGGAACCGAAATGTAGTTCTTTTGGATTCAAAATACTTTTTTGAGTGTAAAAAAAGTTATATTTCCATATAAAACGCGGTTATGAATCGCGTTTTACCTTAATGGCCATTTGGGACGTTAAGGTAAAATGCGGTTCATAACCGCGTTTTATATAAAACATTTTTTGATACAGCGTTTTACCTTTATGTTATAAGACAACTATATAAAACGCAGTTTATTACTGTGTTTTATATAAAACGCTATAATTAACTTTTTTTACATATTTTGTGGGCCCACCAATAACTCTTTTGCGCTTAACTGACATAATAATAATTTAAATATGTAAAATGCCCTTTTAAACTGCGTTTTACTTCCAAAAATTTGACCTCCCCCCTGGATTAGGCATTGCCTTATTTAAAGGCGTTAAGGGTTTTGAGAAAAATCTTTCAGAAATACTCCAACTTCGTGATAAATATTTCTTGTTGTTAAATTCTTAAGCTTTTTTTATAATGTCTGAAGAGCGAAAATTAAGAGTTTTATTATATTGTGGGGGGGGGGGGAGGGTGAGGTTGTGGTGGCGAATAACTCAGTGAGCTATATTTTGTCTCCACAGAGTCATGTTAAGTTTCCACTTACAATGGAGTATGATAGACTGGTATCGTTGTTATGCAATAAAATGAGGTTGAGAAAATGTTCGGTGAATCTTAAAATAACTGAAAGATATCTGTATTCTGTGACTCTACAAGGGTTGTTGGACTCCGGATGAATATGGGAAACTTATTTTGATAAAAATATTGGAAATGTACGTGAAGCATGAAGACGTTCGCAATAATGATGTTGCACATATCGGTGATAACCCTTAATCATCGGGTGGTTATTCTGGAGCAGTTTTAGCCCAATAGGTTCCGGCTGAAAGAGTTTGGCTGGATCTAAACTTATCTTCTCGGGTGAATGAGAAGCGAGGAAATAATTTCTCTCCTATTTTACATAATCCACAAGACGATTGGTAAACTTTAATTTTCCTTAGTGTTACGATGTTTATTTTTGTTGTATTGAATTTGTATTAACACTCATATATTCCACAGGGGTTACCGTCCAAATATGAATTTTACAAGTTATGACCCCACGCCTAGTTGGAATATGCGTAGTTTTGGTGTGTTGGATCACGGTGGCCCATTCGAAAGTCATCACCAATAGGATAATGTCTAATGTCCATCATGGAATGTAAACACATTACGGCTTGTAAGTGAAGTGATCTAGCGATATGTAAAGTATTTATCAATTTGAGTATCTTATCATTTTGTTATTTATGCAGTGAAAACGAGCAACTTGATGGTCCTGACCTCACTCAGTTGCTCGTAGACGATGTATTTACTCGGGATTTGGCAGATACGCAGATTTAGGAAGATAATAGTGATTATGACAATAGTGCCGATGAGTCTGGAGATGACACAACCTTCCCTGACTAGGGTGATGATGAGGAGGAAGAGGATGCCGAACCTGAGCGGACGAGGGAGCATGCTCCACCTCCCGTTAGACCAAGAGTTTACGAGTCCCACGTGTCATTTCATTCAAGGAATATTCTCTACCTTGATAATTTGCCAAGTATGCCAGATATGGATGCCCTCACAAGGGATCTTGACAAAATTCGAACAGTAATGTGGGATGAGTTTAGACTAATGGTGCTGGCAAAGGGAATGTTTTTTCCCGATAAAGCTCGTCTAACCAGGACTGTAAAAATGTACAGCGTAAAAGAGTACCAGAGATGACTGTAGACACGTGATTTTTGACCCTCCCCGAGAATTTTCACATTTTTAGCATAAATATGTAATTTAGGTCTAATATAGCCATTTTGACTATTTTACTTTATTTCGTTGCAAAAAAAAAATTACAAAAATATATATATAAATTTTTAGTTTATGTATTTCTCATAAACTTGGAAAAATACAAAAAATAGTACCTTATTTTGTACTTTACATAATTTCGAAAATTACCAAAAATATAGTTCTATTAATGTTTTGTAGTCATTTTAATTTTGAAAAAATACAAAAAATATTACTTTATATTTTATTAATATTTTGTAGTTATTTTAATCTTGAAAAAAAATATTAAAAAAGATATAGTTTTGTTTTAAATATTAATCTTATTTTTGGTAGTTATTTTGCTTACATAATATTAGTTGAGCAACGTCGTGTTCTTATTCTCGGATCCGGCAAAAGAATAATATTCGGGTTCAAACTACCCGTTTTTAGGCCTAATTTTCGGGCCTAGCCCATAATAATCCGAGTCCACCACACATGGGGGACACGCGTGGGGAACACGGACGGAACACCGTACAGGGGGAACCCCACTGCGCATGGGGGACACAAACCTTGGACCCCTACACACGTGGGGTCTATGTTTCTTGGCAAAGGCTAAAAATACACGGACAAGCTAGAGAGGGAGGGGGGACTTTTAGACAGATTTTTGAGGAGAGTGGATTTTTTTCCACTGTTGATCTTCTTCTTCCAAAGAAGAAGAACCGAAAAAACCCTAGCAAACCCTACTGTCCACCTCCGTGAAACCATCCGCGCCCTACCCCCTCACGTCCAAACACCACCACCAAACAGCCCCGTCAACCACCATATCCCCCCAGCCAGCGCGCTCCAGCTCCACCAAAACAACCATCGTTGTTGCGCCATCCACTCCGTCACTGCCCACACGACCACTCCTCCATTGAAGCCGACGACCACAGTTGTTGCTGCTGCGTCGTCACTGGCCACATCCACCATTGCCGCCCGCTACGAGTTCCAGCTCCGCCCAAACCAACCTGCTACTGTGTCGCCCAACTCCCCCATCATCTGCCTCACTAGCTGAACCCTACAAAAAACCAACCTCGCACCCCCAGCAACGGACCAAAAACTACCAGCCCACGACCACTTCTTCTCCTTCGTCGTAACCAAAACCAGTCCGACGTTTCTCTATTAAATCCGACCATCACTGCTGTTTCGCCATCACCACTGCCCAAACGACCCCTCGTAGTCTTTGCAACCAGTAGCCGCGTCGTCACCCTTCCAAACGACCCTCCATAGCTGCTCCTTCCTCAATCCAAACAGTCCCTGCGACCACCACCATTTCCGTCTTGTTCGTCGTCAAAACCAACAGTTAATGAGTCATGAAAGCCATCCAAAAATCAGTTGCGTTCCACCATTAACACCAAAAAGCAAAACTCCTCTCTTACTACCCTTATAGGTTAAGAGTTCAGAGAGCTCGAAGTTTCAGCTCTTCATAACAGTTTTCGAATGCCATTTCTGGCCAGGGAGAGGTCCGTTTGAGATCGTCGCTGCTTGTTTCCGATTTGAGATATGTCCGGCATCTTTGGTTCAAGCGTCAGTTGTTTTGAGTTTTGGGTTGTAGTGTTAGCTCGATTTCTGTCCATGTACCATTGCTTTGACATATTAACAGGTACCGTTCTTTCCTTCTTTTTACGTTGTTAATTTGGAAGCTCTATTCTGTCACGAATCGGGTATCTATTGTTCTCTTTTGGCAGAGTAATACATGTGCTTAAAATTGTGTAATAGTAGATGTTCTTGAAAGTTCTGCAGTAATGATAGTGCCTGAAATTTGTGTTAATTCTCAGCTTTGGTTGTTTCATTTAATTGGATTGATGAGGGCGTCATTTATCTTTTGAATAGGAGTTAATTGAAATCCTGGTTTGGGCCAAGTTTAGGTATTGAATAAAGAATTTATTAAGCTTACTCATGTTTAATCTTCGGATATTGTAAAACTTATTGTCTTTATCAATGTAATTTAATCAAGTCGGTTAGTTCACATCACTGGCATGCTCTTAGGTGCATTTTCAATCTATTAGTGTAATTGTGTACACGCTCGCATGATACGAGTACGGTTAAAAAAAAATGAATATCCGTAATTCACTTAGTTGAATGTCTTTCCTTTAATAAAATGGAGGTGTCGTGCCAAATAAAATCTCAAAATGCGGGGCCCTCTAAATGTATATATTAAAATACTTAGAATTCAAGGACGGGCCGTTTAGCGAATTTTACGGCCTTCCCAAAATAACAATACGCTAGTTGCTTTAGGCGCGCCTTTAATAATTTATTTTCCTTAACTCGGGTGCACATTTATGTGACCCAAATCCAAATCTCAACTGAGTCGAGATATGTCAACAACCACGTGTGCATTGATGTAACGTGGTTCGAGATATGTTTCCACGACGTTGCAATTCTCGTAAAATAATAACAATAATTAAGAAAGCGGTAAAAAGATAAAATTTTGCACATAGGTTCAACATGTATTAAATCAGATAATCAAGCCGAATATAACAGTTGGCGACCGTGCTAGAACCACGGAACTCGGGAATGCCTAACACCTTCTCCCGGGTTAACAGAATTCCTTATCCGGATTTCTGGTACGTAGACTATAATATAGAGTCATTCTTTTTCCTCGATTCGGGATTAAAATTGGTGACTTGGGACACCCTAAAACCTCCCAAGTGGCGACTCCGAAATAAATAAATAAATCCCGTTTCGATTGTCCTTTAATTGGAAAAAACTCCCTTGTACCCTCTCGGGTATGTAAAAAGGAGGTGTGATAGCTCTGGCGACTCCGCTGGGGATTAAGACCCAGAACCACTGGTTCAGGGTTAGAAATTCGAGCTTAGATAAATTGTTATATTTGGTTTTATCTGATTCTGTTACATGATATATGCCTAATGTGCTAAATGACGCTTTTACCGTTTTGATATTATCTGGACTGTATATATAAACAGTGCCGAAACCCCTCTCTTCTCTCTCTTGAGGAGTGCACGCTGGTCGTGGCTTCTTTCTGTTAGTGTCATATACCAAAATAGAACGAGGATTCAGAGGAGTTGCAAAACCGGATGGCCTTTTGGTTACCGGTACACAGCTCCCATCCTCGGCTCGAGTTGTCCGCTCGGGTAAGCCAGGTCTAGAACAAATACCCAGGTTATGAACTTAGTATAACAAAGCCACCTGCCGGATCCCTAGTAGGAACGTTTATTTGCATCATAAGCATTTGACTTAGGGGACTCAACACAGGGGTTGGGTCCGTCTAGGACAAGCAACCTGAAAATAATAGACCATCTTTTGGCATCCTATGTGCTACATGTTGTATTTATTCAAGGGTGAATGAGTCATTTGGCGGACCAATGATAGTTGCGGACAAATGACACACCTTGTTATGTTGATCACATTTAATAAGAAGTCCGCACGTTTTTCGAGCATGGTATTATTTTAATCAAAAGCATGGGGAACATTTGTGGAATCCAAGAAGTCTTGGAATTCCATATGTCCCCCATGCTTCATATTTTGGGAAAGGCACATGGGGAACATTTGCGGAGTCCAAGATGTCTTGGAATTCCCTATGTCCCCCATGCTTCATATTTTGGGAAAAACACATGGGGAACATTTGCGGAATCCAAGAAGTCTTGGAAATCCATGTCTCCCATGCCACATTTTTGAAAATAATAATAAATATATATATAACATGAAAAAAAAGCATGAAAATGCAAAAGATTTTGTATGTTATCATCATTTTCCACAAATTAGAAAATCGTGAAAAGAGGAGAAAATAATAGTGTAGAGATATAACTACTTATTTTTTTAGAAAAATAAAACCAATGTCCAAGTAGTGTCGAAACTCTGCCGAAATTTTGGAAAAAAAGAGAAAAAAGGCATGTTTTATGTCTTTTCGTTAGTTAGTTTGTTTGTTGTGAGTGAAAAATAATAGTTTGTTTGATTGTTGTGAAAAAATAGAAAATGGAAAAGGGTCTTCTCAAAAATAGTTTATTTGCCCGAACTACGCGGGTTTGATTCTCACTAGATGTGAGATACGTAGGTAACCCTCTTCGGGTCCAACCCCACCTTTTGCTAAAAAGCCAAAAACAAATAAATAATAATAATAAAAAATAAAATAATAATATGTCAAATTTTGATTTTTGTCATAAAGAAGTCGGGTGACGCTGTTTTGTCAAAACATAGCCGAATGTTCCCGAAAGGGACGCCGGAAGGCTGACTTTGCATAAACAGCCACCTTCGGGTCATTTTTAAGATTTGGTCCAATTGACCCACACAGCCTTAAAAATCCTCGTCACTGAGACAAGGAAAGGCCGTGTTTGCAATATTGACTTTTCTAAATTCGAAAAACGATAAAAAGAGTCATAAATAAGTCAGGTGATGTTGTGTTGTCATAAATAGGCGAATGTTCCCGAAAGGGACGCTGGAAGGCTGACTTTGCATAAACAGCCACCTTTTGGGTCATGTTTAGGATTTTTGGTCCAGTTGACCCACACAGCCCTATAAATCTTCGTCCCCGAGGCGCTGAAGGGCCGTGTTTGCAACACCAGGTTTTTATTGTAATTAAAAAAAAAGGAAAAAAAACAAAGAGTCAGCGGTCAGGTGAATACCGTCTTTTGTCAAAATAAGCCAAGCCAGCTTCGGCCGCGTCTTAAACTGTTCTTGCCGAAATAGCCTTAGAGTATCTTTCAGTTGTCGAAAGGCTATTTTCGTAAAAGAACGGACAAGTTTGTAGAAGTGTCATAAAATAATCCTCCCCGGCCTCAAAATTCATATGGAATTTGGAAGGGGCCACGTTTGCAAAAATAACCGTTCGGTTGCATTTGTCGAACGGAGAAAGGAAGCTGGCCATTTGCTTTGGAGTTTGTAAATCTTTTAATTAGAACACGTGGGTTGTTTGATTTTCGAGTTTGTAGGTCATCTTCAAACCTTTGAAACCCAGTTTGTTTTAATATGAAAATTAAAAAACAAAATGTTGAGTATTGTTTATTTCTTATTGTTCCGAACTACGCAAGGTCTGATTCATGCGGGGTCATGATACGTAGGCAATCTCCATAAGATTCGACCACAACAAAAAAAATATATATATAAAAAAGAAAAATGAAATGAAAAAAAATGATGAAAAAATAATATGAAAAATCGAAAAAATGATGAAAAAATATATTGATTTATAAGGACCGACTGAGTCCATTCTAACATGTTCTGTTTGGAATTGTGAAGAAAGTTGAGGTGGTCGGTTTGTGGTAAGCGGCCAACACAAGGTCCAAGGAAAAATGACAACTGACGTCGAAGCTGTTACAAGTGCTCCAGAGACTCAGGGTCGGAGGGTTCAACACGAGTCTACTATGGTTGAGGAAAATAGAATATTGAAACAGCAAATGACCGAAATGTGTCAAGCATGGGCCGGTGGTCAAGGACAGCCTCGTCATGAGTCACAATTTGCGACACAACAAGAGCGGTACCACGCTCCTGAGTACCACTCGTACTCGTTTGATCTTCCTGCAAAGATTGAGAAGCCTGCCCGAAAGATGGTACAGGAAGAAATGGCCCAAAGAGTGAAAAGCTTAGAACAATGGTTGAAAAACATGCAAGGGTTGGAAGGTCAAAAGAGTGTTGCCTTCAAAGATCTATGTATGTTCCCCGATGTCCACTTGCCACCTGGTTTCAAGACACCCAAATTTGAAAAGTACGATGGACATGGAGATCCCATAGCCCACCTGAAAAGGTATTGCAATCAACTGAGAGGTGCGAGAAGAAATGAAAAATTGTTGATGGCTTATTTTGTGGAAAGCCTTACGGGAGTCGCCTTCGAATGGTTTATGGATCAAGACACGTCTCGCTGGTATGTCTGGGATGACATGGCACAGGCCTTTGTCAAGCAGTTCCAATACAGCATCGACATTGCTCCAGACCGCATTTCCCTTTCAAACCTGAAGAAGGAACCAAGTGAAAGTTTCAGGGAATATGCCATTAAATGGAGAGAGCAAGCAGCTCGAGTTACGCCACCCATGGATGACCCCGAGCTAATAACTGTCTTCCTTCAAGCGCAAGAGCCAGATTACTTTCAAAACATGGTGTCCGCAGTTGGCAAATCCTTCTCGGAAGCAATCAAAATGGGAGAAATGGTAGAGAATGGTCTTAAGACATGCAAAATTATAAGTCAAGCAGCTTTAAAAGCTGCAACTCAGGCTGTCCGGGTTGAGTCTGATAATCTTAGCGACACAAATGAGGAGATTGAAGAAATCATGATGACATCAGGGTCTAGAAGAGGTCCCAGGAGTACATCTCGAAGGTATGAGCAGCCTCCTCAGATTTTCCATGGCTCCCCTGAGCAGTATTATCCACCTCAGAACCCTCAATACTTTATCGCTCCACCTCAGTATGTTGTCCAGCCACCAAAACGCCTCAGGAGGCGAGCACGAGCATCACAAAATCTCCAGAAGTCACCACAAAATTTTTAGGTGCCCTATAACCCACATCCAAGTCAGAGGTATAAAGGGGAACAAAAGTTGAAAGATAATTTTACACCAATAGGAGAGTCCTATGAAAGCTTATTTGAGAAGTTAAAGTATCATGACATGATTGCACCTATTCCTCCAAATCATGTGGACCCACGTGCAAGAAGCTTTGACCTGTCTAAAAGGTGTGAATACCATTCCAATGCCCAGGGGCACAATGTTGAAAGTTGTCGGGATTTGAAAAGAGAAATAGAAAGGATGATCCAGGAAAATCTGATTGTGATCCAAGATGGTGACACCCAGAATATCGCGCAAAATCCTTTACCTGCACATCACGATGCACACTTTGTGGGGAAGACGCCTGGTGACATGGAGTTTGAGAATCCTCTCGGGAGCTTGCTAACTGGAGATAATGATGCCGAAATTGGAGAAGGCTCTACTGATTTTGATGAACAAATTTGTGTCTAAATGTCAGGCCTAAGCTTGTTCTGTGATCCAGATTTTATTTGTTTTATTGAGTCAAACCCTTCTATCCCTCCATTCTGTTTGTATGAGTCTTGTCTGTCTGTCTTGTGGCTATTTTCCATTAGCCGGGTTATTTTAGGGTTTTACTCGGATTTTAGGTTGCTTGTTTAGTTGTCAAACCCTTCCATCCTTATTCAACAAAATACAGTTTGTCCTATTGTGTCATTCTAGTTCTAATGACATGACATACATGCGGAAATTTTAGCCAGATCTTAGAAACTGATTAATCTTGAATTGGATAACAAAAAAAATAATTAAAAAATAATAAAATAAAAAAAACACTTTTTAGGATGAATAAATAGTCGAAGTACTTCGGGTAAAATTCACCTTCCAATCATTGTGAAGATCGGGCTTGAAGAAGGATCAATTGAAGTTTGTTGTAAGGTTTGACATTAAGGGATGGAAAGTGTCTTGTGACCACGACACACCAAGAAGATAGCATGACTGGCATTATCGAGGCTATGAGGCCCTTTTCCTGCTACCCAAATACTTTATACCATTTGCTACCCCTTTTGAGCCTGTGTTATTTTTCTTTGACTACCCTCTTTTGGAATCAAGATTAGAAAAAAAAAAGGAAACAAAGAGTTTTGTCAGAAAAAAATTCATGTCCCAAGAGTACAAAATGGGACAATTCTTAGAAAGTTCAGAAAAAAAAAAGAGTTTTGTCAAAGGTCCATGCCCTAAAAAATAGAAGCTGGGGCAAACAAAAAAAAAGGGAAGAAAAAAAAAAGAGAAAAAAAGAGAAAAGGAAAAAAAAAAAGAAAAAAAGAGAAAGAATGATGAAAATAGTTTAGGTCAGATGTTTGAACTACGTTCGACCTGATTCCTTAAAAAGGGATACGTAGGCAGCCTCACGGTTCGGTCCAACCAAATAAGAATAGGAAGAAAAAAAAGAAAAAAAATATAGAAAAATCCAAAAAAAATCCCCAGCATCTAAAACTGGGGCAGAGATTTTATTTCACGTTTGAAAGAGTCGATTCCAAGAGTTGTAAGTCCACAACCCCCTTTTCTTTGAGTTTATTTTGAGCCTTCATGACGTCTTTTTTTTTCCAACCCTATCCAAAATCCTTCCAAATAAAGACCTCCCGATATGCCTTCAAGAATGCCAAGAGAAGCATGCAATGAGCAACAGTTGTTGCATGACGTAGAACATCGTCGAGTTTCTCACAAAAAGGGAAAGAAAAAGAAAAGAAAAATGAGAGAGTCTTATTAGTGAAAACCCTCACAGGCACTGTAAGACGACGGTAAACAGAGATAAATAAATGAGAGAGACTTGTTGGTGAAAACCCCTCAGGGCACCACTAGTCGAAAGTGAGTCGCGAAGTTGATGCAAAGAATTGGCACAGATACGCCCGACTTCAAAGATCATAAGAATGGTAAAAGAGAGGATTGTATTAGTTTGATAGATCAGGCCGTTGAGTCCAAAATGCATGTCATGATCATTAAGGCTAGTTATTGAAAAAAAAATTCCTTCTGTCCTTCTGACAGGAGCATTTTTTGTTAATATTTGTTTCTTTGCGTCATTGTGTCCTTCACCCTGAGTTAGTCCTTCTCAAAACAAGAAAGAAAGGATTTCAAAATCTGCTACCAGCTTTTCAGTTGTACAAAGTAAATTTGGCTAGCAAACTCAGTTGTTAATGTCAACATGCCTTAAGGATTCATACAAAGGCTCCCCCAAAAGACTCTTGTTAGCTTGCTTGGCGCAAACAAAGATAACTTGTGATTCTCTCTGAGAGACAAATTTCTCAAAAGTAGGAAGTCATTCAAGATATCAGAAAAGGTCATCTAAGAAAAGATCTCCAGTTGGGATAATGCTGATTGAGCCAGAAATACAATGGTACCGGGTTTGAAACAATTAGGGTTGATTCAGAGCAAAAGTCTCTTGAAGCCGACTCAAGCTGATTGAGCAGAAGCCAAGCTGCACAAGACCCAAGGCCACAAACCGACCACCATTTTTAAAACCGACAAATTTCTTTGTATGAAACAGGAACAAAGTGGTGCAGGGAAAGTGATACAAAAAAAATGAAGAGAAAAAAAAACAACAAAAAAGGAGAAGAATGAGAAAAGACGAGAAGAGCCGACAAAGGGAAGTTTCTCAAATCTTTGCCTTTATTTGTCTTGCTATTGTGCATAAAATCTTGCCATTGATCTTCACATATTACCTCCTAGGATAAAAAGTCTTAGTCTGATAGATTTTCCTCCCAATCAAAATCCTAGTCTGATGAACCTTCTCCTAGGATCAAAATCTTAGTCTGACAAATTTTTCTCCTAAGATAGAGACCTAGTCTGATGAACCTTCTCCTAGGATCAAAATCTTAGTCTGACGAATTTTTCTCCTAAGATACCCAAAAAAAAGACCTAGTCTGATGAACCTTCTCCTAGGATCAAAATCTTAGTCTGACGAATTTTTCTCCTAAGATAGAGACCTAGTCTGACGAACCTTCTCCTAGGATCAAAATCTTAGTCTGATGAATCTTTCTCCTAAGATACCAAAAAAACAAGACCTAGTCTGATGAACTTTCTCCAAGGATCAAAATCTTAGTCCGATGAATTTTTCTCCTAAGATAGAGACCTAGTCTGACGAACCTTCTCCTAGGATCAAAATCTTAGTCTGATGAATCCTTCTCCTAAGATACCAAAAAAACAAGACCTAGTCTAATGAACTTTCTCCTAGGATCAAAATCTTAGTCCGATGAATTTTTCTCCTAAGATAGGGACCTAGTCTGATGAACCTTCTCCTAGGATCAAAATCTTAGTCTGATGAAACTTTCTCCTAAGATACCAATAAAAAAAAGAGACCTAGTCCGATGAACCTTCTCCTAGGATCAAAATCTTAGTCTGATGAATTTTTCTCCTAAGATAGAGACCTAGTCTGATGAACCTTCTCCTAGGATCAAAATCTTAGTCTGATGAATCTTTCTCCTAAGATAACAAAAAAAGACCTAGTCTGATGAACCTTCTCCTAGGATCAAAATCTTAGTCTGATGAATATTTCTCCTAAGATGATAAAGAAAAAAAAAACGTTTGAATTTGAAATAATAATAATAATAATAAAAAAATCAATTTTAGTTTTCTTAAGATTATCAATGTTTAGTTTTCCTAAAGACAGGCGCCCACCTGTATAACGAGAGGAATACATTCCAGTCTTTACTTTTCAAGTGTTGAAGTTGGGAGCCCGCCCATAGAACAGAGGCATACATTTCAGTCTTTTCATTTCAAGTGTTGAAGCCAGGCGCCCACCTGTATAACAAGGGAATACGTTCCATGTCTTACCAATAGGAGGCGCGCTTCCTAGCTTGGCTTTTTACAAGTTATATTTTATTTTAGGAGACTCACTTCCTAAATTGAGATTTTACTCGTAGGAGATGCACATCCTAGTCTAGTCTTTAGTTCACTCTCAGCATTGCATCAGTAGTGTCGGTGGTTTACGATTTTGCTAACGACTCACAAACCTTCCCAGTGCAAACTGGGTTAGGAAATTTCATTTGTGTTGTTTGTTTTGGTTGTCAGGAGCCTGCCTGTAGAGCGGAGGTTATTATATGTCAAAGATTGAAGAAGTTAGGGGTCCGCCTGTAGAACAGAGGAACATCGTTCAAGGTCAAGTCGTAACCCATTGTAAGGCAGAAGGCTACAACAAAAATCCCCAGCATTCAATCCAAGTTAGAAACAACAAGAAGCTCACCTCAAGAATGCAAGTCAACAGTCTGAGATAGTCAACAAAAGCTAGTCACAAAAAAAAATCGAAAAGAAGAAAAAGAAAAAGAAAAAGAAAAAAGAATCCAAAGTACAGAAGGGGAGAACATATGTGGTCTGTTCAAGAACTAGCGCCTACAACTAGCAAGTATCAAGGTTCAAATCCAAAGTCTGTATGAAGCACCATTCAAGACTCAAGATCAAGTTTCAGAAGACTTACAGATAGGAATCCTTGTAACTAATAGCTGATAGGTTTAGTTAGTCTTTCTCATTTTTCATTTTTGATGTAATGACAGGACCACGGATCGGAACCTCAACGGAACGGCACCTCGATCGGCTCTTCAACTCGGTACACTTTACCATCTCTCTCATTTCCGAACTACACGTGGCCTGATTCCTGTATAACCAAGGATATGTAGGCAGCTCAGATACCAGGGCTCGGTCACATTCCCTTCCTTTCCTTAGTGTAGTCCCTCCAAATAATGGTCGGGTCAAAAACATGTCTAGTCGTTCTTTGTCGGAAAACTCTTCGTGTTTCCAGTCAAAGAGGGGCAGCTGTAGACACGTGATTTTTGACCCTCCCCGAGAATTTTCACATTTTTAGCATAAATATGTAATTTAGGTCTAATATAGCCATTTTGACTATTTTACTTTATTTCGTTGCAAAAAAGAAAAATTACAAAAATATATATATAAATTTTTAGTTTATGTATTTCTCATAAACTTGGAAAATACAAAAAATAGTATCTTATTTTGTACTTTACATAATTTCGAAAATTACCAAAAATATAGTTCTATTAATGTTTTGTAGTCATTTTAATTTTGAAAAAATACAAAAAATATTACTTTATATTTTATTAATATTTTGTAGCTATTTTAATCTTGAAAAAAATATTAAAAAAGATATAGTTTTGTTTTAAATATTAATCTTATTTTTGGTAGTTATTTTGCTTACATAGGATTAGTTGAGCAACGTCGTGTTCTTATTCTCGGATCCGGCAAAAGAATAATATTCGGGTTCAAACTACCCGTTTTTAGGCCTAATTTTCGAGCCTAGCCCATAATAATCCGAGTCCACCACACATGGGGGACACGCGTGGGGAACACGGACGGAACACCGTACACGGGGAACCCCACCGCGCATGGGGGACACAAACCTTGGACCCCTACACACGTGGGGTCTATGTTTCTTGGCAAAGGCTAAAAATACACGGACAAGCTAGAGAGGGAGGGGGACTTTTAGACAGATTTTTGAGGAGAGTGGATTTTTTCCCACTGTTGATCTTCTTCTTCCAAAGAAGAAGAACCGAAAAAACCCTAGCAAACCCTACTGTCCACCTCCGTGAAACCATCCGTGCCCTACCCCCTCACGTCCAAACATCACCACCAAACAGCCCCTTCAACCACCATATCCCCCCAGCCAACACGCTACAGCTCCACCAAAACAACCATCGTTGTTGCGCCATCCACTCCGTCACTGCCCACATGACCACTCCTCCATTGAAGCCGACGACCACAGCTGTTGCTGCTGCGTCGTCACTGACCACATCCACCATTGCCGCCCGCTACGAGCTCCAGCTCCACCCAAACCAACCTGCTACTGTGTCGCCCAACTCCCCCATCATCTGCCTCACTAGCTGAACCCTACAAAAAACCACCCTCGCACCCCCAGCAACGGACCAAAAACTACCAGCCCACGACCACTTCTTCGCCTTCGTCGTAACCAAAACCAGTCCGACGTTTCTCCATTAAATCCGACCATCACTGCTGTTTCGCCATCACCACTGCCCAAACGACCCCTTGTAGTCTTTGCAACCAGTAGCCGCGTCGTCACCCTTCCAAACGACCCTCCATAGCTGCTCCTTCCTCAATCCAAACAGTCCCTGCGACCACCACCATTTCCGTCTTGTTCGTCGTCAAAACCAACAGTTAATGAGTCATGAAAGCCATCCAAAAATCAGTTGCGTTCCACCATTAACACCAAAAAGCAAAACTCCTCTCTTACTACCCTTATAGGTTAAGAGTTCAGAGAGCTCGAAGTTTCAGCTCTTCATAACAATTTTCGAATGCCATTTCTGGCCAGGGAGAGGTCCGTTTGAGATCGTCGCTGCTTGTTTCCGATTTGAGATCTGTCCGGCATCTTTGGTTCAAGCGTTAGTTGTTTTGAGTTTTGGGTTGTAGTGTTAGCTCGATTTCTGTCCATGTACCATTGCTTTGACACATTAACAGGTACCGTTCTTTCCTTCTTTTTACGTTGTTAATTTGGAAGCTCTATTCCGTCACGAATCGGGTATCTATTGTTCTCTTTTGGCAGATATCCTTTTAAAATAAGAACGAGATGAGCCTCGATGAAAATAAACAAAACACGCAGATGCGGGGCCCTTGTTAAATGTAAATCATTGAAGCATTTAGTTTCCCGGACGGGTTGTTTAGCAAATCTCACAACCTTCCTAAAATGACAACACGTTAGTCTCTTTAGGATACGCTTTAATAAACTTTACCTTCTTAAACTCGGGTGCACATTTATGTGACCCAAATCCAAATCTCGACGGATTCGAAATGCCTCTCTAATCACGGGTACATTGACTGTGACGTGGTTCGAGATGCATGTCCATGACGTTGCAAATTCATTAGAAATAAAGAACGAGGTGAGCCTCGCCAAATAAAAATACAAATTGCGGGGCCCTCAATAAATATTGCTTTAAAAATTGTTTAGGCTTCGGGATGGACCGTTTAGTAAAATTCCACGGTCCTACCCAAAATAAATACGCTAGTCGCTTTAGGCGCGCCTTTAATAATTTAATTTCCTTAAACTCGGGTGCACATTGATGTGACCCAAATCCAAATCTCAACGGAGTCAAAGTGTGTCGACGACCACGGGTACATTGATTGTAACGCGGTTCGAGATACATTTTCACAACGTTGCAATTCTTGATAAAAACAGTAAATGATAAAAGCGGTTAAAAGTTAAATTTTGCACATAAGTTCACACTTGTATAAAATCAGATAATCAAGCCGAATATAACAGTTGAGCGACCGTGCTAGAACCACGGAACTCGGGAATGCCTAACACCTTCTCCCGGGTTAACAGAATTCCTTATCCGGATTTCTGGTATGCAGACTGTAATATAGAGTCATTCTTTTCCTCGATTCGGGATTAAAATTGGTGACTTGGGACACCCTAAAACCTCCCAAGTGGCGACTCCAAAATAAATAAATAAATCCCGTTTCGATTGTCCTTTAATTGGAAAAAACTCTCTTGTACCCTCTCGGGTATGTAAAAAGGAGGTGTGACAATGACGGTATGTGAGTCAAGTCCTGATGTATACAAGGCTGTTTGTTGTAGATGTTTTATGGTTTGTCATTGGATGCTGCGTGCGAGCAAGAAGAAAACGAGGTTTTGGAAAGTGGGTAAATGTATTGGCACCTACAATTGTGAAATGGATACATTCAATGGGAATCACTTCAACTTGGATGTTGACTTGATTTCTCTTCAACAGATTCCACACATTGAAGCGTCTATTAGGTACAAGATCAAAGAGTGTATTACATCCATCCACCAGGAATATGGGTGTACTATTACCAAAATAAAGGCATATCTCAGGCGCAAACGTGCATTTGAAATTGTTTATGGTGACTGGGATAAGTCATTTGCATCTCTACCCAGATACATGGCCACATTGAAACACTTCAACCCCGGGACTGTTGTTGAATGGAAGCTTGAGCAGAGTGCAGGAAGACCGGAATATACATTCAGATATGTGTTCTGGGCATTTAAACCAGCAATTGATGCTTTTGTGCATTATCGTTCTGTAATTTCCATAGACGGTACTCATGTCTGTGGAAAGTATGATATTAAGCTGTTGATCACCGTTGCAGTAGATACCAATGGACAAATATTTCCACTAGCCTTTGCCATCCATGCAAATGAAAGAGAAGAGACGTGGACGTTATTTTTGGACCACTTGAAGCAGCACGTTGTCAAACAATGTTCAGGTATTTGTCTAGTATTTGATCGACATGGTGGTATATTAAGTTCTGTAGAGCATTTATCTGAATGGCAGGAACCCTATGCATACCACCGTTACTGTGTGAGGAACCTGAAGGCCAATTTCTAGAAGAAATATCCCAACAAGGACTTGTATGATTTAATGTGGATGGGTGCAACTGATCACCAGCAGTGCAAATTCAGGAGGCACATGGAATCGATCTGGCAGTTAGACAAAAGAGCCTATCATTGGTTGATGCGACATGAGCTTCACAAGTGGACATTGCATGCGGATGGTGGCAGACGATGGGGAACCCTGACCACAAATGTGTCGGAGTCTTTCAATGGGTTATTGAAGTCTGCACATGGATTGCCTATCATTGCCATGGTCCGGATGACATTCAAGTAGATGGCATAGAGGTTTGTTGAAAGGCATAGAGATGCATCGGAATTGATGGAGAGGGGTGTTGAATTTAAGCCAATACAAATGAAAAGATTTGAGAAATACAGGAGGCGAGCACATTGGCATTCATATTTATAGTATGATCACAACCGGGGTGTTTTTGAAGTTTGTACCGCTATCTATCAACACCGGGGGAATAATATACACACTATAAATGAAGCCAACAGGTTGTGTTCATGTGAGAAATGGACCATCTACCACATACCGTGCTCATATGCCATGAAGAGCTTTCAACAAACAGGTTTAGGGCCAACCAACTATGTTGATAGGCAATACAGTGTTGCTGCATACTTAAACATATATAGTGGGCAGTTGCAGCCAGTGGATGCTGAGCATTATTGGTCATCAGAAGCATTTAAAATGTTGTGTAACAAGGACTATTTGCGCAAGCTACAAGTGCAAACGAGAACATGTATACTGAACCAAATGGATGTTGGTGATACCGTTTATGCGCATAAATGTGGTATATGCTCGCAAACAGGACACGACCGTCATAAATGTCCTTCAGCTGGTTTGGGTGGTGGTGGTAATCCAGCTCCTGGTGCAAGTTCATCTAATGTGCCCGACTATCAAGGATACACGTAGTGTTTTATTTTTTAGGTAATGTTGTTTGTAATAAGTGTATGTACTTGTTTATGTTGCAAGATGTATCAAATAAAATTATGTTTCCACGGCCTTGTTACATCTTATTGATATTTAACATTTTTTAGTTGAGTAAATAAATGAATTTTTCCCTCCCGTTCATGTAATCAAAAATAGTATTGGATTAGAAAACGGAAAATTTTTACGTTCACTTTCGAGTTTCACTCTAA
Source organism: Nicotiana sylvestris (assembly GCF_000393655.2). Classification (NCBI taxonomy): domain Eukaryota; kingdom Viridiplantae; phylum Streptophyta; class Magnoliopsida; order Solanales; family Solanaceae; genus Nicotiana; species Nicotiana sylvestris. Next base: position 203,204,283 of record NC_091059.1, read on the forward strand.
AATTATTAGAAAACTACACTGTCATAATACTTAGATGTTTGATAAATAACTGAATATATATAGCATGGTTAAATACTGTATTTTGTGTGTTGTCTTGTCGATTTGAAAAGCTGCCCGACTGCGAAAAAGCTGTGTTGTATCAAAAAGAATCTTTAACACACCAAACATAGCGCGGTTAAATACTACGGTTTGTGTGAATATATATAGCGCAGTTAAATATTACATTTTGTGTGTTGTCTTATCGATCTGAACAGCTGCCCGACTGCGAAAAAGCTGTTTTGTATCAGAGAGAATCTTTATCGCGCCAAGCATAGCGCGGCTAAATACTACGTTTTGTGTGAATATATATAGCGCGGTTAAATACTACGTTTCGTGTGTTGCCTTGCCTATAAATAACGGGCGCATTCTAGTTGTTTTATGCGCTTAACCATAACAAATAGCAAAACTTTCCATAAAGCAGGTTTTTTTAGCTTTAACAAATGTCTGACCACATGTATGTACCAATGTGCCAATGTGGGAAGAGTAGTATGATGGCTGACTGTTGGGATGACGGTCAAGTTGGGTGCATATACTGGATGTGTGTGAACAGTTTTGGAGGCAACAACGGAAATTTTTGCAACTTTGAGGTATGGCTTGATGACCCTGTGAGCGGGAATGCTACAAAAAATCTTTGCAGTATCTTCATGCCAAAAAACAATGGGAATATGAACGAGAAATTGCGGAGTTGAAGGAGAAACTCAAAGAGGTGGAAGAAGAACAAAATAAGCTGGAAGAGAAATTTAAGTGGTTGGAGCAGAGAATACTAGGCGGTGGTGACTAATGTATGATATGTACGTGTTGAGTGTAGTACTTTATCTTTATGTTTCCCATTTCATGTGTTTTCATTAGTTGTACTGCATTTAAATTATGTTAAGTTTCTATGTTTGTGTTTGTGTTGTAGTGTTAAAATAAAGAAGAAACGAGGAAATAAAAATATAATGCGCATATTATGTAAGCATAAAAAATTGTTGTTATTATTTACATAGCGTACATAAAATACAAAAAAAAAGAAAATCAATGTGTCCCACAGCCTGTGTGCTTCAATGCAGCCGCTGGACTGAGGTGCATCCCTTCCTGCCCAAATATGCTATCAGGATCATCCTCATCATGTCGCCTCTTTATATGAGGATACGTTGTAGCATGATCGCCAGTAGTGATGGCAGGATCGATAGAAGGGGTCGTCGGTCCATCAACAACCTACAAAACAATAAGTCAGCTCAGTATATGAAAATACATATTAGTAATGTACGTGCTAAGTCAAAAACAATTCTTACCATGGTCTCGTCGGGCTCCTGAATATAAGAATCTGTGGGGGCCTGCTCAGCATCGCACAAAGTGGCCTCCGTGACGGGTTGGGATAAAGCCTTAATAAGAAAATTGTAAATTATTTAGGGCAAGTTGATTGAGGCCAACCCTGCACTACTATTGAGTAGCGAGAGAGGGTCGAAGCAGCTTTTACCAGATTAAGGTCGGGATCGATTTTCACAGGGAGCTAAAAGTTGGAGTTGAGTTTCTATCTAATTGAAAGTTGTGTATGTGTTCCAAATTACACTTCTAAACATTTTTTGGGTTTTTGTTTTACTTCTAATTTTATCAAACTATAATTCTAAATTAAACTAGAAGAAGCTAAGAGTAAATTATTGCGAGTTGTTCAAATGGTTAAAAGGCACTAGGGTAATGACTTTCGCCTAGGTGGTCAATTGACGGGTACATGAGTCTAAGACATGATTAACATATTTGGGGAGTATGATATAACCCTTGCACGATTTTACCCACTCTACACCTCTCGGTGGTTTGAGTGATTTTGCCCGAATTGACTTTCTCAAGACCAATTGGATATGTAAATTTGCACAAGCAATCAAGGTTCAAGTCGGGTATTACTATCTCTAGGTTTAACCCTTTAATTGGGGCTATTAATATCTTGAGTACACCCTGTAAGCACGTGATTTTTGCTCCACGAGCAATCACTCCAAAAGAAATCAAAAATAATAAATGGCATCGCGGTACAATTTTCACGGGACATGTGCTGCTAGTCATTTGTGGTTCGGCCCGTGTTGCAATTAATCTTACAAAAAACACAAAAAATAAGAACGCCGTGTGTAATCAGGCCGTAGTCCGGTTTTAAGAGAAAATTCACAAAAAATATGCAGCTTTTACTCTAGGCTGTGATTTAACCATTTTTAAAAAAATTCTAATATGTGTGTTTATTGTTGTAGGTGTTACCCAATATGTGTGTAGGTTCATTTTAATCATTTGCATTGTTTTTAGGAATTTTTGGTTAATTTGTTGAAATTAAAAAAAAAGGAAAGGAATCGGTTTGGACCCCAAATGAGGCCCAAAGCCAATGCAAGACCAAGCCCAACCCAGGCTTCCCCAGCAGGACCCCAAACGACATCGTATCAATACCCCTATTAGAACCGTTGATCTGACCCAAACGAACGGTCCTGATCAGGCCACTCATTCAACCCCAAACGACGTCGTCTTAGGAAATTGATCTGAGCCGTCAAACCCCTTGATCCAACGGACCTAGGCCATTCCCCTTAAACCCGTCAAACCTTGACCCGATCCAGCCTCACCCGGTCTCACCCACTATCAAACCCAAAACGACACCGTCTTCCCTAAGTGAATAGATCCTGGCCATAGATCTCATTTGATCCAACGGCCAGGATCTAAACCCCTAGATCGTATATAAGCTTTCTATCGTACCCCACGCCCCCTATTCGAACCCCCCTCCACTCATCGTCTTCACCAAACACTGAACCCCCCCCCCCGAACCCTAGCAGCCGCCCTAGTCTCCCTCGCCATTAAAGCCGGCGGCATGAACGCCGGTGACCACCTCCTGAACACCCTAAGACCCCCTCACTCTCCTGAACATGGATCTGTCACCCCCTAGCCTCGAATCACCTTCCTTCGTCTCGAATCTTCATTTGAAGATTCGAGTCGAACCCGGACCTATACCAAACCACCCCATCTTCATACCAGACACTCCCCTGACCCTCCTCGTGACCAAACCAAGCTTGGTTTGGTCCGAATCTACCCACAACTTCTAAAAACCAGATCTGAAAATCCAGACCTCAGAACACATGCACCTGGGGAATCCGGCCGATCTTGACAGGGGTTTGAGGTCTAATGGACCTTAACCAAGGTGTTCTCGTGTGAGAACACCCTGATTAAAGTTTGTTCGGCCTCAAATGGTCGAAGCTAAGTTGAATTTGGTTCAGTTTAGTTTAAACTTTTTCAGTAAGTTTTCCCTTTCTTTGTTTTAGTTTTTGATTGAGTTGTTAGCATGCTTTGTTGTGACTGTGTGTTATTGTATGATGTTTTTCTTAATTTCTTCCGTCTCTGTCAAAGACCTTTTATTTGGTCGTTTGATTTTCTATGTGTGTTCTGAATGTACTCTGTGATATACATGCTCGTCAATTAGATTAATCGTCAAATAAGTTAACTCATATAGGTTCCCAGTAATTGAACAAAGATATTTGAAGTCATTCGGGACCCTGTATGTGTAGTTTATATGAGCGATTGATTATTACCTATTATAATTAGTATAGTCGACTTGATAAATGTCGTCGATTAACTCCCTATGACTGAATGTTCAGATATGCTAATACGTACAACCTCACATGACTGAACAAACCTGTATTGTGAAATGAATATTGGACATTATCTGTGAATGCTAGTTTGTAACTGCATTGTAAAAACGATTAAAAGAATCAGGCTAGGGCAATTCTGAAATTGAACTTTCAGAAGTTCAAAATGCCCTGATGCTACGATGGGTTTAGGGCATTAATAATCAGGGTTTAACAGGGGTAGTCTGGGGTTTGAAAAGGACAGAAAAAGCTTAGTTTAAATGAGCTGACAAGTAGGGTACTAAATTAGGATTAAACTAATGCCAATGGGGAACAAGACACAAGAGTATGAGTTTAAAATGAATACTAAAATGAGCCCATAATCCTTGATTAAAGAATAAACCAGGCGTGGGGAACAAATGGCTGGCACCAAAAGATGCTTAGGCATGGGCTTAAAGGGAATGGGCAGTCTGCAAGTGGGGGATCCTGGCAGCTTAGCTGCACTGGGTCGTTTGGCTTATAAATAGGCCATTTCATAACTTAAAAAAGGGCTAGAAATTTGAGTCTTAAGAGAGGTCTTGTGAGTTTAAAGAAACTGAAAACATAAGGAAATTTCTAGTAAGTACTGTAATCAAACACTGTCTGAAAGCTACATAAGGGTTCGTATTGGTCAAGCTGTCTTGGCCAAGTTCTGTTGTTTGCACTGATTGAGCTGCTTGTGATTGTTGGACTGCTGGTGTTGCTGCATAGAACACTCTGTTACTTCTGTTTGTTTCATTACTCTTTCTGGGATTACTTGTTTGGTGCTCGACCATCTGCTGTTTTTCTTTGTTCTGGAAAATTGTTGCTGGTTGTCTATGGACTGTGGAAAACACTTGTGATTGTTGGTTTGTTGCTGTGTTGTTGCTGTGTATCTGTTGTTGCTGTGTTTACTGCATACTGCCCAGTTGATCATTCCTTTCTTCTTTGTCCTCTATACCAGGTACACAACCAATGCACTATCAAATGTAATTGGAACATTGAGCATGAATGCAAAAAGAAAAGACCTGAAGTTGACTTTCATACATAGATTGTTATATTAGATATCATGTACTGTATGATAATTTTCATTCCTGTGTTGACAATAGAAGCAGCCTGTATGCCCAGTGTATATCAATATAGATTAGCTAAATGGTAGTTTACATATGTATGCTGATAGGTGAAAATATTCTCAATGAAATAGGTTGCATCTCAGACTTAGTTTTACTTTGTAATATGTGCTGTAATGTATGCCAAAGCATGAAAACTGTACATCATTGGCTAAGTTCTTCCTCTTCTGATTAATGGTCCCATATAACTAGTAAACCACATGTTAAGACAAAGAACACAAAACTTGCAATCTCAACCTCATGAAGGTCGAGCCCAGGTCAAAACAGACCAAGCAGGCCCGCATCGAACAAGCAGTGGCCCAGGTCTGGCCCATCACGCATGGGCCGGATTTGGGCCCGTGATTATTTGCTCGGCTGACTGTGCACGCAGCCTCGTTTCTGAATTTTTTAAGCATTCTGAATCCTGCTATAAATGACCTGCAAGCATATAATTAACTAGGACTATCTCCGCTTTCAATTGATAGAGACACATGCGACAAGAAACGTAGTTGCTACAGGATATCCTTTTAAAATAAAGACGAGATGAGCCTCGACAAATAAAAACGCACAAGCTGCGGGGCCCTCGTTAAATGTATATTATCGAAGCATTCAGTTTCCAGGACGGGTCGTTTAGCAAATCTCACGGCCCTCCCAGAATAATAACGCGATAGTCTCTTTAAGCGCGTACTTAATAATGTTATCTTCTTAAACTCGGGTGCACACTTATGTGACCCAAATCCAAATCTCAACGGAATCGAAATGTGTCTCTAACCACGGGTACATTGATTGTGGCGTGGTCTGAGATTCATTTCCATGACGTTGCAAATTCTTTTCATAAGGAATGAGACGAGCCTCGACAAACAAAGATGTACAAAGTGCGGGGCTCTCTAAATGTATATATATATAAAAATACTTAGAATTCGGGACATGCCGTTTAGCGAATTTTATGGCTTTTTCCCAAAATAACAATACGCTAGTTGCTTTAAGCGCGCCTTTAATAATTTATTTTCCTTAACTCGGGTGCACATTTATGTGACCCAAATCCAAATCTCAACCGAGTCGAGATATGTCAACAATCACGTGTACATTGATGTAACGTGATTCGAGGTATGTTTTCACGACGTTGCAATTCCCTGTAAAAATAATAATAATTATGAAAGCAGTTAAAAGATAAAATTGGCACATAAGTTCATATTTGTATAAAATCAGATAATCAAGCCGAATATAACAGTTGAGCGACCGTGCTAGAACCACGGAACTCGGGAATGCCTAACACCTTCTCCCGGGTTAACAGAATTCCTTATCCGGATTTCTGGTACGCAGACTGTAATATGGAGTCATTCATTTCCTCGATTCGGGATCAAAATTGGTGACTTGGGACACCCTAAACCTCCAAAGTGGCGACTCTGAAATAAATAAACAAATCCCGTTTCGATTGTCCTTTAATTGGAAAAAACTCCCTTGCGCCCTCGCGAGTATGAAAAAAGGAGGTGTGACAGCTCTGGCGACTCTGCTGGGGACTTATTTACACCCAGAACCACTGGTTCAGGGTTAAGAATTCGAGCTTAGAATAATTGTTATAGTTGGCTTTATTTATTATCTGATTTTTACACGATATATGCCTAATGTGCTAAATGATGCTTTTACCGCTTTAATATTATTTGAATTGTGAATATATACAACTGTTACGAAACCCCCTTCTTTCTGAGTCTTCTGAATTTATGGTGTACACGTGCGCGTGACCCACCTTTCTGTTAAAGTCATACCAAATAAGACGGAGTTGGGACAAGTAACTAGGCCGGGCAGACTTTCGTGCTCCCGGTACGTTGCCCCCGCTTCGGCTCAAACTGTCCGTTTGGGTAAGCCAGGTTTAGAACAATCAACCTCAGGTTTTACACTTAGAATAACTCAGCCATGTATCGGATCCCTAGTCGGAGCGTTTATTTGCATCATGTGCATTTGACTTAGGGGACTCAACACAGGGGTTGGGTCTGTCTAGGACAGGTGAACTCGAAATAAAAAGACCATCCTGATGCATCCTACTTGCTATATGTGCATTCATTTGCCTCGAACATGCTTGCTGACCGGCTTAAATGAAATCATGGTAAGAAGTGAGGAATAAAATGGGTTGTTTTTTTTTTAAAATAATAATAATAATAATAATAATAATAATAATAATAATAATAATAATAATATAAAAAATAAAAAATAAAAAAAATAATAAAAATTAAAAATAAAAAGGTAAAATATAGTTTTCAAATCTTGAAATAAAGGTATTTAATCTTGAAAGGTATTTAATCTTGAAAATAGTTTGAAAAATTCCCAAAAATAGTTTAAATCTTGAAAATAGTTTTGACTGAAAATGATTAGAGTATGTTTTCAAAATGAGTCTTGACTTTATTAAATTAAATTTCAGATACAAAATGAGCACCACACAAAACCCCTCATCCGCAAATACAGAAGAGTTTCTATTCCAGCTTCAAATGTGGTGGTGTGAATTAGGCGAAGATGGTCAAAAGTGGGTCATCAAGCATTTGGGAAATCTCCCGGATATTATGAAAGTTAAACCCCGTGATGATCTGATTGCGGCATTAGTAACTTTTTGGGACCCTGTTCACAATGTCTTTCGTTTCTCTGACTTCGAGCTCACTCCTACATTAGAGGAGGTAGCTGGATATGTTGGTTTTGACGGAAGTTTAAGGAATCAAAGCTTGATATTCACGAAGGCTCCCTCGGTACATCGATTCTTCGGTCTTCTGAACATCAGCAGTCAAATCAGGAAAAGCAATGTCGTCAACGGATGTTGTTCTTTCAACTTTTTGTATTCAAGGTTCGGAAAGTCAGATGGGTTCGAAATTCATGAGAAAGGCCTTACTAACAAACAAGACAAAGACGCATGGCAGGTTCACCGTCGCTTCGCCTTCATGGTGGCTTTTCTAGGAATCATGGTCTTCCCGAACAAAGAGCGAACAATCGATATTCGCACCGCAAAAGTTGTGCAAATCCTCACCACCAAGGAAAACCACACCCTTGTCCCCATCATTCTCTCAGACATTTATCGGGCTTTGACTTTATGTAAAGCAGGAGCGAAAGTCTTCGAAGGATGCAAAATTTTGTTGCAAATGTGGCTGATTGAACATCTCCAACAACAGCCCAAGATCATACAGTATGGGCCAAGCAACGATAATTACATCGAGGGTTATGAGGAAAGAGTGAAAAATTATCAGGTTCCAGAAGGGATAGAAGCATGGGTATCTCGGCTAAGGGCTCTAACGGCAAATCAAATTGAATGGACTCTGGGATGGCTCCCGATGAGGGAAGTGATACATATGTCAAACTCAAATAGTTATCTGCTACTATTGGGATTGAGAAGCATCCAGCCGTATGCGCCATTGAGAGTCCTAAGACAACTAGGAAGATATCAAGTAGTTCCTGATGATGAAGATTTGAGTACGCAAGAAATCGAATTACACCTAGAGGCCACTATTCCTGAGGCGTTACTTCAGCAGATGTGGAATGGATGTCGATACTTGAAAAGCGATACACAAGTCCAGACACTACAAAGGGTGAGATAAATCCTGGATATGCAAGGTGGTTCGAGAAACGGTCTCGCGTGGATGATGTACCAGAACCTGAGCTAAGAAGGCCAACTAAAAGACCCCATATTCAAAACTTTAATGATAAAATCCAAGAGCGGTTGATCTGGGGAGAAAAAGAGAAGGGGTACAAAGCAACTATCCATGCCCTAAAGGAAAATCTAAGGAACCTCAGTCTGGAGAAGGATTTGCAAGCACAAGAAGCTGAAGGCGAGAAGAAGAGTCTAGCCTGCGAGAATGAAAGTCTTCATGCTCGATTTCTGAGAATGAAAAAGGCTTCTGAAACGCCAATGAGGAATTGGAAGGATCAAAAAACCATCGCCAATCTTTTTGAAAGAATGCAAGATTATGATTCCGTTCTTGCTGCAAAAGAAAGGGCGTTGAGCAAAGCAAAAGAAAGGATCCAACAATTAAACGAAGAAGCCAGATCTGATAAGGAACGCCAAGATAGGCAATCCGAGAAAGACAGGGCACAATTCAAGAAGGAAAAAGACCATTGGATACGATCAGAAGACCAACTTCGTGCACAACTAGAAGAGGCAAGAAGGTACAGAGAGCATCAACAAGCGGACACTGATAGAGAAAGAGCGCAGATGAGATTAGAGCAGGCCAGACTCCGAGCTCTATTAGAGTCAGCCCTAGATCGTGAAGGCCGTATCCGAGATATAGCCACCACTCGCCAGCAGCAGTTGCAGAATCAAGGCCAACATCTCCAAGATTTCAGGGCACAGATCCACGACCTGGCGGTCTACACCTCTCAAAGTTATGTAAACTGCCAAGGAATGGATTATGAAAGGTTTACAGAGCATGCACCCACCTTTGCCCGTCATCTAGCAGTGGAGTTGGAAAGGATGTATCGAACATTGGGAGGTCATCCGGGTCAAGCCCCGCCTTGAGCAAATGATCTAATAATTTACAACACAAGTGGAAAGTGGGGCACGTTATGAGATGTTAAGAATTGTATCTGTTTATTTCAATTTGAATGTGTGTATTTCAAGACATTGTTTTTACAAAGTTTTTCAAATGTAATGTTTGTTCATCTTTTTTATATAAATGTTAGCCTCATGGCAGAACTACGCCTGGTCTGATTCGCGCGGGGACGTGATACGTAGGCAATCCCCATAAGATTCGACCGCTTTAATAAATAAAGAAAAGAAAATACAAATAAAATAAAACACAGGGTTTCCCAAAATACTTTAAAGGGACGAATGAGCAAACCGGGATGACGCATGTTGTTTGAAGCAAAGCATGTAGAAACGGTTAACTGCCTAGGTGCATTGCATCCTCTATGTGTTATGATCAAATCTGTTAAACTCTAACGCTAACAAAGTTTGTTGTTGTCTATACCAGACAAGTTAGTTGTTAAAGAACTCTGGCAACACACTCCTATCAAACCAGATCCAAGGGACCGATAGCAACAAGCATGACTAAAGAAGCGATGGAAAAGATTGAAAGGATGGGACTAGAGATGAATGCAATGCAGCTAGCCATAGCCAAAACACAAAAGAGCCCTGAAACACTGGGGCACATGCCGGAATACCCTCACTCTGGCCCTTCCACAAGCCGCCCAAATCCCCTTTATCATCAAGAAAGAAGCCCTCATGATTCCCAAGCTCCACCACCCCATCAACCTCTCCCAACACCCAATATTCCCATTTTTGTGGGACCAACATCAGCCCCTTTGCAAAGAACGACCAGTGAGCCATTGTTTCAGGCTCACGATACACAATACTACCCCCCCGAGCCTACGTTTCATGCCCCCGAACCACAGGCTTACAATCCACATTTGGAAGTGCCGGCAGAGATTGAGAAGCCGGCTAAGGCCCCTGAACAGGATGAAGTATTGAGAAAGTTCAAAAGCCTGGAGCAGTCCTTCAGGAACTTGCACGGGCTGGGCAATCAAGTCAGCGTAGCATACAAAGATCTGTGCCCTTTCCCAGACGTCCAACTCCCGGCTGGGTTCAAGATGCCTAAGTTTGATTTATATGAAGGGCACGGTGATCCCATGGCACATTTGCGGGGATTCTGTAGCAAAATGAGAGGGGCAGGCGGCAAGGATGAGCTGCTGATAGCTTATTTCGGCCAAAGTCTGAGCGGATCTGCACTAGAATGGTATACCAGGCAGGATTCCAGCAGGTGGTACACGTGGGATGATCTGGCGCAGGCTTTTGCAGGTCATTTCCAGTACAATCTCGAGATAGTCCCTGACCGTCTCACATTATTGAGAACTGGGAAGAAACCCGGGGAAAGTTTTCGCGAGTTCGGGTTCCGCTGGAGAGAACAAGCAGCTAGAGTCGATCCTCCCATGAGAGAGGGAGAGATGGTGGACTATTTCTTGCAGACACTGGATCCAACCTACTTTGGTCACTTGGTGACAACAGTTGGAAAATCTTTCAACGAGGTGGTCAAGATAGGGGTCATGATAGAAGAGGGTCTGAGGTCTGACAAAATCTTGAACTATTCGGCACTCAAAGCCACAACCCAGGCTATTCAAAGCGGCACGGGAGGTGCGCTGAGAAGAAAGAAAGAAGAGGTTGCCACGATCGAGGCAGGCAGTTGGTCCAGGGCTGGCAGGCCGCACTACAACCAACCCAGACCTCACAGGTCAAACTACCCATACAACCCACCACAAAATTTCTATCCACCTCGAGAACCACATTGTTCCGTACACCAGGCCCAAGCATACACTCAGCCTCCGGTTCGCCCACAATGGCGCGCGCCGGCTCCCCAGAACATATATGCACCACCACAAAACACCTATCCTCCACCGAGGGCGTATAGAAACCCTTCAGGGGCAGGCTTCCGGGGAAATCCAGATGCTAGGAATGACAGGTTGCGGAAGCAGAGAACTTTCACGGAGTTGGGAGAAACCTACACCGCTTTGTTCCACAAGCTGAGGCAATTGGGTTTGGTTAGTCCTGTCCAGACTCGAGAACCAAATCCCCCACCTCAGAATTTGGATCGATCAATAAGTTGTGAATACTGCTCAGGGATGCTCGGGCATGACACCGAGAAGTGTTGGAAGTTAAGGCATGCCATACAGGATCTTATCGACACCAATAAGATCGAGGTCCAGACACCAGAAGCTCCTAACATCAACCAAAACCCACTGCCAGCGCACCACGAAACTCACATGATTGAGTTGGTGTGTGAGGGAGGAGAATTGAGAAAACCCTCACAAACAGTGATGATGATCCAAGCCGCCCCGAAAGAAGTCTCAACCAGTGGAGGAACGAGTGTACAGTCGCAGGGAGAAGGCGTCAAGCCGGTAGTGATATTGGGAAAGAGCCCGTCCGCCATAACAAGCAAACCCGAGCCAAGCAAGTTGGTAATACCAGGGATCCCGCCCACACCGGCGGTCGTGTTGAAAGGGGTATGTAGAGAACGGGTGACCATAAAGCCTGTGGTCCAGCTGCCGATGATTGACAGCAGGGCTGTGCCTTGGAAATATGAAAAGGCGGTGGTGATGTACAAAGGAAAACAGGTGGAAGAAGTCAGTTGTGAAGCGCAAGGGCTGACTCGATCAGGTCGATGTTTTGCTCCGGTGGAGCTAAGAAGAACCAACCCAGTTGCAACCAAGAAACCTGTGTCCGAAGAAGAGGCTGAAGAGTTCCTGAGGAAGATGAAAGTACAAGACTATTCTGTGGTCGAACAGCTGAGAAAAACACCGGCCCAGATCTCACTGTTGTCATTACTGATCCATTCTGAGGAGCATCGTCGGGCCCTGTTGAAGATATTGAACGAAGCTCATGTACCCAGTGAGATTTCTGTAAACCACCTGGAAACCATTGCCAGCAAGATTTTCGAGGTGAACAGGGTAACATTCTCAGATGATGACCTGCCGGTGGAAGGTACGGAGCATAATAAAGCTCTATACCTAGCTGTCAAATGTGAAGACTCGGTGGTAACTCGAGTATTGGTGGATAACGGCTCAAGCGCCAATATTTGCCCACTATCTACCTTGAACCAGTTAAAGATCGACCACGGAAGGATCCACAAGAACAGTATCTGTGTCCGAGGGTTTGACGGAAACGGAACAGCTACTGTAGGGGATGTTGTACTTGAACTGACCATTGGTCCGGTCCTGTTTACCATGGAATTCCAGGTGTTGGACGCCACAGTATCTTATAACCTGCTGTTGGGACGACCCTGGATTCATGCAGCCAAAGCGGTGCCTTCCACCCTACATCAGATGGTGAAGTTCGAGTGGGAAAGACAAGAGGTCGTGTTACACGGCGAGGATACAACGTGCACCATGGGCGGAACCATTGTACCTTTCATAGAGACCGCTGATGACAAAGGTCCTTGGGTCTACCAGATTTTCGATACAGGGTCGGCCAACAAAATTTCTGAAGGAGAAATCATCCCGCACCCTAGGGTAGCTGCCGCAACAGTCATGATGGTCTCAGAAATGCTGGGTAATGGATTTGTGCCGGGAAAAGGCCTGGGAGTCGAGCTTCAAGGGATTGTCCAACCTGTCTCCCTTCCTAAAAATCTGGAAACTTTCGGATTGGGGTTCAAACCAACCGCAGCAGATAGGAAGCAAGCGCGAAAAATGAAGAAGAGGGTCTGGTTTCTGCCTAAACCAGTGCCACGCCTCTCAAGGTCTTTTGTCAAAGCAAGTGCCAAGGGGTCACCGGTCCCAAAGATTCTAGGACCTTTGATCGGTATAAATGAAGACCTGAATCAGAGTTTTGAGAAGCTATTCGCGGATGTCAGTATGGTGGAAGCTGGAGAAGGTTCCAGCAGAGCAGAGATACAGTTTGTGGGGCCTGAGGCCAAGACCAACAATTGGACAGTTACTCCTCTTCCTGTCCGAGGGGAGTCTTGGTAGTAGGCTTTGATTTATGTTTTGTGTGTTTTGTTTTGTCCGGATTATTCAAGGGTGTAATCCAAATTTTACTTTCGTTTTTGTAAAAGTGTGAACCCTTTTATCCCGCAAGTTTAATAAAGTTCTTTTCTTTTGTCCCATTTTAATTTTGTTTTGTTCTTTTTCTTTCTGAACAGTTCTCTTTTTACTGGTTCTAATGACATGGCATGCACAGCGGATCTTCGACCTAGTCTAATAAATCAATCTGAATCCGACTCAATGATGCAAGAGGTCGTTTGTGATGATGAATCTGAATGTGACGAAGGTGAAGCCTTCGAAGAGATAAACCGAGAACTGTGCCAATTTGAAGAGAAACCCAAGCCTAACCTAAATGACACTGAGGCTGTGAATCTAGGAGACGCTGATAACGTCCAAGAGACCAAAATTAGCATCCACATTGAGCCGAATGTCAGAGAAGAATTGATCAAAACCCTCATGGAATTCAAAGATGTTTTTGCATGGTCATATGACGATATGCCTGGATTAAGCACCAATTTAGTGGTTCACAAATTGCCCACTGACCCGGCATACCCTCCGGTCAAGCAAAAACTAAGGAAATTTAAAACAGAAATGAGTGTAAAGATCAAAGAAGAAGTGATTAAGCAGTTACAATCGAAGGTCATTCGGGTCACTCGATATCCCGAGTGGTTGGCCAATGTGGTACCAGTCCCAAAGAAGGATGGAAAAATCAGGGTGTGCGTCGACTACCGCAACCTCAACAAAGCAAGTCCCAAGGACAATTTTCCGTTACCCAACATTCATATCCTGATCGACAATTGCGCTGGGCGCGAGATCGGATCCTTTGTGGATTGTTATGCGGGTTATCATCAGATCCTAATGGACGAGGAGGATGCTGAGAAGACAGCGTTTATTACGCCATGGGGAACCTACTGCTATCGGGTAATGTCGTTCGGGTTAAAGAACGCCGGGGCAACGTACATGCGAGCAATGACTGCCGTGTTTCATGACATGATACACAAAGAAATCGAGGTGTACGTCGATGATGTGATCATCAAATCTTGGCGTCAGGAGGACCATGTGGCAGACCTAAGGAGATTTTTCCAAAGACTCCGAAGGTATGATATCAAGCTTAACCCGGCCAAATGCGCATTCGGGGTTCCATCAGGAAAGTTGCTAGGATTCATCGTCAGTCGACGGGGGATTGAGTTAGACCCATCCAAAATTGAATCCATCCGAGATTTGCCACTGCCAAGGAACAAAACAGAGGTAATGAGTTTGCTGGGTAGACTCAATTACATCAGCAGGTTCATCGCTCAACTCACAGCAACTTGTGAGCCCATATTTCGGCTGCTGAGAAAGGATGCTGCGGTAGGTTGGACGGCAGAGTGTCAGGAGGCTTTCGACCAAATCAAAGGGTATCTGTCTAATCCACCCGTATTGGTCCCGCCTAAGCCCGGGAAGCCCCTAATTCTTTACCTGACGGTCTTGGAAAATTCATTTGGTTGTGTATTGGGGCAACATGATGACACAGGAAGGAAGGAGCAAGCCATCTACTATCTTAGCAAGAAATTCACAGTACATGAGGTCAAGTACACTCAACTCGAGAAAACATGTTGCGCCCTAACTTGGGTAGCTCAGAAGTTGAAACACTACCTGTCTTCGTATACTACTTATCTCATATCCCGTTTGGACCCATTGAAGTATATCTTTCAGAAACCTATGCCCACGGGAAGGTTGGCAAAATGGCAAATTCTGCTCACAGAGTTTGATATCGTCTATGTAACGAGGACGGCCATGAAAGCCCAGGCGCTGGCAGACCATTTGGCAGAGAATCCCGTTGATGAAAAATACGAGCCCTTAAGAACGTATTTTCCTGACGAAGAGGTAATGCATACAAATGAGTTGGAATTGCCTGAGGAACCGGGTTGGAAGCTTTTCTTCGATGGAGCTGCAAACGCGAAAGGGGTTGGAATAGGAGCAGTACTCATTTCTGAAACAGGACGGCATTATCCTGTTACGGCTCAACTACGCTTCTATTGCACCAACAATATGGCCGAGTATGAGGCTTGCATTCTGGGTCTGCGCTTGGCTGCTGACATGGATGTCCAAGACGTCTTGGTCTTGGGAGACTCGGACCTCTTGGTACATCAAATTCAGGGTGAATGGGAAACACGAGATCTAAAGCTCATACCATACCGACAATGCTTGCATGATCTGAGCAAGCAATTTCGATCGGTGAAGTTCAAACACATCCCGAGAGTTCACAATGAGGTTGCGGATGCCTTGGCCACCTTAGCATCAATGTTGCACCACCCTGACAAAATGTATGTTGATCCTCTGCACATCCAGGTCCGCGATCAGCACGCCTACTGCAATGCCATAGAAGAAGAAGCCGATGGCGAACCCTGGTTTCATGATATCAAGGAATACCTCAGAATGGGGATATATCCAGAACATGCCACTGGAGACCAAAAAAGAGCCCTTCGGCGTTTGTCGAATGGTTTCTTCCTCAGCGGAGGAGTATTGTACAAAAGAACCCCGGATTTGGGATTGTTGAGATGCATAGATGCCAGTCAAGCAACGACGGTTATGGCAGAGGTACATGCTGGAGTTTGTGGGCCACACATGAGCGGATATGTATTGGCAAGAAAGATCCTTCGAACAGGGTGTTATTGGCTCACCATGGAACACGACTGTATCACTTTCGTGAGGAAATGCCATCAGTGCCAGATACATGGAGATTTGATTCATTCTCCGCCAACAGAGTTACATATGATGTCAGCACCCTGGCCGTTTGTGGCATGGGGCATGGATGTCATTGGGCCCATCGAGCCGTCAGCATCCAACGGTCATAGGTTCATTCTAGTGGCCATTGATTACTTCACCAAATGGGTTGAGGCTAAAACCTTCAAATCAGTAACCAAGAAGGCAGTGGTGGACTTTGTTCACTCCCATATCATCTGCAGATTTGGGATCCCAAAAGTGATCATCACGGATAACGGTGCGAATCTTAATAGCAGCTTGATGAGAGAGGTATGCCAACAATTCAAGATTACACACCGCAATTCCACCCCATATCGTCCCAAGGCGAATGGAGCAGTCGAAGCAGCCAATAAGAATATCAAGAAGATACTGCGAAAAATGGTGGAAGGGTCCAGACAATGGCACGAGAGATTACCCTTTGCTTTGTTGGGTTACCGCACTACCGTCCGAACTTCCATAGGCACAACTCCTTATTTGTTGGTGTACGGAACTGAGGCCGTAATACCAGCGGAAGTCGAAATTCCGTCCCTCCGAATTGTCGTTGAAGCCGGGATTAATGATGATGAATGGGTCAAAGCTCGATTGGAACAGTTGAGCCTGATAGATGAGAAAAGATTGGCAGCAGTGTGCCATGGTCAGCTGTACCAGAAGAGAATGACAAGAACATATAATAAGAAGGTGCGCCCCAGGAAGTTTGAAGTAGGGCAGCATGTATTGAAGAAGATCCTCCCACATCAGGTCGAGGCGAAAGGCAAATTCACCCCAAATTGGCAAGGGCCTTATATCGTGACCAGAGTATTGTCCAACGGTGCCTTGTATTTGACAGATGTCGAGGGTAGATGTGTCGACATGGCTATCAATTCAGACGCAGTCAAGAGATATTATGCGTAATTTCTTTAATTATGGCAATTTTGGTTTATTTGTTTGTATTTGGCATTTATTGGATAACGAGATGACGGAGGCAATTCTTTCTTCTATCCAAACACTTTTAACCCTTGCTTCCCCCTTTGAGCCTTAAGTTATTCTTTCATACCCTTCTTTTGGAATAACTAATGGAAAAGACATGAAAAAAAAGAGAAAAAGAAAAGAAAAAGAAAATGAAAAGAAGGAAAAGAAAAAAAAAGATAAAATCATAAGAAATACAAAACCGTGGGAACTACGTTTGACCTGATTCCTCAAAGAGGATACGTAGGCGCCTCACGGCTCGGTCATAGTATGCATCATAGTGAATATAGGATGCATAATGTACATAGTGTGCATAATAGGCACAGTGTGCGTAACGCACATAGCGCAACATAAGTGTAAAAAATAAATTCCCCAAGCAAGAAAACTGGGGCAGTAATTATGTTTTAAGTTCCAACAAAGGTTTAATTCCAAAAGTTGTAGCACATCACCCATCAAATTATTTTCATTTTTATAGCCTTTCTTTAACCCCACACCAAAACCAACATCAACGTCCAAAAGACCCCCCGATCAATATCCAAGAGATGCCAAGTCAGGCAAATAAGGCCGAGAATAATACACCGATCCCCAGCAAAGAAGAGATCATAAGACCGGGATTGAATTGATGGTCAAAGGGGTCTCCAGAAGAGAGGGTCGTATCGATAACACCCCGATTCTTCAATAAAGAAATAAAATGAGAGAGTTTTATCGGTGAAAACCTTCACAGGCACCGAAAGGCGACGTAAGATGAGAGATATGAAATAAGAGAGTCTTATTGGTGAAAACCTTCACAGGCACCATAAGGCGCCGGGAGATGAGAGAAAAGAGAGAGTCTCATTGGTGAAAACCCCTCGAAGGGCACTGTGAGGCGACAAGACAGATCAACAAAAAGCGACCACATTCGCAACGAAGTGGACAGTCATTTATCATCCCCAGCAAGTCAGACCATCGGGCAAATCGATTGATACAAATAGACTGGGTCGGGAATCTATGGTGCACGTCATGATCACGAGGACCAGTCATGTCCTCCAGATAAGTTCTTCTGAGTTTCTTCTCCCACCAAATATTGGTTCAGAAAGATTTTCTCCTTTTCTAGCTTTTATTTCTCTTCCTAAAATTTGTCTTGAAAAGGATTTTTCAAAGCTTACTACCAGAGACCGAAGGGGAGTTCATCCAATACAGAATAACACAAACAGTCTTAAAAGCCGGCCCTAGGCAATGCAATAATCGTGCCTCGCAGTTTTGGAGGAAGTAAGCTCCAAAGGGAATGGTTTCGGGAGTAAAAGCAGATTCCCACAGCATGTGCTTAAAGAGAAAGCAGAAAAGGGAACAAATTGAAAACCAGCCCCAGCAGGCTAGAGACCCCCAGCAGGCAATTTTGTCCACTCCCCAATTATGGGGATATAGAGCAAGGAAAAGGGAAGAGAGGAAAAATCATCCGCCGGAAGGGCACCCTCTACCACCACGATTAAAACTAATTAAATCCTTTTGTCTGCTACAGGAAAACAAAGGATTGATGATGGCAGCAAGATGCAACGCCAGGAAAGTCACCAAAAACCGGGGCAGAAAATTTTCTGCCAATTGTCAAAAAATTTCTCGGAGGAACGAGGGAAACAATTTCAATACGTTTAAGTTCTAGGTCGCCCACCAGTATAATGCGGGAATACATTTAAGTTCTAGGTCGCCCACCAGTATAATGCGGGAATACGTTTAAGTTCTAGGTCGCCCACCAGTATAATGCGGGAATACTTTTAAGTTCTAGGTCGCCCACCAGTATAATGCGGGAATACATTTAAGTTCTAGGTCGCCCACCAGTATAATGCGGGAATACGTTTAAGTTCTAGGTCGCCCACCAGTATAATGCGGGAATACGTTTAAGTTCTAGGTCGCCCACCAGTATAATGCGGGAATACATTTAAGTTCTAGGTCGCCCACCAGTATAATGCGGGAATACATTTAAGTTCTAGGTCGCCCACCAGTATAACGCGGGAATATGTTTAAGTTCTAGGTCGCCCACCAGTATAATGCGGGAATACGTTTAAGTTCTAGGTCGCCCACCAGTATAATGTGGGAATACTTTTAAGTTCTAGGTCGCCCACCAGTATAATGCGGGAATACATTTAAGTTCTAGGTCGCCCACCAGTATAATGCGGGAATACTTTTAAGTTCTAGGTCGCCCACCAGTATAATGCGGGAATACGTTTAAGTTCTAGGTCGCCCACCAGTATAATGCGGGAATACGTTTAAGTTCTAGGTCGCCCACCAGTATAATGCGGGAATACATTTAAGTTCTAGGTCGCCCACCAGTATAATGCGGGAATACATTTAAGTTCTAGGTCGCCCACCAGTATAATGCGGGAATACGTTTAAGTTCTAGGTCGCCCACCAGTATAATGCGGGAATACGTTTAAGTTCTAGGTCGCCCACCAGTATAATGCGGGAATACATTTAAGTTCTAGGTCGCCCACCAGTATAATGCGGGAATACATTTAAGTTCTAGGTCGCCCACCAGTATAATGCGGGAATACATTTAAGTTCTAGGTCGCCCACCAGTATAATGCGGGAATACATTTAAGTTCTAGGTCGCCCACCAGTATAATGCGGGAATACATTTAAGTTTTAGGTCGCCCACCAGTATAATGCGGGAATACTTTTAAGTTCTAGGTCGCCCACCAGTATAATGCGGGAATACTTTTAAGTTCTAGGTCGCCCACCAGTATAATGCGGGAATACATTTAAGTTCTATGTCGCCCACCAGTATAATGCGGGAATACATTTAAGTTCTAGGTCGCCCACCAGTATAATGCGGGAATACATTTAAGTTCTAGGTCGCCCACCAGTATAATGCGGGAATACATTTAAGTTCTAGGTTGCCCACCAGTATAATGCGGGAATACATTTAAGTTCTAGGTCGCCCACCAGTATAATGCGGGAATACATTTAAGTTCTAGGTCGCCCACCAGTATAATGCGGGAATACTTTTTAGCTCTAGATTTTGGAATCAGTAACCCCACCTGAAGACGGAAGGTTACAACAGAGATCCCCCAAGCAGGAAACAATAAAATCCCCAGCGCCAAGAAGCAGAAAGCTGCAAAAGCAAGCGCGCGATTCAAAAGGAAGAAGGAACGCGTCTCAGAAGAAGCAGTTTGGGAGCGTTATAACATGCCCAATATAACAATTTTGATGAAGAAAGCCATCCCACTGAATAAACCATTGAAAGGTTTAAAGAAGAAAGCCATGTTCCCAGCAAATCAAGCAAAGTGATGAAAACCGGCATTCAGAAAAGGCGAAGGACCAGCATCATCTCCCAAATTCACAAAATAAGGGCATCAGAGGAAAGCGTTAGCCGACAAGAAAGCAAGGCAACAAGAACAAGTTGAAGATAGATGAGATCTCATACTCTAACTTAGCTTCTTGTTTTTCCTTTCAAGAACAATGTAACAAGGAGATCATGTGAGCGGTAGCATCCTACAGCAGCATGCAACAGCGCACAACAACAGCCAGCATTACAGCCACACGGTAGTCCCAGCTACCAAAGCTTCCCGAACTACATTGACCTGATTCCTGTTCAGCCCAGGATATGTAGGAAACCTCTGAAGCAAAGGTTTGGTCAAATCTTTTTCAAAAAATGCTTCACACGGAGTACTCAGACAAGCAAAAATCGCCAGCTTTGTCTTTGCGCGAAAACCCTTCGTGTCTTCGGGCAAAGAGGGGCAGCTGTAAGCACGTGATTTTTGCTCCACGAGCAATCACTCCAAAAGAAATCAAAAATAATAAATGGCATCGC
Source organism: Nicotiana sylvestris (assembly GCF_000393655.2). NCBI lineage: Eukaryota > Viridiplantae > Streptophyta > Magnoliopsida > Solanales > Solanaceae > Nicotiana > Nicotiana sylvestris. The sequence continues at coordinate 203,224,937 of NC_091059.1, forward strand.
GGTACAATTTTCACGGGACATGTGCTGCTAGTCATTTGTTGTTCGGCCCGTGTTGCAATTAATCTTACAAAAACACAAAAAAATAAGAACTCCGTGTGTAATCATGCCGTAGTCCGGTTTTAAGAGAAAATTCACAAAAAATATGCAGCTTTTACTCTAGGCTGTGATTTAACCATTTTTAAAAAAATTCTAATATGTGTGTTTATTGTTGTAGGTGTTACCCAATATGTGTGTAGGTTCATTTTAATCATTTGCATTGTTTTTAGGAATTTTTGGTTAATTTGTTGAAATTAAAAAAAAAAGGAAAGGAATCGGTTTGGACCCCAAATGAGGCCCAAAGCCAATGCAAGACCAAGCCCAACCCAGGCTGCCCCAGCAGGACCCCAAACGACATCGTATCAATACCCCTGTTAGAACCGTTGATCTGACTCAAACGAACGGTCCTGATCAGGCCACTCATTCAACCCCAAACGATGTCGTTTTAGGAAATTGATCTGAGCCATCCAACCCCTTGATCCAACGGACCTAGGCCATTCCCCTTAAACCCGTCAAACCTTGACCCGATCCAGCCTCACCCGGTCTCACCCACTATCAAACCCAAAACGACACCGTCTTCCCTAAGTGAATAGATCCTGGCCATAGATCTCATTTGATCCAACGGCCAGGATCTAAACCCCTAGATCGTATATAAGCTTTCTATCGTACCCCACGCCCCCTATTCGAACCCCCTCCACTCATCGTCTTCACCAAACACTGAAACCCCCCCCCGAACCCTAGCAGCCGCCCTAGTCTCCCTCGCCATTAAATCCGGCGGCATGAACGCCGGTGACCACCTCCTGAACACCCTAAGACCCCCTCACTCTCCTGAACATGGATCTGTCACCCCCTAGCCTCGAATCACCTTCCTTCGTCTCGAATCTTCATTTGAAGATTCGAGTCGAACCCGGACCTATACCAAACCACCCCATCTTCATACCAGACACTCCCCTGACCCTCCTCGTGACCAAACCAAGCTTGGTTTGGTCCGAATCTACCCACAACTTCTAAAAACCAGATCTGAAAATCCAGACCTCAGAACACATGCACCTGGGGAATCCGGCCGATCTTGACAGGGGTTTGAGGTCTAATGGACCTTAACCAAGGTGTTCTCGTGTGAGAACACCCTGATTAAAGTTTGTTCGGCCTCAAATGGTCGAAGCTAAGTTGAATTTGGTTCAGTTTAGTTTAAACTTTTTCAGTAAGTTTTCCCTTTCTTTGTTTTAGTTTTTGATTGAGTTGTTAGCATGCTTTGTTGTGACTGGGATTACTTGTTTGGTGCTCGACCATCTTCTGTTTTTCTTTGTTCTGGAAATTGTTGCTGGTTGTCTATGGACTGTGGAAAACACTTGTGATTGTTGGTTTGTTGCTGTGTTGTTGCTGTGTATCTGTTGTTGCTGTGTTTACTGCATACTGCCCAGCTGATCATTCTTTTCTTCTTTGTCCTCTATACCAGGTACACAACCAATGCACTATCAAATGTAATTGGAACATTGAGCATGAATGCAAAAAGAAAAGACCTGAAGTTGACTTTCATACATAGATTGTTATATTAGATATCATGTACTGTATGATAATTTTCATTCCTGTGTTGATAATAGAAGCAGCCTGTATGCCCAGTGTATATCAATATAGATTAGCTAAATGGTAGTTTACATATGTATGCTGATAGGTGAAAATATTCTCAATGAAATAGGTTGCATCTCAGACTTAGTTTTACTTTGTAATATGTGCTGTAATGTATGCCAAGCATGAAAACTGTACATCATTGGCTAAGTTCTTCCTCTTCTGATTAATGGTCCCATATAACTAGTAAACCACATGTTAAGACAAAGAACACAAAACTTGCAATCTCAACCTCATGAAGGTCGAGCCCAGGTCAAAACAGACCAAGCAGGCCCGCATCGAACAAGCAGTGGCCCAGGTCTGGCCCATCACGCATGGGCTGGATTTGGGCCCGTGATTATTTGTTCGGCTGACTGTGCACGCAGCCTCGTTTCTGATTTTTAAGCATTTCTGAATGCTGTTATAGATGACCTGCAAGCGTATAATTAACTAGGACTATCTCCGCTTTCAATTGATAGAGACACATGCGACAAGAAACGTAGTTGTTACAGGATATCCTTTTAAAATAAAGACGAGATGAGCCTCGACAAATAAAAATGCACAAGCTACGGGGCCCTCGTTAAATGTATATTATCGAAGCATTCAGTTTCCAGGACGGGTCGTTTAGCAAATCTCACGGCCCTCCCAGAATAATAACGCGATAGTCTCTTTAAGCGCGTACTTAATAATGTTATCTTCTTAAACTCGGGTGCACATTTATGTGACCCAAATCCAAATCTCAACGGAATCGAAATGTGTCTCTAACCACGGGTACATTGATTGTGGCGTGGTCTGAGATGCATTTCCATGACGTTGCAAATTCTTTTCATAAGGAATGAGACGAGCCTCGACAAACAAAGATGTACAAAGTGCGGGGCTCTCTAAATGTATATTAAGCGCGCCTTTAATAATTTATTTTCCTTAACTCGGGTGCACATTTATGTGACCCAAATCCAAATCTCAACCGAGTCGAGATATGTCAACAATCACATGTACATTGATGTAACGTGATTCGAGGTATGTTTTCACGACGTTGCAATTCCCTGTAAAAAATAATAATAATTATGAAAGCAGTTAAAAGATAAAATTGGCACATAAGTTCATATTTGTATAAAATCAGATAATCAAGCCGAATATAACAGTTGAGCGACCGTGCTAGAACCACGAAACTCGGGAATGCCTAACACCTTCTCCCGGGTTAACAGAATTCCTTATCCGGATTTCTGGTACGCAGACTGTAATATGGAGTCATTCATTTCCTTGATTCGGGATCAAAATTGGTGACTTGGGACACCCTAAACCTCCCAAGTGGCGACTCTGAAATAAATAAACAAATCCCGTTTCGATTGTCCTTTAATTGGAAAAAACTCTCTTGCGCCCTTGCGGGTATGTAAAAAGGAGGTGTGACACACCCCAATTCCTTGTTGGACCAATTTCAGAGACTTAGGCTCTCTTTCTCAAGAAGGACCAAAGTCAACTAAACACAAACTAGTATTTGCAACCACTAATTTAGCGATTAAACATGAAATTAGTTCAAATATCAAACACTCATAGACAATCAAGCATCAAAACACAAAATTCATCAATTACCCATACTAGGGTTGAGCCACAACCCTAGCTTATGGGTCTAGCTACTCATAATTAGAGAAGAAAACAAAGAAATAGATGAAGAAAAACTCATATTAATTAATTGCTAAAATAAACTAGAAGATTCAATGTTGAAATGAAGCTAAAATTTCTCAAAATAGCCAAAACTATCGAAGCCACGAGCGCAACTCAGTACAAAATCTATCTGATGACCTAAAAATGGGAAAAGAAGCTATTTATACTAAGTCGAAAAATCTGGACAAAAATACACATGCGGGGCTAGTGCAGACCGCACAAAATCATGTGTGGTCGTACTAGGGCTCTGAACTTGAAAATCCAACTCTGTGAACTCGGGCAATGCGGACCGCACAGAATAGAGTGCGATCGCGGTGTCTTCTAGTGCGGTCCGCATGAAATGGAGCGCGGACCGCATTGGCTTTAATCTCCAAACTAGCACTTCTCTGATTCTTGGTTCTACGGACCGCACTAAGTCGAGTGCGGCCGCAATGACTCCAATATGAACCGCATTAAATCTCATGCGGCCGCATTGCCTGCTGGCCTGGAAATCAAACTCTCTGAACCTCACTTGTGCGGACCGCACAAAATGGTGTGCGGCTGCATTGGGCCTATTTTGCTTGAGCTTTGTCTTGTCTTGGTACTTGTGCAAACTTCACTCCTTTTTGAGCTGATCTTTGACATCTTGTCACTTTGTTGATCAAACCTGCAATCAAGCACAACTTGTGAGCTTGTTGGGACTATTTTTACAAATTTCTAATCAAAACATAAGCAAGAAGGAGTATAAAATGTATCAAAATCTCTGGTTATCACGAATTAATGAGATAAAAACAAATTTAAATTTAATAGTAATACAAACATACCTGCGCCTGTGAAAGATCCACAGCACCCGTTGACGATGAGCCATAACTCAGCCGGCGCCCACCATCCACATCTCGAGTCGATCGATCCTCAGCAGCGGTCGATGGGCCTGAAAAGAAATGCTCCCACTCTCCGGTAATGCGCATGCCCGTGATCAACAATTGATCTGACGGGGTCACCTGCAATGCTGCCGCAGTCAGTGCCAGCTGAAGGATGTATGACGACATGTTGTTGGGATGCTCGTCTGGCTGAGGGAGGTAACCCGGCAGATCAGCTCCAACATCCTCATCAGGTGGCTCAACAGGTGCCTCAACGCCCCGTTGATGGGGACCACCTCCTCGTCGGCCCCCACGACCCCGTGAGGCACCCCTGCCTCGTGGGACAGCCCTGCCTCTTTGTCCTTTCGGTCGTGGGACAAGCCTACTTCGATAGTAGTGCTCTAGCGCCACATAAGCAGGGACGTGCTCTAAGCGCTCGTCCTCTCTGGCTCAATGCAGTGTCCGGGCAACCACCTTTGTAACCTGACGCCCATACTCTTACAAAGCGACCGCAGGATCGCCGACATGTTGTTGCATCTGCAGTCCCAACTGGTAGACTAAATGTAGACCAATAGCCTGCAAAACATGTAAAATATAAATTACAGAATGCTATATCACAGTTATAAGTAAGAATACCAAATAACATACCAGTGCCTCGTGCCTCCCGGCATATGGAACGTACCGACCGCCAGCTCGGTGAATGGGGTTCCCGATGAAAAGTCGGGTAACGTGCGGTACCAGGGCATATAATCATGCCCAGTATATTATACTGGAGTATTTTTCCAGATTTTGAACAGTGTTTTCGTTCAGATTATCTTTACATGAAAAGTGGCTAAATTTCGATTACTTTTGAAACTGTGGCTATTTTTGAATGACCACTTATAATCTGGTTATTTGTTAATTTCTCCCTCATATTTTACATAATTTAATTGCGAGGGTGAATTAGCTGTTGAATCTTCTAATCAAAAGGAAAGATCACTCTAATTCCAACAACTAGTGGATGAAACTTTTCACTACGTCAATAGTACTGAACCCCTGTCTGGTAAAAGAGCCAAAAAGGAAGGGAAAAAACATGTCCCACGCCCCCACCTACACTACTGTCGTGACGAGTGTCGAGCGCTCTTCCTTATCGACAAATCTGGCACTTTTAAAACCCGTTTGGACATAATAATTTTTTTTTCGAAATTAATATTTGATCATAAAAATTTTAATTTTTTATTTGAAGATGAATTTTGGAATTTTTCGAAAATTTGAAAAACTCAAAAAAATTATTTTTTAAAATTTTCACTCAAATCACTCATAAAACTTCAAAACAGTCCAAAATTATATTCACCTCCAAATACAAATCTAATTTTTAAATTCCATTTTCACTTGGAATTTGTTCTTACTTTTTTTTTTTTGAATTTTTACCATTCTTATGTCCAACACCCACTTAGTCTAAATTCTCGAGCACTAAATCCTCACCGACAGCAAACCTTTTTCCAACAAATCCAACTAAATCCTCACCGATTCCCTACATAGATATCTAGTTTAATAGGAGTACTATAGAAATTATACCAATATAACTCGAAGAGTTGATGCAATACCAATTCGTAAAAGGGGAAAATGGCAGCTCCTGTGAGTGGTGACAGGCATTAAAAATGTGAGAAACGTGATAGGCGGGACTACTCACCACTGTACTACAAACGACTTGGCTGTGAACGGCGTCATACTTTGCTGTATCATTCAATTTTATCTGGCATCGCCGTCAAACAAATGTTAAAACCAAAAAAGTAACGCCGTTGCCGGGGATCGAACCCGGGTCACCCGCGTGACAGGCGGGAATACTTACCACTATACTACAACGACTTTGTTTAAAGGATTGTTTAGTCATTGATATTAGACAATGTCTTTACATGATTCCAAACATTCGTGTATGCTCACTTGCCAATTGTGCAGAATGGTGGCAGTAAGAGTTTTGTTTCTTATTTTTCGCTTTTTGTAATTAAGCAGGGGTATACACTAGTACAAGTAGCAGAAACTTTTTGGTAGGCTAGGCTCTCACTCTTCTTAGTTCTTACCTCCTATTTAAGTGACTCGATCCTAAAATAGAGAAATGGCATAGCGCTATCTTATTTTGCCCGACTTTTTTCCCAACATTTGCTCATCTCAGAATGTATGAGTTGAAATAACTTTTTTTTTTTTTTTTGGGTAATTAAGTCGAAATAACTTCTATTACCATTCGATATCCACCTTATATTCATAGTTTTGACCAATTTTAAATTAAGGGTATCGCCGGAAACATCCAAGCTACCACCAAGTTAATTTTTCTCATCCAACCAAATTAATTCAGTATCTACAAGACTACAAAATAGAAAGAAAGAAAGATACCGTTAACACAAGCTTAGCACTTCAATATGATAGCCAGTGAGAAAAAGCGTATCAGATTGGCCCGGAACTGAACTGCTGACCTAAAAGAAGATACTACATATTCCAAACCGTACCCAAGTTGAGATCACGAAATATCAACCACCCAAGCACTGACTATGATAGTTTCTTCACGTTTTGCATGGAAAGCATTTTCCTTAGAAAATTAGTTTCTAATATTAAGTTGGATACAGATTAGGTTAAATATGATAATTGTACAAGCTATAAAGTAAGATACGAGGATAGTCTTTTGCTGATATTTTCAGATACTGATCAGTGTTGGTAACAAAGTATAAATGTTGAATGCAACATGGGAGATTGAATAGAGCAGAAAATTTTTAGTTAAAATAAAAAACTTCCACCCAAAAGTAAGAGGAGCCATTTTCCATTTTAATGAAAACAAATTCCTCAGAAAATATTTTTCAAATTCAAGGCAACTAAACACTTGAAAACATTTTCAGGGTAACATTTTGCAAAATACCAAATTTATTTGCTCCATGTGCCTTTCATTTTTTTTAAATGCACGAGAGTATCACGTGGAAAGAAACAACACTAGAGAGCAAGAAGAAATCCACTGTACCAGGATTTGGTAGTTTTTTAATGCACAATCAAACTTGAATTAACCAATTAATGTGTAATTTTTAACCTATACATGTTTATACAGAGCTCCTATGTTTCCCACGTGATTGCAAGGACTTAAAAGACCCAAAATTTTGACATATTGAAGAGGACCTATAGGGCATGAGGAAGATTGATAGTCTTGTCTCCAACAAAAGATTCTTCAGATCCATGGCTGCAAAAAAATCAACTCAATCTAATAAACAACCACCTTATGGATCATGAATTACACCACAGAAACAATAATGATATTTCTTTTTTATAATATAGAGAGTGGGGGTGTCCATGAGGTTTTACCTGAGGTTACTCAAAGCTGACATCCTGTATAGGCAGGTGAACACTAAAATGTGCAACCCAATGGTGTAAAAGAATGCAAACGTACGGGCATATCTGCAACATGAAAATTCGCTTCACTTCGTTACATGACATTCAAAAGCTGATTTTAATACAATCAGATTTCTACTGTGAATATGGTCTTAAAATATTTCCTCTTTACCCACTGCTTTAAAACCCACGAAGAGGAAAATGGCGTATAATGAAAGTAGTAGTCATATAAAAAATTTGTACACTTTATTCCTGCTGAATCTAAGAACAACACTATTTTATATATTTACCTTTTAAATGATATAAAATGTATGAGACTCAAATCTACTATTAATACCATCCAGGATAAAACCGGTGACAACAATCAACAATGACACCTAACTTTTTCCATAATGCTCATCATAACTTGCGAGTGTCGAGCTAACTAAAGAGGAAACATAATAGTGGAAGCTTACTTGTTACCAAGAAGAAAACGTCCACTACTGAGAGTAATCTTGTCTCTCAAACCCAGATCCTTGTATCTCTGGTCTCTTTCCTATTATAGGCAAAAAGATTTGATAAGATGCGGACCAACAACCTCCAATAGCATGAGTAAAATGGGTATGATCATGAACAGATAAAGAAATGGAAACAAGGGACATACAGAAAATTAAAGGGAAGCTATTGCACGGACTAGACAATGTAAATGTTGGGAAAGACAGAAAGATGAGAACATATAGAAACAGTTTAGAAGTTGGAAATTTAAATGTTTGGCAATTTTTGTGATGGGACATTAAAAATAAAACGCAAAGGAAGCTGCTCTCATCAATTTAAATGATTCTGAAAGCTAATTCAGAGGCCTCAAATGAATGGACTTGGCAGATGGAGGCAAGTGGAGCAACTAAGTTTTACTAACACCAGCCTAACCGTGCCCTCTGGAAAAAAGACTTGGAATTCAATTAAGATGTGAAAGAAACCTTCTTTGAGAATGCTGCAAATGGATTAATATCATCCTCATACATCTTCTTGTATTTGGATTCCACATCTGAGCTGAAACCACTTTCTAGGTCTTCTGCATACTGAGAATGAGAAGGCAGCATTTCAGAGAAAAAGAAATTGAAGCAGACTGTGAAATCAACAATAAATCCAGGTAGGTCACCTTCTTTGATCCTCTTGAGATCACTCTCTCAGAATTATAATCCTGAACATAACGGATCTTTCCGTAAAGTTTGACATTATCTGCTTTTGTTTTTTCGAGTTCTGAGGTCAACACCCCTATCGTCTCGTTCAGCCGTCTAATTTCCTAGCAAGATTAAGAATTACAAGCTAATGACTCTTGTAATCATAAAAGATAAAATAATCTGTGGTTTTTGGAAGGTGGGTGGAAAGATAGAAGTAGAAATCATTTCAATAAGAAAGGGAAAAAGAGTGAAACCTCCTCAGTTTCCTGCAAGCGAGTCCGGAAGCGGTCTCGTTGGTTGCAAATCACCTTAAGCATAGAGTTTTGATCTTGGTCTGATGAAACATGCCTCTGTTCTGCATTCTATTAAATATATGTTAATATTTTTTTTTTGATAAGTAAATATGTGTCAACTTTTAGAGAGCTCATACTCATAAATTATAGCGTTTTAGAACTTGAAATGCATGAATCAGAAGCATCGACCCTTTGGAAACACAATCTTACACGTCAATAGATAACTCGAGGAAATTATCCTTTGTATGATGGTTATCTATGATACCCAACAAATACTCTTTTCTCCACTCTTTAACAGATTTCATTCGTTTTTGTTGATCACTAACAGATGTCATTCATTTTCATCAATTGGATTCTTATTTCATTTTGTTTTAGATTGGTTTATCATCGCTTGTTCCTCTGCCTAACAGAGGTGGATCTCCAAGGTTACTGCAAGACTACTAATGGAGGTTATGCAATCCTTTGGAGGTAACCATATACAACAACAACAACAACAAAAAACCCAGTAATTTCCCACAAATGGGGTCTAGGGAGGTAAGAAGTATGCAGCCTTACCCCTACCCCTACCCCTGGAAGGGAAGAGAGGCTGTTTCCGAGGGGTAACCATATGCATCAGTCATAAAAAAGCAGGTTTCGTTGTTCGGTGACTAGTTCCCCAAAGGAGTCTCTTAGAGGAAATAGGAGATGTGATGGTAGGAGTTCACAATTTAAAACTTTTATCTGAATCCATATTGATCAATATCATATTCCATTTCTTCAGAAAGTTGGCATAGGGTGGCTTCTTTTGTGGGTCATGTTGGAATGAGAAATCAAACATGCAAAATGTTGGGAGATAGGTCAGCTGTTAAATTAGTAACAGATGTGATACGCAGAACTAGGCCGGAGTTATACTATCCTGCTTTCTCAGGTACCAGAAAGAATACGCATCGACCTATTTTTTGGATTGAAGGGATGTCTTGAACTACTGACATCAAGTTCAATCTTAACCAAGTTGTGTTTTTGTTTTTTAACAGTTTGTCATCTTCTTAAACAGTAATAAATCTGTTCAAATGATACTGTTGATGTAATCTGTTGTGCAGTTCTCAATCCCTTACCATCCGCTTAAAAGATCACTTCAGGGGATCCCTTTAAGGCAGATTTCTCAACCACTACTACATGACTCGCACTCCTTAAGTTAAACAGATAATGTGATTGAGGCCAAGCAATAAGATTAGACTGAAATATTAAACGACAAACTGGTAATTTTAAATTTATAGCAATTTCTGAAAGATCCAAGTACTGGACTGCTGGAGTATGCTATGACATGGCCTTTATTGAAACCTTTAGGCTGAGGGGTAAAAGGGAGAAGATCACCTGCTCAACTATATGAAAGAATTGAACCTTTAGAAAAAGGAAGGTAAGCCACTTGCAGAGAGAGTTGACAAGATGCAGGAGCAAGGCTTAGTTCAAATAGTCTATATATAACCTTTCTTTCTAGGGCAGAGACGAAAAAATAAGGAAGCAAGCAAAGACCAATATTCACCTCAGATGCCTCTTTTCCTCCAGACTCTGACAAATCCCAATCATCAATTAGAGTGTTTTTTCTGTCTTTAGAACTATATCCCTGCAATAGCAACAATAGAGTTCTCTGAAAAATATAATTTACTAAACTACACTCAATTCTTTACAAACTAATAGAAAAGCAAGCAGCAATCACTTGGGCAAATTTAAATCTAAATAAATCCTGTTTCTGGCACATCATGTTCAATCACCAACATGCAAAAGTAACACTATTATATCTACCACAATATATAATGCAATATTTACATCCAACAAACCTGGGTTTGGGAGAATGGGAGGGGAGAAAACTGCACAAACCTTTAGAATATCATCCTCTAACTTCTGTACTAATCGTTGTTGTTCGTTAAGCTTTGCAGTTAATTCTACAATCTTGGCTTCCGAAGAGTCCAATGAAGACGTCCTTTCAGAAAGTTGGAACTGAAATCATAGAAAGAAGTTAAAACAACATGATTCATGATTGATAAATTGACTCCTCAGATACAGACACTATATGATAATCAAATAAACATAATTTATCTCTGAGAGCATTACCATCTAAATACATTCAGATTTTTCCCATAATTATTCATGACAATCAAACATATAGTTGGGGCATAATCACTACTTGCAAGTTACCTTTAACTGTGTCAGCTCATGCTCCATTTTCCGATTCTTATCAAGAAGTAAGGACTCAAGTTTGCTCATCTCTTCTCCACTGGTAGCAACTTCCCAGTCTTCAGCCTCAATTGTATTGTAACCCACTGCCTACTCAAAGCAACAAAAGGATTACAGTGGAGAATGTAGCAATGACATTCTTGAGCTAGGTAGTGAATCATGGAGAGACCCAGTTCCAAACTCAAAGATGAATAGAAGCAAATGAAGCTGGATATAGTGGAGCAAATTGATGTAGTCATGTAACGCAGGGAAGAAAAAGGAAACAGCCTCTCTACTCCTTCGAGGTAGGGGTAAGGTCTGCGTACACACTACCCTCCCCAGACCCCACTAGTGGGATTTTACTGGGTCGTTGTTGTTGTTGTTGTATGTAACACAGGGAAGAAAAAGGAAAATGAAGAAAAGAGAAAAGCAGTCAATATCTTAATATGTTGAGAAATGTGTTTAGAGATTTCTTAGGCTATCTTGAGAAGTCGGAAGTTCAACGAAAACCAAAAATTAAAAGGACTTGTAAAACCTACACAAAATCGAGTAACTGAAGCATATTGAGTGAGAATAACCTGTAAGATTTTAACTTTCTTCCTCAAATCATCAATCACCTTTGTTGTTGGCCTTGTTTGAAGTTCCTTCTTCAGTTCCTCAAGAGCAACTTCCTAGGGTAGATTCAAAAGCATGATTAATTGGGGGAAACGAGAAAAAAAGGCCTTAAAAGAGAGATTGACCAACAACACAACTTGATGCCTATTATAATATGTATAATAGAATAGTTGCAGCAACTTATCAAAGTTGAACCCCTGAGCCTTCAGAGTGAAACTCAGCATAAGTGCTCCTAGAGGAGCTGAGTCAATTTGAAAGGCATAAATACCTAGGACTGCTACTAGTACTTTACGCAAGAAATGTGAAGTATATCTCAGAGCACCTAAATTACTAACACAAAAATAGATCAGAGGGGATAAAACATAAAGGAAAAAAGTTTTACACAATATCCAAATATTGACAATGAACGTCTATCTTATTCCCCAATGTGGAAAGTAGGAACATTATTCAAATTGGTCCCACAAAAATTGGTATAAAACAATGAACATGTTCCAATACATTAGGAAGTCAGTTGGAGCATTTTTTTTTTTGATTTTGCACCGGGTGTCCGAGTCTCTAAGAGCCCCGACTAATCCCGGGGGTGCGCAGGCCCTCGGCAAGGAGTTTCCCGCAGGTGCACCACGGTTAATTCAGGTTTTACCCAGTCCGATGGCCCTCAGAAAAGTTGGAGCATTTTGTACTGATACATACAAGCAAACCAGTGAGGAAGGTATAACACTATGGTCAAAGAGGAGTTGGAATTTTTCTATATCCTCAGTACATTTTTAGTTGACAACTATTACACTAGCACCAAAGGAACATACCTTTTCATTAAGCAGCGCATTCAACCTCTTTATCTCATTCATGTGCTGTTCTCGCTCATTTGATAAGGCGTTCTCCAAATTATGAAGTTCTGTATTTAGCTCAGAAATGATCTTCTCCTTGGCAATCAGAGAAGTCTCAAGAGCACTATTTGCATCCAAATTATCGCTGAAAGTGAAGCGGTGAAGACATTCGACCAGTTACTTTAACCTGTTTACCAATGATAGACATGTTTTGGAAGAAAAAAGAACTACAGAGAAACAAGATGTACTATATAAATGTTTGTCATAGATCATAGTTCACACGTTAATACATTAAAAGGTTAGTGTGAAATGATTGCTGTAATTACACTTTTATACACTATTCTTGACTAACCTAGTTTGCTCTAGAGTATGCCATACAAACTCTCACACTTCGCCTTCCTCTTGTTAAACTGCATTGCTCTAGTCAGATATGTAAACGGAGCTTTTGACCATTTTAATTTTCATGAGTAATAAACTTTCTCAGAACCAGTGTAACAAGCTAAGAACATCGTTCACCAGCCACAGATTGATCAACTGGATGTCAAAGCATGTCAGGAGATGGTTTTCGCAAGATATATATTTGCAGTCACATACATATATGGCTGAAGGAGATAAAACAAATTTGTTAAGACAATGAACTTAACCTGTTCTTGTGATCATTATCTTCAGTTGCCGTCTGTAACTGTGAGCGCAACAATCCCTGAATAAGCCAAAGCATAATATTATTAATCAATCCAAAAAGAAAAAATTCACTACGATTGTGCCGTAAGATCTTATGGTTGAGCTGACTGAGTCTCCGTCGAAACAGAGTGGAAAAGTGTCCACAGCTAAAATGCTTGATATGGAATTTAAAGTGAAGCAATATACCACAAAAAGAAGAAAAATTGAAACCAAAGATAGTTAGATCCTATTACCTTTTCTCTTTCAAGACTAAGAAGGCGAGTCTGAGCCCGTTCAACTTCATCCATTAACAAGCTGACTTCTGATTGCTTTGCTGCCCTCTCTCCCTCTATTTGAGTACAAATGAGTTAGTCCAACTATTTATTAAGGTATATATTTAGCCAATAAAACGAGGGGAAAAAAAGAGAGCAGTTCCAAATCCTGAAACCGAACTTTGACTAGAAAAAAGAGCTGCACACTTTCAGATTAGCATAATACAAATCAAAGAAATAAACAGACTTATGGCTAGATGAATATAACACCTGATTGTGCATGGACTTCAAACAACTGGCTCTGCGCAAGTTCATGCAACTTTTGCATGGTCGAAACACTTTCTTGAGCTTGCCGTAATTGATCCTGCAATAGTTGTTCCCTGCATCAAATAGAAGACTGCAAATCATGATATTCCTATTCCAGAAGGAAAGATATGACACCAAATACTTATTCAAAGATAGATGTGAAGCTAAATGTAACACCTTTCTTTTAAAACCTCAAGAGTTTTCTGGTTCTCTTCTGCCAAACTGCGTTGCTTAATTTCCACAACTTCCTTGACTTTCTCCTCCATCTGAACCACAAAAAGGACATATTAAGGATCAAGCCAAATGAAGCTGGCTGCTATGTACTCAGATTCACAACATCAGATGGTACTAAGAAGATGTGCTTTTCTTTATAAGCCAGCACTATAGAGAAAGTCCAACATCGGAAAGTGCAAAATTCTAACTCAAACCACACTCCCCATCCTATGGGAAAAAGACCCAAAAATACAGGAAAGGAAAAGGAAGAGGAAAAGTAATGTGAATTATTACAAAGATAAAAACAGGAAAGTAATGTGCATGAAAATTAAGCAGAAATCATATTCTTAGCTTCACCTTGAATACCACTCTCAAAGGGTGCTGAGAAGCCACACTAACTCTTACTCAGGCTTAGCCTGCTTATTTTTGTCCCCTTAGCTCAAGTTAAACTCAATGGTTAATGAGCTTATTGAGCTGCCTCTATGTTTCATTATTAGATATTTATATGGTGAAATGAACTGACTAGTTTCTCCAATCAACTCACGAAACCTAGCAGACTCCATTTATGTCTCAGCTGCATGTCTCTGGTTACCTCCAGTCTCTCACACATTAAAAAAAAAAACTCTCTCTGTTACACTCTAACTTGCTTGCAAAACCACTTCATCTCCCCCTTCAAGGCCACTTGCCACAAGCCGCAGTAAACCATCTTCAAGAACGACTCCTGGGCTTCTAGTCTAACTGTATTCAATTTCCCAAGTGCTGCAGCACCATCATCATACTCTTGTGACCATTATTAGAAAGCAACTGAAGTTCTCCATTAGACACACCAAATTTGGGACTCTGACTAGTTTCAGATGCCAATGATGGATATTTGGTACTATCAGCAGTTCAAATTTTGAAACAGAATAAAAGGCCTTTCTCTAGGTTTTATTTATTTATTTATTTTTGTGTGGGGATAATCCTTTCTAGAGTTGAATCCTAGCGAAACGTGGAGCTACTTGAGAAGATTTGTGGGTTTGAAAAGTAAAAGCTAGCAAAGCCACAAAGCTTGAGCTTCCTCTTTCTTTTCTTTTCTTTTTCTTTTCCTCTCTCTCAGAGTGAATTTTAAGTAGAAGCTAACGGTGGTTCCACTGATCCACTCAGCATAGTTCAAATCGTGTCATCTCTACTTGTGTGGAACTTTTACAAAGTAGAGAATAAATATAAGCAACAATTCACATGGTAGGGATTGCACATCGAAGTAGTGAACTGGGTGACTGCAGTAATAATCAACAAAATTACTGTCAATATGCAAGTAGCAAACATACGCATGTGTGGCACATATGTATATATAAATACTGGCCTGCTGTTCTAACTGACGGCAACGCTCTTCAAGTCTTCTTATTGTTGCTTGTTGATTTTTCAAGTGAGTTGCCTCCATGCGAAATTCTTCAAGCTCAACCTTCATTTTTCGATTCTCAGATTCTAATTCTGATATCTTTGAATCCTTTTCCTGCATAAAGTTTGAACAATCAGAGAAAACTTAAAAGTAAATAAACTGAAGCATCCCTGAATGCTTTGTGCACAGCACCCTGAAGATTTATTTAATTGAATTGTGTAGCCATCATTTAAGCCATTAAATACTGTTTCTAAAACATTTTTCTGGATAGTGTCAATTCCAGCATTTAAAACTGTTAGCCACCAGAAATACTTCAGTATCCCAAGCCCCACTCGACATGATTGTTATGCCACTGAAAAAGTTTGTGCAATAAGATAGTCGC
The DNA here is from genome assembly GCF_000393655.2 of Nicotiana sylvestris. NCBI lineage: Eukaryota > Viridiplantae > Streptophyta > Magnoliopsida > Solanales > Solanaceae > Nicotiana > Nicotiana sylvestris. Next base: position 203,240,723 of record NC_091059.1, read on the forward strand.
AAATCCTCTTCCTACACATACTTAGCAGTTACAGTTTAGTTGATCTAAGATGGAAACATATAACCAGCCTACAATTTAGTATTTGAGAATCCAAAATCACGGACCACTAATCCACTCACTGCAAAATGCCATGTGACAGTAACTTAAATAATTTTAGCTCAATCTAGCCATTTTTAGTGGCCAGCAGCGAGCACCAGTACAAGCTCTAACAGTATATTGTTTCAAAGATTGATCATCAAACTCTAGGAGTTCTTTCAAGAGCATGAAGTTTTTCATTTGCGCAAGCAAGGGATAAGTGATTATAAATCCAGCATCGTACTTACAGCAATAGAAGCAATAATCGGGTAGGGATCTGGTGCCTCATAAAGTTTCTGATAAATGTTAAGAAAAGCATTTTCCCCATATTTTGCTCTCTTTGTAAGATTGTCAACCTCTTCTTGATAACCCTTGAGCAAAGAGTTAAATAAGCTCAACTTTTCTTCTTTTGAAGCCTTTTTAAAGTCTGCCAAGAGGTGCACGAACATGTTTTACACAAACAAAAAAAGTAAAAGTAATTATAAGGATTTATAATGGTAGTGCAGTATCAGCTCAATGGAAATGCATGTTTAGTACCTCGAGTGCTCTCCGCAAGTTTCCGGCGGTTCTTCTGACTGATATCTTGATTTTCAGCAATTCTAAGACCTTGTTCATCCAGTATACTCCTTTCTTTCTCTAAATCAAAGTCTGTAAAATTTGTTTTTTTGTTGAAAACGAAAACCAATATGCTTAAAATGCATCTTCAACTTTATCTTCTCTTAGACCAAATTAAAAATAGTATGCAATGAATATCATTACACATAACAATACAGCAAAAACTAAGCCTCAGCGCCAAAAAAATTGGAGTCATTTGAAAAACTACATCATGGAAATCAGAATGAAACATACAAAAGCAAAGTGAACATTTTGTTTCAATGAATTCACTTCATCACCAGCAATCCAAAATCTAACTAAGCACCTGAGTTTTTCCCCTCCCTCTTTTTATCTCTCTGTTCCAACATTCTACTGCGAATTGCAAAGGAGCTTGAGTGAAAAGTAGCCAAAAATCCGAGTATTATAAAAATTCACTTCATCACTAGCAATCCAAAGCTGCCTAGGATACTTAGGTTTTTTCGCTTCTCTCACTCTATCTCTCTGTTCCGACATTTTACAGCAAATTGCAAGTGAACTTGAGTGAAACAGTAGCTAAAAATCCGAGCAGTATATCAAGTGAACTACTGATTTTATAGAAGAAACGCGAACTTTCTCTTGACTAGTGTTAAATTCCTTTCACAAGACAAGTGCGAAGTCAACTAATCCTAATTGAAATTAATTTGACGATAATCAACAGCAAAACCTAGAGCCGGTGATATGCATCATAAATAAAAGGAGTTTAGGGGATTATTGCATCGGAAAAATGTACCTCTCCAGTAGGTAGAGACAGCGGCAAGGGGAGTAGAAGAAGACGTAGGTTTTGCCTTATCTCTCTCCGATACTCCTTCCTGGGGATCCATTGTTCATTCAAACGCTTATATGAATTGTCACAAATTTGCTATGTACCAATCCGATGCAATGCTATGGAGAAAAAGTTGAACTAATATTTTGATAGATCAAAGATCTTAAGCTTTCAGTTCCAGAGTTAGTTCGATCATCTTGTTGCCGCAGAAAGCAACGAAAGTTTAAAGGAGAATGCCGTTCTGTTATATATAGATTGCAATTGGAAAATGCACGTACAATCGGTAAAGAATGAGACTTATAAATCGCAATGCATAAACACAGCTTATAAATTGCGTTTCTCAAATGCGATTTATAAAGCGATTTAGAATCGCCAAAGTCAAAGCACCTTCTAAATTTTAATGTTCCACTTATATGTTAGGGTTGGAATTTGGAATCACACGTACTGCAGTAATTACGTGGAATAGTAATTATAAAGATCTATTTATTTATTATTATATAATTACAATATAATTTTCAATGTCATGATTGATTATACAATTGTAATTACATAATAGATACTGTTTGTTATAAAATAACGTTTAATTACAGAACACTAACGGATCTTTTTTAGATTAAAAAAATAAATAGACTTTAATATGTGGCAATTATATATGTATATCAAACAAAAAAATGTGTGTGCCTAAAAGTTATTAAATATTATTTACGGCGGAAATATTTGGGATGTAAACTTGACACTTTTGTTTAGTTTCTCTTTAAACTTTACGTGGTCTTTAATACCTCCTGAACTTGAAAATTTGATAGTCTTGACCCCCGTAGATGTTGATGTGGAAAAGAGCATGGATACACTCTCATTTAGGCACGTGGGAGGGAAGAATAATCGAAAAATCAGGTTTCAAGTGGGTATTTTTCAAATATTAATTGCTACATAATCAAATATAATGATTTATTTATTCCAATTGTATTTCTCGTTGTTTCTTCTTAATATACACCGAATATTTTATCCTAATTAATTTTTATACAATGAATATATGTTTCAACTATGTATTTCTTCAAGTCCCGAAGGGGCGGCCCAGTTGGGTTTGGAGTGCGATATCCATACAGATGACGCATGCTCAAAACCAACTCAATGCTCTTCTGGGTCTGAGCCTGTCGCACGGGGCTTGCCTAGTGCGCATCCCCTGTGTGGTTTGCAGGCTACTACACAGTGAGGGATTTACCCAATGCGTACAGAGTGCTCACCCGAAGGGCAGAGGCTGTAGCGGCTGCGAGTGGAACGGGAAGCCTACTGGACGCGATTCAACTAGCAGAGTGAAGACTTCTTCCGAATGACATAATTATAGACACTACATTCCTCGATCTTCGAAGAAAACTTGGAAGTTCCATTGCTTGGTGCTTCATAAGAGTACAAATAATATAGACAAGTAACTGACTTTGAAAAAAGATGCTCGCATAGCGTGTGATGGACCAAGTCTTTGGTTTTACCAGATTGGAGTTGTCATCCTGCTGGAAGAATCTGGAGTACTGAAACTCCTCGAATTGACATGATTTCTTGGCACTGTCTCTAAGGTAAACCATGTCAAAGTCGTGTTGGTTTGATTATTATCGCACATTTTGTTAAGATCCACTAGTTATAAGCACATTCAAAAAAAACTGATAACGTTGACCGCCGTGTACATCCAATATGAGTATCTTATTCGTGGTTAAGCTGTAGAAATTTGGAATGACTGGAGGAGATCAAACAAGGGTTTAACATGTAAAACATGTATTGTTCACACGTTGCGTAAGAGCATAAGTTAGAATTAGCAACTAATTAAATAATTAGCTTCAAAATTTGTAAATTAATAAATTGAGCCTTCTTACATTTAGAATCTTCTCACGATCTCCATAGTCCATACATTCATAAAATAGAGGAACGTGGAATTAACATGACCCTTGCCAGCCGAATGTCACCAAAATTAAACAAGACGCCTACTGGGGGAATTCCACATACTTTTCCCATAATCTTTTTAATTTTTATAAAGAATCTAAGATCATACTTGTGCTGTTAACCCAAGTCTTTGCTTCCATTAATAGTCAGTCTTCTATCAACTCAAATGATCTAAACCTCAAGTGCTCTCTCTTATTTCGTTCCACAGAGAGAGTAAAGAAGAGATGGGACGTATAGGTGCAAACACCATTCATCAGTTCCAAGTTCAAACCCAAAATGATCAGCACCAGCTGCAACCTCATCAAGAATACACTTCTCAAGTAGTAGAAAGTTTTGATCATCAACAAGCAGAGACCATTGAAGAAATGCCTCCACCATCCACTGAGCTTTTCCATGAAGATCTTTATCCAGAAGAAAGTCAAAATGAGCCATCAACATTTGCATCACAAGAACTGACAATGCAACAAGATTCAGTACAACAACAACAATCTGTACTGCAAGCACCTCCCTCATCATCCAAGCAGCCAACAAGCAGGCCCGTGACCACACGGTTCTCTCAGCAAAATGGAAAGACTCAAAGGCCTAGGAAGCAGCCTCAGCCCCAATCAGCGACTCTAAGGTCACAGCTACAACCTAGCCAACACAACAGCTTCCCTGTTCACGATCCTCAACCTCAAGCAGAAGCCTTTCCACCACCTCAGTCTCAACCCCTGCCACATGCCTTCCCACCTGCTCAAGATTATTATGAGCCCCACGTCTTTCCTCCTACACAGGAAGAAGCGCAAGCATTTCCCCCAACTCCTGTACATGCCTTTCCTCAACCTCATGCTCAATCTGTGCCACAGGCCTTCCCTCCTGCTCAGGACTGTTATGAGCCACATGAATTTCTTCCTAATCAGGAAGAGAAGGAAGATTTTCCTCCAACTCCTATTAAAGCACATGCCTTTTCACCACCTCAATTTGATCCCCAATTCTTTCCTCCTCAGGCTGAACCACAATCCTTTGTACCTCAAAATCATAATGTGCAAGCAGGTACTAATTTCCCACAACCCAATGGGCAGTTTTTCCATGCGGCCAACGGTTTAGTGCAGGGCCCACAAGGGATGCCGCTGGTATCTCCCATGCCACAGACTTTCATGACGGGAATCCCTACAAAGCCACTTCTCCCAACTGAATCTTGGAAGACTGGATTGTTTGGTTGCATGGAAGACCCCACAAATGGTAAACAATTTTCAATCTCCTTATTTCATGCACTTAAGCACATACAGACAAAGGAACGTTCTATTCTTTTACACAAGTAAAAGTTTCCATGTGATTTACTAGCTAGTGCAAACTTTCAGCTCTCATCACAGCATGCTTCCCCTGCCTGACATTCGGACAGATTGCGGAGATTGTAGACTCTGGACAAACTAGTAAGTAATACATAGATAAGAAAACAAATGAAAATGCTTACACTTCATAGCAGTTTTGTCCTTTCTGAATTTTCTTTACTTTCAGAAAAATCTTTTATTTAACTCTCTCTCTCTCTCCTTGTCTATCCTTTTGTGTACTATAGCTTGTACCACTAGCGGCTTGATCTATGGGGCGATATTCTTTGTCCTAATGCCTTGCATAATGTCATGCACCTATCGTACAAAGTTGAGGAGCCAGTATGGGCTAATTGAATCACCGGCACCCGACTGGGTAATCCACTGCTTTTGTGAATGATGTGCTCTCTGTCAAGAATATCGAGAGCTTCACCTAAGAGGCCTTGACCCTTCAATTGGTACTTCTACTTTCAACCTTATTTTATTTCTTTTTTCTCACCATAATTATTAAGTTGATAGGTCAATTGTATTATGGTCCTTATCTATGAAATCATGAACAGAACCATTCTTTTTTTGGGTTTCGCTATTATACTTGTCGTAGTTCTGATTGATATGGATTGTTCTTCATTGCCAGGATGGCAAGGAAATCAGGCTTTAAAACAGAACATACAGCTGCAACAAGCTACTATGCTCCCTCCAATTCACCAAACCATGATGGGATGATTAATTTGCCAGAAACTAAGTGTTTACATTGTGCTTCTCTCTAAATTTTGTTCTGTCTTTTTTACTTTATAGATCTTTGTTTGTATATTGCTGTGTTCCTCTATAATTTGTAATACCCCAATGGGAAAGAGGAAAAAGTAACCAACACTGTTAAATGTTCAAATGTTTCTAGTATTTTCATCGTGATGAACTAATTTTATTGCAACGGAACTTTCATGGCTCATCAGATGGCAACATTAATTCCCTTATTGAGGTTTGATAACGGTAGCAAGGCTAGTTTTAACCAAGTACTTTAATTAGGTTCACATTCCACCGGTAAACTTTACCTTATACATGATACTATATCCACTTATGAGGATAATTTTGATCTCTTTCCTCGTAGGAATTGTCTTGTGGTAACTAATACTCCCTCCGTTTCAATTTATGTGAAACTATGCGCACGAAGTTTAAGAAAAAAGAGAAGACCTTTGAACTCGTGGCGTAAAAAGTAGCACATATATTTTGTATGGCTATAAAAACATTGCATGACGGTAAATTGTTTCCAAATATGGAAAGAGGTCATTCTTTTTTGGCAGAGACTAAAAAGGAAATAAATTCACATAAATTAAAACGGAGGCAATAATACCATTGTTTATAATTCACTATAACTCTCAGCCGATGGGGTGATGCACCTGCCAAACATTGTGGTGAAAGATGGAAAGAGATCATTTTACATAATTACTGTCAGATCAATTCCCGTTTATTCTGTAATGAAAAAAGGAACACGTTCCCCAGTATCAGGCGACACCCTATGACCAAAAGTTACCAACTCAGGGCAATGACCTCCATCCCACTACAGACACCTAAAATGCCAGATCATATTGGTTCACCCTAATACTTCAGTGGTTTAAGCCGGATCATATTGGTTCACCCCAACACTTCAGTGGTTTAACGATCTTGCATCTAAGATAAACGGGACTAAGCAAGCTGCCAACACCATCGGATGTAAAGAGTTCAAATTGGAGCTTTCCACCTTAGAGAGAAGCCTCCTGATCCGTACGTCCAATGAACTAACTTCTCCACACCACCTGTTGGCTCCAAAGCCATGATGGTTCATTTCTTCATTATATTATATATTCTTTTGGTAGTTTACTCTTGAGAACAAGCTTGTTGCTTTATGGCTTTTAATCATTTGTATCGATTTAAACACTAAGCCTACCTCAACAAAAAAATTGTTTAATGTTATAGGACAAAGCAAAAGAAAGATGCTCGGCTTTAATTCCATAAAAAGTCACAGAAATTGTTCTTTGTAAAAACTTATAAAGATGCCCCTATAAATTGATCGAGCTAAGATTTTTGAAAGAAACATCTCTGAAACAGATTTTATAACTTAGACAAACGTTCAAGAATACACGAGCTTGTAACAATTAATACAAGATACATGGGCAATGCATGTATTTAGTGGCAAGCTGAACAAAATAGAGCAAACTTGTACATTTAATCCTCTAGCAAATGGAGGTCACCAGCCCAACCACAAGCCTTCTTGATCATCCATTGAAACCGTCAAGGCAAGTAGAATTATAAAAACCTAGATGTTTATCGTAGCATCCCACAGTCGAAGCAACCCATTGCGTCCACCACTACAAATCCTTTTCCTTTCAAGGTCAGAGGCCACACATCGTACCTGAAGATAAAAGATGATGGGATCAAAACTTGGAGAAAATGTTACATTATTTAATACTGCAGCTAATCTTTTGCAAAGCAGCAGGGCAAGGCAAGAAATTTTTTAGAAAAGAAAAACTAACAGGAAAACTGGAATAGTGGAGACTGAAGTTGTCATTTCTGACAGGGCAAGGCTAGATTTGGTCAACTGTGCAAACAAGGCACATGATGGAAGCAAAATGATTTTGGCAAAACACAAGCCCGTAACCTTCTTTTACTAAACAAAGAAGCACCCTTCTCCAAGGAGACCCCCATCTGACCTCTTTCAAAATCAACTGAAGCCTTATGAAAGAGAAGATGCAGGATACGAAATACAGGTCTAGTACTTTACTAAGCCACCAGACGTATCCTGCATCTTCTCTTTCATAAGAGAGGAAGAAAAGGAATCAGATGTATGCCCTTACAAGTCGTACCATACACTATGAAGGAAACGATTGCTAGAGTTGAGGAAAGAAGACCCATCCCCCCGCCCCCAAACCCAAATGCAGCATAAGAGAAAGAGCAGGGTGCAATGAAGAAATCATTATTTTAAAGAACCAGTTGGGTTAAAGATATATCTGCATGTAATAGAGTAAGAGTGATCACAGGTCAAAGTGAAGCTTACATAGTGCCATATGATAAAGTGAATAAGTACAGGGTACTGAACTACTGATCAATCTAATATTTCACGAGCATAAGTAATCATACATTGAGACTTGAGTACATATGTTGAACTGATGAAGAAAGTGAAATTATCAATATTCTTGAGATTATTTGGCCAAAGAAGATGGGTGCAAAGTTTAGTTGTTCAAAATGTTTCTAAACTGTTTATTCTCATCGCATTTCAGAGGTCACCACAGCAAACATACATGTTACTGTAATTCTCATTTACAGTAAAGAAATTAATCATCTGTATTATTTGCTCCTATTCATTTTCAAAGATCACAATGCAACCACCCCCAAGTATCATTCTATCATGTGCGAAAGTTCAGTTGTTCAAAAGCTCTGTAACTTGTTCATTCCCATCGCATGTCATGTCTTTGCTACCACAGCGATCATATTCATTTTCAAAGATCACCATGCAACAACCCCCAAGTACCCTTCTTTCATAGAAAGAGTATCTAAACAAGTCAAGGATTACAAGTCCCAGCAACCTACATGAAGGGCATACGAGATTACATGGATCAAAAGAAAAAGAACAGCATGCTTAGCTGGTGATTAATATCACTAGCTAGCAGCTCTTGTGGCTGAGAAGTCAAGAATTGGACTCTTGCTTTCCTAGTAAGGCTTAATAGTGAAAAAACCTGAACCCCGTTCTCTCTTATAGAAGGGACTTAATGATGCAAAAACACACAAATTTATTGATGTGTTGGTGACATAAAAAGGTTCTGGATTGGTACAAAAAACATACCATTACAGCTGTTTTCTGAGGTGTTCTGTAGAGCTGCCATCCAGCAATCTTTGAACCAGCACTAGAGAAGCCACCTAGTCTCTCTTGAGGACGGTGAAAGAGGGACATTGAATTATCGGCTGCCCCTACCCCTAACCAGTGTTCCCCGGCATCAATGGACAATATTGAAGCAGTATGGATAGTGACATTCTTAATGCACTTTATGCCACCTACATACAAAATAAAAAGCTTTAGTTAGTCAATCAACCAGTTCATCGTCCACTCATCCCTGTGGACAAGAAGAAAGTTCACTAATGTCAACCCTTATCAACAATCACACCAAACCTCAACTTTCCAGCAAAACATGAAGCATATTGTTCATAAAATAATGTGTGATTGTGTTACTTGACAAATTCTAAAACTAATAGCACATCTGACAATCAATATTAACAATGGCATCCAGAAAAGAAGTAAAACCCCATCCCTGTACAGAGGACTCTAAGGTCAGGTTGCTCAAAGGGACATGTAAAATCTGATGTGTTAACCATGACACTTCACAATCAGTTCCAATTCATGGAGCAAGAGTTCTCGGGGAGCTCTGGGTACATCGAAATATCAAACTTGTGGCATGACAACAACAACAACAACAATCTAGTAAAATCCCACTAGTGGGGTCTGAGGAGGGTAGTGTATACGCAGACCTTACCCTACCTCTAAGGGGTAGAGAGGCTGTTTCTGAAAGACCCTCGGCTCAAGAGAACACAAAGACAAAAGCAGACTACTAGTATCACCACAGAAATCATAAGAAAAATAGGAACAACATGAAATCCAGAAGAAAGATGCAAAGCAAAACCGATAGCTAGTAAATAGGTCCTGCACTAAAAATAGTAAGACACAACATTGTCACTAGTTATCTTAGACAAAAATCATATCAGACTAGTCTCACAAAGGTATTAATAAGGCAAGACTCAACTACCTCCTAATCTATAACCTTAATACTCGACTTCCACAACTTCATATCAAGTGTCATGTCCTCGGAAATCTGAAGCCTCGTTATATCATGCCTGATCACCTCTTCCCAATACTTCTTAGGCCACTCTCTACCTCTTCTCGTTCCCTCCACAACTAGCTGCTCACACCTCCTTACTGGAGCGTCTGGGCTTCTCCTCTGAACATGCCCGAACCATCTAAGTCTCGCTTCCCGCATCTTGTCATCAATGGGAGCCACGTGCACCTTCTCTCGAATATCATCATTCCTAATCTTATCCATCCTAGTGTACCCGCACATCTACCTCAACATCCTCATTTCTGCTACTTTCATCTTCTGGATATGTGAGTTCTTAACAAGCCAACACTCAGCCCCATACATCATGGCCGGTCTAACCATCGCTTTACAGAACTTACCTTTGAGTATCGGTGGCACTCTCTCGTCACACAGGACTCCAGATGCTAACCTCCACTTCATCCATCCTACCTCAATACGATGTGTGACATCCTCGTCGATCTCCACTCCCCCCGGGATAACCGACCCAAGGTACTTGAAGCTGCCTCTACTCGGGATGACCTGTGATTCAAGCCTCACATCCACGCCCACTTCCCTCGGGTCAACGCTGAACTTACACTCCAGGTATTCCGTCTTCGTCCTGCTCAACTTGAAACCCTTAGACTCAAGAGTTTGTCTCCGAACCTCCAGCCTCTCGTTAAGACCGGCTCACGACTCATCAATCAGAACTATGTCATCGGCGAATAGCAGGCACCATGGCACCTCCCCTTGAATATGGTGCGTTAACGTGTCCATCACCAAGGCGAATAAGAACGGACTGAGTGCAGAACTTTGGTGTAACCCCATTACAACCGGAAAATGGTCAAAGTCGCCTCCTACTGTCCTAACCCGAGTCTTAGCCCCATCGTACATGTCCTTAATCGCCATAATGTACGAGACCGACACACCTTTTGCCTCCAAACATCTCCAGAGAACTTCTCTAGGAACCTTGTCATACGATTTTTCTAGGTCAATAAACACCATGTGGCATGACAAGACAACATTAAATTGATGATAGCCTTTTGTTGTTCTGATAAGAAAAAATTCATCATGGGTTGATTAAGAATTATATTATGAATTCAAATTCTTTATACTTGTACATGGTATTCATTGACCTTGAGAAGGCTTATGACAAAATCCCAAGGGAGGTGCTATGGAGATGTTTGGAGGTTAGCGGAGTATCGATAGCGTACATTAGGGTGATTAAGGACATGTACGAAGACTCGGGTAAGGACTGCGGGAGGAGACTCGGAACATTTACTTGTGGAGATGGGGTTGCATCAGGGATCAGCCCTTAGCCCATTTTTGTTTGCCCTAGCGTTGATGTGCTGACACGACACATACTGAAAATGTTGGTTTAGGTTTAGTCAACAATGGCATGCCAATTGGAAGAGTTGGTGTGGATACTAGGAGGAAACTTCCTCCTTTGATGTCACCAATGACATCAAGAGGAGGTCTTTACCTCTATAAATAGATGCACTCCTTCATTTGTAGAAACCATCCCAAAGAAAGAACAATCAACAAAGGATGGAACTTGGAGGATGTGCGTGGATTGTAGAGCAATCAACAAGATTACGGTAAAGTATCGCCACCCTAATCCTCGTCTTGATGACATGTTGGATCAATTACATGGATCCAAAATCTTTTCTAAAATTGATCTAAAAAGTGGTCACCATCAGATTCAAATGAATCCTGGAGATGAATGGAAAACTGCTTTTAAGACCAAATATGGGCTTTATGAGTGGTTAGTTATGTCTTTCGGCTTGACTAATGCACCTAGCACTTTCATGAGATTAATGAATCATGTTTTTAAGGATTTTCATGAAAAATTTGTTGTGGGGTACTTCGATGATATCTTGGTCTTTTCTAACACTTTAGAAGAGCATGTAGAACACCTAAAACAAGTTTTTGAAGTTCTTCGAAAGCAATTTTTATTTGCTAATCTAAAAATGTGCACTTTTTATGTGGATCGTGTGATTTTCTTGGGTTTTGTAGTTAGTTCTAAAGGAGTTGAGGTTGATGAAGAGAAAATGAAAGCAATAATAGAATGACCTAAACCTAAAAGTGTAACTGAAGTTAGGAGCTTTCATGGACTTGCTAGTTTTTATAGGAGGTTTGTGAGAGACTTTAGCACCATTGCTTCTCCTTTAACTGAAGTTATTAAAAAGGATAAGATTTTTAAATGGGAAAAAAACAAGATGATGCTTTTAACTTGTTGAAAGAAAAGTTATATTCTGCTCCGTTGTTATTAATCTATGTTGCTCGAACTCTCCAAAAATGTGGCAGGATACGTGTCGGATCCTCCAAAAGTAGTGCATTTTTAAAGGATCCGACACGGGTGCAGCTACATTTTGGAGAGTTCGCGTAACATAGGTTACAATTGCCTGATTTTTCTAAATCTTTTGAAATAGAATGTGATACTTCTGGCAAAGGAATAGGTGTTGTTTTGATGTAAGATTCTAAGCCTATTGCCTACTTTAGTAAGAAGTTGAGTGGAGTCACATTGAACTATTCCACTTATGACAAAGAGCTATATGCTTTGGTAAGGGCTTTAGCCACATGGCAACATTACTTGTGGCCAAGAGAGTTTGTCATTAAAACTGACCATAAATCCTTGAAATACTTGAAGAGTCAAGGTAAGCTTAGTATAAGACATGCTAAGTAGGTTGAATTCATTGAAACTTTTCCTTATGTAATTTCTTACAAACAAGGGAAAGAGAATGTTGTTGCTGATGCACTTTCAAGAAGGTATGTCTTAATTTCTACCCTGACTTCCAAATTGATGGGTTTTGATCAAATCAAGGAACTTTATGCTAATGATGTTGATTTTGGCAAATTTTTTGCAGATTGTAAGTTAGGTCCTTTTGAGAGGTTTAACCTCCAAGATGGGTTTCTCTTTAAGGAAAATAAGTTGTGTATCCCTAATTGCTCTTTACGTGAAGTATTTGTACGGGAAGCACACTGAGGAGGACTTATGGGACACTTTGGAGTCCCAAAGACATTAGACATACTTCCTGAAAATTTCTTTTGGCCTGGAATGAGAAAAGACGTTGAAAGAATGTGCACACGGTGTTTGGAATGTAAACAAGCTAAATCTAAAAGTGTTACCACATGGTCTTTACACGCCATTACCTGTTCCTACTTCACCTTGGATTGATATTTCTACGGATTTTGTATCAGGTCTGCCTAGAACAAGGTATGGTAAGGATAGTATATTTGTTGTGGTAGATAGGTTCTCCAAAATGGCTCGTTTTATTGCTTATTTAAAGACTAATGACGCTTCACATGTTGCTGATCTTTTTTGTAAAAAAGGTTGTCAAATTGCATGGTATACCTAGAACTATTATTAGTGATAGAGATGCTAAGTTTTTGAGCCACTTTGGCGTGTATTTTGGGGGAAGTTAGGCACTAAATTGTTGTTTTTATTTCTTGTCACCCACAAACTGATGGACAAACTGAAGTAGTTAATAGAATCTTAGGAAACATGTTGAGGGTTGTTTTGAAAGGTAAATTAACTTCATGGGAAGATCACTTGCCTATGATTGAATTTGCTTACAATAGAACAATCCATTCTTCTACGGGTATGTCTCCTTTTGAGGTTGTTTATAGCTTTAATCCCTTTACTCCACTTGATTTATTACCATTACCTACTAATGATATTGCTAATCTTGATGGTAGGACAAAGACTGAAATGATGAAAAAAATTCATGAGCAAACAAGGTTTGCAATTGAGAAGAAAAATAAGCAAACTTCCTTGAGAAAGAATAAGGGTCGAAAACAAGTTATTTTTAAACCTGGAGATTTAGTTTGGGTTCACTTTAAAAAGGAGAGATTTCCTTCCAAAAGGAAGTCAAAGCTGCATCCTAGAGGAGATGGTCCATTTCAAGTCCTTGAAAGGATTGGAGACAATGCTTACAAGCTGGACCTTCCTGGTGAGTTTCAAGTTAGTGCTACATTCAATGTTGCTGACTTGTCTTTGTTTGACGTAGGATCGAATCCTTTTCAAGAAGAGGGAAATGATAGCATCACTGATAAGGATAGAGTTTTGGAGGCTCCAAGAAGGCCATTTACAAGATCTCAAGCTAAAGAATTGCAGACTAAGGTTGCTGGACTTCAATGGCAAATAAAGAAGCTTCTAACTATAGAGGAAGAGCTCAAGCCCAAAGGAGAAGAATTGTCTAAGTTTTACAATTATTTGGTGGCTCAAATTGAAGTCCAAGAGAAGGAAGATTGGGTCACTCAAATCAGCCCTTGTCCACCAATAGGGCTCAAAATGACCTTAAAAGAGGTCCAAAAGGGGGTGTTTCAAAAGGAGCCCAATTGGAGTCCAAACCAATGGCCCAAACTAGTTGTTTTAAGGCCCAAATCTGCCCCAAAGGGTCTTGGCCGCCCCCACCTAATTTTAATGACTTTTCTTACTCTTTAGCAACCACCCTACCTAATTGTAATGACTTTGTATGCCTTAGCAACCACCCTACCTAATTTTAAGGACTTTTATGCCTTAGTACTCCTATAAATAGGGAGTTCTTCTCATTCATAAGACACTACATTATTGATTAAGTATATCACCTTTGAGAGTTCCATTGAACTTTTGTTACTTGTGCTTTGAGATTTATCTTTCAACCTTTACTAGTACATAGTTCAAGGTAGTAATATTACTTCTCTTTTATGATATCTTTGGTTCCTTTGTGGTATTCTTAGAAGGCGATTAATACTAGTTATTAATTGTTTTCTCAAGTTACTAGTAAAGCGATCAAGATCCGAATCTATTGTTTTGATTTGCTTTTTAAGTAAAGGCGTTTGATTTCTTCCATAAATCAAGACGTTGTTACTTTGATCTTGTCAAGACTATAGAACTTGCGTTCAAAAACTTAGCATCTCTATGACTAATAATAGTTCTAGGTATACCATGCAATTTGACAACCTCTTTTACAAAAAGATCAGCAACATGTGAAGCGTTATTAGTCTTTAAATAAGGAATAAAACGAGCCATTTTGGAGAACCTATCTACCACAACAAATATACTATCCTTACCATACCTTGTTCTAGGCAGACCTGACACAAAATCCGTAGAAATATCAATCCAAGGTGAAGTAGGAACAGGTAATGGCGTGTAAAGACCATGTGGTAACACTTTTAGATTTAGCTTGTTTACATTCCAAACACCGTGTGCACATTCTTTCAACGTCTTTTCTCATTCCAGGCCAAAAGAAATTTTCAGGAAGTATGTCTAATGTCTTTGGGACTCCAAAGTGTCCCATAAGTCCTCCTCAGTGTGCTTCCCGTACAAATACTTCACGTAAAGAGCAATTAGGGATACACAACTTATTTTCCTTAAAGAGAAACCCATCTTGGAGGTTAAACCTCTCAAAAGGACCTAACTTACAATCTGCAAAAATTTTGCCAAAATCAACATCATTAGCATAAAGTTCCTTGATTTGATCAAAACCCATCAATTTAGAAGTCAGGGTAGAAATTAAGACATACCTTCTTGAAAGTCTTTCCCTTGTTTGTAAGAAATTACATAAGGAAAAGTTTCAATGAATTCAACCCACTTAGCATGTCTTATACTAAGCTTACCTTGACTCTTCAAGTATTTCAAGGATTTATGGTCAGTTTTAATGACAAACTCTCTTGGCCACAAGTAATGTTGCCATGTGGCTAAAGCCCTTACCAAAGCATATAGCTCTTTGTCATAAGTGGAATAGTTCAATGTGGCTCCACTCAACTTCTTACTAAAGTAGGCAATAGGTTTAGAATCTTACATCAAAACAACACCTATTCCTTTGCCAGAAGTATCACATTCTATTTCAAAAGATTTAGAAAAATCAGGCAATTGTAACAACGGAGCAGAACATAACTTTTCTTTCAACAAGTTAAAAGCATCATCTTGTTCTTTTCCCCATTTAAAAATCTTATCCTTTTTAATAACTTCAGTTAAAGGAGAAGCAATGGTACTAAAGTCTCTCACAAACCTCCTATAAAAACTAGCAAGTCCATGAAAACTCCTAACTTCAGTTACACTCTTAGGTTTAGGCCATTCTTTTATTGCTTTGATTTTCTCTTCATCAACCTCAACTCCTTTAGAACTAACTACAAAACCCAAGAAAATCACACGATCCACATAAAAAGTACACTTTTTAAGATTAGCAAATAAAAATTGCTTTCTAAGAACTTCAAAAACTTGTTTTAGGTGTTCTACATGCTCTTCTAAAGTGTTAGAAAAGACCAAGATATCATCGAAGTACACCACAACAAATTTTCCATGAAAATCCTTAAAAACATGATTCATTAATCTCATGAAAGTGCTAGGTGCATTAGTCAAGCCGAAAGGCATAACTAACCACTCATAAAGCCCATATTTGGTCTTAAAAGCAGTTTTCCATTCATCTCCAGGATTCATTCGAATCTGATGGTAACCACTTTTTAGATCAATTTTAGAAAAGATTTTGGATCCATGTAATTGATCCAACATGTCATCAAGACGAGGAATAGGGTGGCGATACTTTACCGTAATCTTGTTGATTGCTCTATAATCCACGCACATCCTCCAAGTTCCATCCTTTTTTGGTACCAATAGGACGGGAACAGAGCAAGGGCTGATGCTCAATCTCACAAAGCCTTTCTCAAACAACTCCTCAACTTGCCTTTGAAGTTCTTTGTCTCTTCTGGATTACTCCTATAGGCTGGCCTATTTGGGATTTGTGATCCAGGCACAAAATCAATTTGATGCTCAATGTCACGTAAAGGTGGCAATCCATAGGGAATATCTTCTGGAAAGTCATCTTCAAAATCATGCAAAAGAGAAGAAATACTACTTGGCAAAGAAGAAGTTAGCAACTCGGAATTAATCAAAGTTTCTTTATAAGTAAGTAGTATTATGGGCAACCCCTCTTTTCTTGCATTTAAACACTCTTTGGATTTTATATAGAAACTGTCTTTTTTTCTTTCCTTAGCCTCTATCTTCTAACCAAGACTGTCTATTTTTTCATTCGAACCACTTTTTATCTCTTTTCTCAAATTGTTGCACTCTCTCTCTTTCTTTCGGCCATCTTTCCTTTTTTCTAATTCTTGGCCTCCTTTCTTTTCTTTTTCCTCAAGCTCACTTTTTATTCCTCCCTTGGTTTTCCCATAATCTCTTTTGATCTTCAAACACTTGAGAAGGAGATAAAGGTGTGTTAGCGTAAACGTAAAAGAAAGAACACAAGATTTAACGTGGTTCGGATCAAAATAATCCTACGTCCACCAGAGACCAATTGTCTTTTATTATTAACAAAGGAAGGGGAAATTACCCAATTACACATAAGAGAATCTCTCTTAACTCTCTACTCACTATAATGTATTGTATTATTTTTTTGGGATGGTTTCTACAAATGAAGGAGTGCATCTATTTATAGAGGTAAAGACCTCCTCTTGATGTCATTGGTGATCAAACTACCTTCTCTTGATGTCATGGGTGACATCAAAGGAGGAAGCTTCCTCCTAGTATTCACACCAACTCTTTCCACCAACTTTTCCAATTGGCATGCCATTGTTGACTAAACATAAACCAACATTTTCAATCTCCACCTTGGTTTGCGTTTCGAGCGTGCATGTGAACAACACTGGCCAAAACTTCTAAGCTTACTGGGCAACCCCGTTGTAAGAAAGAAGAAGAATCAAACCATTGTTGAACATACCACCTCCACCTAACAACTGTTCTCTTCGAAGTTGCATTAGTTAATGCACACCCCCGCCAAGTCCTTGCAGTGTGCAAACTTAGCGAGCGAGACTATCTTGGTCAACATGTCTACAACATTATCGTCTGTGATAACCTTCGCGACCTTGATAGTTCCCTCTTCAACATCTCGAATAAAATGAAATCTGACATCAATGTGTTTAGTGCGCTCATGAAATCTCTGATTTTTCATTAGATGAATAACACTCTGACTATCATATCTAAGAGTTGATTCCAGCTGAACCAAACTCAATTCTGCTACTAAACCTTTCAACCAGATAGCTTCCTTCACCGCCTCTGCGGCTGCCATGTATTCTGCTTCTGTTGTAGACAAAGCGACAATCGACTGTGTAGTTGACTTCCAACCTTTCGACTGTCGATTGTCGCTTTGTCTACAACAGAAGCAGAATACATGGCAGCCGCAGAGGCGGTGAAGGAAGCTATCTGGTTGAAAGGTTTAGTAGCAGAATTGAGTTTGGTTCAGCTGGAATCAACTCTTAGATATGATAGTCAGAGTGTTATTCATCTAATGAAAAATCAGAGATTTCATGAGCGCACTAAACACATTGATGTCAGATTTCATTTTATTCGAGATGTTGAAGAGGAACTATCAAGGTCGCGAAGGTTATCACAGACGATAATGTTGTAGACATGTTGACCAAGATAGTCTCGCTCGCTAAGTTTGCACACTGCAAGGACTTGGCGGGGGTGTGCATTAACTAATGCAACTTCGAAGAGAACAGTTGTTAGGTGGAGGTGGTATGTTCAACAATGGTTTGATTCTTCTTCTTTCTTACAACGGGGTTGCCCAGTAAGCTTAGAAGTTTTGGCCAGTGTTGTTCACATGCACGCTCGAAACGCAAACCAAGGTGGAGATTGAAAATGTTGGTTTATGTTTAGTCAACAATGGCATGCCAATTGGAAAAGTTGGTGGAAAGAGTTGGTGTGAATACTAGGAGGAAGCTTCCTCCTTTGATGTCACCCATGACATCAAGAGAAGGTAGTTTGATCACCAATGACATCAAGAGGAGGTCTTTACCTCTATAAATAGATGCACTCCTTCATTTGTAGAAACCATCCCAAAAAAAAAATAATACAATACATTATAGTGAGTAGAGAGTTAAGAGAGATTCTCTTATGTGTAATTGGGTAATTTCCCCTTCCTTTGTTAATAATAAAAGACAATTGGTCTCTGGTGGACGTAGGATTATTTTGATCCGAACCACGTATGTTCTTTTACGTTTACGCTAACACATATAAGGGAGGGTGCCATGGTGTATGTTATTTGCTGATGACATAGTACTGATTGACGAGACACGAGGCGGTGTTACGCTAGGTTGGAAGTTTGGAGACAGACGCTGGAGTCTAAAGGTTTCAAGTTGAGTAGATCGAAAACTGAATACTTGAAGTGCAAGTTCAATGATGAGGAGCATGAAGAAGAAGTGGAAGTAAAGATTGATACTCAAGTGATTCCCAAAAGAGATAGTTTCAAGTATCTTGGGTCTATACTCCAAGACAACGGGGAGATTGACGTGTATGTTACTCACCGCATTAGAGCTGGTTGGATGAGATGGAGGCTAACTTCGGGGGTTTTATGCGATAAGAATGTGCCGCCTAGACTTAAGGGCAGATTCTACAAGGTGGTGGTTAGACCGTCTATGTTGTATGGAGCTGAGTGTTGGCCCGTCAAGAAGTCCCATGTCTAGAAGATGATTGTAGTTGAAATGAGTATGTTGAGATAGATGTGTGGACATACCAGAAAAGACAAGATTAGGAATGAAGTTATTAGGGACAAGGTGGGAGTGACATTCGTGGAAGCCAAGTTGCGGGAATCGAGGCTGCAATGGTTTGGGCATGTGAGGAGGAGAGACATAGATGCCCCGGTCAGGAGGTGTGAGAGGTTGACCATGGCGGGCTTGAGGAAGGGCAGGGGTAGGCCAAAAGTATTGGGGAGAGGTGATTAGGCAGGACATGTCGGTGCTTCACCTAACCGAGGACATGACTAGCGATAGGAAGACATGGAGGTCGAGGATTAAGATGGTGGGTTGACAGATAGTTGTGAGTTTCTCCTAGGTTTACCAGTAGTACTAGTAATATTCTTGTTATTGGTTGAAAGATACTTCCTTCTAGTTTGTTATTATATTTGGTACTTAGCAACCACGTCCATTGTTTTTGACTATTGTTACTGAAAATTGTTGTCCCCTGA
This sequence comes from Nicotiana sylvestris, assembly GCF_000393655.2. NCBI lineage: Eukaryota > Viridiplantae > Streptophyta > Magnoliopsida > Solanales > Solanaceae > Nicotiana > Nicotiana sylvestris. The sequence goes on from NC_091059.1 coordinate 203,260,188, forward strand.
TTGTTACTATTTGATGCTACTTTTTCATTATCATCTTTTGTCTCCCTCTTCTTTCTTTCTTCCCCCTCTTCTTCTTCTTCTTGGACAGAGAGTTACGATTCTTTTGATAATAAAGAAAAGAAAAGGCTAGGTCCAGTTGTACAATCATTAATATTACAGTGGAAAAATCTCACATTTGAAAGAGACATGCCATTAATTACTTACAACATATTAGCATCTAATACAGAAGTACAGAACAACGAATAAACCAGCTAAAGCGTAACTCACAATGCAAAAAGCGATGGGCGATCTGTCTGAACAATTTGATTTTCCAAAAGCCATCAGGGAGTCAGATGTTTTTTACAAGTATTTAGGAAGAAGGGAAAAATAGAGTCACTATGACGAAATAAACTACAATGGATGGATTCACATGCAATTCAACATTTTCTCTGTTACGGGACACTGCAAATCGCCAATTGTACATTAAGCCAGGGATAGAGCGAATCATGCAGAGGAATTAAAAAATCAACTTACCATCATCATTTTCCCAGAACCTCAGGAGACCATCGCTTGAACCTAAAAATATATTTTTGCCACGCATTAGGACGTACTATTCAAGATTTTACAATCAACAACACTGATGAAAAATAATAATTCCCTGAGAAACAATAAAAGGAAATTCACAAATAGAATACTGCTTTATTTACTGGTCATGACCTGTTATTATCCCTTTATCTGATGAAGAATACTCCACACATAGAATTGGACCAGCATGGCAAGCTAGCACTGCATCACATTGTCCTCTAGAAACAGACCAGATTCGTGCCGTCCAATCATCACTACCTGTTATCACCGTGTCTCCCACCATTCTAATTGATCTGTTTCAAACTACACGTTCAATTAATCATCATAGAGACGTGGCATAAAAGGAAAAAGATAAAAACTCTTAACCTTCTCTGACCTTATCCATTTCGTATGTCCCATAAGCTTGTGCATTTGCCTCCCAGCACGAACGTCCCAAATGTTCGCAACCCTTTAAACGGAAATACACTGCAGTCAGGCTTGTGCTAATACAATAACGGGTCATTTGATTCACGGATTAGTTATGCAAGGATTATAATGTAGGGATTGTTATGTGGAGAATAATGTTGCATGGATTGCCATGTGGTGAATAATGATAAATTCAAGTCCTACTTTAATCCTTCTTTTTAGATGCTCCTATCCACGTATTGCTAATACACATATCCTTATTCCACATTCTATAATATATAAAAGTAATACACAGATTCCAGCATAAGTTATTACATTATTAGTAATGCTCGTTTGATTCTCAATTTGAACTCCATATAAATTTTGAATACAAGAAATAAAACACTATGTTAGTCCTGTGGAGATTACTATAGTAACACAGAGTTCTATACCAGGTGCAGAATTTTATACGTAGATTAGTTTTCCTTATCCCTCAAAATTAATGACCCCTAAGTATAACATTTTTAGTTACAAAATGCAGTTTTTACATGATGTCTCAGATGAGCATAATGAACAGCTCGTTTAAAATACAGCTGATAGAAGTGACATACGCATCTCTGCCTGCAGCAGCTAAGACTCCCGTAGAGTCGTCATACTCCATGCAAAGAACAGCGCCGGAGCAGCGGCCTACCGTAGCAACACAAGTATCTGTTCTTACATCCCACATCTTTACAGTCCCATCATGGGCAGCTGTAAGGACTCGTTCACCTGAAAGCATGCGCACATAGCTGACCTACAAAAAGAGATAATGATTTGGCACAATGATGAGATCACCAGAAGGGTTATATTACGTGACATCTACACGTTGTACACTGAAATAATAAATGTAAGTGGACATCTTAATGAGCTGCTTAAGAAGAAATAAGCAAAAATTGTTGTTAGAAAGTGAAATGAAAAATCAAAGCCCATCAAACAACTTAGTTTCCTGCTTACTCTTCCTTAATGTTTAAATTATATACTACATTCTGCACTTGCTCATTGCGTTTAAGTCACCAAAATAAAACAACTTGCCAAAAGGCAAGCAAACAAACTGCCACATCAAAGAGACATTCTCTACTGGATATCGAACAAATGGATAAGAGTAAATCCAACATGAAGAGATTGAATGAAACCTGTGCATTGTGGCCCTTCAACTCTTCAAGTAGTTGAGTTGTTTGTTTATCCCATACAAGAATAGAATGGTCATCGGATCCTGATACAACCTTCCCTCGGTCAGAACTTATTGCCCTTACAGTCCTAGAAAGAAAACAGATGAAAAAATTATAGAAAACAGGAAGAGAATACATTTAACTTAAAATGGTGGAAAATGAAAGAGATGATGCCACTTATATGTCAGTTGAAAGCAATAAGCTAATTACCAGCAATGAGAAGAAGAAAGTGCATATGATTTACCTTGTGTGCCCTTTCAGAGTAGCCCTAAGTTCAGCACCACGAAGGCTAGGATCCCAGATCTTAACCTGCAAAATTTTGCCAGAGCAATAACTAATACGGCCAGAACAAGATCACAAACACTTGAATATGCTACTGCTGCTCTCTATCTCTAGAAGATAATCATGTCATACAGCAGGTAACTCATCTATTTATTGACTTGTTTCTCTTCAATGTTAGTTTTCCCATGTTGCTAAGAGAACATTAAATGCATGTAATTCTAGCGTGAGGGTAGTACCAATTGGTTTGATAATAGAATATAGACAGTGTGTCCGCACGCATCGTGTGTGAGTTGTGGGGGGTGGGGGGGCTATGCAGAAGGAATGGAGATCATTATCATCACATTATGGCTTACTATCAAACCAACTAGTTGGAGTCAGCTCTATGTGTCACTGTATCTGTTCTATCGGGTCCATATCATTCCAATATTCATAAAGAGAAATTAGGAGTTTGCTAAAACTAGAAATTCGTTATCTCATAACTAAATAAAGAAAGTATTGGATCTTACAGCATAAGGAACAAATTGAACCACGACAAAGGTAATCATAAGCAACCATCCAGACTCAATAACTCTTATTATATCTTTACCGTACAGTCTGTGCTTCCACTAATAAAGAAACCGGCATCCTCTCGGTCACCAACTAAATCCCACACTTCTCTTTTCGTCACACAATGTAGAGCGGTAACTGCCCCATTATGACCCCTTAGAGTACGGATGCTGGTTTGCAGTTTCTTTTGTCCAGCTGCTGACAGATCTTGTTTTCGAGGAGTCCCATTCTCGCTTGAATCTGAAATTAGTAGACAAACAGATCTCAGCAAGCAACATTGAGGAAACATATTAGGTAAAACAGAATAAAAACTACATGCCTAAAGTGCTATTATCAGAGGTCCACTTGCCAACGCGACTGAAAGACTTGGCTCTTATTGATGTATCCCTGGTGAACATGCTCTGTACCCAGCTTCTTCCGATACCAGATGCTTCAGCAGGTTGTTGAGCATCATCAGATGCATCCTGTGCTCGTGGGGACGGCAATCCCAAGGTAGTTGCGGATTGTAACTTAACTGAGTGGATTCCCCAGTAACCAACAAACATATGCCGGACATGTGACAAATATCCACGGAGTTTTATCTGACAAAAAAAATTAGAAAAGTAACAAATTAAGAAAGGAAGTTCAGCAACATGGAAGTTCATTATTCAATCTTTTAGGACCCTTTCCTTTTCTCCTTTTTTTCCTTTCCTCGAAGATTAACTTGTTCTAAACATGGTGTCAAGTGCTTTGAGCAATAAACATGTTTAAAGCATGCAAATGCTACCAATTTTTACTAATATGGACTACAAGGCTGTAAATGGACAATGGAAAATGATGTAGTCCAGAAGGTCAGCATAAAGTAGAGCACATCATCTTCCACAGCTAAAACATACTTCAATGATTCTCATAATGCACGTAAAAATAACATAATAATCAGTGTGACAACAAGTGATTAATAGTAAGTGTTAACTATGACAAATAATCTATAGGTTAAAATCAAATGAAAAGTTAGACAAATAATTCATAGGTTAAAATCAAATGAAAAGACAAAAAACTATGTCAGTCCAGTCACAGGACTCCTGAATTCTGGATGTGATGTCCAGGATAAAAGGGAGCTAACTAGCCTGTCTGTTGTTTTTTATAGTTGGCTGGTATTTAAAACGATAATGTTTTACGTCCAAACACCACCAGATAGGTAGTCACAGAGATCCAAACAAGTAATTTAGGACAGAACGGCAAAATATGAAAGGGGTTATATGTTGAATATAAGAATGGTTTAGAGTGGAGATACGCCACAAAATAAGCATGGGCCTTCAACAAGGCAGATTGGTCACTGCAGGAAATGGAGGCGTGGAATATATTATCGGTTTCTCCTTTTATAGTTAGCAATGAGGGACTCAATGTAGTAAAGAGCATTCAGCAATTCACTTGGAATTTCTAGATTTATTAGCGGCTTGATGTTTTTATATAGCGATAATAGGTGTATAATTTGATAACAGCAAACCATGTGAGATAGATTAACACAACTATAGCAAGAAACAGATAGAAATATCATAGGCAACCTTTCATTTTAACAAGCCATAGCAAACATTAACAAGGTAAAACTACAGAAACGCCTCTACAACGTTACAGCAAAAAGGAGAGAGGAGGATTGGTGGCATAAGGAAGAGTCTAATGTAACTCACAATGTGCTTATACCCAATGTTATTTTTCCCAGCTATTGTTTCAATCATGTACCATGCATCAGTGTCATGAAGTCCAAGGCCAGCCTTCAGAAAAACAAGGGAAGAGAAACCAATATTCAGAAGAGTAATTATCATCCCAAAGGCAACAGATGTGTGACAAAGAAAACGGGTGGAACAACTTTCTCCTTTCCAATGAGGGGTAATCTGTACCATGTGAGTAGCCACAACAATGAGCTGTGTTGTCACCAATGTAGCATAATTGGTTGACCTGACACAAAGAGAACATAGATATGAATATGATTGAAAATCTGTGTATAATTGAAAATGGCAGCACAAACAAGGCTTAGAGACTTGTTAAGGACGGCGATGCGAAGCCCATGGGACTGCATTGCATGTGGGGGAGTAGTGTGTAAGCAAGGGTTAATCCTTTTAAAAGTATTATACCACTCAAACATAGGGTTGGAAAATGTCTCCATGAGTTTCATGTTATGTGCTGAAACCACAAAAATGTACTTTAACACATAAGAATGTACACCAAGAAAAATGCAACCATAGCTGATCTCTAAGATGCAATTCAGTTAATGACGAGCTGTATTTTTTGTAATCTACATGTCGCATTCTAGCTTCAGTAATTCATTTAGAGAAATCAAATTGACAATCCAAGTAACTGTAATTGGAAAGGAAGACAAGGTAAGGCTTGTTAATATACCAAAATGAGATATTTCAGATAACATGGGTGTAATAACCTTAACACAGAAAAATAAATCGCTTACTTGCTAGAATAACGGTCCAGTAGACAATCAAAGTATCCTTCCCAGAAACTGCAAAATGAAGGTGGAGATGTCAGTCGAAACCTCACGCGGATTCCTCAAGCAAGAAAAACAACTTTGAAAGACAATCAAAGAATATATGAACCTCCTCTTAGTTCCGCATAATTACCAGCACACAATTCATAAAGACACCCTTGTGGTAGAGGCATAGTGATTACTAGGAAAAAGGACAAAGTTCTCCCTTTAACCATTGTGATAGGTTTAATAGCTCAAAATCCCAATTATTAGTTCGGAGAAACTTATGGAAGCTAAATTTTAAATCCAATCAATAAAAGCTAGTTGCGATGATTGAAATAAATTTTAAGCTGAATATCCTAAAGAAAATATGAAGGAAAGAGCTTGGAAATTCAAACATTTTTGTAGGGGTAAATTCCAGAAAGAATACTTTGACGAGAAATAAGTCATTGGGCTGTTGAACAGAATGCAACCACACCGGAATGATGGTACAAATCCTCCAGCTTTTCATACTTTTTGAGAACTTCCAGCTACTAGGCCCTTCTCCACATAAATATCAGGCTTTTGTTTGCGACAGGGTTCGAACCCGTGACAGCGCCTAACCCACACAACACACGTCACACTCTCACCACAAGACCAAACCCAAGGGGCCTGTGATTGGTCATATATTGAAATGTATGATCTTATTGTTACCTTAATTGTTCCGTGTAATTTAACATGACACCAGAAAAACAGACATCAACTTATGACGTATTTTTTGAGAGATCAACTTATGATGTATTAGGTGACAGAAACACACCGTAGCTCCTCCCAGATAGAAAGAGAACGAAGATGTCGCTGAACATAGTCTGAGACATTGTTCATATCCTTCTTGTACATTTCTGCAGAAACTTCCAGGGCATCTCTGACGGTTGCCATGTCATTCCTAGATGTAGCACGACTAATTGCTGTTTTCAGCTGCAATTGTATGAGAGTATATGTTAGGCAAGTTGAGTCCATGAAATCATGAAAATCCCTGTTGAGCTCTTGGCCAACTTGTTAAAAGAGGGAATACTGAGGCTTGTAGCTTGTGATGTTTCTAGTGACAGGTAAGGAGTCTGGCAATAAAAAGGTCATCTCAGAAGGAAAAACCGAAGAAATTGTCAGCAGTATCACTCAAAAGTAGGAATTACAATTTGCAAAATAAGTCACTTTGCGAAGATAATTATTTTGTCATCAAAGTATACTGATGATTTTCCCAAACGAAGGAGTAGTCTGCAAAAGCTCATTTGCTTTCTTCTCCCCTTTCTTTTGATGTATGTGTGTGTGTTTGGGGTTGGGGTTGGGGGGGGGGGTCTCAATAAGTTCAATCAAATGAATAACATGCAGTTAAAGTGTCAATTTACCAGTTCTTTCACTGCAATAAACTGCTCCTCTGACAATTGACAGTTCAAACCCTATGAATGTGTTGAGAGGGGGGGCAGGAGTCAGTGCACAAAACAAGTCAAACTGATTGCATAACAATGCTTATTTGAAGCTACGTACTGAATGAATGTGCTCTCTTATACATTCAACGAAGCCACTACCGCCAATTCCTTCTGCATCTGACTCAATCAATGCTGATAAGAGAACAAAAAATTTCAGCCAATTATCCAGTTCTTCTTTTGCTAGGACAGTAGGATATAGGTGACACCAGCATTAACCATGAAAGCCAATAATTCTGGGATAATATTGAAAAATACCAAGGATGGTTCCATATTCAAAGGAGGAAAGAGGATCATCAGTTTGTCCCAAATTCACAAGGCGTACCCACAATCCCTGCGTAAAGGAAAAGCAAATGCAGATATGGAATCAAAGGTCTATCTGAGAAGTTTCTTTTCTTTCATCAATAAAGTAAGAGGCATCCACGGGGCCACAAGAGTGCAGGCACATGTACAGAGCAGACAAAAGATACCTAGATCCTTTTCGAGCATCGGAATCGGGAAAAAATTGGCAAGAAAGCTAAAAATGATAATCAACTGTATTACCTTACAAGAGATCTCTTTTAAAGCCAATAAATTCCCCATGTAAAGTTGGTGCAAATTTTTGTTGCACCAGACAGAAAGTCAACTAGAACCAAAGACTCAAAAGTTGTTGAAGCACACATCCTTGCCTTGGGATGCCCAGAAAATTAAGAGATAAATAGGGTTGATACACACTATCCATCTACTGGAAACTAAATGGATTTTTAAGTTGCATTGTCAAACTAGAAGAATTGGCTAGTAAGAAATTAAGAACATTTTTTTTACAAGGTATAAGAAATTAAGAACATTAACCGCACATTTAACTTGTCGGCATTTGAAAAAGAGTTATGCCAAAGTCTAACGGAGAATTGATGGCTTGTGGGAACACCATGGGAGATACTGCTAAGCAGAAAACATGGTGGAGAACAGTACCTGCTTGTAATTGGTGAACAATTTGGAAGGAAAAGAACTCAAGACGCTTTAAAGAAAGTAGCAGCCATATCAGAAAATCAAGATGACATGTCTTCTTTTATTTTATTTTTGGTGAAAATGAGATATCATTGAAGAGGCAGAATCTATTAGACATTACTGAATCTGTGTAAGAAGATTAAGGATTACTTTTCCTTTGCTTTTTGAACTCTAAATATTGTTCTCAGCAGTCTTTGTGCTGGAGATTTATAATACCACTGTTACCTTTCTCAAAAAAGAGAGGACAACCTTAGGTATTTATCGATTGGAAACTCGAAGTATTTTTTGAGAAACATTAAAAGACCACTAGGAAACTAGAGAAGCTACAAATACTAGAAAGTTCAGATAGCATCATTTATTAGGAAATGCTATGTAAAATAAAAGAATAAATAACACTACTATTTGCAACTCCTAAGAAATCCAGAAAACACACAATATGATCAAAGTTATGTGACGACCATGAGTATTTGGTCTCTCCAGAAGAATGTATAGACTTCACCCACCTTGTCAAATAATAAGTGTAGAATCACCTGCCTTAAGCTGTTGTATCGTTGGCTAACAACTGCATATCTTTACTAGTCAAATAAGCTTTTCAAAGTACTGAATCTAATAAAAGATCATGCAATTTAAAGCCAAGCAAGGAACGTATATCCCTAGTGCATTATTTTCAGATCTAATTTAAATACTATTTGGAAGCAAACAAACCAGATCACATGCAACACATCTTTAGTTTTAACGTGAAGAGGGAGCTCTAATATAAGTGGACTTAATAGCACGGCTTCAATTTCTTTTTCTTTTTCGAATTACCAAGAAATCAGCTGTTTCAACTTTGAAACTCAGGGATAATGGGCCTACCCCTCTACCCTTCTCCACTTAAGTCAATAGACTTGGTGCAAAAACCAGGTTTTGAACTTGTGAAGTGCACCTACCACTTATTAACTTTTGCTGTTGAACCAAAGGCCTGGGGGCAGGACAGCTTTAATTCCTTTTTTTAAACCTTTTTGATAATATTTATTCTGTACTTATTTTATACAAACCTTTATCTCTAGTGGAGGATAAGTGGACGAACACCAATACATTACATCACGAGTTCAGGAAGAATCTGTGTATGAAAGATAATAGGAAATCAAATATGATCAAACAGCTAAAAGGCAAGTTCTCTATATGATTGTTTGCTGTTCACTATTACTCTGGCTAATATCAGCTATATGTACATGCCGTAACGATAGGATGGGTACAAACTTACAGTCATGCCGTAACAATAGAATGGGTACATACTTACAGTCATGTAGCTTTCACTCCTCCAGTTCTCTTAATATTAACTTATTATAACAAAAACTACTCACCATCTGAATGAAAGGGCACTGATTATCTACCCAAGAAGATGGAGATGCACAGGTAGGAAAAAGGGGCTTGAACTATTTCCTTTCATATGTAACAAAGTGAAAAGCAAGGAGCAAGACAGCACTAAAAAACAGCCTTTCCTACACTACCGGATTTGAAAGAAACAATGAAACAGACAATGTAAGTGCAAAGCAATGAACAACACAGCTGACAAACCAGCCTTCTCCCCTCTTCCAGATTTGGAAAACAAAAAAACAGATATCATTTTCATCAAATCCTATCAAACAACATTAAAGGACGCATAATTGCTTGTCACAGAAACTAAATAGACATGCCACTATCTTCCTTACCCTACATCCTTTTGTTCCATGATCCAACTTTATAGTAAAAATAATAAGGAATTTAAGGATAAAAACACAGATGTTAATAGCTTCCACTTTAATGAACATCCGATCCATGTGGAACAAGTCAAGATGGAAGTAATATTAAAGGAAAGGCAAGGCAAATTATCAGGAAAGATGAGCTCAAAGCATGAGGAATAATATTGAATTCTAAACTACCCCTTACTGGTAGTGCTTCTGCAATCTTCATTTTAGACGAATCTGATACAGATATACTATACAACTGAAGAGAAAGAATACTATAAAAGGAAGCATCTGATAAAAAAGGATTGGAGGATTTAAGGTTAACAAAATACTTCACCTGAAGCTTAACTTTTATGTCCAAAACCATACGTTCTCTCTCTGCCTGTGAGGAAGGAAAAAAAACCAACTAGGTTGAGAGACACGAAATAGCAAATCACAGAAATCACAAGCAAAATATAGGAAACATACAGCTCGCTCTCTGGGGCTTAGACTTTCGGCCTTTGAATCGTTACCAGCAAGTACTGAAAGTGAACTGATGTAATGGAGGGAATATTAGTTTTAACTATAAAACGCAGAATTACAATAACATCCAGATAAATACCCGCATAAAACATAAGACATACCTAGGAGTATGCCTTCCAGAATATTCAAGCGCTCCACTTGCTGCTGCTAGAATCTGCTTCCTCTTTTCCTCTTGCTCTTCTGTTCTGACATTTGCAGGAAACCTGTCATAACAGTATTTGGCACCTGATCCTAATTTTTTGGAGGAAAGGAGAATTTACATCAGTGGTGTATCCATCCTAACAATCATATGTTCATCAGACATGATTCAGCCGCAACACGATAATAAGAAAAGATACCTGAAATTCCCACACCAGGATCAGATATAGTTATAATCTCTGCCTCTGCCATAAGTGAAGGAAGAACTGAAAGAGGATTTTGACCCCTGCCAATTGCATCTTGCAACTTATCTAGGAGATTATAATTGTTTTCGTCAGAACCAAGACCTCTCTCCAAATAATCCAAGAAACCCTGGGAATCTAAAAACTGACTTATCTGTTGGAAAAATACAAAAAAAAAAAAAAAAAATGAATTTGGTGACACTAGAAGCAATAACCATACAGAAACCACGTGGAAGTATAGGTGTATGTGTGCGTGTGTGCGTAACATACAGATATATAAGAAATAAAGCAGGTGGGTGAGGATAAAACTTTTTCATTACAGGTCGAGCTTCGACAAAGCTCATCATGTTCATCCTTACTAATATCAAACCAATAGGCTTACAAACAAAAAGAAAATGAAAATGAACGTTGGAGTCTCCTTACTTCTCAGTCCTAAGCTAAGTCTTCCCTATCTCGTCAAAATATTAGCCTTCAATGTATTGATGAAATTGTAATGCACAATCAATATTATGTGATTTGCAACTAAAATAAACCGAATCCCATCAATATATATATATATATATATATATATATATATATATATATATATGCGTGTGTGTGTATGTATAGGAACAACAAATAAATATTATCGTCAGAAAATCCATCATACATTCTGGCAGGCCCTCTTTGATATGTTGATACCTGTAAATCTTATAAAGGACCAGATATTTATACTACAAGCAAGTTAAATAATCTGTATGTCTACAAGCACAAGATGGGTACTTCAACATCACCATTGGATCAAGTGGCTGGTTTGTTGACCGAGAGCGCTTCTTCAGAAAAGCCTGAGAGTTGAAGACCTGTGTTGCAGTATTTTCCTGAAATAAAGCAATGTCAAATGTTATATTCAGTTGTACCTTCATATATATATCAATCAATTAGGAGTATAGGCTTCTTACTATGAAATTGCGGTAGCCACTAAGTATTGATGCGAAGAACTTTAAGAATGTAAATCTTCAATGAAACAAAAAAAATAGAGGCTTAATATGTTAGTTTTATATGAAACCGTAACATAGCAATTTCAAGTATCCTCCTTGAGAGACAAACAAAAGCAACCACAGAAACTGTAAAACGGCACATAAGAATCACCTAATTTGGAGGTCGTGTTCTTGTCCCCATGGTCTGTTGCCACCTCGTGGGTACTGATCTGAGACATTTCCTTGAGTAGCCTTCATTTGGTCTATTCCAACAACATTTGGATATAACAACTTCATAATCTCACCACGCAGTAAACTATATTCTGGCTCTGGTATGGGAGGAATCTCCTCAGTTGTGGTAATGCGATTATGCTCAAGGTCCACAATAACTACCTAAAACATCAAAGGAAGCACAAATCAAAAAGTTGGATAAATGGTAAATTATGTAAGAAGCACTAATGCAGCTGCAAGATTCAACATGATACTGAAGCAGACTCTAATTCACCACTGTTCAGTAGGTACACCTTCATCTGTTTGAAAAGAAAGTACACCCTATTTAATGGCCAAGAAAACAGTATGGGGCCAAACCTAGGAACCAACCGCAGCCTTCAAAACTCGGGTAAAAGAGCCCGCCCCTCTACTCTTCTCCACTTAAAAACCAGGCTTAGTTCGTATGGAACAGGAGTCGAACCTATGACCTAAATCACAAGTCCCTCAACATTTCCTACTTGAACTAAGCCCTAGGCTTGGTAAGTGAACTCTTATTTAACCACTTATAGCACATGCATCATTCACCTTCAAAGAAAGATAACACACTTAGAATTCTTTTTCCTGATAAAGTAATGAAATTTTATTTATAAAGGGCACAAATTATCCGTATATAAGTATATGCCAAAAAGAAGAAATAACACAATTGACTTTAATGTCCAAGAGTATCATTTATCCTGTTAATGTGGTACCTCACTTGGAGGAGCTGGCTGATATTATGTTCTGCACCACAGGATCATTTCCTACTACCTACTTAGGTCTGCCTTTGGGTGCTAGACACAGGGCAACTGATATTTGGATTGAAAAGTTTGAGAAAAGATTGGCATCATGTCAGCAACAGTACCTTTCTTTTGGGGGTAGATTAACACTCATCAGTAGTGTTTTGGATAGTATACCTACCTATTTTATGTCCCTATTCCCAATCTCAGTCAAAGTGCAAAAACAACTAGACAAAGGGTGTGTTTGGTATAACGGAAAATGTTTTCCGTGGAAAATGTTTTCCAAGAAAATGTTTTCTTGGAAAACAAGTAGTAATCTTATTCATTTTCCGGTGTTTGGTACGCAAATTAAGGAAAATGATTTCTCAAGAGTATTCATAAATAATTTAGATATAATAAACATGAAGTCATAAACTTTCAAACCAACAACCTTCCGTTCCCACAAATTTCATAAACTTTCGAACCGCTGAACTTTCAAAATCGCGGAATTTCGAACCCATAAACTTTATAATTTCTAAACTCGTAACCTTCCAAACACATAAACCTCTGAACTCATAATTTTGGAACTTGTAATATTTTGAGCCTTTAAACCGATAAATAAAAAAAGTAAAACTGAAAAATATATTTAAATTTTTTTTTTTTTGGGGGGGGGGGGGGGGGGGGGGGTGGCAGTAAAACAAAAAAAAACAGAAATTTAAATTACAAAAAAAAAGGTAAAAAAAAATTTTGTGCACTCGGGGGGTTGCAGAAAAATGAAAAAACAAAAATTTGAAATTGCAAAAAAAAATTAAGGTAAAAAAAAATATTTTTTTTGCGGGAGGGGTAGTAGGGTGGGTGGTAACAGAAAAACTGAAATTTGAAAAAAAAAAAACCTTTTTTTGGAGAGGGGGTAGGGTTGGTTGGTGAGGGCGGGGAAGGTTGAGAATAAGCTTTGGAAAATGTTTTCCCTTCTTTTGATAAGGAAAACATTTTCCTCTAATTGGAGGAAAATGAATTGATAAGGAAAATGTTTTCCAAAACATTTAAGCCAACCAAACATGGGAAAATTGGAAAACATTTTCCGGAAAATGTTTTCCTTCATACCAAACACACCCAAACTCAGAAGATCTTTTCTATGGGAGGGTAACAGTAAAGAGCATAAGTTTCACTTAGTCAAATGGTCCAAAGTTATAATGCCCAAAACACTTGGGGGCCTTGGAGTTAAAGATCTGGCACTTCACAACAAAAGCATGCTTATGAAATGGCACTGGAGGTATAACCAGGAGGAAGCTGGGTTCTGGAAAGAAATCATCCAAGCAAAGTATGGGACTTCTGGTCACTGGTGCACTAATATGGTTAGAACAACATATGGAACTGGGCTGTGGAAGAATATCATGAAACTTTGGGAGGATTTCTCAAGAAACACGTCACTGCAAGTGGGAAATGGTGCACACATCCAATTTTGGAAGGACAATTGGTTGGGGAACACTACACTAAAGGAGGTCTACCCAAGAATATTCCTAATTGCAACCAATCCAGACTGTACTATTGCTCAAAACAGGGAGGACAATACATGGAATCTAAACCTAAGAAGGGATCTTAATGATTGGGAGATAGAAGATCTGACTTCACTTTTTGGAAGCCTGCATAACATCATAGTCGCCATCCAGGGAAGAGACAGGCTTAAATGGGGCAACAACAAAGAGGGCACTTACTCCGTCAAAGCAGGCTACTCCCACTTGAGCTCCAATAAAGAAATGATTGATCAATGGCCTTGGAAATTAATCTTGAGAACTAAGCTGCCACCAAAAATTATCTGTTTTAGCTGGATCACTCTAAAGGGCTCTTGCTTAATTAATCATTTGTTTCTTCATTGCTCAGTTGCAACAGACATGTGGAACATGTTCCTAGCTCTTTTTGGTGTACATTGGTCTATACCATGCAATGTCAGGGAGGCTTTTGTGAGTTGGTGCTCATGGAAAGTTGATAAAAGCATCAAAAGGATCTGGGCTATGGTTCCTGCTTGTATTTTGTGGTGTATATGGACCGAAAGGAATCAGAGATGCTTTGATGGGGTCTCAGCTGCCAATCATTCGCTTAAAGCCAAATGTTTAGTTAGTCTTTTTAGTTGGGTTAATCTTACCCCAGTTATAACCCTGAATCCTTTTTGGAATTTATCAGCTCATTAGTCTTATGATAGATCCTTGGTTGATATTTTTGGGCTGATACTTTCTGTTTGTTTGTAACATCTGCATCTTCTTGATGCCTTTTGTTAATAAAATTCACTTACTCATCAAAAAAAAAAAAAAAAATGACTTTAACAACCTACTAAAGTGGCTTCAAGGCTAGATTAGCTGGAGTAGCTAATTATTTCTATCAGTACTATCCAGATTGATTATGTTTCTTGTGTATATATCTCTAGAGGAAGAGTCCAATCTAAAATCCATCATATCCGTTTATCCTATATCATAAGGTCTATTGTGGTGCGTCGATCCGCAGAGCTCTTAGTGACTCTTTTAACCATAGTTCCCCGCCAAGATAAGGCTGTCAAATTTTAGAATCACCCTCGAGGGAACTAGATGTGTGTTCTGGACCTGATACTCACTGTATGTCTTTGAGAAAGGGCACATGCAGAAACCACTCATTTTCTCTTTGTGAACACTTCGGCATAGATCAGCAGAATGAAACTATTAGTTTATCAGATATGTTGTCAACGTTTTTTCCTCTTTTAAGAAAGATTTTGTCAATGTTTGAAGAACTTATGTGTGTAACTACAACAAGACAGCCTGAGATCAAGTTAATCCAGTAAGAAGCTAAAGATGGAGCTCCAAAAGGCATGAGTACAAAAACTGTGATAAGTGATAACAGCAATCAGCATCATGACGAACCAACAGGTGACATCAAATTTATTCTAGAAATGGCCTTAATATTGCGCCATCAAAATCAAGAAATTTCTTCATTCTATAACACTGATGAAATGCCAAAAATACCTACCCTACCACACAGAGAAATACAACCTAATAAAAAGACAAGTGAGTTTAGGAGTATGTTAGAAGAAAGTCGTTTAGAATTACCAAGCAATAATTCCTACCTAGTACCTATAAAGCTTGGATCTGCTTCGACCTTGCTCATACTGGCTCAGGCTTGGCATATCTGAGCGCAAGCAAAACTTTAGTAAAGTAACTCCAGCATGGAAACTAGCTGGATTCACACTATACCACTAAGCCAACCAATAATTTCCCCGACAATGTCTCACATATTCATATGCAATAAACTCATCAAACTACCATTACTATCCAAGCAGATATTTTTTTAAAATGAACTATCCAAGCAGACATTGCTTCAGAGATTTCTATGCCAGACCTTAAAATCTCATGAGACACTTCCTCTTTTACTTAAAAATGAAGAAAAAAAAACATCGAAGAACAATGCCATCTTTATATGAAACTAAATACAGGTAGCACTTTCTTGGTGCTGGTTCATAAGTAGAATTACTTTACTATCAAGAAAATAGGTAGCACATTTACCACTATATATCATCAACATTGACGACCGTTTAATCTAAAAATGATAACTCAAGTTATCTCATTATTAAATGAAAAAATAAGGAGAGCTAAGTGTCTAAGTTAGCTTATAAGCATTATGTGAACTTACACCATCCATCGTAAGCCCATAGGTATCCACGCCAGAGTGAAGGCCCATCATGTAAGGCGTAGGAGCATCAATATAGTCTACTCCACTGAAAAACAGCAATGGAATGTAGACATGCTTCAGCACAACAAACATCAGCAAATCAGATGACAGTCCATGGAAACCTCAAAACATAATAAAGCCCCTGTAGCATAGGGCATAGTAAATGTACATACATACACATTAATAAACATATATATGTATTGACGTACATAAATACACACCTATACACATATAATTTCAGAAAATGCACATGGGAACATATATATATATATATATATATATATATATATATGTGTGTGTGTGTGTGTGTGTGTGTGTGTGTGTGTGTGTGTGTAAATTGAAAATGAAATCACAAGCCATAGATCCCAAAAATATTCAATAAACCAGTAAAAAACTCACCTGCCACCGAAATGGATAAATTAAATGGCATATGGCTTCTGAAACAAGTGTTAACAGAGAATACCTGCAAAATCAGTTAATTAGAAATTAGGAAACATGAGTTCCAATAGTATACAATCAGCTACAAAAGGTTAGTTGCTTGGGTGTATTTGCAAAACCTTAAAAGCCAGAACTGAGAAGACCACTAAACAGAGAAGCTGAAAGAAAGTTGAATCCAATAACAACTATCTTGAAGCACCTAAAGTAACCAATTAAGGGGCTTTTTAGCACTAAAAAATTGAGGACTAGGGACATAGAATCTAAAATCTTGGAAGCTTATTGCAGCATATAATACTTTGCATCTCCAAAAGTTTTTAAGAAATACATCAGCTCTGCTTTCCTGCTCCAAAGTTTTCAGCTTTATTGCACACACAATTACATTTTCTTAATAAGGTTATAGAAACAAGTTATAAGCCTGCTTCATTTTCGGGAACGCCAGATTTAACAATTCACAGAGTTATTAATCTTTTTCCATTAGTGACATTACCAACATTTTCAATATAAAGTTGTTAAAAGATACTGCTCAATCAACAGAATAAACAACTGCAAGCTATATGAAGTAGGCTTTGCTAATATTAATGATTATGCCCTTTCTAGGCACAAGATAAAACAATTCTCACATCATGTATGTATCAATAGAAAGAACTGTGTCAGAATTAGAGCTGACTATCTAATTCTTTTTTATATAAGTAATCACATTTTATAAATGGTATAACAGCATTATGACAGTGCGCTAAAAAGTACAAAGTGTCCCCCAATCATAACATGGAATCTACATCCTACCAAGGCCATGTTGCACCAAAAAGCTAGAAAAGAGCTAGGTGTCTAATTCATTAAGCTGCTAAGATAGAACCAAACTCGGCAGAGGCTTCAGTGCACATGTCATTTAAAATGTAAGTTATGCACAAGAAACAGGAGAGGATACCAACAGCACTATATATAAATAGAAGAAATTAAACAAATTTACTTATGTTTCTTCCACGAGCTAAAGAGCAATTAGGAAATACATGTTCGATCGAAGCAAAATCCTTCTCTCAAGCAAAACAGCTGTAAATAACTGGATTACATTGTCCACATCCAAACACTGAAGCAAAGGCTGAAATGATATCTGTCATCAAGTGAAACATAGTCAATCCTTTATTGAATTTGAATCAACCATCGAGTGAGACACCTTAACAGGCGAAACTGTCAAGAAGACAAATGCGCGTAAACATACATCGGCATGAGGAAGGCCCTCCTTTGGTGGAACTTCAACAGAGAGCAGGCTGTTCTCAATAGCAAATAGCACCCTATCCTTTCCAGGTGTAGGCAAAGGTACATTGGAGACTGAATATGCTATAACATCCCACAATGGCTTGCTGAAATGTTTGCAGAGCTGACAACATTAGTGCACATGATGATAAAATGGAAATTCCGCTTTCATTTGAAGTATAAAATCTTAAAATTAGGAAAAAACAAAATGCAAAAAACCACTTTCCGTTACTAACCATATATTTACTGGAGTCGGGTATGAATCAGAAGCTATATAATTATTATTCTAAATCATGTGTTTTTGCACATGCAAGAAAAGGAAAAATACAATCCTTGAAGGTAGAGAAAGGGGGAGGAAAATAGGTGGACCCAAGAAAAGAACTATTTTGTGCTCTCTCCGCTCACTTCCTCTTTCAAGTGTGAAACCAAAGAAGGTAGAGAAAGTTTACCCAATCCCCTTCCTTTCCTTCCTTCCTCTAGTTGACAAGCATAGGGTAAATACGGACTTCTGATCTTCTCTTTAAAATGTAACCTCACGAAACAGTAGAAGATTTCCTAAAGAAACACTTTCGCCCCTTTGGCTTGACATGCTAACAAGTTATATATTATCTCCACAAAACGAGGAACAATTTTTTTATCGCAATTCACATCTGACCCGACCATAAGTTATTGGAGCAATTAACACTTGCTTTACTGGTAACATTTCCTGTCAGTCTTTATACTGGTATCACGGTGGAAAAATTGAGGTGTTGAAGATAGGAAAGTGATTCAAACTACTCTCAAGCTACTAAGATCGGGAACTGGTCACTCAGGGAGAACAGAGAAGATGTTGTCCTAGTTTAAGGCGGGAATATTGGTGAAAAATAATCTTTAGGCCAGCTTATTCTTCATTCATAGGAAACAAATTGCTGACTCGCTGGGAGACCTAAATATAAGGTATACATTTTCATCATTAATAATCAATGTGCAATATATCTGTCAATTACTGATTACCATCATAACCAGCAAAGCTTTTTAATCCATACCTGCTTCCAGAGGAGGAAAAACAAAGCACAAAAATCTCCTCCAGTGCATCTCGAAGGATTCCAAAACTGGGAGAACGTGAGACAAGACAGATGCATTTGTCAGCATATGAATTTGCAGGAATGCGGTAAGCTTCAGCAATATCCTCGCAAACAGGATCCCGAAATGCGATGCAGCTGACGTAGATCTTTGACCCATCACCCTCTGTAACCAGTATCACTCGCTAGTCACAACCCAATAAAGGAAAGAAAGCGGAAAGACTAAACTGGCAACAGCAGAAGGCAAAGAAAAAGAGACTAATCTTCCTTTCAATAAGATGACCTTAAAACAATAGTTGAACTAAATCACTTTCATTAGTAATAAGGACATAATGTTTTTTATGACGATGGTGTGCGAGCCAGCTTGCGCACACCTCGACTATTCCACCGGTATCTGCCACCTCCCGCCAGCACAGGTGCCAGATAAATCTGTCCACCGGCCTTAGGTAGATGGGAAGAAATAACCTAGTGTTTTTTTACTCTGCTGGGATTTGAACCTAAGGCCTTGTGGTTCTCCTCCCACTAGGCCAGACCCTTGGGTGCAATAAGGACATAATGTTTTATCAGAAGATCAACAATAAAGCTGCAAATCCCTACCAAACCAAGTATAAGTATGTTGAAGGGATTTTTATACAGTCGATTTCATCCAAAAAATCAAGTGAAGATACTATATGAAAGCTAGTAGCGTACCAGTCAAAACAATAGGATAACTCCTGGGAAAAGTAGATGGATCATTTGAATCAAAACCCGACCCGTAGAATTCCACACCAGCTGGTAGAACACACTGCATTCCAAGTAATGCTAAAATAACTTGTACTGCAAGAAATAAATATCCTAAACATTAAATGCAAAGTAAAGGGGAAATAGAGTACTTACAGTAGGGAGTTGAGGGGGAGGGGGAGGGTAGAGAGTGTGATTGGAAGGAGGGTACTGATCAAGAAGAGAAGGCAAATACATAACCCCTGAGCCATGGTACCCTCTGTTCCCATCCAAGGTCCGAATCTCTGGCCCGATACCACATACTACGAAGTACTCGAAGATCCGAGCCATTAAACGGATCCCAATGCCTTTCTCCTTCAGATGAGAAAATGTTCAAGATTATGCATCAACTCCGATCTGATAACGGTTGATACATTGGAATCGTTTGATTTGAAGTTGTCAATTTTCCAGTCAAAATCTTGAACAAGAAGAAGAATGTTGAACACCACAATTGTTTTGTTTCGCTGTTGTTGGCCTGACCCCTATTGGTCCCAGAGAGCGAATTCGACTCAAATCTTGGGGGGTCAAGACTCGAGATTTGTTAAGTATGTGGCCCTCTCAACCCTATATAGTTTTTGCATTTGTACCGACTAACCAGTACGCGTCTACCTTATTTTACCGCGTTGAATGGGCTATTATTTAAATACTATTAGTTTAATTTAACCTAAAGAATTTTTTACACTATGACCTCCAATATGTAAAAATTATTTTTATATAATATTTAAGTTAAAATCTATACATATTTGAGTGTTTGTTACTCCATTTTTTACATTTTTATCCTATTATTATTTTTATTTAATCACGTATAACTAATTTATCTCTAATTTTCTCAAATAGCCTTTTTCGAGCCCACTTTTTCTATTTTGTCCTTCTTTAGAAAGTTTTGCAAATGTAACATACTTCACGGACGAAAGAATGAAAAAAAAATGCTATTTGGAAACTTTATCCTTAACTATTGGTTTAAAATTTTATGACTGGTAGTGTAATTTGTTCTACAACTTTAATTAGTGATCTAATGTTTTGTCTACAAATACAAGAGAGTAGAAACTGGTCTAAGTTTAGTTAGAAAGGATAAAAATCAAGTAAGTAACTTACTACTGGAATCAAATATTAGAAGGAAACAAATTAAGAAGTATCAAAACGCAATCACTGTGGATTCAATTGTTTCTTTTACTGAAACCAACATAGAGAAACTGCAGACCTGTGGTTATTGGCATGGCCATTTTCAAAACAAATTTTGTAGTCAGCATACCTGCAACCAAGCCAACAAAATCATCCAATGTTCGACTCATTAGTAATCCACAAGTCTACTCAGTACTCATTGTCACTGGCTTTGAGTTCTAGTATCTGATGTAGAATTGCAGATATGCAGAATGAATCAGGTAGGAAAAACACTGCATAAAATGCAGCACACTCTCGTGTCCCAACAGCAAGAAGCCAAGAAATCAGGAACCACCAAAACATAGCTAACCAAAAGTTGTTGCTTGTCAGTATATACACAACACTCGCAAAATAGTACATACTCGTTTGGCAGTTCAAGAGATTTTCTATTCTAATGCCTACAAAATGGCAGGAGAATGCAATATCTGATATCTACATTTAGGGTGTGTTTGGTATGAAGGAAAACATCTTTCGGAAAATGTTTTCTAATTTTCCCATGTTTGGTTCGCTTAAATGTTGTGGAAAACATTTTCCTTATCAATTCATTTTCCTCCAATTGGAGGAAAATGTTTTCATTATCAAGAGAATGGGAAAACATTTTCCAAAGATCCTTCTCAACCTTCCCCACCCTCACCAACCCACCCCACCCCCTCTCCAAAAAAAGGTTTTTTTTTTTTTCAAATTTCAGTTTTTCCGTTACCACCCACCCTACTACCCCTCCATTCCCCTCCCCCTGCCCCATCACCCACCCCTACTCTCCCCCCACCACCACCACCAAAAAAAAAAATTAAATATATTTTTCAGTTTTAATTTTATTATTTATTGGTTTAAAGGCTCAAAATTTTACAAGTTCCAAAATTATGAGTTCGGAGGTTTATGTGTTTTGAAGTTTACGAGTTTAGAAATTATAAAGTTTACGGGTCCGAAATTCCGCGGTTTTGAAAGTTTAGCGGGTTGGAAAGTTTATGAAATTTGTGGGTCCGGAAGGTTGTTAGTTTGAAAGTTTATGGATTCATGTTTATTATATCTAAATTATTTATGAATACTCTTCAGAAGTCATTTTCCTTAATTTGCGTACCAAACACTAGAAAATGAATAAGATTACTACTTGTTTTCCAAGAAAACATTTTCTTGGAAAACATTTTCCACGGAAAACATTTTCCATTATACCTAACACACCCTTAGACTACAAAAGCTCAGACGTTGCATCGCCATTCACCTTTATCTTCAGTATTCAGTATCAACAAGGAGAAAACTACTATTTTCGACGTATCAAACTCACTTAACTAGACATATATCACTGATAGATTGCCTGTAGGGCTTTGTTGGCAAAAAACCTAACATCAACATCCTCGTCCTGATTGAGTTTATTCAAACAAGGCCGGATTCTTTCTTCCACAACCTGCAAAGAGCAATGTTCATATCAGTGGAACGTTGTGTCAGAATTCTATGTTTGCAGGCAATGGTAGAACTACATTGTCACTTACAGATTGATCAACTATAGAAGCAAGAGACGGCAACACCTTTGCCACATTGAACCTGACATTAGGTACCCTGGAATATGCAAGTGTTAGAGCCGAGCCTTAACAAGTATCTTGAATGAATAGGATTTACGCATGAAGAGGTTGATAGTTAACCTGTCTGTTGAAGCAGCAAGTATAACTGGGAAAATTGTGGAAGTAGTAATCTCTAAGCCCACTACAGGGGCAAGAAGAGAAAGTGTGCGAAGTATGTTTATGCGATACTGATAACGTCGGTCATTAACCATGTCCAAAACCTGTAAAGAAGTGTTAGTCAAGTTGTCAAATGAAACAAAAGGCCTGGAATATGAAGTAGACAAGATTGCAAATATTTGACTGCTAAATTATTGCATCAGCAACAAGCGAAAAATCTTGCAGTAAATGACTAGAAAACCTGTGAAATTATATGCTCTAATGCCCATTCTGGACCAAATTTAACTGCGAGGAGCACAAGATTATTAGCTGCTGCAACTCGAACTTGGTGAACCTGCAAGTTGAAAAACAATAAGAAACATGTAAAAACATTATCCCAACTAAACTACAGACCACGACTCTTTCACCAAACAAGTCGTAAACAAGAAAGTTTATTCTTCACAGATGTTTGCCATCTAAATCAGCAGTAGACCTAATTAGAAAAAGAGAGCTTCAGGAATACCTCATCTGTTAACCATTGCATGCAAAGAGCACCAATTTTGTCATTGTAAAAGCTAACACCGAGCTGACTGGCCAATAGAGGGATGAAATTAATTAATGCAACCCGAACTCTCCAGTGTTTAGCCTCTGAAAGTTCATCAATAACTGACAGCAGTGATTGGGAAAGCAGATCAATTCCAATCACCTGTAAGAGAAAAATAAAAAGGGTATAGGTGGTGAGATTCAGACCATGCAAAGTAGTTTGAATACAGATTATAGATGGCTTACCTGGTTCACTTGATCAATCTTACTAATAATGTTCACACGAATTTGAGTGGACTCATCCTTTAGAAGAGTGAGGAATATTGGGAGAAGCTGCTCAACAGTTTGATCCTGCAATAAGAAGTACAGAAACAATAAGTTCCTCTTCGCGATATGATTGACTAAAAGCAGACTCAGACTTCCCAAAGCAAGTTAGGAGTATATTCACGAATTGCTTTGGCACGCAGCTCAAAAAGAAAGAGAGATATATATGCTACACAATCCAAAGTCAAACTAAAAGCCACACAGGCCGTGAGACCTAAGTAAAGCATAAGCTGCTTAAAATCTGATCAGAGAGGAATTTATAACTCTTTCCAACAAAACTGAGAGCTGATTTTCAAGAGACTGAGAGAAGTGAAATAAGTACAAGAGTTACAGCAGAATGTGGTGCCTTATCGAGCAAAATACTAAAGCATATTAGGAGGACAATTTTCTTGATCAGAAACCATATTGAGACACATTAACATAACTAGAGACTCGTATGGAGAAAAGGTAAGCAAAAGGTTTTCTAAAAACAAAAGAAAAAAGAACAAAGCAGACATCATTTATGTTTATACTGAACCACCATGGGAAAGAACATGTTACACCAGGACAACAATCAGGAAAAAATTGATGATAGTTCTTAGTGCACGTACTGTGGTATTGAGAAACTATAGGCTAATATTGGCAAGGTTTTATACCTTTCCTAAAATAGGAGACAGTCCCATAATATCTGAAGCCAAAGCAAAACGAACTTCCTGGGATTGATCTAATGATAGTTACAGATACAAATTTTAAAGATCCTTTGAATGAGTAATAGAAAGTCCACAGAAAAGAATAATGAGAAAGCATACAAACTGAAAAGACCAAGAGATAGAGCATGATAATATAGCAAAAGACGAAACAAGCACCATAAGATTTAAACCTTGACACAAGGCAAGATATGCTGGACTGGAAGCTCAGGGCTCAATATCTGGAAAAACTTGGTGACTTTACCAGCTGCAGCTCTGCGGACGTCAGTTTCATTATCACGAAGTAGACGAACATATGCAGGGACCATCTCCGTCCTTCCAAATTTCACAACTCTCATAAGTTAGTTTTGGACAGAGGACACTTGACTAAAAGTTAAAACAAAAAGAGAGAGAACTAAAAAGTATAAAAGGAAAAGATTGGAGAAATGATCTTAACAGCATTTCAGTTCACAAATAACCAAATACCTGGTAGCATCTGGTCCAACTGTCTCACATAGTTCACAAAGTTGATCTGCAACCGTGTAACGAACTTGCCAAGAATCATCCTGTTAATGCAGATAAGCAGGTAATTTAAATAAGTTCTGGCCGCCAGTATCCAAGTGTAAACTGATAGAGCAAATTAGTGTTTGATCAAGGGAAAACACCATATCCATTTATATGCAAAGTTAATAAAATATAGTACATACATATAACAACAAGTCAATAAAAAAGTCATGTTGCAGATGTTTAGTTTAATTGAACCTGTGATAAACTAATTATGACAGGGAGAATCTCTGCTAGACAAACTTGTTGCACCAATAGCTTCCCTAAAACTGCACAATTCTTGACAGCCAATAGACGGACAGAATCTTGATCTGAATAGAACAAACACCCAATTTAGTCACAATGATTTTAAATAGAATAAACCAAATCTAGATCAACACTGAGATAGTGCCAACTATTGACTACTAGCAGACTTTCCGATATGAGAGCAAATCTAAAATAGAACAACTAAGGCTTGTCATCAGCACATAAAAATTGATCAGACTTTTTGGTACTTCTTTCCAGAATTATTTGAAGCTACCTTGAAGATCACTCCTCTTTCTGAACGAAAATTTGCACTCCCAAACTTGCATCAATATGCTCTTTATGCTTGTTTGACCTAGAATAGGGTGAGGATGAAGAGATAAATTGTATGCCTTGACTAAATTACATGCAATTTACTCTTTAGTTAACTTAGAAAGAGGGTTACAGCAACATCCTAATCGTAAATGTTCTTTCCTTAAACCTTCATTCATTTTATCTTATCCTCCAACCTTACAAGTCAATTGAAAATTGATTGATGTAGGCCAACTGCTAGTACCAATTTTCTGATCTAAGGAGAGCCAATATGAAATATGCCTTATTAAGAATTCTCTCAATCAAATTGAAATACACTGTATAATTACTCGTGGTATAAAAGAATCAAAGCCAAGCAGAACCAAAAAGAATCCGCGACCAATAATAATTTTTTATCCAAATAAAAACTACTTTCAGAAAGCAAATAGAATTTGTTAAAAAGAGTAAACCATACCATCCTGAGTCAGATGCTTGAACATTGGCATGATGTAATTCATCAGGTAGGGTTGCTCAACAGTCTCAGCAAACTTTCCAAGATTTTTTGCAGCTGCTTTCCTTACCAAAGGTGTTTCATTGTGGCAAAGTTGGTTGTATAGAGTTCTTAGTTCCTCTCTTAAAGGCTCTGTGGCATTTGGGTAAGCAATGTGAAATAATCCGCATGAAGAACTTTGAGCAGTCCACTCCTTATCAGCCAGTTTCTGATTAGGCAAAACCAGGAAAAGAAGGATCACACATTGAAGATCACCACACTAAGTTACAAACTAATTAATAGATTAAAGGATGAACAAAGAAACTGCTAGCATAATAAAAAGAAGTAACCTAAGAAGAATTAGCTTAAGGAGAACTTCAATCCACATACATAGTTAATTTCAAATTCTTTATTTCTACCCCATCAACTTATGATACCAACTAATGGACATCTTCTCAGACATTCAAATGATCGATTAGGCACTTTTTTGTAGATAAGGTCACAATATATGTCGCACTAACTTAGCTTAATAGGTTGCGTTAACTCCATTGAATCAGAACCTATTATCCTTGAAGTCATATTAGCTTTCAATCTAATGCATCTTTTCAGTAATTTCAAAGCGGAAATAACAAACCAAAAATAAGAAATAACAAGTCAGCGGCAGTTTGATATGCTAAACCTATATGAGATAATGAGAAGCCATTCTTAAAGATTTATGAGAAGTATATTGTTGTTGCAATGAAACATTGTCAAGTGTACTAACCTTCAGCAGTGGAATAAACGATTCGATCAAGTCTGGTTCCCTCATTTGAGATCCTATTTTGCACAATGACTCAACTGCTTTGTCCCTAACACAAGTCTCTCCAACCCTACAGAGACCTTCCAACGGCGGAAGTAAGACAGTAGCATATTCAACTCCTCCCACATATGGAATAAACACTCCCAACTGTTGAGCCATTTTAAGAAGAACTTCCTCATCATACTCGTCATCAAAATTCTCTCTGATATATTGAATGAACTCTGTCCGAGTTCTCTCCACACCAAGCGCACGTGCAATAGTAGACAGTTGTCGCATGGAATTCAATCTAAGATCGCTGTCTTCATTCATCAATTCATCGATTAAAACAACAGCGAGAGACGCAGATTCGTTGCTCATAGACATGGTGTTGCGGAAGCCAAATGTATAGAGTGTGAATAAGTCACAACTACTATACCAAAAATTATGACAACCACCAAATAATAAATAAGACAATAAAGCAATAATAAAGGGAACACCAGAATTTACGAGGTTCGGCTAATTTTGCCTACTCCTCGGACACAACCAAATATTTTATTCCACTCCAAAAATACAAGTGAAATAATACTAAAGAGAGAAGATACAAATGCCTTAAACAGATGAGAAGGCAAATGAGAGGTGTGTTTCAATCCTAAACATTAGGCCTTCTTTTATAGGGGAAAAATCCCCCCAAACTTAACTCCCAACCAATGTGGGACTTTGGCATTTTGCCAAACTTCAACAAATCTCCACCTTGGCAAAATTCCACATTTTCAATTCTCTCTCAATAACAAATTTTGGTTGTGTCTTCATCTTCAATCTTCAGTGTTCAACAATGTTGATCAAATCCAAACAATGTTGAAACTTGACCGCAGTCACCACCTTTGTCAGCATATCAGCAGGATTCTCTGTAGTATGAATTTTCTTCACCGTGACTCCACCTTCTTCTATGATTTCTCGTACGAAATGATACCGAACATCAATGTGCTTCGTCCTTGCATGATAAACTTGGTTCTTCGCTAATTGAATAGCACTTTGACTATCACAAAAAATTGTGATACCTTTTTGTTCAACACCAAGCTCCTTTAGCAATCCTTGAAGCCAAATTGCCTCTTTCACAGCATCTGTAATAGCCATGTACTCTGCCTCTGTTGTAGACAAAGCAACTGTTGACTGCAAAGTAGACTTCCAACTAACTGGTGCCTTTGCAAAAGTAAACACATAACCAGTAGTTGATCTTCGTTTGTCCATATCACCCGCAAAATCTGAGTCACAATATCCAACTACAAACTGATTGTCTTCCTGCTCAAAAACTAACCCGACATCTACAGTATTATGAATATACCGTAGAATCCACTTCACAGCTTGCCAATGCTCCTTCCCTGGATTGTGCATATATCTGCTAATAACTCCAACAGCTTGTGAAATGTCAGGCCTTGTGCAAACCATTGCATACATCAAGCTACCAACAGCATTTGCGTATGGTACCTTTGACATATACTCTCGTTCAGCTTCATCCATTGGCGACATAGTAGTACTTAGCTTAAAATGGGAAGCAAGTGGAGTACTAACTGGCTTAGTCTTGTCATCTATGCCAAAACGTTGAAGTACTCTCTTCAAATATTCCTTTTGAGATAAACAGAGTTTCTTTGAACGTCTATCTCTAATTATCTCCATGCCAAGAATTTTCTTTGCCTCACCCAAATCCTTCATCTCGAACTCCTTCTTCAGTTGAATCTTCAACTTATCAATTTCTTCCGAATTCTTGGAAGCTATCAACATATCATCAACATATAGGAGAAGATATACAAAGGAACCATCTTTAAGCTTGTGCAAATACACACAATGATCGTATTTGCTTCTCTTGTACCCTTGCCGCAACATAAACTCGTCAAATCGCTTGTACCATTGTCTAGAAGATTGTTTCAATCCGTACAACGATTTTTCAAGTTTGCACACCATATTTTCTTTTCCAGCAACTTTGAATCCTTCTGGCTGAGTCATGTAGATTTCCTCCTCCAAGTTTCCATGTAAAAACGCAGTTTTTACATCCATCTGAACTAGTTCCAAATCCAATTGTGCTACCAAAGCCAACATAATTCTAATGGAGGAATGCTTTACAACTGGAGAAAACACTTCATTGTAATCAATTCCCTCCTTTTGAGCATATCCTTTGGCCACCAATCTTGCTTTGTAGCGAACATCTACTTGGTTAGGAAATCCTTCCTTCTTTGCAAATACCCATTTGCACCCAATTGCTTTCTTTCCCTTCGGGAGATTGGCCAATCTCCATGTATGATTCTGATGAAGGGACTGTATTTCATCATTCATGGCAATCCTCCACTTATCTTCTTCTGAACTTTGGACAGCGTCTTTATAAGTAGTAGGAACATCATCAGCTACAATTGAGGTTGCACAAGCAACCGTCTCTATGAGACGAACAGGTTTCGTTATTGTTCTTTTTGGCCTGCTGGTTGCTATTGATTCAAGTTGTTGTTGAGATTCCTGAGTT
The DNA here is from genome assembly GCF_000393655.2 of Nicotiana sylvestris. Classification (NCBI taxonomy): domain Eukaryota; kingdom Viridiplantae; phylum Streptophyta; class Magnoliopsida; order Solanales; family Solanaceae; genus Nicotiana; species Nicotiana sylvestris. The sequence continues at coordinate 203,289,028 of NC_091059.1, forward strand.
GGAATCTCCTCTACTGGCTCTCCTTCCAGAGGGTAATCTTCATTTGTTTCCTCCTCTGCTTCTTGTGTAGGAAAAATAAATTTTCCCTCAAACTCCACCTGCTTAGAAGCACCTTCATTTTGTTTGGTATCTTCTGTTACCTTATTTACCATAGCAAATTCATCAAAGGTAACATCTCTGCTGAATATTACTTTCTTTGTCATAGGGCACCATAAGCGATATCCTTTGACTCCAGAAGTAATTCCCATAAAAATAGCCTTCTTTGCCCTTGGATCCAATTTTGACTCCGTCACATGATAATATGCAGTTGAGCCAAACACGTGCAAAGAGTTATAATCTACAGCAGGTTTTCCATACCATTTTTCAAATGGTGTTTTGCCATCAATAGCAGCAGATGGTAGACGATTAATGAGGTGACATGCATATGTAATTGCCTCAGCCCAAAATTCTTTGCCCAAGCCAGCATTGGACAACATACACCGTACCTTCTCCAGCAAGGTCCGGTTCATACGTTCTGCCACTCCATTCTGTTGTGGTGTATGTCTAACAGTGAAGTGTCGGACGATGCCATCATTTTCACAGACCTTATTGAAATGATCATTTTTGTATTCACCTCCATTGTCTGTGCGAATACACTTGATCCTCCTGCCTGTTTGATTCTCCACCATCGTCTTCCATTTGAGAAAAATTCCCAGCACTTCATCTTTGTTTTTCATTGTATACACCCACACTCTTCGAGAAAAATCATCAACAAAGGTTACAAAATAGTGCTTCCCACCCAATGAAGGTGTTTTGGAAGGACCCCAAACATCAGAGTGTACATAATCCAAAATGCCTTTAGTATTATGGATCGCTGTACCAAATTTAACCCTTGTCTGTTTCCCTTTGACACAATGCTCACAAAACTCCAAGTTGCAAGCCTTTACTCCTTTTAACAATCCTTGATCTGATAGAGTTTTCAAGGATTTTCCTCCAGCATGTCCCAAGCGCATGTGTCATAGCTTGGTTGCTTCTGCCTCTTTGTCGTCACTGGATGTTACTGTCGCTGTCCCAATAACTGTACTGCCACGATAGCGGTACATATTATTATTCTTCCGATTAGCCTTCATTACCACTAGTGCACCGGAGCATACTCTCATCACTCCATTTTCTGCAATGATTTTGAACCCTTTTGATTCTAGGGCTCCCACAGAGATGAGATTCTTCTTCAAATCCGGTACATATCGAACATCTATCAATGTTCTGATCATTCCATCATGGTTCCTTAATCGTATTGAACCAATGCCATATGAGGTAAGAGGGCTGTTATCCGCTGTGTGGATGACTCCATATTCTCCTTCTTGAAATTCCATGAACCAGTCCCTGTTGGGACACATATGATAGCTACAAGCCGAGTCCATCAACCATATGTCTGATGATGTTGATGACTCTGTTGTAACTAATGAGAAGTCTGAATCATCACAATCAGCTACATTTGAATCCATAATGGCCTTTCCATTGTTATGTTTGGCCTTATTCTTCAACTTCGGACAGTCTTTCTTCCAGTGCCCTTTTTCTCGACAAAAGGCACATTCATCTTTGCTGGGTCTGGATCTTGACTTGGATCTTCCCTTCTTTGTCCTCGTTTGATTTTGAGGACGACCCCTCACAAATAGTGCTTCTCCTTCTCCGCCCTTCTGTTTTTCTCGCTTTCTTTGTTCATAGCTGTACAAAGCCGAACAAACTTCTCTGAGAGAAACTTCGTCATTTCCATGGAGTAGAGTAGTTTCAAGGTGCTCGTACTCATCAGGAAGTGACGCCAACAACATCAAGGCCAAGTCACCATCATCATAAGTTGTATCCATATTTTGCAAATCTGTAACCAACTTATTGAAACTGGTGATATGTTCATTCATCGTGGTACCAGGAACATAGGTGAAGTGAAACAGTCTCTTCTTCATGTACAATTTATTTTGACTGTTTTTCTTCAAAAATTTATCCTCCAGTGCTTTCCATAATTTACTTGCAGAAGTTTCCTTTGTGTATGGATATTTCTGCTCTCTAGCAAGGTAGGATCGAATGGTACCGCAAGCAACACGGTTGATAATTCTCCAATCTTCTTCTCCAATAACATCTGGTTTCTTTTCTTCAATGGCCAGATCTAGCCCTTGTTGAAAAAGGACATCTAGAACCTCGCCTTGCCACATCCCAAAATGTCCGGACCCGTCAAATATTTCGACCGCAAATTTCGCATTTGACACAATTCTTGTCATAAGCGAAGATGCCAATGATGACGTATTGTTGACACTTGATGTAGATTCTTCTTGTTTATTGTCTCCCATCTTTGACACAAATATTATTTAATAGCTGACGACACAAATCAAGATTATTTCCTTTCTGGTGTGGAAGATCAGACTAAGCTGCAACCACAGAGCATACTCAGACAGAACCTTGACTCAGTTACCAAGATAAATCTTTTCTGATGTGGAAGATCAGACTATGCTGCAACCACAGAGCATACTTAGACAGTACCTTGGCTCTGATACCAATTGTTGCGGAAGCCAAATGTATAGAGTGTGAATAAGTCACAACTACTATACCAAAAATTATGACAACCACCAAATAATAAATAAGACAATAAAGCAATAATAAAGGGAACACCAGAATTTACGAGGTTCGGCTAATTTTGCCTACTCCTCGGACACAACCAAATATTTTATTCCACTCCAAAAATACAAGTGAAATAATACTAAAGAGAGAAGATACAAATGCCTTAAACAGATGAGAAGGCAAATGAGAGGTGTGTTTCAATCCTAAACATTAGACCTTCTTTTATAGGGGAAAAATCCCCCCCAAACTTAACTCCCAACCAATGTGGGACTTTGGCATTTTGCCAAACTTCAACACATGGTTGCTGCAGTGCCTCTGTGAATATCTCTCTCTGTATATATTCAGGAAAACTCAAATTATTTAAATCATACAAAAATAATCATCCTTTAAAAGAGCAACAAAAAGGATTTTATTCAAGAATGTTTTACCAGAAAGCAATTAATTAACCATTTCTGTAACTAACAGCCGAATGAAGGGAAAAGGGCAAAGGTGGGGTGGATTATGGCACTATTTTATACAAGAAAAAAGAGAGTAGAAAAACTATTTATTTCCCAGTTCATTTTATTAACTTTGATTTATCCACAAGATATTCATATCAAGTTCTTGATTATCTTGACGAAAAGAATTAAAGAACCCTCCTCTGTTACATAAAAGAATTCTCAGCTGCGGCCATATATAACAGATCTTTTGAAGTTGAAAAGTTTAAAGACATACGTAGGGGCCATCAATTACATAAAACTTACTAAATCATAAGTAGACAAAATCTTTGACAGTAAACAGAATATAGAAATTTGAAGAAGATCACTAACTAAACTACATATTTAAGAAGCAATCATTTTCTCGGAAGCAATTAATGAAAACTGATTCTAATTAATGAATGAAGTTCAAGAACAAAATGCCAAATTATAACCTGGAACTTTTTGAAGATATCCAAGTGATTCAGATGAATGAAATTGACGAAAATGCATGAAAGTGAAAAATAAAGGATTCAGAAAACCCAAAAAATAATAGTAGAGCGAGAGATTGATACCTGTAAAACTATAAAACTTTGGAATGAAAGGAAGTGGTGGAAGTTGATCGGTGATCTCTGCTTATTTTGTTTTGGGATTTGTATCAGCTTTTTCAACTTTATATAATTTTGTTTCTCTGTGATTCTCCCGCCTTTAAACGATAGTTAGGTATAACCGTTTATTGTTTGAGTTCGTTCTTTTTCCCGGGGCGGTAGTGTAAGCCACGCGCACGTGATCAATCTAATTTTAAACTTTTTTATGCGAACAGATTAAATAATAACAATAGTTCTTTAACTTTTAAAAATTTAAGTATAATAGAAAACCTCTGATCTTTTTAACTTTTTAAAATTTATGTATAACCCCCAAAACTATACCTTTTGCTTTATTTAAACAACATTCTCGGGGCGAGGGGTTTGGCATTTTTCTTTATGTAAACCACCTTCTCGGGGCGAAGCGTTTAACAATTCGCAAGGATCCTGTATATTAATATCCAAAAATGAAGATATAGAGGAGGGAAGATATACTTAGTTGCGAAAGCTACGATTTGAACGTTATGAATTCAAGTCTCAGAATTCTACTATAGCCCTTCTATTGAGTTCGAATCTATTATTTGTGCTTATGTTAGTTGTATTTTTTTAACGCATATAATAGAGTTTGAACTAAGTTATTGGGTTAGGAATCTATTATTTGTGCTTATGTTAGTGTATTTTTTAACACATATAATAGAGTTTGAACCAAAGCTATTGAGTTCAGGTGATACTAGGGTGCCATACATCTAAACAATAACTTAGTTTAGTGTCCCAAGTATGCCAGTAACGTGCCTCATTACAAAATATTACAAATAAGACGGGAATATAATATTCACTTGTAGAATTCACCTTGGAATGTACGGAATACCGTTAAAACATAAGGTACAAATTATTGTAAGCAAGCAGATAAATACCAATAAACGTTCACAACCCCAGGTGAGCTGGAAGAAAAAATTTGGAAAAGCACCTCAATAGCTACATCATAAACTAAAATAATATACTTTTGCAGTGTATTTCAATATACATTTGTGCTGCCTACATTAACCGTTAGACCGTAAACCATTAGAACTCAGTATACTTGGCCAAAATTCTATGTCAATATATTTATAGCTAATGAAAACTAACATGCAGGAATAAGGACTTCTCTAAGCAAAACCCCAAAAAAGAGTTGTTGGTCATTGATCTGTCAACAATATTTGACCAACTATCATCGCGTACGTCAATGGTCATCCACAAGAAGGTTAAGACAGACTTCTCATCAGAAGTTCGAGAGTTTCAAAATCAGGATATAGTATGTGTTGCCTTTTCAGAGCCGATTCGAGTTCCCAGTTGTGGAAACTGCTACAAGATCTCCTCATGTAATAGTTTCAATGCTCTTCTGTCTTTGCATGGACAAGAAGGATTTGATTTCTAAACTAGTAAATCGCTCTCTCTTTTCGAGAACTTCATATATCCTCTCAACCTGGACCACAAGCCAACTCTCCCCAATGCTTCAGACAAATCCACCGGTTCCTTAAAGTTTGCTTTCTCACTTAATTCTTCGAATGAGTCTACTACGTTTTGAAGTCTTGCAACAAATTCTATGAGAAGGGAGGTGAACGTTGCTAAAGACAAAGCACTGGCACTTTCATACGTCTTTGATTCTTCTTCTTCTTTCTCCTCCTCCTCCACCTCCTTAAGTACATCATTAGCTTTAGGCAGTGTGTGTGCCGTCCGCATTTTTGGTTTCTCCACCCCATTTTCTGGGGTCACTCCTGCAGTTTGGTTGTTATTATTAGCCACATTAAAAGTCCTATTATCCCAACTCCTTGAGATATTGATGGAGTCAATGTCGATTACTGTTTCACTCTGAGATCTGTGATGTTGAAAAGAATTTCTGTCATCATCCATGCTTCCAAGCTCCTGTGGAATATCCACCACTATGGGTCGTGATCCGATTTCCCAGTTCTCTGCATTGACGAAAAGATAAGACTTCCGATCCACCTTTCTTTGCAACTCTTCTGCTGCTTCATGCACTTCATAGAGAATGTCTACTGACCCCAACTTCTCCATCTTTTTCACTTTTTCCCCAAGTTCTCTCAACACTTTGGCACCTGCTGTACCTACTCTCTGAAGCTCATTACGGAAAACCTGTCTTCTTTCAGCAGGAGCCTGCATATTAGAAATGTTTGGTAGTCATTTCAGCGATAAAAAGGTCAATGCATTACCAAATAAAGTGGTATAACTGAGACATCTGGGCATGCAAGCTCTTAAACTGAACTATATTCACCAATAAATAATGCATATCTAGCAGCAACTTAATTTTATTACTACGAGGATGATTTACAAGGAGAGAATACACGACAGGCTTCAGGCCTCCAGGGCCTAGCTCAAGTGGCAAAGGGTGGTGGATTTGTGTCTTAGGACACAGGTTCAAGCCCCCATACCATGCAAAGCAAAGCCTGGTATTTAAGTGGAGAAGGGTAGAGGGGCGGGCCCATTATCCACCGAGTTTCGAAGGCTGCGGTTGGTCCAAAGGATCGGCCCCAGCCGGATTTCTCGGTCATCAAAAAAAAAAAAAAAATACACGACAGGCTTCAGGCAACAGTAATACTTCAGAACATGTTCTGTCAGCCTCACTTTGCTCACTCATGCTGAAAGCACACGAAAATATTCCAACGTTTATTTCTTCTATCTTCAAACATCTCCTCGCACAGTTTAGTTAAAGGGAGAGTAAGTAAGGAAGGGGGTCCAGAGTCATTTTAGGAAAGTTCTCCGGAAGAGATTTGCACTGGCTAGGAGAATAAGTAATTGAGCAATAAAACAGGAACATGTTTGATGAATAAGGTTAGAGAATACTATGTGATGCACTTTACAAGCAAAGGGCTAGCAGGAAAGTTGGAAAAAGGAGTAGAATGATTACCTGTATTTCAGATAGTACACAGCCATGCAGTGCCATAACCATGAATGCACAATACCTTAATGCACCGCTAACTTTGACATAGTTTTTCCAAGGATATTTAATCATCTTATAAGGACCATGGGGTGGCTCCCAGATTGCAAATGCTACCTGTGGTATCAGAGTTAATTTAGGACATCCGCCTAGCAAAATTTCATAGAATTACTAATTCATGCTGCAAAAATGCTTAAGCATACCAGAGCTTCCTCTTGGCTAGTAGATTCTACTGCTGATCTGTAGCCATTGTAAACTGGATCATCATCAGCTTGGTAAGTAAGAATTTTTGAAGGGATCCTCTTATATTCGACACAGTTCAGATATTTACTGATACAACCTGCAACAATTTCCATTTCATCAAAAAGAGATAAAGGAAGTGGAGGGTTGAGGATCCTTTGAAACAATTTAATTCTAACATCCCATCTCGAGAACAGTAACGAGCATCTCAGACTCAGAGGTTGAATTACCTTCCAGTGAAGTAGCTACACTGATGAAATTCTTCGCCACTAGATTGTGAAGATCCTCACCAGCCCAGATGGGATAGACACATATGTTAACAGCTAAAGAAACACCAGCACCAAGTGCAATTAGCAGAAATCGACTTACAGCTGTATGAACAAATTCTCTAGTGTGATAACCAGATACCATGATGAAACAATACGTTATCAAGAATACTCGGAAACCATATTCATAGGGCTTCATTGGAGGGTACTGTTTTGCATAAGTAATAAAAAAACCTAGAAAACGGCAAACAAGCTGCAGTCAGCAAGGTACAAAGATAAAAAAGAGATGAACATCAGTTCATACATATTAGTCAAGAGTACTGACCGTAAAACCAGACCTGTTATGAATATACCAATGACTATAACAACTTCTTCCCAGTCTCCGGCCAACTGAGACAATTCAGCCATTCCAAGAGCAAGACCTCCAGCTGACAGTGTCCCGAGTCCACGATTAAATCCTTTGCTCAGAGTGGCTCCTGTGGACAGTTCATATGTGAATATGTATAAAAAGCTCCCCGTACAAAGCTATACAGAAAACAAAGAGAGCAGTAACCAGGGGTTGAAAGGCACAAAATGCAAACAGAAAATACTAACTATACTATGGGCAGATATTTGTGCCTAATGGGGTATCATGGTATCTAACGAGATTTCTTAGCTAAAACGCCTCCTGCTTGCAGTAATAGTAACCGCCAATGGAATACATTGCAAACACTAGAAAGAATAAAATAAAACACATAAAAACAACGGATTTACATTGGCAACAGGTTGTCCCATGCTTGTAAAACCATATATATACATAATTGGAAACATAAACAAGGAAGTTTTCTTTTGTTGAAGTGGTATATCTGCGCACTTGGAGAAAGAAAGACTGAATAACGACTGCCTAATACAAAACTGTGGTTAGCTAAACCCTCTTTTAGGGCCTCTTAGGTCAACCTCCTTGCATGAATCTTGTACAAATTACCACCTCCTCGATTATTCGTTTTATATTGAAATCATGATTAGTCCTTAGTAACCAAATAATAGAATAACCCAGTCATGCTTCCTTTATTAGTCATATCATTTGGATTATTTTATTTTCTTCATAAAATCTAGTAGTAACTTTTCTTGACAAGTAAATCGATCTAGTATATATGAATCATCCTGAGCATTACATATATATATCTCCAGAGGAGGATCCCCTCCCCGTCCGCACTCCTCACCTCCCTTCCCTACTCAGTTTTTCATAAGATAAGATTGTATTGGAAGAATATTAAAAAAAATTAATAGGAACATAGCTTATGTAAAAGGTCAAGCAAGTTGAGACGTTTCACAAAAAAAAATCATTATCGTCAATCTTTAATCCCAAAATAAAAATCAAATCAAAAGTTTGGCCCTACTTCTATCTTAGAAGGACATAAATAAAGTATCTATATTTTTATTCAAAAAAAAGACTTCTTCAGACTTCAGAGCTTTTAACAGCTTTTTTTCTTTACAGTTACAATTAGCAAACACAATCTTCTGTCGTACTACCAAATTCTCTTATGCCAAAATTCTTACGAAAGATTATATCTTTTGGGGCACACATTATTTAATTTACAATGACTACACAAAATTGAAGGGAAAAAGTATAAAACTTACCTATGCTGAACTCAAAAACGACGACGACAGTAAGAATAGCCCAAACAGAGTATCTACTGAGCTCTTCAACCGGTTCCTTAAAGAAAATTAACAAAGATATGAGCATTAAAGCCAAACCCATCTTTGCTGAGAATACAATCTTTCTCGGGTCGGATCGACCCATCTCCATCGCCTTCACGGCTACGCTGCTCCAATCCTTCCATACCTCTCTAAACTTTTCACGAAAATACGAAAAACACCCTAGATTTTCAGGGTAATCAAGAGTGTGCTTGAAACCAGGTAACTCAGTGTAATCACCGTTGCATGAGGAAAAAGGTCTTTCTCTTTCTCTTTTCTCTTCGAAACTCTTCCTAAACGACCCTAATTTCCTTGCCATTTTCGAATCACTCTTGCTTACGCAGTGTATTTCGATAATATAGGCATAGAAGTGAACAAAACTAACGAGTTGTGTAGAGAATGAAAAAGAATTGTTAGGTGTTGACAGTTTCAAGAGGCCGAAATACATAAGTACCAGCCACACGTATACTCAAATAACTATTGCACACTTTTCGTGGACAATAATAATATTACATGCAACCTTTCTAAAGTGTATCGAGTACACATCATTTTTGGTTAGCATATTTACATCCAAAAGAAACGCGTGAAATTTGATTTTTTGCTATCAGATTATTTATTAAAGTGACACATGTTAAAATTTTATTTAATTTTTTTAATTGGGTCATAACCCCTTCGTCCCCAACCCTGCTTATTGTTTTGTTCCCACAATAAACCCACATTCAAACATTCTAGTAGATCCAAATAGGAATAAAAGAGTATCAATCTTTGGATTTAACATCTCCACCCGTGTTTTTCTCCAACGCCATGGATTTATCAGCGAAACCCTCTTCTTTTTCGTCTTTTTCTGGTCGGCGATGAAATTTTGCTCAAAAATCCAACCTGTGAAATAGTTTAGATTCTTCTTCAAGTTGAAAAAGAAAGAAATTAATAAAAATGGGTGGAAGTCTATGGATTTTTTCTTGTGGGTTCTCTCTCCCATGGCTGCTAAGGTTTTAGAGGAGGATTCGTTGCATACTCTTGCTATAAATTAACTGATGCAAAATTGAAAACCTATTCCAATATCACCTAAAATAAAATAAAAGAAAATCAGTATTTTCTTAAAGAAAGGGAGAAGCAGAGTGTTTTACGAGGGGATTTTCCGATTAATCGGAGAGAAAAGTATGGTGAATATGCGGAGGGGACAATGGGGTGGAAAAGAGAAGAGACATGTGGTGAGGGTGGGGGTGGGGGTGTGGGAATTTGTTTATGATTTATTTTTTTTGTTTACTTGAATATTATCAATTGGGATATAAATATATTTTTTTTCCTTGAGTTATGACACGTGTCGCAATTTAATTAGCGCGTGTGATGCAAGAGAAGAAGTGATCAAATATAAAAGTGGTGTGTCTTAGACACACTTTAAAAAGATTGAGTGTGTAAGATAATTTTTATCCGTAAAAAGTATGTAACGGGGATTTGGGGACAAGCTAAGGTGGTAATCCATGTATTTCGCCTTTCAAGAGAGTATTACAACGTCGCAAAGGAGATGGTGATTGGTAGAAATCTTATTTAGCCGCGTGGAGATTGGTGGGACCGTCCTTTTCTTTTCCCAACGAATCAGATATGGGCTACTGCTGTGGGGCCCATCTTAAAAACAATATCTAAACATCTCGTTTAAATTAAAAAATAATCGGTAAATATATTATAATTATATTTTATTTATGTACACCAACTAAAAAAAAAAAAATAGTACGTCGAATCAGCTGTTTGTGTAAAGATATCAAGTATCTATTCTTGTTTGTCTCCTATGGTCACTTAGAATTTAATAGAATTTTAGATTTACTGAGTGTAATTTTCAGATCTCTTATATAAAATATATGTCTTTGTAAAAAATATAAAACTAAAATTTTTTGTAAAGAATTACAAAATTAATTGATCCTAAAAGATTTATATATTATTGATGTAGTTTACTTATTGTAATAAGGTCATTTATCCATAACCCCATAGAGAAAGGAGTGGATCTGACCCTCGGTTGTTCCCCTTGAATTTTGTTTCCCTATTTTCTCCGCTACATCTTTTTAAGATAAAAGGAAAATTATGTATTGCAAAATTCAAATTCCAATAGGAAAAAACATGTACCATTGTATTTATATTGCTCTCTTCATATGATAACTGACTCAACACTAGTTAAAATTCTTTGTTTGTTTAAAATAGTTTTACGTTTTCAGTAAAATAATATTCGAGAAAAAAGTCATACTACATCAAAGGCAACATATAAATGATATCACTAACATGAATTTCAGTGCTAACAATAATGAATACTCACACCTTATAAATGATTGCTGGGCTATTCCTGTATCATCGCACGTCTTTCATGAAAGTAATCAAGTTGGCGCACTTGGCTAAACAAAAAAACATAAGGAGACTACGTACCAACGAGAGTTATGACTTTCTTGTTCTTTTTACCTCTAATTGGTAGAAATGACATAGACAGCGGTTATAAAGGGTGCTACTTAGGAATTAGTCATTGTGTTTTAAATTTTAATTTTTTAGTTAAATTTTTCTGAGAATAAATTTTGTAGTTTAAATTTTCAGGACGAAATAAGTATTGCCAAATCTCTAAATATCAGCTTTAAGAATGGTTGTTCGTGTACTTCCCCTCTTATTGTATCTCAATGCTTAGGGAATTATATTAATTAGTTCCATGAAAAAACTATCAACACGCTCGTGCTTAATGTTTCAATATAATTTCTTTTGGAGCAAAGAAGAAATGAATAGTATAACAGCTGATAAAATCCTAAGCAGTGCAGAAAAAATACTCAACTAATTTTAACTGTGTTTACTATGTCATTATGCAATTGTACTTTGACTAATTGACCACAAAGCATCAATTTGATCACTGATAAGTTATGCTATTTCGTATTTTGATGATTTGCCAAACGTTCTCGAGAAATTAAATGTGGACCAGATGTGATCAGTACATGTAAGGAATCTGGTTCTCCGGGGAAATATCAATTCTAAGTTTGTCATCATAAAAAAGGGGAAAATTGATAAGTTATGCGTATTTTGTTTTGATGATTTGACAAACTTTATGAGAGAACCAGAAACAATTAGTTCCCTTACGTTCAGATTAACTAGTCAGATGTCTGGTTCAATTCTTAATGAAATCAGATAAGAGAACAACAGAAGGAACAAATAGGGATCAGTTCCTCTAGTCGTTGTATAGTCAACTCTAAAGCTGTAAAAGTTGTTGCACTGTACCGTCTGGCAGCAGCACAACCGTAGTTTGCTAAGACTAAACTAGTAGCTTGCTAAGACTAAACTAAAGGACACTCTGTTGCATCATCTTTCATGATCTCATACATATATTATCATGATCTCATACATATATTATCAACATGATGCAAGGAGTTTTACTCAACACTTGCAAATCCAAATATTCTCTAATTGCTAGTTACCACTTCTCTCAAGAACAAAGCTGCTACAACTTCAAGGATTAGATTCAGATAACAAAGATATCTTAAGTCCTTATGCTATTAAGTCTTTGTCATATTGCTGTTCATGTGTAATCCTATACTACTTTCAAGAAGTGTCTTTGTATGACAGATTTCAACCATTGTTTGGTTTGGTTTCTTCACTAGAGTTAGTCAGTGTTTGTTGCTTTGTAATTATTATAAAGAACTTGCAATAGAGTTATTGTAAGGGGTAAGTAATTAAGAGTTTAATTCCTAGATTGCAATAGGTTGTAATCTAAAGTTTGCTCGATTTAGTGGAGTTGAAATCCTACTAGGATCGATCGTGATTTTTAATCTCTTGAGCAAGGAGTTTTCCACGTAAATATTGCGTGTTCTTTATTTACTGCATATTTACTGTGAGAACAAATAGAGAACCTGGTTCCCTATACTGTTTGGTTTTACTTTACTTTATTTACTCTGGGAACAGAGAAAGAACCTAGTTCTCTATATTGTTTGATGGACTCCTAATTTCTATCGATCACTTAAATCACCTTACTATGTAGAAAATAGTGGTGCCAAGTAACAAATTACTTTAGTGTGATAGTATCACCAAATTTCATAGATATTTATCCAAGACACATTTCAGTTGAATTTCAGAACAAGTTAATAGACAATTCGCACCATTTCTTTCTTCTTTTTTCAATATAATGTTTCATACTTGGCCTTTGGAGCATGTTGACAGCCAGTTGCAAGATGTTTGTTTGTTTTTACTTGGCCTCACTTAGGTTTATAATTTTCTTTATATTTATTACTTCTTCTGTTTTAATTTATGTGGTAAAACTATGTTGTAGGAGTGACGTATTTTATTATGATGGACTCTTGTCCAATACTTATAACATTTGAAAGCTCCTTATATGAGTATACTTTAATTGAAGCAGATGAAAGGTCCAAATTTTACTTCTTTCGTATTATTGAAAATTTCATTTTTAATATATGGAAAAAATAGATAGATCACCTTTAATCCCGCAAGTTCAATGATGACGTGAAAATACACCAAAACCTCTGAGAACACTCCAAAGTCTTAATGAAACAAAGAAGCACATCGACTTTGATTTTTTTGCGTATAACTTTTTTGTATCATCGGATTAAGATGACCGATAACAACTCTATTCGATAATCTATACTATATTAAAAGCACGAAGGCTCTTAGTGAAATGTCGTTCGCCTTTTTTACCCTTCTTAAATAAATTTAAGTTGGATAAAATTGTAAATACAAATATAATTCTTCGTTGGAGAAAAAAAAATCGTAGGCTAAAAAGGAAAAGAAAGGATATAACTAGGAAACTCCTTCTTTAATTAATATCCGTAACAAAGAATATTTAAAATTTAAACAAGAAAAATAAAATTGTCGTATGATAATAAAAGGGGAAAAGAATATTCGTAATAAAGGATGATTCAGTTATAGCTTGCCAGAAAAGTCAAATTTGTTAAAGTTAAAACGGGAAAAGAATAAGGGATTCAGTAGGAAGCTTATTATTCTTTGTAAATGAAATTCCATTACTATTCCAATTTTTTATTCTACATTTTTTTAGTTTTCTATTCTTTATCACAATCTATTAATAATGTCAGATCTACCAAGATAAACTTGTCTTTGATTTGAGGTAAACTTTCTAACCTTTAGGGTTTCGTTTTTTTTTTTCTTAAGTCCTTATCCTAAAGTATAATTTCTCTATTTTACTTATAAAATCTTAGCGTTTTTTGTACTATCTATGTATAGGATCTATGTTGCGTAAATACTATGCTTTTAAAATTATAATCACTACTAATTGTAAGGTCAGCACAAATTGCTCATTGAGGAACAAACATTGACAGTTAGCAACTTACCATCATTGTAGCCAACCAGAATTTTGATACTTTCATCGATCAGGTACGTTATTCTGCTTATTTCTTATAGTATACTCCTTATTTATTATATTTTTATTCTTCATCATAAATATTTTAGTGAGTATTTAATTTCAAGTTATAAGGTATGGTGCCTAATTTTTCTGTTTGATTTTATCTTTTTTTTCCTATGAGTTTTAAGTTCTTACGGAAATAGGGAGCACATCAAGTTAGGAATATTGTATAACATGCATTTTGTCTAGATTATGAGTATGAATTTTTATTTAAATGGATTTCAAATATGTTAATAAGTATATTTCTTAGCTTTTGTGCGTACAAAGGACTAACATCTGCAAAATTTTGAAATACCAACTTAGCTATAGTTAATTGTACAATAAAGTAAGTACGGGAACAAACTGGAGAAAGAACTACTAAGGTGGATCTAAACTCCTAAATATGATTAACATTTAGCATTTTTAAAAATTTATAATTTTGATTATTTTTTATTTATGACATAAACATATTTAAAAATATGCTATTTAGGTTGTTTTTAAAAAGTTTATTCTCATAAATATGAGGTACACACTTAGCAAAATATAGTTCGTTTTTTTACTCCTCAAAATAAAGTTCACACAGGGCATAATATATATTTGGTTATTTTTCTAATATTTGAGAATAATTATTTTTATTTTTTTTGCTATTTTTTTCTGCATATTATATCTTTTCTTACTTGAAGTAGAAAAATAGCAACAGTTTTAACCGACTAAACCTTTCTTAATATTTATGTGATCTTTAAATACGATACAAATTCCCAGTCAATAAAGATCTTAGAGTTATTCTATAATTCTATTAGTATTTCACTCCAGTTCAAATATGTCTCTGATCTCCCACCTTCAGGAAAATAGTCCTAATTCAGTTTTAATTCACTAAAAACTTCATATTCCAAAAGGAAAATATTAAATCTAGGTGGAAAAATATTAGAATGTAAATTAATCTTTTTTAAACCAACATATTAAAAATACTAGACATTAACCATAAGATTAGGTGTCTTTTAAAAGCTTAAAATTAGAATTTATTTTGATATCACCAACTACTTATTTTACTTAAATTTACTTTGTATAATTTATCTCATACTATAATCTTTGAATATTACACCTCAATAATTTCAACAAGTAACTATAAAAACATAAGAGAGAGAGAGGTGTTTGGTTGTTGGCAATAGTAAAAAAAAAACACGAATAGCTTTGTTAATACAATATCCAAACTTAAATTTCACATTGATTTTTAGGCTTGAAAAATATAACTATAGTCAAATATTTAAAACTTGCAATGAGTTAATATTACTAATTTCAATCAACAAAAATTGAATCGTTTCTTTTAATAAGAATAAATTTCTTTTTCGACATCATATAAGTAAACCCTTTTTTCGACAAGACTTTTAGATACAAAAATTAGATTTTTTTTTTATAGGAATAGCATTTGTGGTGGAAAAAATAAAAAATAATGCAAATTCGATTATAATATAGTAATAAGCATTAACTGCAAAATACTATAAAACTCTTGAATAAATTCATACATATAATTTCATATATGGAAAATTAAAATAAAAAAAAAGAATATATTAATTAAAATGTAGCGGTTGAATTCACTTTCTGTGATAGTAATTTATTTTTTTAATCAGTTGGAAATAGTTCCTATAGTATTTCTTATATATTAAAGAAATAGAACAAATTGCATTTTGCTCGAGAGCAAAAAAAGAAGAAGACGTTTTCTGCCAATTCAATGAGATGGTTAAGAACTTACATGGGGCAAAGTTTTATTTTCTTTGACCTAGCTAAATAGGATCAGTAATTATCACTTTTAGAAACTTACAATTTTGAACTTTAACTTTATTTTATAACTCAATCATAATAATATAACATTTATGTAATTCTTTGAAATATTACTTATAGAGATGTGGTAACACGCGCAACGCGCGTAATCTAAGACTAGTATATAAAATAAAGCAAATGCCTATTATAACAAAGTTAAAATAAATTGGTATTATAAAAATTAAATACACTATCAATACATACAAGTTAAATCCACAATATAAATCAATAATTAGACAAAACGGAAAGATCTAAACCCAATGGGACTAGGCATTAATTAACAGAAATAAACAATAAAAGTGATTACAATTATGTTCTGATTAGCTGATAACTTGAAAGTACATGTGTGGTTGTGAATCTTGTGTTGTTACATATGTTTCTGCTTCAGTTTGGTTGTTGCATGAGCTTATTAAGGGAATTTGTTCTTCTTGTTTTTCGTCACTGCCACTTAAATCTTGTATCTCCAATATTTCAACCCTCCGATTTGTTTTCTTCCTTATTTTGATGGCTACATCTTGTGGTACAAAATTCCCACAAACAATTACTCTGCTATGATTTTTCTCTATGAATCTTGTCTCCAGCTCTACATCAATCCCCAATATATAATAGTGACGTTAATTCAGAATCTTTCTAATTATAAGTTTGATCAAATTAAGCTAGCGTTTGGACATAGATTTGGTTGAAAATTAAAAAAAATTTAAATTTATGTTGAAAAATAATTTTTGGAGATTAGAAGTTGTGTTTGGACATGCATCTTGTTTTTTAAAAATGTTGAAGTTTTGTGAGCAAAAAGAAAAAAATCACCCAAAAATCGGCCCAAACCGATTTTTGGAACTTGAATATTTTTCTTTAAATTTTTTTTCAAAAGTAATTAAATTTCATAAACAAACAACGTTTTCAATTTATTTATTTTTTTGGAAAAAATTGTCAAAATTTATATCCAAACGGGAGCTAAGATTAAGGTAGCAGCTTTTAAGAATCTAATTAAGAAGCATAATTTACCTGGTATTGTTAGAAGTGCTCGACTTACTTTCATGTAACATCCTTTGCAGTCTATGTTAATCCTCATCACCATGCAAAACAACTGCATTCTTGAACATTCATTAGGCAGTGAAAACTTGCAATCAAAAATAAAAATAAAAATAAATAAAGGACAGGAGGCGGATGCAACCTCTGTTACTGAACGTAATATTTTGGACACCGAATATAAGTATATATGTGAAAAATTACTGAAATTTCAACAAATATTAAATTTTGAACCTATAATTTAGAAATACAATGAGTTCAGTACTAAAAAAATTAAAGATTAAACTTATCGAGAACCCTTGTGTGTCACAATTAGAAAAAGAATTGTTACCTTCTGAGTCATGAAGAAGGACAATGTTCTGTTTCAAGTTGAGAAGGAGATGATGGAGTAGCAAGATTTGGAAAGATTATGGATTGTTTCATTTCTTTTTCAAGTCTTATTGATTGATTGGAATCTGATTCCTGCCTAATTAGCATTTGCACATGAGATTGTTAGTATCTTCATTATTCTTGACCTCTCCAATTTTTTTTATATAACATGCCTCGTGGGAAAAGCATCACTTTCTTGTTCTAAAAAGGCCTATGTTTGATATTAAAGGCATCTCTTTTTGTTGTCTAAATATTCCTATTCTATAGTTGAAACTCTTCCCATACCACACTTTACCTTTCTTCTCAAGAATCTACGTTTTGTTACCTTTTATTATTTCCTTAGCTTTTGGCAAATTAGCATAAACAGTGACTTGGAACGAGTGAATCTATTCTTGATATTTTTACATTATCTGAACTTTTTAAGTATTGGAATATCTTAGATTGGTGCAATCCACCTCATACTTGAAGTTTTCTCTTGAAACTGATTTCTTTCTCCAATAGACTTTCTTTGTCGAGGAATAATATGGGAAAAGCAAGCAGCTGTAATTATAAAACTCAGTCAAACCAACCAGCGGATTAGTTTCATGGAAGGTTATATTCAATATTTTGTTTACAACATCAAAATCAAAAACTTGATTTTTGTAACCGGAACATAACTATGTGTATGTCACAGAAAACAAAGCTACGACAGAAAATATCAAATCTGAGATGCACATTTATGATCGACATAATTTGAAAAAAGGTTACAAAACTTTGTGAAATAATTTTGTTTCTTCAAATGGTTGGATGCTAACATTCGAACATTGGCAAATGATACAAATATATGTTTCACTATTGATTTTTTGACCCGGCTAACATAAGTTTTGAGAAAAAAGCTCCGTGCCAAAATTTTAAAGCTTGCTGGCCAAGATTTTACTTAACAATAGTTATGGTGTTTTTTAGCATTCTGACACAAATCTTGACGTATCACCAGAATTTTTCAGCTCATTAGAATTCATGTTGCTTCAAAATTCTGGCATTTAAGGAAAATCTTACCCAGTGTACTTTAAAATTCTGGCGCGGCGCTATTCCCCGAAATATTTCTTAATGGGAACAAAATATAAAAGGTGATTTAAAAAAGGTTCACCCACCGTAATGTGAACCGACTTTCCTTCCCAACTCACAGACTTGCGTACTCTCACTATAACTAAACACAATTTTCGAACTTTCCATCTATGTGATCTTCTTATTTTTGAATAACAGCTTTATCAGAATCATTGAATCATACAACAAATATACTGCAGAAGTCCCAATGCAATACTTTCTGCAAAGGCTTCTTTCTTTTATTGTATTCTGCCCATGAAAGAAACTCATTTAAACCCTTAAATAACAGGCAGAGAGCTGCGTTTTTTAATTTTTCGTTTGAGGTCTCTCCCTTTTCCCCAAAAAAGGGCAATTTTTTTTTTTTTATAAAAGTACCTCGTATATTTTTTATGCGATGTTTAAATTATTTTCACATCAGCATCTTGCGGCAAAATTCACTTGCTCTAGAGGCTGGATTGGGAACATAAAGCTAACTAGGATTAGAGTTCCTACCAAAGAAAACTAACACATTCTACTAGGAGTAACATAACCGTCTTTGTTATAGTACAAAGAGATCCAAGGTTATACATGGCGTTAATTAGGAGGGAATTTGAGTTATCATTATTGTAATAATCAATAATTGTTCTGTTGTCTTGAGGTGCAATGTATCGCCCACTCTTTTTCAATAATGAATGAACCCAATTGCTAATTATGAAAAAATAGTGTGTACTAATGATATATGCCACTATTTGGTTCTTAATGATGGTTTCTCAAATTGATGTTAAAAGAGACTAGTCTTTATCCTCTTTGTACCTTTACAACAATGAACAGTTTGTGTGAATATTGTCCTTCATCTTCAAGCTGCCTTTTTTTGTTCCTTTCTCAATGAAGATAATAATAACTAAAATAATGACTCATTTTCTGAATGATAAAAGCGTGGAACATTTTTATCATAACATTCGGCTCTTTGACAGGGGAGAAATTAATAATAAAATTTGTGTGAAATGTATTGGTAGTATGGTATTTCCACACACTATGCATGCTGCAGGTCACACTAAATTGATTCACTTTCTACATATAAGAGTCCATACAGTAAACATCCTCATGATTTTTCCTACCAGTAAAAAACCAAGTTCAGTTACTTATCCTAATTTCTTCAGTAAAGAAACAGAATACTAAAGGGTTCAGAACATGGCTTTTTCCAATTCCCTGATTTTTGTTCTTATTTTCCCCCTTGTTTTTGTTCTTGTACCTACCACCTTTTCACAAACCTTTGGCAACTTACCTGCGGGCCCCACCGTGTCATCGTGTGGGCCACTCCTGTTACAATTGGCTCCGTGTGGACCGTTCGTGCAAGGCGCGTCGCCCTCACCGGTTGAACAGTGTTGCAGTAACCTCAGGCAACTCTATAACCAGCAACCAGGTTGTCTTTGCCTCTTGCTCAATCAAACTAGCCTCAGCTCTCTTCCTATCAACACCACATTAGCACTTGAGTTGCCACTTCTTTGTAGCATGCATGTTGACAGCTCAACCTGTTTGGGTATGTAACAATAGAGATCAATGTAAGGAAAAATTATCCCTTCTTTAAAGTTTAATACATTATTGATTCATCCCATTTCTGTACTGTCAGTTTCTGAAGGATTGGCTCCTAATGCACCAACACCTCAAGTTTCCTTTGGGACAAAAAGCAATTCAACTGTTGCCGGTATGAAGTTTTGTACAAATCCACATTCTCAACAGTTTTAAAAATCGATGTTGCTATGATCTGTTTAATGGTTTTGCCTTTCTTGTCTTGCATTTCAGCTTCGCCGATGCAGACAGTAGCACCTAAGACAACCAGCATTTTGGGATTTGGCTTTCACAACAGCTCTGCTTCTGCTGTAAACTTCAATGCGAAGGAGAGTTTGATGATCACAATGCTAACTTCTTGGGGTGCATTATTCTGGCTCTAACCGTTTCTATATTGTTGTGTCACGTCATTATTTGACTAAAAGTTAAGCTCAGACAAATGCATGTAGTTTACTGTTCTAACAAAGAAATTTTGAGATTTAAGACACTACAATCAATACAAGAAGTAGTAGAACTTAGGAAAAATGATGAATTAGGACTAAAAACTAAGAATTTTGCATACAGTAGACATGATATGTAGCAAGTAGAATGTGCTTCAGGCACACTTATTGTAACAGAAATGTTGTTCTATTATTGATTAGTTTGTCCACTCATTTTTAAACTAGTTATTCCCCTCACCTTATTTCCAGAATCATATGCCGATTTTATAGCAGATTTTTATGCTCATATGCTAATTTACTACTAGCATATCGTTATGTCCTATACCAATGACTATGCCCAATAACACCTATGGACAAATATTCTACAAGTATTGGTGCCATATTCCCTCGAAGTAGCCTAGAAAAGTTCAGCATCTATTTATGATTTATCACATCAAAGAACAGGAAATTTTCCTCTCAGCCTTTCATTAGTGTAGCCAAATATTCAAATCTTTTTGCTGTAGCAAAATCTATCACTTTCCTTCATCAATCTCCTACAGCAAAAAATGAACAGCTAAGCCATGAGTCTGTTGAGGACTAGACTCACAGGCTCCAGCTGTTAAAAATTCACTTATCAAACTAAAAGCAAAATTTGTTTCGAAATCATCCAATGATTTATATTCTTTCAGCATGAAAGCTACAGTTTCCCATCTGGCAATAAAAGGTGTATCAAGCCCTATTCTCTTTCCACAATAGGCCACAATTTGCAGTGATGTACAAGATTCAATTTACTCATATGCTAGAAGTCTCAAAGATAGTAATATCAAATATGCTCAAATTTGAAGGAAAAAAAAAAGGAACTGGACAACAACCATTTTGTGATCATACTTTTGATTCCTAATTCAAAAACGAATATCTGAATTCCTTACTTTCTCTGCTATCAATTGTATCGACACATGAATAGAAAGTCTAGAGGGCAATTTAGTACTAGGAGCAAACTCAGTTCTACATTGAGGATTCTGTTATGGTCCATTGTAAGGCAAGTCCCACATCAGTCTTGTAGGTTTATATAGCCTTGGGCTCTGGGTTGTATCAGATTCTTGGCTGGAATATCTGTCGCACGTAGATATCACAATATGAAGAGTGAGAATCCTTCATTAGAAGTGAACTTATCTATTCCAAACTAGGTTCCTATTCTGTGTGATTTGACTAAAAAAACGTCTAAGTTAGACCCCTCCAGTTCTTCTAGTGATTGAATTGATTCCTTGTGCGGAGGAGTATCCTGGTACACAACGTCTCATGCAATTACTGTAGATAAAAGATGTCAAAATTAAACAGTTAAGAACCCTCTAAAGGAAATTTGAGAGATAAGATTAGAAGAAAGGAAAAGATGCACTAACATAGAACAAACTACAGTATTCTTGTGTACAAAAGTTAGGGAAATCAAACATGGTCGTGAGTTTACGTTTGAGAAATAAGAAATTCACTTTGAAGTCTGCAATTATTTGAATTGGAAGCTGGAAACCATCTATCAGTACAGCATGAGAACATTCTAGCGATGGTATGGTCGTGAATGCACTTGATATGCCTCAAAAACCAAAATAGAGCTACAGCATTAAATCTCAGAGTCCATTACTCATATGGTCACTCAACTATTTGAAATTATCTATCAGAATCATCTTTCTTTCGTTTGTAACAACAAAGTCACTTAACTATGCCAATAGCACTCAGAAGGTCACTCAACTAGATTTCTCAAATTTTTGATCGGCAAATACCTTTTTACCCTCTAAATTATCAATTTTTATCTTCTTTTTATTTTTAGCTTTTTAATATAATAATTTGTTTTTATCTT
This sequence comes from Nicotiana sylvestris, assembly GCF_000393655.2. Lineage (NCBI taxonomy): Eukaryota > Viridiplantae > Streptophyta > Magnoliopsida > Solanales > Solanaceae > Nicotiana > Nicotiana sylvestris. The sequence goes on from NC_091059.1 coordinate 203,311,254, forward strand.
TTTAATTTATATTATGAACTTACCTTAGAATAAATAAATTTTATTTATAATTAAAAAATTTAAAATAGTATTTAAGCATATACAATGTTGGTATAATAAAATATTGAGCATTAGAAAGTTAATTAGAATAATTTGTTCGTAATAATAGTTTTGATATCAATAAAAAAACTCAAAAAATTATTTACATAAAGAATGAAAGAAAATAAAGTTTTAAAATATATATTCCATGCACGTACTATAGAAAATAATTATTTAAAATAAAAATATTTTTGTAATATACATTATATATTCTTGAATATTATGCTCAATTATATTATTATTTTGACATTAGAATGCTAGAAAAATATATTTTTTTATTTTTCATTTTTAAATAAAATATTTTTGTTCTATAGGTAAGTCCATAATGTTGATTAAAAAGAGGAAAAAAAAAGCCAAAAAAAAAAAACATAAGATAAAAGTTGATAATTTAGAGGGTAAAATAGGTATTTGGCGATCAAAAGTTTGATAAATTTTGTTGAGCGACCTTCTGGGTGCTATAGGCATAGTTAAGTGACTTTGCTGTTACAAACGAAAGAAAAATAATTTTGATAGATAATTTCGAAAGGTTAAGTGACCATATGAGTTATGGACTCTAAATCTCAAGATAATCAACATATGCCCCGGTACTTTCAGGACATAACATAATCATCTAGTCAATAGTTTTGCAATGTTCATAATGTTGTCACGCCATAAGATCTGACAAACCAAGGTAACTCTAATCAAGTGACCAAGATTCTAAGGTTACTGATAAACAACCGCGTTGGCGTCCCTTATCCTAAACATATTAGTATTAGACGAAAAACAAAATCTAGGCATTTCATCAACTCTGTTGCATCATGAGCTAACAGACATCCTACTATCCTTAAATACTACTCGTCGATATATATAATGTTCCAAACACTCCTCATTAACAACGCCATAACAAAATCTGCTACAATCAACTCAACTCTGAATACAAATCTAGAATCACCGGGACACCACCGCTGTCTTTCCCTTTTTGGACAATTATTGCCATTTAAGAACGTGGAACTAATATGGTCAAATATATATAACATGCTATACAATATAAGCTAACTAGTTACATCTAAACTTTTGAGTATTTTAAAATTGTATTGCTTCTGAAAAGTTATACAGTTACGCTGATGCTGTTTTAACAGCTTCTATTTCATGCTTAACTATGATAGGCAAGTTTTGCCTGCAATTATTTCAGTTCATTCATATCAATCAATGATGTCACAGATATGTAAGAGTTAAGATAACGTGAACGATCTAAACATATGTCACACACAACATGGAAAAAGCATTCTTTATGTGTCTAATATAAAAGTCCAACCTAACTTGCTACCGTTGTTGTCACGGAGGCATTTTTGTTCCGTCCAAAGTTACACCCGCACGGCAGTCAAGTTGCACACTTGACTCAGCCTTTTCCAACACTTAGCCAAATTTTCAGCAAGTTTGGCCTTAACGAATTTTTTGCAACAAATCTAAAAGAACACAAGCCAATACAGGAAAATCCCAACCCTTGTATTAATTTCGAAAATACACAAAGGAACCCTCACCTTGCTACGAACACAAGTCGTTCACAACCCACTTTTGACAAAGAACACAAGTCGTTCTTGGCCAACACTAAGACCTGCCCAAGTATAGCCTTACTCCCTTTTGAAACACTTTGAAACCCTCACGTTTCACTCTTGTTTCCCACTTAGAATTTCACACGAAATTGCACACTTAAAATCTGACTAAGTCCAAATGCCCTATTTATAAAACATAGGCAGTCTTTAGGACTTGATAGCATATTGATATTTGTTGTCTACAGCTTTTGCCACTTGTCGGGCTAAGACTAAATTAGTTCCTAACTTGTAGTTGACATCCCCAACTATTTAGGCCATGTTATGCACGAAATTATAATGGATACAAGCATAAATCAGTCATGGGTACAAGAGGTTATGAAAAGGTAACCGCCAAACTGCTTTGGCATATGCCTTGCATGTGCCGTTTTGACTTGGCCAGCTGATTCACGCCCGAGGTTGGCATTGCGCCCAACCTTGGCTCATTTTGACATTGCTCCGCACCAATGCCTTGCCCGCAATCCGCCGCCCATGATTTTGCCGCACACGCCCGACGCCACTGCCGCTCGCACATTGCCTTGGCCGAGTTTCTGCATTGCCCATGTCAACCTTTGTTTCCCTCGTGCCATTGCTTGTATTTTCCTTCACATAGACTTGCCTTAGCTATTGAAAGCCTTTGCCATCATTCTGCACTGCCGCTGTGAGCACGTGATTTTTGCCTCGCGAAAACTACTCCAAAATAAATCAAAAAATAAAATTAATTTCTTTTAGTGTGCAATTTTAGAAAATTGTTTTGCGTTTATTAATTGTTTGTGTTTTATCCGTAAATGTTTGCTTTGTTATAATTAAACAAAAAATTAAAATAAAAATACATGTTTCATGCGTAGCTAGGATTTAATTATGCATTTAATAATTGAGTCAATTTAAAATAAAATCACAAAAAAATATGCATTTGTTCTGTTTTTAATGTTTCACTGTGTGATTAATGTTTTATCTGTGTTAATGGTTATTAAAAGGTAATTAGTATTTTTGTAATGATAATTTTTGTTTTTATAATTTTTGATTAGGATTTTAAAAATTAAAATTAAAATTAGGAAATAGAAAATAAGCTTTAATTATAATAATTGGACCTGGATTGAAATCCAGGCCCAAATAAAACAATTTTTCCCTTCAGCCCAATCCAGGCAACCGGTCCAATTCAAAGCCAAGACCAAACGACGACGTTTGGTCACATTTTATCAAGGACCGTTGGATCAAAGCCAACCAACGGCTGAGATCCCACGAACCTAACCCGTAATCATTACCCGATCCTATACCCGGTTCAACCCGTCCCCCAGCTTAAACCAAACGACATCGTTTGGTTAAGTGGATAAATCCTGGCCTTTCATTCTACTAGATCTAATGGTCAGCATCAACCCACCCCGTCCCTATATAAGTCCAAACCCCTACCCCCGCCCTCCTAACTTAACACCCCCCTCTCCACTGTTCATCATCGTCTTCCTCAAACACACCCCTAACCCTAGCCGCCCTAGCATCCCACCGCCTGAAACCCGGCGGCAACAATGCCGCCGGTCACCAAAATAACACCCCAGACTCCTCACCACTTCCTCTACACAGATCTGACCTTAGTTTCCTTCGAATCAGACCCCAACTCTTCGAATCTTAAATCGAAGGTTGGTCTAAAAACTCAACCCTTTCCAATGGCTTCCAAAATAACACCACAGCTTCCCCTAAATTCCCTCACCACGGATCTGTTAGTTGCATGGCTCGAATCCTACTGGAACTACTCGAATCTTCATTTGAAGATTCGAGTAAAACCTGACCCTATCCCAACCTACCTCAAACTCACACCAGTTACCCCCTGGCCTCCCTCGTGCCTAGAATACCGTTGGTTTGATTCGAATCTACCCAGAAGTGTTCGGATTTAAAATCCAAGATCTGAAACCCTAAATTTTCCAAGATTGGAATCTTTTTCAATTCAGACGAAAGATTGAGGTTTAATCGACCTTAGTCAAAGTATTTTCAGTTGAAAATACTTCGACTAAGGTCTGTTTGATTTTAAAAAGCCCGAACCCAAGTTGAGTTTGAGTCCGGTTGAATTTGAAGGTTCAGAGGGTTTTTTTCTGTTTCTTATGTGTATTCTACATGTATTCTATGTTTGTTTCATTAGTCTGTTTAATTTTTCATAATTTTCTAGTCAATTCTGTTATACTGTCTCATACTCGTCTATTTGATCCTAATTATACCATTGTTTCTGTCAATATGATTATTTACAATGTGTGTAATCGACTCGATTAAATTCGTCGATTAGTTATATTATGAATTCTCGTTTATGATAATACTGATTGAAATAATCTGCTTCTATAGACTGTTTGTTGACAATTGTTGTAGATAATCAGTTTAAATTAATACTCGTCAGTTAAATCACCCTTGTTTACATTTCAATGAGTCTGTCAAAATGAATGCTGTGTATATGTTGATTTCTGAGCATTGAGTTTCAGGGCATTGTCAGTATATTGACAATGCTCCTGTGTTTGTTTGATTTTAGTCCAATGTTGAAATTCAGTTGAATTATTAGGCTGAATTCAGTATAATATTGTTGTGATGTTAGTTTTGAATTCAAGTTTACAAAGGTTGGTTAAATACAATTGTATTAGGAGGTTAATCCTAAGATTGGTTATAGCTGCTTAAACAGATTTTAAAATCTGTATTGTTAGATTCTGAATTTAGGGCAGTAATAACAGTAATTACAGTAGGATTTCTGGGGCATTTCTGGGACAGAACAGTAAGGGTAATGTGATAGTATAGTGGGCTGAAAGTGGAATGTTAATGGCTATAGTTTAATGAGATAATGGGAAACAAAGGGTAATGGGGCTGCTTAAAATCAGGATGAGATCATTTAAAGTATTCAAAAGCAGTTTTTAATGGAACTTTCTGATTTTAAAAGAAGAAGGGGGTCCAAGAAGCACTAAAAGGAAATAGGACAGACCTGTATAAGTACAGGGACTGGAAATTTGAAAAGAGATCAGATTTTAAGAGGGAATTTGGAGAGAAAAAATCTGATTTGAAAGGCAGTTTTTCAGAGAGTTTTTTTAAGAGAGGCTGATTTTTAAAGCATTAGATATATACACAGAAATACATACACATAGAGAGAAATCTGGATAGAAGAAGAGAAGAAGACAGAAACAGAAAAATCAGAAATAGGAATCCGAAAGAGGAAGAAACTGAAATCTGAAAAAATGTTATTCGTCTAGAATCTGTCCGTTGTTTGTTTTGTGGATATTGTTCAGTTTGAATCTGAAATCTTTCTCTCAAGTTTCTATCACTGTTCATCTGGGTTAACGGGTCTTGTTCAAACTTGCTGTATACTGCTATTCTGCTAAATTTGTTACCACTGCTACTGCTGAAATCTTAACTCCTTCTTCCTTCATTGCCAGGTACATATCTTTTAAAACCTATGTTGTGAAGGGTTTCAACATGACAATAAATAAAGTTTGAATTGTAATACTAACTTCTATTCATTTGAGCTCTTTAGTTAAAAATTCAGCTTTGTTTCATGATTAAATAAGTAGTATATGTTGACGGGATGACTGTAAGTTAAATGTCATTTCTTGAAGTTGGTATAAATGTTGTAATAAGGTTGATTTCTAAATTTTCATTAACGGAAGATATAATTAAGTTGTCAAGGTAGGGAATATGGCATGAATGTTGGCCAATATTTTTTTTTTTTTCTTTTGGTGTTGTTAGCTAAGTAAAGAGTAATGTATAAATATCAAGAAAACTACACTAGTAATATCTATTGTTGAATAAGGTAAAAAATGGTGTTGGTGTTGTTTTCATGTATAAGATAACAAATGTATGTATAACCACTAGTGAAAGTGATTTGATATAACTCGTTACGATGTTAGAATGTTATGAATGTTTCCGACACACAATTAGGTTGCATGTAAGACAATTTTATTGAATCAGGTTTGTATATTAATTCCTTTCTTATCAACTGGATGCCTATCTACCATCGTAAGTAGAATTAATTAAAATAATTTCGCCTATTAGATTAAAAATAAGTATATGAGAATGAGATGAGATGTATAAGCACGAATTGCAACATTTTATATCAATGGTAAGTAGAAATAGAATTTGTATTAAATCAAAATAATGAAAATTCTTCAAAAATATCTCTTCCCTTTATAAATCATTTTTTTTAGTTTCATATGCAATTCATTTTTGGGTATATATATATATATTGTATTTACGAGAAAAATGATACTCTTAATCATACTTTGTTTATTTTACTCCTAAAATTTGAATGGCTCGGACGAATATAATTCATATGTGGAAATATAATCAGCTGTAAACATTTAATAGATTGTGAATTCTTTTCAAAGAATTTAAGGGCCTCTAAAATGGGAGTTTCTCATGATTTTCACATAAAAATGTATGAATATAATAAACAATTTGTGAAAAATCCATAATACCATTACAAATATTTGGCGTGATTAGGGATGCGTTCGCGTACCCTGATTATATTTTTAAAAGCAAATTCGGATTATGCGTACGCGCAATTTCGAGCGAATATTTAAGAAAAGGATTTTTCCAAGGATGTTAAAATAATTTCATATAACCTGAGATGTGCAGTTCATTGTCTAAATACAAGGGTGATGATGTTCCTGATTTTAATTTAAATTTTGAACATATGATTTTTTTAATAAAAACTATAACATGGACAATTTTATTGTGTACACGTATGCGTGGCACGATCCTCTGTAATTATAAAAGGTATATAATACGAATATACGTACGCGTAATTCGTCATATAATTATAAACAATAAACAGAAGCGGTGACAAAATCCTGCAATATAAATGTAAAAATCAAGATAAGCCAAGAATAAAAACAGTTAAGCGACCGTGCTAGAACCACGGAATTCGGAAATGCCTAACACCTTCTTCTGGATTAACAGAATTCCTTACTCAGGATTTCTGGTTCGCAGAATAACAAACAGAGTCATATTCTCCTCGATTTAGGGATTAAAAATTGGTGACTTGGGACGCCTTAAAATTCCCAGGTGGCGACTCTGAAACAAAAATAAATAAATCCCGTTTCGACTGTCCTTAAATTGGAGAAAACTCCCCACGCGCCCCGCGGGCGCGGTAAAAAGGAGGTGCGATAGCTCTGGCGACTCTGCTGGGGAAAAAAATGTACTGTAACCCAGAACCACTGGTTCAGGGTTTAAAGAATTCGAGCTTAAAATAACTGCGATAATTGGCTTTATTTACTATATGATTTTCAAATGTTTATATGATTAACATGCTAAATGTTTTTTTTTACCGCTTTAATATTATTTGAATTGTGAATATATACAACTGCTACGAAACCCCCTTCTTTCTGAGTCTTCTGAATTTATGGTGTACACGTGCGCGTGGCCCACCTTTCTGTTAAAGTCATACCAAATAAGACGGAGTTGGGACAAGTAACTAGGCCGGGTAGACTTTCGTGCTCCCGGTACGTTGCCCCCGCTTCGGCTCAAACTGTCCGTTTGGGTAAGCCAGGTTTAGAACAATCAACCTCAGGTTTTTCACCTAGAATAACTCAGCCATGTACCGGATCCCTAGTAGGAACGTCTATTTGCATCATGTACATTTGGCCTTGGAGACTCAACACAGGGGTTGGGTCTGTCTAGGACAGGTGAACCCGAAACAAAAAGACCATCCTGATGCATCCTACTTGCTACTTGTTCATTCATTTGCCTCGAACATGCTTGTTGACCAGCTTAAATGAAATCATGGTGAGAACCAAGGAATAAAATGGGTTGTTTTTTTTTTTTTAAAAAAAATTTCCAAAAAATAGTTTTAAATCTTGAAATAAAGGTTTTAATAAATAAAAATTTTTGAAAATGATTTTTTAGTGTATATTTTCAAAATGAGTCTTGACTTTATTAAATTAAATTTTAGATACAAAATGAGCACCACGCAAAAACCCCCATCCACGAATACAGAAGAGTTTCTATTTCAGCTTCAAATGTGGTGGTATGATTTAGGCGAAGATGGTCAAAAATGGGTCGTCAAGCATTTGGGAAATCTCACGGACATTATGAAAGTTGAGCCTCGGGATGATCTGATTACGGCATTAGTAACTTTCTGGGATCCTGTTCACAATGTTTTTCGTTTCTCTGACTTCGAGCTTACTCCTACATTAGAGGAGATAGCTGGCTATGTTGGTTTTGACGGAAGTTTAAGAAATCAAAGCTTGATATTCACAAAGGCTCCTTCGGTACATCGATTCTTCGGTCTTCTGAACATCAGCAGTCAAATCAGGAAAAGCAATGTCATCAATGGATGTTGTTCCTTCAACTTTTTGTATTCAAGGTTCGGAAAGTCAGATGGGTTCGAAATTCATGAGAAAGGCCTTACTAACAAGCAAAACAAAGACACTTGGCAGATTCACCGTCGCTTTGCCTTCATGGTGGCTTTTCTAGGAATCATGATCTTCCCAAACAAAGAGCGAACAATTGATATTCGCACCGCGAAAGTTGTGCAAATCCTCACCACCAAAGAAAATCACACCCTTGTCCCCATCATTCTCTCAGACATTTATCGGGCTTTGACTTTATGTAAATCAGGAGCAAAAGTCTTCGAAGGATGCAAAATTTTGTTGCAAATGTGGGTGATTGAACATCTCCAACAACAGCCCAAGATCATACAGTATGGGTCAAACAATGATAATTGCATCGAGAGTTATGAGGAAAGAATAAAAAATTATCAGGCTCCAGAAGGGATAGAAGCATGGGTATCTCATCTAAAGGCTTTAACGGCAAATCAGATTGAATGGACTTTGGGATGGCTCCCGATGAGGGAAGTGATACACATGTCAACCTCAAATAGTTATCTGCTACTATTGGGATTGAGAAGCATCCAGCCGTATGCGCCACTAAGAGTCCTAAGACAACTAGGGAGATATCAAGTAGTTCCTGATGATGAAGATTTGAGTATGCAAGTAATCGAATTACACCCAGAAGCCACTATTCCCGAGGCTCTACTTCAGCAGATGTGGAATGGATGTCGATACTTGAAAAGTGATACTCAAGTCCCAGACACTACAAAGGGTGAGATAAATCCTGGATATGCAAGGTGGTTTGAAAAACGGTCTCGCGTGGATGATGTACCAGAGCCTGAGCTAAGAAGGCCAACAAAAAGACCCCATGTTCAAAACTTCAATGATAAAATCCAAGAGCGGTTGATCTGGGGAGAAAAGGAAAAAGGGTACAAAGCAACTATCCATGCCCTAAAAGAAAATCTGAGAAGCCTCAGTTTGGAGAAAGATTTGCAAGCACAAGAAGCCGAAGGCGAGAAGAAGAGTCTAGCTTGTGAGAATGAAAATCTTCATGCTCGATTCCAAAAAATGAAAAGAGTTTCTGAGACACCAAAGAGGAGCTGGAAGGATCAAAAAACCATCGCCAATCTTTTTGAAAGAATGCAAGATTATGATTCCATTCTTGCGGAAAACGAAAGGGCGTTGAGCAAAGCAAAAGAAAGGATCCAACAATTAAACGAAGAGGCCAGATCTAATAAGGAACGCCAAGTAAGGCAATCCGAAGAAGGCAGGGCACAATTCAAGAAGGAAAAAGACCATTGGATACGATCAGAAGATCAGCTTCGTGCACAACTAGAAGAGGCAAGAAGATGCAACAGAGAACATCAACAAGCTGACATCGACAGGGAAAGAGCGCATGCAAGATTAGAGCAGGCCAGACTCCGAGCTCTATTAGATTTAGCTCTAGATCGTGAAAACCGTGTCAGAGATATAGCCACCACTCGCCAGTAGCAATTGCAGGACCAAGACCAACGTCTCCAAGATTTCAGGGCACAAATCCACGACCTAGCGGTCTACACCTCTCAAAGTTACGTAAACTGCCAAGGAATGGATTATGAAAGGTTTACAGAGCATGCACCCATTTTTGCCCGTCATCTAGCAATGGAGTTGGAAAGGATGTATCGTACGCTGGGAGGTCATCCAGGTCAAGCCCCACATTGAGCAAATAATCTATTAATTTACAACACAAGTGGAAAGTGGGGCACGTTGTGAGATGTTAAGAATTGTATCTTTTATTTTGATTTAAGTGTGTGTGTTGCAAGCCATTTTCTTACAAAGTTTTCAAATGTAATGTCTGTTCATCTTTGAATAATGAATAAAAGTGTTTGCCTCATGTCCGAACTACGCAAGGTCTGATTCATGCGGGGGCATGATACGTAGGCAATCTCTATAAGATTCGACCACCACAATAAAAGGAATATAATAAATAAAATAAAAGTGAGTAACAATAAAAAATTCAAGAAAGCTGGAAAGACACAAGCGGCCGAGCAAATGCATAATAGAAAGGGGATATTTGTCTAGGAGCATTGCATCTCAACGTGCAATTATATATGTGTTAAACTCTCAAAACTAACAAGTTTGTTCATTTCCAGAATTCAAGCAGTTAGTTTCTCTAAAGAGTATACTGGCATATTATCATTATCACACAAGATCAAAAGGACCAATACCCGAAAGTATGTCTATCCCAGATGTTGACACAGGTATGGAGCTAGAGGAGATGGATGTCGGGAAAATGAAAGAAGAGATGTTTAAACTCAAGCAGCAAATGGCTGAGATGTACCAAGCCTGGTCTACAGGACAGTTACCCCCGTCTTACTCAACTAACCCTGCTCCATCAATGACCCAAACTCAGGATAATATTACCACTGAATTATCCCCAAATTTCCCCATTTACCAGCACTACCGAGGCACCACCTCTCAGACACCGCAGTCTCCACCTCCGAAACCAGTTCCATATTTTCCTCCACCTATGACTCCTGTTTTCGTAGCACCTCCCCCTGCTACATTCCACAAATCTCCTAGTGAGCCTACATTCCAGGCCCAGGACAACCAATATTACCCCCGGAGCCCACCCTCAAAGTCTCCGAAATCCATTCAACTGCTTCTCGTTTTGATCTCCCAACCGAAATTGACAAGCCAGCCAAAAATGCTGAACAAGAAGAGATGTTCAGGAAGGTCAAGAGTCTAGAACTATCGTTCAGAGACATGCGAGGATTAGGTGGGCAAGTCAGTGTAGCATACAAATATTTGTGCTTATTCCCCAATGTACAATTACCAGTTGGCTTCAAGATGCCCAAATTTGACCTATACAACGGGCACGACAACCCAGTAGCCCACTTAAGGGGTTTCTGTAGCAAGATGCGAGGAGCTGGGGGAAAGGATGAATTATTGATGGCTTACTTCAGTCAAAGTTTAAGCGGATCAGCTTTGGAGTGGTATACACGCCAGGACCATGGGAGATGGTACACCTGGGATGACCTGGCACAGGCATTCGCATACCATTTCCAATACAATCTGGAAATCATCCCAGATCGACTATCTTTGACAAAATTTGAGAAGAAACACAATGAAAGTTTCAGAGAGTATGGCTTCCGGTGGAGAGAACAGGCAGCAAGAGTGGATCCTCCTATGAAGGAGAGTGAAATGGTAGACTACTTCCTCCAAGCCTTGGAACCAACTTACTATGCCCATTTGGTTTCAGCGGTTGGGAAATCATTCAACGAAGTAGTAAAGATGGGAGGTATGGTGGAAGAAGGCCTCAAGACAAATAAAATCATGAGCTATTCAGCGATTAAGGCGACTACTCAAGCTATTCAAGGCGGGGTAGGAGGAATCGGAAGAAAGAAGAGGGAAGAGGCAGCAGTAGTTGATTCAGGAATTTGGTCAGGACCAAGAGGTTCACCGCCTTACTATAATCAACAACGACCTCGCCAATCAACTTACCACCATGATTTATCCCAACACTACTATCACCCTTCGGAGTCTCATTTCTCCATTAACCATGCTCAAGCATACAATCAGCCACCTGTTCACGCCAATTGGCGTGCTCCTGCCATACCAAGTACTTACCCACGAGCCTATCCCGGACCAGGTTTCAGGCCTAGGCCAGCATTCAGGGGAGAAAGGGAACAGAAAAAGAAAACTTACACTCCATTGGGAGAGTCTTACACTAGTCTGTTCCACAGGCTGAGACAGCTAGACATGCTAAGACCAATACAATCCAAGCTACCCAATCCTCCTCCAAAGAATCTGGATTACACCATTAGCTGTGAGTATTGCTCCGGTGCACCAGGCCATGATACGGAGAAATGCTGGCATTTGAAAAATGCAATACAAGAGCTGATTGATACTAATAAAATCGAGGTTCAAACCCCCGAAGCTCCCAATATCAATAGAAATCCAATGCCAGCCCATCAAGAGGCCAATATGATAGAAATCATACAAGCTGATGGGGAGACAAAGAAGCCGTCACAAACTGTCATGATGATCAAGTCTCATGAAGCCAAGCCAGATAAGCAGTTAACAGAGGAGAAGCCGGTACCTAAGCAGAACAGAAATGGTGATGAACCATCTATGATAGTCGAGGAGGGATCATCGAGCAAAGTTGCCACAAAACAAGAAAGGCCGAAAGTGATAGTACCAGGGGTTGCTAACAAACCCATTGTATTCGTGGAAGGAGCCCGTACAGATCGGGTTATTATCACACCTGTAACCCAGCTGCCAGTCATCAACAACAAAGCCATCCCATGGAACTATGAACGGGTGACTGTAATGTACAAGGGAAAAGAAGTCAAGGAAGAAGTGTGTGAGGTGCAAGGCTTGACTCGTTCGGGAAGATGTTTTACGCCCGAAGAGTTAAGAAAAACTAAAAATAATCCAACACCAATAAAGAGAGCTGTGACGGAAGAAGAAGCGGAAGAGTTTTTAAGAAAAATGAAACTCCATGATTATTCTGTTGTGGATCAATTGAAGAAGACGCCCGCTCAAATTTCATTGTTGTCATTACTGATCCATTCAGAGGAGCACCGTCTGGCTTTGATGAAAATCCTGAATGAGGCTCATGTTCCTGAAAAAATCTCTGTAAATCATTTGGGAAGAATAGCCAACAGAATCTTTGAGACAAACAGAATTACATTTGCTGATGATGAATTGCCTGTGGAAGGTACCGAGCACAACAGAGCTCTTTACCTCACCGTGAAATGTGAAAACTCCGTAGTAACCCGGGTATTGGTTGACAATGGGTCAAGTGCAAACATCTGCCCTCTCTCCACTTTAAGCAAATTAAAAATTAAAGAGGAGAGGATCCAGAAGAATAGTATCTGCGTACGGGGGTTTGACGGTGGAAGCAGAGATTCATTTGGCGACATAGTGTTGGAACTAACAATAGGGCCAGTTGAATTCACAATGGAATTTCAAGTACTGGACATAACTGTTTCTTATAACTTGTTGTTGGGTCGACCATGGATCCATGCTGCTAAAGCAGTCCCGTCAACACTACACCAGGCGGTCAAGTTTGAATGGGATCATCAAGAAATAGTTGTGCATGGGGAAGAAAGTTTAAATGCTCACAGCAGTGCCATTGTACCGGTCGAGGGAATAGAAAATGACCAGGGACCATGGGTATACCAAGTGTCCGATACAGTGTCGGTAGAGAAAATTCCAGAGGGGAAGTACCTTCCGAATCCAAAGATAACCTCTGCATCAGTCATGGTAGCCTATGAAATGTTAAAAAATGGTTTTATACCCGGCAAAGGTCTGGGCTCATCTTTGCAAGGAATTATACAACCAGTATCTCTCCCCGAGAACTGGGGAACATTTGGTTTGGGATTTATACCCACTATCACCGATGTGAAAAAGGCCAGAAAGCTGAAACACAAGGCATGGGATCTTCCAAAACCAGTCCCACCTCTATCAAAGTCTTTTGTCAAGACTGGTGCTAAAAATCGCCCGATAACAACAATTCCTAAATCCCGGGTCAATCCTGAGGAGGAATTGATTGAAAGATTCGAGAAATTATTTGATGATGTGAATATGTTGGAAAGCGGAGAAGGGTGTAGCAACGCAGAAGTTCAATTCATTGGGCCAGAAACAAAGCTTAATTATTGGAAAGCCACTCCTCTCCCCATTTGAAAGGAGTCTTAGTAGTTTATTTTGATTTTCTTTCAGTTTGTTTGGGTTACCTCAGGGTTGTAATCCCAATGTTTATCTTACAGTTTGTTTGAAGTGTGCAAACCTTGTTATCTTTCATCATCCAATAAAATACAATTTCCTTTTTCATTATCATTCCTGATAGTTTTCTTTTTCTATTTCTTCTTTTTTCTGTACAGTTCTTTTTACGCTGGCTCTAGTGATATGACATGCATGAGGAATCCTCAGCCCAGTCTTAAAAATCAATCTGGTTCCGAAGTAATAATTCAAGAAATATATTGTGATTATGAATCAGAATATGATGAAGATGAGGTTTTTGAAGAGATTAGTAAAGAGTTAATTCACTTTGAGGAAAAAATCAAACCTAACTTGAGTGATACCGAGGACATCAATATAGGGGACACGAGTAATATCCGGGAAACTAAAATAAGTGTCCATCTCGAACCAAAGATCCGAGAAGAGTTAATTAAAGCACTCATAGAATTCAAAGATGTTTTTGCATGGTCATATGACGACATGCCGGGCCTGAGCACTGATTTAGTGGTTCACAAATTGCCCACCGATCCAACGGTGCCTCCTGTCAAGCAGAGGCTGAGAAAATTCAAGCCTGATATGAGTGTGAGAATTAAGGAAGAAATCACCAAACAGTTGGAAGCAAAGGTCATTCGAGTCACTCGATATCCTGTTTGGTTAGCTAATATCGTTCCTGTACCAAAGAAAGACGGCAAAATTAGAGTATGCGTCGACTACCGCAATCTCAACAAAGCAAGTCCGAAGGATAATTTCCCATTACCCAATATCCATATTTTGATCGATAATTGTGCCAAGCATGATATAGGATCTTTCGTGGATTGTTATGCCGGGTATCATCAAATTCTAATGGATGAAGAAGATGCAGAAAAGACGGCATTCATCACACCATGGGGAACTTATTGCTACCGGGTAATGCCATTCGGTTTGAAGAACGCCGGAGCAACCTATATGAGAGCAATGACCACAGTGTTTCATGATATGATACACAAAGAGATTGAAGTATATGTGGACGATGTGATCATAAAATCAAAGCATCAATCTGACCATGTTGGGGACTTAAGGAAATTCTTCTTAAGACTTTGCAGGTATAACCTCAAGCTTAACCCTGCCAAATGCGCATTTGGAGTTCCATCTGGAAAGTTACTGGGATTCATAGTCAGTCGGCGAGGCATCGAGCTAGACCCATCAAAAATCAAAGCCATCCAAGAATTGCCACCTCCAAGGAACAAAACTGAAGTAATGAGTTTGTTGGGAAGGTTAAATTACATCAGCAGGTTTATTGCTCAGCTCACAACAACCTGTGAGCCAATTTTCAAATTGTTGAAAAAGGATGTTGCGGTCAAATGGACCAATGAGTGTCAAGAAGCGTTCGATAAGATAAAAGGGTACTTGTCGAACCCACCCGTGTTGGTCCCGCCAGAGCCAGGAAGACCTTTGATTCTTTACTTGACGGTCTTGGAAAATTCATTTGGTTGTGTATTGGGGCAACATGACCTCACCGACAGAAAAGAACAGTCCATCTACTACCTTAGCAAGAAGTTCACAGCTTATGAGGTTAAGTATACTCATCTGGAAAAGACATGTTGCGCCCTAACATGGGTGGCTCAGAAGTTGAAACACTATTTGTCGTCCTACACTACTTACCTCATTTCGCGTTTGGATCCATTGAAATATATTTTTCAAAAGCCTATGCCAACGGGAAGACTTGCAAAGTGGCAAATTTTGCTCACAGAGTTTGACATCATCTATGTGACTCGGACTGCAATGAAAGCCCAAGCACTGACCGATCATTTAGCCGAAAACCCGGTCGATGAGGAATACGAGCAGTTGAAAACCTATTTTCCTGATGAAGAAATAATGCATATCGACGAGGTGGAGCGAATTGAAAAACCTGGCTGGAAACTTTTCTTTGATGGAGCCGCTAACATGAAAGGAGTCGGGATAGGAGCTGTAATCATCTCTGAAACAGGGCATCACTATCCTGTTACGGCTCAACTGCGATTTTATTGCACCAATAATATGGCTGAATATGAAGCTTGTATTATGGGTTTAAGGCTAGCCGCAGACATGGGTATCCAAGAAATCTTAGTCATGGGAGATTCGGATCTTCTGGTACATCAAATTCAAGGAGAATGGGAAACCCGAGACTTAAAGCTCATACCATACCGACAATGTCTACATGATCTTTGTCAGCGGTTTCAATCAGTGGAATTCCGGCATATTCCAAGGATTCGTAATGAGGTTGCCGATGCATTGGCTACTTTGGCATCAATGTTGCACCATCCAGACAAAGCTTATGTGGATCCCCTACATATTCGAGTCCACGATCAGCACGCTTATTGCAATATGGTTGAAGAAGAATTTGATGGTGAACCATGGTTCCACGACATCAAGGAGTATATCAGGATGGGGATATATCCCGCACAAGCCACAGGAGATCAAAAGAGGACCATTAGGCGATTGGCAAATGGATTCTTCTTAAGCGGAGGAGTTTTGTATAAAAGAACACCAGATCTTGGATTATTAAGATGCATAGATGCCAGACAAGCTACAGCTGTCATGTCTGAAGTACATTCGGGAGTTTGCGGACCCCACATGAGTGGATATGTGTTGGCAAAGAAAATCCTCCGAGCTGGTTACTATTGGCTTACCATGGAGCGAGATTGTATCAGTTTTGTGCGCAAGTGTCATCAATGCCAGATACACGGAGATTTGATTCATTCTCCACCATCCGAGTTGCACACAATGTCGGCACCATGGCCCTTCGTTGCCTGGGGCATGGATGTGATTGGACCAATTGAGCCGGCAGCATCCAATGGGCACAGGTTCATTCTGGTAGCCATTGATTATTTTACCAAATGGGTTGAGGCCAAGACATTCAAATCGGTGACCAAGAAAGCTGTGGTCGATTTTGTCCACTCAAATATCATATGTCGATTCGGAATCCCAAAGGTGATCATCACAGATAACGGTGCTAATCTTAACAGCAACTTAATGAAGGAAGTATGTCAACAGTTTAAGATTACACATCGCAACTCTACCCCATATCGGCCCAAGGCGAATGGAGCAGTCGAGGCAGCCAACAAAAACATAAAGAAGATACTTCGGAAAATGGTAGAAGGTTCAAGACAATGGCATGAAAAATTACCATTTGCATTATTGGGATACCGCACTACTGTTCGCACTTCAGTAGGAGCAACTCCTTATTTGTTGGTATATGGCACTGAAGCAGTAATTCCTGCAGAAGTTGAGATTCCTTCCCTTCGGATCATCGCCGAAGCAAAGATTGATGATGATGAATGGGTCAAAACCTGTCTAGAACAGTTAAACTTGATTGATGAAAAACGATTGGCCGCAGTATGTCATGGTCAATTATATCAAAGAAGAATAGCAAGAGCATACAACAAAAAAGTGCGTCCACGGAAGTTCGAAGTGGGTCAACATGTGCTGAAACGTATTCTTCCACATCAGGTTGAGGCAAAAGGCAAATTTGCCCCGAATTGGCAAGGACCATTCATTGTGACCAGAGTATTATCGAATGGTGCACTATGCTTAACAGATATTGAAGGCAAATGCATAGACATGGCGATCAATTCTGACGCGGTAAAGAGATATTATGCATAACTTTTTTGAATGTTTGTATTTAGCATTATTTCGAAGATTGGAATGACAAAGACAATTTATTCTGCTATCCAAACACTATACCCTTTGCTTTCCCTTTTGAGCCATATTTGTTTCTTTCCTACCCTCTCTTGGAATCAATGAAAATCAAATATGAAATAATATTAATAAAAAAAATCATCACTATTATTTAGTGAACTACGTTTGACCTGATTCCTCAAAGAAGGATACGTAGGCGCCTCACAGCTCGGTCATAGGGTGCACAATATGCATAATGTGCACGAAAAGAAACATTAAGAGACCCCAATCAAGAAACTGGGGCAGGAATTGTATTGGAAATAAGAAAAGATTCCAAGAGTTGTAATTTTAAACCCATACCAAAGCTATTTAGCTTTTAATACCTTTTCCATTTCTAACCCCATACCAAAAAGACCTTTCGATCAATCTTAGAAAAATGCTGAGACAAGCAAATGAAGATGGTTCATAACACTCTGGTACAAACAAGAAAAGAAAGTAAAAATGAGAGAGTCTTATAGGTGAAAACCCACACGGGCACCATAAGGCGACGGAAGTTGAGAGAAAAGTAAAATGAGAGAGTCTTATTGGTGAAAACCTTCGTAGGCACCATAAGGCGAAAAGGAAGTGAAGAAGTGAAAAATGAGGAAAGTTTATCGATGAAAACTCCTTGAGACAATTGAAAGGAGATTGATTAAAAGACTGGGTTGATTAATCCGAAATGCATACCCTGATCATTGGTGCCAGTAATTCCAATCAGATAAGTCCTTTATTCCTTTTCCAACAGTCATCCAAAAATTGGATTTTTCTTTTCATTCTATAATTGTCGAAATCAGCGCGTTTCGTCACTAATAATCTTACTTTTCTAAAGCTTTGAGATAAGTTTTATTCCAAACAAATAAGAAGGATTGTCAAGGTATACTACAAAGATTCAAGGTTACATGATGCAAAATAAGGCCATGAAAGGCGGGAGATTAAAATAATAAGATATGGGTGTAAGAAAAATGGAATCAAAAGTGGATCAGCAATGTCAGGAAAGACATATGATTACGGTTAAAAGGGTTTGAAGGAAAACATACAGAGGGGAATCCTATAGTCAAGGATCAATTACAAAGACAAAACAGTCTTTTTCAACCATTCCAAGGCAATAAAACAAGACGAAGAAGAAGCCCCACCATCGGCAAGAATACCCCAGTTAACCACCCTGCTTTAAACTAACGAAGTTTTCTTTGATTTTAAACAGGGGCAAAAAAAACATTTGTGTCAGGAAACACTTAGTAGAGGATAAAAGAATTAAAGAAATCAGGCGTCCACCTGGAGAATGAGGATGAGAAAAGAAGAAGTCAGGCGTCCACCTGGAGAATGAGGATGAAGAAGTTAAAAGAAGTCAGGCGTCCACCTAGAGAATGAGGATGAGAAAAGAAGAAGTCAGGCGTCCACCTGGAGAATAAGGATAAGAATTAAAGAAGTCAGGCGTCCACCTGGAGAATGAGGATGAGAAAAGAAGGAATCAGGTGTCCACCTGGAGAACGAGGATGAAGAATTAAAGAAGTCAGGCGTCCACCTGGAGAATGAGGATGAGAAAAGAAGGAATCAGGCGTCCACCTGGAGAACGAGGATGAAGAATTAAAGAAGTCAGGCGTCCACCTGGAGAATGAGGATGAGAAAAGAAGAAGTCAGGCGTCCACCTGGAGAATGAGGATGAGAAAAGAAGAAGTCAGACGTCCACCTGGAGAATGAGGATGAGAATTGAAAAAATCAGGCGTCCACCTGGAGAATGAAGATAAGAATTGAAGAAATCAGGCGTCCACCTGGAGAATAAGGATGAAGAAGTTAAGAAGAAATCAAGCGTCCACCTGGAGAATGAGGATGAAAAGAATTAAAGAAGAAATCCGGCGTCCACCTGGAGAATGAGGACAAAGAATTGAAGAAATCAGGCGTCCACCTGGAGAATGAGGATGAGAATTAAAGAAGTCATGCGTCCACCTGAAGAATGAGGATGAGAAAAGAAGAAGTCAGGTGTCCACCTGGAGAACGAGGATAAGAATTAAAGAAGTCAAGCGTCCACCTGGAGAATGAGGATGAGAATTAAAGAAGTCAGGCGTCCACCTGGAGAATGAGGATGAGAAAAGAAGAAGCCAGACGTCCACCTGGAGAATGAGGTCAAATAATTAAAGAGGTCAGGTGTCCACCTGGAGAATAAGGATAAGAATTAAAGAAGTCAGGCGTCCACCTGGAGAATGAGGATGAGAAAAGAAGAAGTCAAGCGTCCACCTGGAGAACGAGGATGAAGAATTAAAGAAGAAATCAGGCGTCCACCTGGAGAACGAGGATGAGAATTAAAGAAGTCAGGCGTCCACCTGGAGAATGAGGACAAAGAATTGAAGAAATCAGGCGTCCACCTGAAGAATGAGGATGAGAATTAAAGAAGTCAGGCGTCCACCTGGAGAATGAGGATGAGAAAAGAAGAAGTCAGGCATCCACCTGGAGAACGAGGATGAAGAATTAAAGAAGGAATCAGGCGTCCACCTGGAGAACGAGGATGAGAATTAAAGAAGTCAGGCGTCCACCTGGAGAATGAGGATGAGAATTAAAGAAGTCAGGCATCCACCTGGAGAATGAGGATGAGAATTAAAGAAGTCAGGCGTCCACCTGGAGAATGAGGATAAGAATTGAAGAAATCAGGCGTCCACCTGGAGAATAAGGATGAAGAAGTTAAGAAGAAATCAGGCGTCCACCTGGAGAATGAGGATGAAAAGAATTAAAGAAGAAATCAGGCGTCCACCTGGAGAATGAGGACAAAGAATTGAAGAAATCAGGCGTCCACCTGGAGAATGAGGACAAAGAATTGAAGAAGTCAGGCGTCCACCTGGAGAATGAGGACAAAGAAAAGAAGCAGTCAGGCGCCCACCTGGAGAACAAGGAAATACAATTAAAGCAAACAGAAGTCAGGCACCCACCTGGAGAACAAGGAAATATAATTGAAGTGTTGAAATCAAAAGCCCGCTCATATGAGAAAGGAGCACATTTAGAGTCAATAAAGCAGAGGAGTCCAACAAAGTCCCCAGCAGGAAACAACAAGAATCCCAAACAGATAAAGAAAATACGGGACACAATGAAAAGGAATACGGAATAAGCCAAATGCCCAAGAGTCACCAAGATATCAAGACAACAAGAAACGCAAGGGCATGATCTAGATAAGATTTTATAATTCATGTACCATAGTCTAGTTTAGCTTTTTGTATTACCTTGGAAGTAAGGTGTAATAAGGAGGTCAGCAAGCAGTAAAAGTAGCACGAAACAACAGTAGCGTCACAGTCCCACGGTAGTCCCAGCTACCCAAAACTTCCCGAACTACATTGACCTGATTCCTTTATAGCCAAGGATATGTAGGAAACCTTTGAAGCAGAGGTTCGGTCGAATCTTTCAAAAAATGCTTCCCACGGAGTATTTGAACGGGCAAAAATCGCTCGTATCCGCTCACTTTATCTTTGCACGAAAACTCTTCGAGTTTCCGCGCAAAGAGGGGCAGCTGTGAGCACGTGATTTTTGCCTCGCGAAAACTACTCCAAAATAAATCAAAAAATAAAATTAATTTCTTTTAGTGTGCAATTTTAGAAAATTGTTTTGCGTTTATTAATTGTTTGTGTTTTATCCGTAAATGTTTGCTTTGTTATAATTAAACAAAAAATAAAAATAAAAATACACGTTTCATGCGTAGCTAGGATTTAATTATGCATTTAATAATTGAGTCAATTTAAAATAAAATCACAAAAAAATATGCATTTGTTCTGTTTTTAATGTTTCACTGTGTGATTAATGTTTTATCTGTGTTAATGGTTATTAAAAGGTAATTAGTATTTTTGTAATGATAATTTTTGTTTTTATAATTTTTGATTAGGATTTTAAAAATTAAAAATAAAACTAGGAAATAGAAAATAAGCTTTAATTATAATAATTGGACCTGGATTGAAATCCAGGCCCAAATAAAACAATTTTTCCCTTCAGCCCAATCCAGGCAACCGGTCCAATTCAAAGCCAAGACCAAACGACGACGTTTGGTCACATTTTATCAAGGACCGTTGGATCAAAGCCAACCAACGGCTGAGATCCCACGAACCTAACCCGTAATCATTACCCGATCCGATACCCGGTTCAACCCGTCCCCCCAGCTTAAACCAAACGACATCGTTTGGTTAAGTGGATAAATCCCGGCCTTTCATTCTACTAGATCTAATGGTCAGCATCAACCCACCCCGTCCCTATATAAGTCCAAACCCCTACCCCGCCCTCCTAACTTAACACCCCCCTCTCCACTGTTCATCATCGTCTTCCTCAAACACACCCCTAACCCTAGCCGCCCTAGCATCCCACCGCCTGAAACCCGGCGGAAACAACGCTGTCGGTCACCAAAATAACACCCCAGACTCCTCACCACTTCCTCTACACAGATCTGACCTTAGTTTCCTTCGAATCAGACCCCAACTCTTCGAATCTTAAATCGAAGGTTGGTCTGAAAACTCAACCCTTTCCAATGGCTTCCAAAATAACACCACAGCTTCCCCTAAATTCCCTCACCACGGATCTGTTAGTTGCATGGCTCGAATCCTACTGGAACTACTCGAATCTTCATTTGAAGATTCGAGTAAAACCTGACCCTATCCCAACCTACCTCAAACTCACACCAGTTACCCCCTGACCTCCCTCGTGCCTAGAATACCGTTGGTTTGATTCGAATCTACCCAGAAGTGTCCGGATTTAAAATCCAAGATCTGAAACCCTAAATTTTCCAAGATTGGAATCTTTTTCAATTCAGACGAAAGATTGAGGTTTAATCGACCTTAGTCAAAGTATTTTCAGTTGAAAATACTTCGACTAAGGTCTGTTTGATTTCAAAAAGCCCGAACCCAAGTTGAGTTTGAGTCCGGTTGAATTTGAAGGTTCAAAGGTTTTTTTTCGGTTTCTTATGTGTATTCTACATGTATTCTATGTTTGTTTCATTAGTCTATTTAATTTTTCATAATTTTCTAGTCAATTCTGTTATACTGTCTCATACTCGTCTATTTGATCCTAATTATACCATTGTTTCTGTCAATATGATTATTTACAATGTGTGTAATCGACTCGATTAAATTCGTCGATTAGTTATATTATGAATTCTCGTTTATGATAATACCGATTGAAATAATCTGCTTCTATAGACTGTTTGTTGACAATTATTGTAAATAATCAGTTTAAATTAATACTCGTCAGTTAAATCACCCTTGTTTACATTTCAATGAGTCTGTCAAAATGAATGCTGTGTATATGTTGATTTCTGAGCATTGAGTTTCAGGGTATTGTCAGTATATTGACAATGCTCCTGTGTTTGTTTGATTTTAGTCCAATGTTGAAATTCAGTTGAATTATTAGGCTGAATTCAGTATAATATTGTTGTGATGTTAGTTTTGAATTCAAGTTTACAAAGGTTGGTTAAATACAATTGTATTAGGAGGTTAATCCTAGGATTGGTTATAGCTGCTTAAACAGATTTTAAAATCTGTATTGTTAGATTCTGAATTTAGGGCAGTAATAACAGTAATTACAGTAGGATTTCTGGGGCATTTCTGGGACAGAACAGTAAGGGTAATGTGATAGTATAGTGGGCTGAAAGTGGAATGTTAATGGCTATAGTTTAATGAGATAATGGGAAACAAAGGGTAATGGGGCTGCTTAAAATCAGGATGAGATCATTTAAAGTATTCAAAAGCAGTTTTTAATGGAACTTTCTGATTTAAAAAGAAGAAGGGGGTCCAAGAAGCACTAAAAGGAAATATGACAGACCTGTATAAGTACAGGGACTGGAAATTTGAAAAGAGATCAGATTTTAAGAGGGAATTTGGAGAGAAAAAATCTGATTTGAAAGGCAGTTTTTCAGAGAGTTTTTTTTAAGAGAGGCTGATTTTTAAAGCATTAGATATATACACAGAAATACATACACATAGAGAGAAATCTGGATAGAAGAAGAGAAGAAGACAGAAACAGAAAAATCAGAAATAGGAATCCGAAAGAGGAAGAAACTGAAATCTGAAAAAATGTTATTCGTCTAGAATCTGTCCGTTGTTTGTTTTGTGGATATTGTTCAGTTTGAATCTGAAATCTTTC
Source organism: Nicotiana sylvestris (assembly GCF_000393655.2). Lineage (NCBI taxonomy): Eukaryota > Viridiplantae > Streptophyta > Magnoliopsida > Solanales > Solanaceae > Nicotiana > Nicotiana sylvestris. Next base: position 203,334,691 of record NC_091059.1, read on the forward strand.
TCTCAAGTTTCTGTCACTATTCATCTGGGTTAACGGGTCTTGTTCAAACTTGCTGTATACTGCTATTCTGCTGAATTTGTTACCACTGCTACTGCTGAAATCTTAACTCCTTCTTCCTTCATTGCCAGGTACATATCTTTTAAAACCTATGTTGTGAAGGGTTTCAACATGACAATAAATAAAGTTTGAATTGTAATACTAGCTTCTATTCATTTGAGCTCTTTAGTTAAAAATTCAGCTTTGTTTCATGATTAAATAAGTAGTATATGTTGACGGGATGACTGTAAGTTAAGTGTCATTTCTTGAAGTTGGTATAAATGTTGTAATAAGGTTGATTTCTAATTTTTCATTAACGGAAGATATAATTAAGTTGTCAAGGTAGGGAATATGGAATGAATGTTGGCCAATATTTAATTTTTTTTTCTTTTGGTGTTGTTAGCTAAGTAAAGAGTAATGTATAAATATCAAGAAAACTACACTAGTAACATCTATTGTTGAATAAGGTAAAAAATGGTGTTGGTGTTGTTTTCATGTATAAGATAACAGATGTATGTATAACCACTAGTGAAAGTGATTTGATATAACTCGTTACGATGTTAGAATGTTATGAATGTTTCCGACACACAATTAGGTTGCATGTAAGACAATTTTATTGAATCAAGTTTGTATATTAATTCCTTTCTTATCAACTGGATGCCTATCTACCATCGTAAGTAGAATTAATTAAAATAATTTCGCCTATTAGATTAAAAATAAGTATATGAGAATGAGATGAGATGTATAAGCACGAATTGCAACATTTTATATCAATGGTAAGTAGAAATAGAATTTGTATTAAATCAAAATAATGAAAATTCTTCAAAAATATCTCTTCCCTTTATAAATCATTTTTTTTAGTTTCATATGCAATTCATTTTTGGGTATATATATATATATATATATTGTATTTACGAGAAAAATGATATTCTTAATCATACTTTGTTTATTTTACTCCTAAAATTTGAATGGCTCGGAAGAATATAATTCATATGTGGAAATATAATCAGCTGTAAACATTTAATAGATTGTGAATTTTTTTTAAAAAATTTAAGGGCGTCTAAAATGGGAGTTTCTCATGATTTTCACATAAAAATGTATGAATATAATAAACAATTTGTGGAAAATCCATAATACCATTACAAATATTTGGCGCGATTAGGGATGCGTTCGCGTACCCTGATTATATTTTTAAAAGAAAATTCGGATTATGCGTACGCGCAATTTCGAGCGAATATTTAAGAAAAGGATTTTTCCAAGGATGTTAAAATAATTTCATATAACCTGAGATGTGTAGTTCATTGTCTAAATACAAGGGTGATGATGTTCCTGATTTTAATTTAAATTTTGAACATATGATTTTTTAATAAAAACTATAACATGGATAATTTTATTGTGTACACGTATGCGTGGCACGATTCTCTGTAATTATAAAAGGTATATAATACGAATATACGTACGCGTAATTCGTCATATAATTATAAACAATAAACAGAAGCGGTGACAAAATCCTGCAATATAAATGTAAAAATCAAGATAAGCCAAGAATAAAAACAGTTAAGCGACCGTGCTAGAACCACGAAATTCGGAAATGCCTAACACCTTCTTCCGGATTAACAGAATTCCTTACTCAGGATTTCTGGTTCGCAGAATAACAAACAGAGTCATATTCTCCTCGATTCAGGGATTAAAAATTGGTGACTTGGGACGCCTTAAAATTCCCAGGTGGCGACTCTGAAAGAAAAATAAATAAATCCCATTTCGATTGTCCTTAAATTGGAGAAAACTCCCCACGCGCCCCGCGAGCGCGGTAAAAAGGAGGTGCGATAGCCGCATTTTTGCTTAGCCCACATTTGTTGCTGCCATAACCCGAAGTGCCCATGCCACAGACTTTGGCGCGCATGCCATGCCATGCCGCCCAAACACTTCCCACACTGTCTTGTCAGGTCATTGCCAAGCGTGTCTTGCTTGTCCCAAGATCTTGGCCAATACTTGCCCACAACAGCCCTCATGACAATGTCTTGTCCGTCGCCCGCATGATCGTTTTGCCCGCACATAGGCCAATGACAATGTCATCATGCCCCAATCCTTGACACACCCGTGCCACGCCCGATGACAAAGAGTCAAGCCCTAACAAACCACTCGCACCCTATGAAATCGACGTCCTCGTCGAGCCAACTCAATTAATCATCCCCAAGGGGTTGTTGTCAAACAACGCCCCTATTGCTCCATTCACATCTGCCACAATGGCATTTGGCTTCGCCCCTTGTTCCTATTTTTTCGCAGCCAACATAGCATTCACCCTAGCCTGCACTGGACAGTCCTTCTTCAAGTGCGGTCCACCACAAGTAAAGTAGCCTTTGAACTCACCGCTCCTTTCCTTGCCGTTGTGAATCTCCTGTCTCATATTCTTGGCAAGTCCCTCATCTTCGGCAGCTTGGCCTTTCCCACTTTTCTTCCATTCCTTTGCTTTGTCTTTCCTTCTGTCGGACTTTGAATGCAAAGTTTCAGCAGGGTTATCACCTATGTTTAAGTCATCCAACGCATCTGCCGCTACAATAGCAGTAGAGAGGCTTTGAACATTCTGCCTTCTCAACTCCAATTGCGCCCAACCCTTCAATCGGCTCATAAAGTAATGCAGCTTGTTTTCCTCTGCCATATTACTGACATTCAGCATCAAGGACGAGAATTCCTTGGCATACTCCCTTACCGTGCCACTTTGTTTCAAGCGACACAGTCCATCTCTTGCAACCCATGACGAGTTAGTTGGAAGGAATTGAGATTTTCATTCCTTCTTCAGCATCTCCCAAGTTCCAATCTTGGGCAGTCCAGCACTTTCCACTTCTACCACCCGTGTACGCCTCCACACTTTCGCATCATCAATCAAATACATTGGTGTGATCGTCACCTTTTCACCATCCGGCACACGAGCAACCTGGAAATATTGCTCCATATCCCACAAGAAATTTTCCAGTTCTTTGGCACTTCTTGCACCACCATAAGCCTTTGGCTCCAAAATCCTCAACTTTGTGCGTTCATCATGTTGATACCCAATTTTTCCCTATAATATTTTTAAAGTGTATATATACCTTCAAAACTATGAATTAGTATCAATTGATATTTTTTTATAATTTTATATTTTTAAATTAATTTATTCTAATATTTTACTTATATAAATAATTACAAAATTGCATCACAAATGGCTCTATAATATTTTATTGATTTAATTTTGCTATTTATAGTCATATTAAGTTCAGGCTTGCCTACTGACTAAGCAGCATACATAAAAAATATGTTTCCAGTTTTGACAAATTTAGCACCTAAGGGTTGCCTAAGTGTAAAACAGTGTTCTAGTTATCAGAGTTACTTAGACAAGACTTTTGAATTGTATCGTTGTTCTAAATGTTCAAAATTCCGGAATTATCACCAGCACTAGAGATGCCTAAGCGGATGTGAATACGATCCTAGAAGCATGATATCTAATGCACAAAAATGCAGAATAAGGTATATGTAGGACCTGAGCAGGATTTCTAAATACATAAGTGTAAGCACGTGATTTTTTCCCTATATGAGAATTACTCCCAAAAAATTTAAAATAAAATAATTTTCCTTTGTGTGCAATTTTTGAATTTTCGTGGCATTTTTGGATAATTATTTGTATTTTTGTTTGTGCATGTTTATTTGTTATATTAATAAAAAATATAAAAATATGTCGCATTTGCATTTAATATTTAATTCTACAGTTAGGAGTAATTAAGTTTGTTTTACAAAATGAAAAAAAATCATAAAAATATGTATTTTGCATTTTTAGCATTTTACGTCCAAATTGTGTGATTTTATCGTTAATTGCTATTTAATTATGTGTTAATTGTTATTAGGAGTTAATTCGTATTTTGAGATAATTTTGGGTTTTATAATTTAATCTTAGCATTTTTAGCTTTATTAATTAGGAAATTGAATAAATAGAAAAGAACAAAAATAGAAGAAAACCGGATTGGGCATTTTCTTCAATTTTAAACCACAGGCCCAAAGATACCCAATCTTCCCCTACGTTCCGGTCCATTTCAAACCGGGTCGACCCAGTCCATAACCCAAAAAACCCAACACCCCTATCTCCCTATCTTTCATTTCACAAAAAACAAACCCAAAAGAAAAAAACCTAAGAACCTACCCGCCCCCCTCCCTCTTCTTCTTCTCCAAATCCCTCCAAACCCTAGCAGCCATGGCTGCCTCCTCATCGTCACCATCACCTATGGCAACCATGGCTGCCTACTCCTGCTACATCATCTTCTCCATCGTCACTACCTGCTGCTACCGCTGCTTCATCATCTTCTTCGGCACGCAGCGAACCAGTCCAAAACGAGCTTCACCTCCGGCAACTATGGCTGCCTCCCCCGCGACTGCCTTCGAACCAGCACCCTACCGCTGCTGCTTCACCACTGTCACGTCCACCAGCTCGTCCAAACAACCACTTTCATCTCCATCGTCGTCTTCTCCGATCCCGTCGACCAACGGCCCAACTACACTGTCACCCCAGCCACGACTATTTTTCTTCTTCATCGTCGCTGCTGCTCCACCTCCTCGTCCCAAACGACCAACAGCTCGACCAGATTCACGACGCACGACCATGGCTGCCCGCATTGCCGCTGCTGCTTCATCCAGTTTCTGCAGCGTCGCCACTGCTGCTCCTGCTACGTCCAGCCATGGACGAGCTGCAGCGTCGCTTCTGCTGCCTTCTTCTACGTACAACCATGGACGACCACCAAAGTTGCCCTCCGTCGAGCATGTTCATCAGTAGCAGCTGCTACTGCTTCACCGCCTCCTCGCCGCCACTGCGTCGTCTTCAAACGACACCAAACGACCATCTTCTTCGATCGTCCGTTCGTGGTCGTCTTCGGCGTCAAATTATTTGGGTGCGATAGTTGTTTCCGGGCAGATTTGCTTTCATTCGAGTTCGTCGTCGTTCCGATCCGGTTAGTGGGTTTAAGTTTCATTTCTGTCCGTATTTTGTTTTGATATTCTCGGATCTGAAATCAGTAGATGTTTGATTCTTGTTTTTGTTCGTGTTTATCGTTTCTTGATTATTTCTTCAGTTTGTTTCATTTGTAATTGTTTATTTTTAATAAAGAAACTGTTAGTTTAATTATAATGTCGTTAGATTTAAGTTGAAGTTCAATTAATTATTTCTTCAGTTTGTTTTTATTCGTTTAAAAGGATTTAGTTTTAATATGGAAATATGTCGGTTTGATAACTTGAATACTTCGTCTTGACTGTAATATTGTTAGATCTAGTTTAAGGGTCAATTGGTTATTTAGTTTAGTGATTTGAATCTGTTTATTTGTTCCGTTTAAGCTTAATTTGAATTTAAAAAAAAAGTGAATATGTTTGTTTGTTATTGTTGTTAAATCAGAAAATAGGATATTTGTTAAAAAATTTTGTTTAGTCAAAATAATTCCAGTTGTTTCTTTGTTGTTCATCATTTAGTTTGAATTTGTTGATTGAATTTGGATTAAAAATTGGTTATAGTTGCTATATTTTGGTTAATTGATTAGGTGAATTGGTTATAGCTGATGGGAGTATATTGGTAAATTGCAGTACTTTCAGGGGTAAATTTTAATTTCGGTAAGGTCGGAGGGGTATTTTTGGAATTGAAAATTTAAACAATTATTTAATCTGAGTGCTCCGTCCACTAGGCATTAATAATATTAAAAATAGTACATGGTGGGGGACAAGACATGAAGTAGTGGGGGGTTGATATAATTGTTTAATATAATGGGGGACAAGACACAAGATAGTAGGGGAATAACTCTTTAGTTTAATATAGTGGGGGACAAGACACAAAATAGTGGGGAATAATTCATTTGTTTAAGGTAGTGGGGAACAAAACATGCAATCATGGGAATATTTCGGTTGAGTGGTTCAAGACAAGAGTCTTGTTATAAATAGAGTCATTCTTTGACACAAAAAGGGTAGGATAAAAGGAGACTTTTAAAGAGAGACTTTTGGAGAGATTTTTGGGGAGAGACTTAGAGGATAGAGAGACTGATAGAAAAAAAAGAAGTTAAGAGAGTTGACTGAATTTTGAGAAATCATAATTTGAGAGCAAAAAAAGAAAAACCAGCTGAAACTTTACTTAAATAATTTCAGGCTGCTTTTCCTTGAGTGTCATTTAAAAATCAGTAAATACTGCGTCTTGTATCCGTCTCTCTTCTGCTTTGACTGCGATTGCATTCTGGTACTGCTGGTTTTTCAATCTGTTACTGGGTTATTCTACTGGTCGTTACTGGTTTTGCTGTGTTGCTGAACTTGTTTGTTGTGTATTTACACTACTGCTGCTTCCACTGATCTTCATCTTCTTTCTTTGCTTTCCAAATACCAGGTACACAAACTGATACACTGGTACATCTTGTAAGCTACTCGAAGCATGAATGCAAAAAAAATGGGAAAGATTTGAAGCTGTAGTTTAATGTAGTCTTTTCTTTCTTTTACTGTCTGTATTTAGAACATTCTATGCGCTGCCCATGTAAACTCTTTAAACGACTCACTTTCGAAACTCAACTATAATAACTCGTGAGCATGTAAATAAATTAGAATTCTTTTTCTTTCATTATAGAGACAAACGAAATAGAAAAACATAGTCACTATAGGTCGATCCTTTTAAAACAAAAATGAGGCATGCCTTGCCAAACAAAAATGCAAATTGCGGGGCCCTCAATAATTGGTCATAATAAAATACTTAGAATTTGGGATAGGCCGTTTAGCGAATTTTTACGGCCTTCCTCAAAGATAATAACGCGTTAGACTTTTAGGCGCGATTTTAATTAATTTACATTCTTAAATTTGGGTGCGCATTTATGTGACCCAAATCCAAATCTCAATGGTGTCGGAATGTATCAACAACCACGGGTGCATTGATTGCGACGTGGTTTGAAGATCCATTTCCACGACGTTGCAATTCTATAAAAAAATAATAAAAGCGGTTTAAACTTAATAAAAGCACACAAGTCATAACATGTATTAAAATCAGATATTTAGCAATTATAACAATTTAAGCGACCATGCTAGAACCACGGGATTCGGGGGTGCCTAACACCTTCCCTCGGGTCAACAGAATTCCTTACTTAGAATTTCTGGTTCGCAGACTTCATTTGGAAAGTCGAAAATTTCCTCGATTTGGGATTCAAGATAAACCGGTGACTTGGGACACCAAAAGCCAAACCTTTCCCAAGTGGCGACTCTGAATTAAATAAATAATCTCATTTCGAATATTGTCACTTAAATTGGAAAAACTCCCTCACGCATTTATCCTTCGGGGTAGGCGCGCAAAAAGGAGGTGTGACAGCTCTGGCGGCTCTGCTAGGGAATACAACCCAGAATCTTTGGTTCAGGGTTTAGAATTCGAGCTTAGAATAATTGTTATATTTGACTTTATTATCAAATTTTTATTACATGTTTGGGCATAACGTGCTAAATGTTGTCTTTTACTGCTTTGATATTATCTGAACTGTATATAAACTGTGTCGAAACCCTTCTCTTCTTACCTCCGGGGAGGAGCTTGCTGGTCAAGACTCCCTATTCTGTTAGTGTCATACCCTGAAATAAGAAAGAGGCCGGACAAGTTACAAAGCCGGACGATCTCGCGGGTCCCCGGTACGTAGCCCCCTCCTCGACTCAAGTTGTCCGCTCGGGTACACAGTCTAGAACATATACCCAGGATGAACCTAGTATAACAAAACCTCATGCCGGATCCCTAGTAGGAACGCTTATTTGCATCATGTTGCATTTGACATAGGGGACTCAACACAGGGGTTGGGTCCGTCTAGGACAAGCAACCCGAAATGAAAAGACCATCCTGCTGCATCCCGTTTGTTTTGCGCATTTATTTGCTTCAGATCTGCATGCTGACCGGTTTTTGAAAAGAGGAAAAGAAAATAGCAGTGTAGGGAGATAACTACTTATTTTTAGGAAAAAAAAAACAATGTCCAAGTAGTGTCAAAACCCCGCCGAATTATTTTTTTGAAACAAAATTTGTCTTTTAGTTTGATTTATTAAAAAAATATAAAAAATAAATATATATAATACAAAAAAATATTTCCTTCTAATCGCTCTCAAAATCCAAAAATAGTTGTTTAAAATTAAAAAAAAAATTCAAAATTCAAAAATATTTGTTCTTTTGTAGTATCTCTTTCATAAATTCAGACTAATAGTCCAAATATTTCCTTAGAAGATTTTTTTCAAAATTTCAAAAAAAAAAAAGGTGAAAAGAAGTTAAAATTCAAAATATTTCTTTAGTCGTCGTTTCTTTTCAAAAAAAAAAAAAATCGAAATCCAAAAATATTTTCTCCTTTTCTTGGTAAGTATTTTATTCGAAAAAAAGGGGTTAGTTTATTTCCTATATTCCTGATCGACCGAACTACGCGGGTCTGATTCTCACCGGATGTGAGATACGTAGGCAAACCTCATCAGTTTCGACCCCAATTTTCAAAAAAAAAAATTCAAAAATATTTTCTTCCAGTCCTTTCTTTGAAAATATTTCCTTAAAAGTTTTAAAAACAAAAAAAAGTAGTTTTTAAACTCAAAAATATGGTTTCCTTCTTTCTAATATTTTTCATACAAAAAAAAAGGAAAAATCAAAATCTAATATACGGGTTTCCTTCATTCTGAAGTATTTTTCCAAAAAAATCCAAAAACTATCAGAAACAAAAAACCAGGAAAAATTGCTCTTTAGCTGTCTTTATTTTGTAAATATCCATAAAAACTTTGAAAATATGAGTCCAAAATATTTTCGCTTTTCTTTAGAAGTGATTTTGTAAATAAATAAAAAAAACTCAAAAATCCAAAATATTTTCTTAAAAGTGCCTCTTTCGAAAATTAAGAGGCGACAACCAAAATTCAAAAAAAATATTTTCTTTCTTATTTAGAAAAAGAGAGAACAAATGAAAATTCAAACAAAAATATTTTCTTTTACTTCTAAAATTCTCTAAGTTCCAATCAAAAGAAAAGGAATTTTTAGAAGTCTTTCTTTCAAAAAATAAAAATAGAGTCAAATTCAAAAATCAAAAAAAAATATCATTTTCTTCTTTTAAAGCAGTTTTTTAGAAAAATCCAAAAAAAACAAAAATAAAAAAAAAACCTTTATTCTTTTAAAGCATTTTTTTTTTAAAAAAATTATTCAAAAAAAAAGAGTTAGTTTACTTACTCTATTCACGATCTCCCGAACTACGGAAGATCTGATTCACGCGGGGTCATGATACGTAGGCAATCCCCATCGGATTCGATTATAGCCATAAAATAATTGAGTAAAAAATGAAAAAAAAAGAGAATTTTTTTTTTTTAAAAAAAGTGCCAAAAACAAAAAAAAAGAGCGGCAAAAACAAGATCAAGAGTAGTTAAGGAGAGGCAGGAATAAAAGAAAAGAGGTACATAGTGAAAAGGGCTAGTTAAGGCCGGGATAAAACATGCAACTCGTTCAAACACATGGTAGAAGCGTTTAACTGTTTAGGTGCATTGCATCCCAACGTACGATTTCCTATATGTTAAATGCCTCAAAACTAACAAGGTTGAGTGTGTGACTAAATTAGCCAGGTTCTGTTCAGGTGATTGGTTTTGTTGGTATGCGTTGATGAATGCGCAACCTTACACGCGGCCACAATATTATCCACAAAACTGAGCTCCACTTCGCAGAAATGTCCTTCCTTACCAAGCTCCATATAATCCTCAATCAGATGTTCCCCGGTACAATCCTCGCCCAAGAGAGCCTTTCAAAAAGAATCAGTTCACCCCTACTGGTGAATCGTATTCAAGCTTGTTCCAAAAGCTGATTAGGCTAGATCTATTGCAGCTAGTGGACCAAATTCGGCTGAACCCCGAGTCCCCACCGCACTGAGCTGACACTATATGTGAATACCACTCTGGAGCAGTAAGGCACAGTACAAAGGACTGTTGGACCCTCAAAAGGGCAGTTGAAGATTCGATTGAAGCTGAAAGAATCATTTTTCGGGATGAAGAAGCTCCTGATGTGATGAACAATCTGTTGCCCGCCCACAACAATAGACCAATAGTCGGAATGATTTGTGAAGATGAGGAATTTGATCCGGCACTGAAGGCCATTACAACCATTGCCGAGATAGAAGAAAATCCATAAAATGGTTGCCAAACATGAAAGTTTCCCATCAGACGGGAGTCTCGGTAGCCAGTCGTGCTATCCTTCCTGCATCCAGATTATCTCAGGGTGTGATCCAGATGTTTTACTTTATTATATTACTTTCTTGTATAAACCCTTCTATCTTCAAAAAATTCAAAAAAATTCAATCAAAATAAAAAAAAATGAAATTAATATTTCACTGTCTAGGAATGTCTCTTCTCTTAATCTTGTCATTTTTCTTTCTTATTCTCTTTTCAATTCTCTTAAATGCAGATTTCAATAACACGACATGCTTGCGGACTTCATGTCCGGATCCTGAAAGATGTCAGACCTCGAAATAATGAATCAAGGATTAGATCGCAATGAAGACACGTTTAAGAAAATAAAACAAAGAGTTGGAAAAGCTGAAAGAAAATTGGGTCCAGATTGGAAAGGTACATACATTGCAACAAGAGTACTGCCAAAAGAGTGCGTTGTACTTGGGACACATCGAAGGAAATGCCCTTGAAATAACTGTCAATGCAAATGCAGTCAAAAAGTACTATGTTGGATCCTACATATAGTTCTAATATTTTCCGGTTAAGATGACGAAGGCTTTCATTCTCGCTACCCAAACACTATCAACCCTTTGCAAACTCATTTGAGCTGGTTACTCTTCTTTGATTACCCTCTTTGGAACCTGAAAGTATTATTGAAAAATAAAATGAAAAAAAAATTGAAATGAAAAAGAAAAAAAAGAAGAAGAAAGAATTGGAAAAAATAAGAAAATATATATACAAAAAAAAGGAAGAAAAGATAATGAAAATGAAAAAAAAAGGAAACGGGAAGGGAAGAAGAAAGAGAAAAACAAAGCAAATCAGAAAAACAAAATAAAATCAAAAACAAAATGTTTGCCTGAACTACGTCTGACTTGATTCCGAAAGGACACGTAGGCAGCCTCTCTCTGGGGTTCAGTCACACCAAAACAAAAATCCGAAGTCGCCCAAAAGTGAAACTGGGGCAAAAATTATAGTAGTTCGGCAATGATCCCGCCCAAAAGGTTCCAAAGTTGTAGTTCAATCCAAATTCTTTTCACCCCAAACCTTGTTCAAGTCCTTCTGATCAATCGGCAAAGCAGTTCAAAATGGGAGGATGGAGTTATTTGGATCTGATACAACAAAATGAGAGGAATAAAATGAGAGAGTCTTATTGGTGAAAACCCACACGGGTACCGTAAGGCGACGGTAAGCAGAGAAAATCAAAATGAAAGTCTTGTTAGTGAAAACTCACACGGGCACTATAAGGCGATGGTGAGAAAAGAAGTGGGGTGGGTCAGCTCGTGAAAACCCATAAAGGGCGCCCATGATCGAAAATAAGATCCTCATAGCCATCGGCATCAACAGAGTCCTGGCAAGGTTCCTCGGTATTCAAACCAAAGTTATGATGAATTTTTGAGAGTCAGACGGTTTACAGAGATCAGGCATCCAGTCCAAAAGGCATGTCATGTTCATTGAAGTCCGCATGTACTCCAAATAAGTCCTTCTCTCCTTTCCCCGAAAGGGACACTTCTAGTTTTAAACTCATTCTCCATTCAATTTTTTATTTCTCTTTGAATCCCTTTTGGTCTAACACTATTCCAAAACCAAGACAAAGAAAGGATGGCAAGACTGATTTACAGGGCTTTCGTTTGATACACGCTAATGTGCAAAAGGCACCCAGCCTCAGCAGGTGCATCAAGTCGACCTCGACTGGCCATGGCGGCCGATGCTCAGGAATCAAAACTCTTGGAAGGAGAAAATCAAATTAAAGCGCCTATAAAGGCAATTGAAGTTGAAAGGGTTGAGTTTCACATGGCTAATCACCTCAGTGAAGTTGAAGAAACCAAGGTACCCCCAAATGCTCTAAAATTGAAGTTGGAAGAAAGAAGATAGAAAAGAAAGGCCTACAAAGGCAAAATAAAGTTGGAAGGGTTAAGTCCCACGCGATTAGCCACTGCAGTTAGGTTTGAGGATCAAAAATTCCCTGGTGCTCCGAAAAAACAACAAATGATTGTCTTAAACTACGTTCTGACTTGATTCCGAAAGGATACGTAGGGAGCCTCTCTCTGGGGTTCAGTCGCACCAAAACAAAAATCCAATTTTTCCTGAAGTTGAAACTGGGGTAGATGTTATAATGTTTCGACCACGGGCCCACCAAATGGTTCCAAAGTTGTAATTTCATCCACAATTCTTTTTACCAAAAACCTAGTGCAAGTCCTTCGGATCAATCGCCAAAGGCGGGGGAAACCGAGAAATATCATTGTTGGAAGCTGATGCATTCTAAAACTGAGAGAAATAAAACGAGAGAGTCTTGTCGGTGAAAACCTTCGGGCGCAATAAGGCGACGAGAGTAGAGAAACCAAGAATGAGAGAGTTCGTTTAGTGAAAACTCGCAAAAAGCACTATCGGGTGACAGTGAGAAAAGAAATGAGAGAGGTTGACTAGAGAAAACCCGCAAAGGGCGCCGTCATCCGAAAAGATGATTACCTCAGAAAGTTCTGGCAATGTTCCCTGGTTTGGAAACATAGATCCGTTTTTTGGTTCATGAGGAAATGCAAGTTCATGAGGGTCGAGCATCCAGTCCAAAAGCATGTCATGTCAAATTAAAGTTAGCATGTGCCTCAGATAAGTCTTTCTTTTCCCCGAAAGGGACGCTTCTCTTTCAAATTCGTTTCTCCGCTCTTTGTTTAACTTTCCTTGAATCCCTTTCGTTTTAACCCTAAATTCCAAAATGTGTTGGAAAGAAAAGGCAGCAGGACCGATTTCACAGAGCTCCATTTAGCAAGAAGTGAAGAAAATACCCCGCCTCAGTGGTGCGTCAGTCCAATCCCAACTGATCATGATGTTGATTGCCTTCAAAGTAAAGACAAATATATATATATATATATATCCCCAACGAGTCTGCCCCAGTGAAAATCCCCAAGTAGAATGAGATGGAAGAACCAAAGGCTTACACGGGCGAATCATCATGAAATCCGGAAATCCAAGTCTGATCAGTTTGAAAGGGGGTCGCATGTGAATCCAATCAATGGCGGAGTTTCTCAGCAGAAATGAGGCCGAGACCAAGCAATTGGAACGATCAAGGCCACCGAACCAACCACCGTTTTCAAAACTGACAATTGTTCTTTGTTTGGAGAATTGAAACAGGTACAATCCAAAGCAACCGTGCAAGAAGCAGGTGCGACCAAAAGGGAAAAGAAATGCAAAGGTGCAAGAAACAGCTTTACAGCAAGGAATCAACCCAAGAGGGAAGTTTCCCCCGAATTCTTTCCTACATTTTTACTGAACAAAATAATAAAAAAAAAACACAAAAAAAAAACGAAAAAGAAAAAAAAACGAAAAAGAAATAAGAAGAAAATTCCAAAAAAAAGGTTAGTTTAAAATCCCCAGTATCAACTTATCTTTATCAATATTAGGGCTCCAATCCCTAAGTTGAGATTTTAGACATAGGGCCTCCATTCCCTAGTCGCCTTTATCAATATTAGAGCTCCAATCCCTAAGTTGAGATTTTAGATATAGAGCCTCCATTCCCTAGTCGCTTTTACCAATATTAGGGCTCCAATCCCTAAGTTGAGATTTTAGACATGGGGCCTCCATTCCCTAGTCGCCTTTATCAATATTAGGGCTCCAATCCCTAAGTTGAAATTTTAGACATATGGCCTCCATTCCCTAGTCGTCTTTTGCCAACATTAGGGCTCCAATCCCTAAGTTGAGAGCTTAGACATAGGGCCTCCATTCCCTAGTCACCTTTGCCAACATTAGGGCTCCAATCCCTGAGTTGAGCGATTTTCTTTTAGCCGACATTAGGGCTCCAACCCTGAGTTGAACAATTTTCTTTTAGCCGACATTAGGGCTCCAATCCCTGAGTTGAGCGATTTTTCCTTCAGCCGACATTAGGGCTCCAATCCCTGAGTTGAGCAATTTTCTTTTAGCCGACATTAGGTCTCCAATCCCTGAGTTGAGCAGTTTTCTTTTAGCCGACATTAGGGCTCCAATCCATGAGTTGAGCAAATTTTCCTTTAGCCGACATTAGGGCTCCAATACCTGAGTTGAGCGGTTTTCGTTTAGCCAACATTAGGGCTCCAATCCCTGACTTGAGCGACTTTCTTTTAGCTGACATTAGGGCTCCAATCCCTGAGTTGAGCAAGTTTCTTTTAGCCGACATTAGGGCTCCAATCCCTGAGTTGAGCAAGTTTCCTTTAGCCGACATTAGGGCTCCAATCCTGAGTTAAGCGATTTTTCTTTTAGCCGACATTAGGGCTCCAATCCTTGAGTTGAGCAAATTTTCCTTTAGCCGACATTAGGGCTCCAATCCCTGAGTTGAGCGATTTTCTTTTAGCCGACATTATGGCTCCAATCCCTGAGTTGAGCAATTTTTCTTTTAGCCGACATTAGGGCTCCAATCCTTGAGTTGAGCGATTTTTCTTTTAGCCGACATTAGGGTTCCAATCCCTGAGTTGAGCGATTTTCTTTTAGCCGACATTAGGGCTCCAATCCCTAAGTTGAGCGATTTTCCTTTAGCTGACATTAGGCCTCTAATCCCTGAGTTGAGCGATTTTCTTTTAGCCGACATTAGGGATTCAATCCCTGAGTTGAACGATTTTCCTTTTAGCCGACATTAGGGCTCCAATCCATGAGTTGAACGATTTTATTTTAGCTGATATTAGGGCTCCAATCCCTGAGTTGAGCGAGTTTCTTTTAGCCGACATTAAGGCTCCAATCCCTGAGTTGAGCGATTTTTCTTTTAGCCGACATTAGGGCTCCAATCCCTGAGTTGAGCAATTTTCTTTAGCCGACATTAGGGCTCCAATCCCTGAGTTGAGCGATTTTACTTTTAGCTGACATTAGGGCTCCAATCCCTAGTTGAGCGATTTTATTTTAGCCGACATAAGGGCTCCAATCCCTAAGTTGAGCGATTTTCTTTTAGCCGATATTAGGGCTCCAATCCCTGAGTTGAGCGAGTTTCCTTTAGCCGACATTAGGGCTTCAATCCCTGAGTTGAGCGATTTTTCTTTTAGCCGACATTAGGGCTCCAATCCCTGAGTTGAGCAATTTTCCTTTAGCCAACATTAGGGCTCCAATCCCTAAGTTGAGCAATTTTCCTTTAGCCAACATTAGGGCTCCAATCCCTGAGTTGAGCAATTTTTCTTTTAGCCGGCATTAGAGCTCCAATCCCTGAGTTGAGCAAGTTGCCTTTTGCAAATATTAGGGCTCCAATCTCTGAGTTGCGCCTTTTAGACTTGAGGTTTCCAATCCCCTTATCAATTTTGTAGATTTTTTATGGCAATTAACTCATGAAATTTCCTAGTGAAACTGGGGCAGAAATATTTCGTTTGTTTGTTTGTTTTGTTGTCTGAGCAGGTCTGACCTCGAGGCACATGGATCGAGATGACCTACAGGGTGAGTTTCGATCCAGAATAAAGAAAGGAAGAAAAGAACAAAAAGAAGATGAGCCCAAATACTGGAACAAACAAAGTGCGGAGCGCTCAAAATCTGATTGAAGTCCTGAGCTCCGCCAATCCTGCTTCACTCAATGCTGCAAAAAATAAACAAGCACCTACAACTTGCAAGCATCAAGATTCAGATCGAAGTCTACAAGCAGAATCAGCTAAGACTCAAGATCAAGTTGCGAAAGAATTATAGATATGAATCTTGTAACTAGTAGTTGATAGGCATAGCTAGCTTAGTTTTATTTCTCCTTTGGGGTAATAAGGAGGTCGGTAAAGCAGTAGTAACAACATGCAACAACAGTAACAGCAGCATTGCAGTTCCATGGTAGTCCCAGCTACCAAAACTTCCCGAACTACATCGACCTGATTCCTGTTTAGCCCAGGATATGTAGGAAACCTCTGAAGCAAAGGTTCGGTCAATCTTTCAAAAAAATGCTTCACACGGAGTATTCCAACGGGCAAAAATCGCTCGTATCCGCTCACTTTATCTTTGCACGAAAACTCTTCGTGTTTTCGGACAAAGAGGGGCAGCTGCAAGCACGTGATTTTTGCCCTATATGAGCATTACTCCCAAAAAATTCAAAATAAAATAATTTTCCTTTGTGTGCAATTTTTGAATTTTCGTGGCATTTTTGGATAATTATTTGTATTTTTGTTTGTGCATGTTTATTTGTTATATTAATAAAAAATATAAAAATATATCGCATTTGCATTTAATTTTTAATTCTACAGTTAGGAGTAATTAAGTTTGTTTTACAAAATGAAAAAAAATCATAAAAATATGTATTTTGCATTTTTAGCATTTAACGTCCAAATTGTGTGATTTTATCGTTAATTGCTATTTAATTGTGTGTTAATTGTTATTAGGAGTTAATTAGTATTTTGAGATAATTTTGGGTTTTATAATTTAATCTTAGCATTTTTAGCTTTATTAATTAGGAAATTGAATAAATAGAAAAGAACAAAAATAGAAGAAAACCGGATTGGGCCTTTTCTTCAATTTTAAACCACAGGCCCAAAGATACCCAATCTTCCCCTACGACCCGGTCCATTTCAAACCGGGTCGACCCAGTCCATTTCAAACCGGGTCGACCCAGTCCATAACCCAAAAAACCCAACACCCCTTGTGAGCACGTGATTTTTGTTTTACGCGACAATCGCTCCAAAAGAATTAAAAATGTATGTGTCATGCGTAATTTAAACCATGACCCGTTTGTTAGATGGAAAATTACAAAAATACGCATTTTTTCTTTTGTCCTGATTTGTTGCTTTGTTTAATTTTACCTACTTTTAACATTTTTATACGCGTGAAATAAATATGTTAAGTTTAATTAGTGGTGCTTAGTTTTATTTAATTAGTTTGTGTATTTAGGAAATTAGAAATAAAGAAAAAGAAGACAAAAAATTTGTTTTAAAATGAATTTGGGTTACAAAACATTTGAAAACTGAAGCCCAAATGAATGGCCCAATCCACCGGTCCACACAGCCCACTCCCCAGGCATCAAAACGACGTAGTTTAACGCCAAAACTACGTCGTTTCAATGCCAATCCATCCCAACCATACAAACCAAGTCGATCCAACGGTCCGGATCTCTCACCCGTAACCCCATCTGCCCGACCCGTTACCCGAACCAACTCTGCCCCCAACACTTGAAACGACACCGTTTCCCTCGAGTGGAAGGATCCTGGCCTTTCATCATGCCTCATCCAACGGCTGAGGTCCATCCACTCACTCCATATATAAGCTGCCCCTCGTACCCCACCCCCTGTCCAAATACCCCTGCCCTTCATCATCCTCACAAAGAACCCCGGAACCCTAGAGCTGCCCCTGCACTCTTCACCATGAAAACCGGCGGCATGAACGCCGGTGACCTCGCCATGAATACCATAGAACCCCCTCACCACCCTGAACATAGACCTGTTAACCGTTTGGTTCGAATCACCCCCAGGTCCTCGAATCTTCATTTGAAGATTCGAGTCAAAACTCGATCTACACCAAACAACCCCAGCTTCATACCAGACACTCCCCGGACCCTCCTCGTGACCAAACCATACTTGGTTTGGTCCGAATCTAACCAGGGAAGCACGAATATTAGATCTGAGTTTTGAAACCACGAGGTCCCTCGTCACTGGTTCAAACCGGTTCAAACCAAAGAGGTTAAGGTCTGATGGACTTTAATCAAAGTGTTTCTCATTTGAGAAACACTTTGATTAAAGTCCGTTCAGCCTTAAGAAAGTTTTGTCCAAGTCCGAGTTTGAGGTTTTGATTTTTCAAGATTTAAGGTGAGTTTCTTTCTCTTCTTTATTTGTTTTGGCCCATTTGATTGTGTTAAGGTCTTTTCATGCTTTGATTTTATGTCTTTGAATTTTGTCAATTGTGCCCCGTCCATTTTTGCCTGAACTTCTGTTTGTTTGAATAAGTCTTTCCATTTGCTCTGATAATGTATATAAATGTTGTGCAAGTAGCTGATTTTCAAGTTTGGACTGACTAGTGACTCCTCGAGTGTATTTCTGCTTAGTCAGTATAATTCGAACCATGTATCGACACTGTTTAAATGTCTGATTTTTGGCTACGATTGTGTATGTTAATGCTAATATAGTCGAGTCGACATGTGTCGTCAATTAGTTTCAACTGTCTGAACAAAGTAAATCGATTTGCTTCTGATGAACATTTGCCTTGAGCCAATTAAGAACCAGTTTTTGCTTACTTATAGATTGTTTGAATTGATCAGTTAATGTAAAAAGGATTGTTTATGTTTAAATTCTGAATTGGAAGGCATGTGCACTCGTGCACAGCATGTGCATTGGTGCACCTCATGTGCCTTGTGCACAGCCTGTTTTTCTGCATAAGAAGGCTTTTAAGATTTAAACAATTTGACAGCATATGCTGTCAGATATATTCTACTGCCCATACTTGCTTTTAGATAATAAAATGGAAAAGTTGAATCTGCCAGGGAATGTGAATGGGGTTTAATACTTAATTAGCTAAAGTGGGACTGAAAATGGAAGGCACATGGGAGGGGCATGGTGATATTCTGAAAACAGGCTGTTAAAAGAGATAGTTCTGAGGCTTATAAAGGGGGACAGAATTAGAGAGGAGGGGATAAGGACTGAACCTTGAGAGCCTACAGAGATAGAGAGAGACACTGAGAGGGAACACCTGAGAGTTCAAATTCCGAAAACAGAAACTGGAAAAGAATTCTTTTTGATAACCCAAATAGATTTCAAAACTGAGGATTGACATTTGAATTTGAAAAGAAAGGAGATAAGGAAAGGGATATCACAAAGATCAGAAATTGTCTTCTTCCTACTATTTGTTCGATTCTCAGTTTTGTTCAAACTGTCCAAATTAGTTCTGTCTTCTTTCAAGTGTTGGCTAAGTCTATTGTTTGGATTTGTATTGTTTGTTTCTTCTGGAATTGGATTGCCTAGATCTCTTATTCCGTACTACTGGAAATTTGTTTCATTCTGCCCTTCCTCCATTGGCTTTACTGGTCTTTTGCCCTGGGATTTTTTGTTCTATTGGAACCTACTGTTACTGCTGCTGTTTGGTATCGCTTCTATTGCTCAACTGACTGCCTTACTTTCTTCATTGTAAGCATTTCCTCAGGTACACATTTCGAATCTGTCTGATGTTGCAATGAAAGTTGAATCGAAAGATCTGAAGGATGTTATAATCATCTGTTGCATTGCTTACAAATTTTTATATAAATGTTGTTAAGATATGCAGTTTCTGGGTCTGTTAGCCTAATAGAGACAGATTAGTAAGGTTGTATTTAATTAAAGTTTATGCCAATTGGAAATTGTGACATTTTATTCGTTTAGGAGTACACGAGATGTAAATACAATCCGTGAAATATGCAGAGCCATTTAATACAATTGCTAATTCAAACTCGCTCTTTCAGCATGTTTCGAATATGTAAGGACAAATAATTGTTTAGATCTAGCTAAAGACAATACAGTTTCAAACTCTTGAGTTTCAGTTTTTCATGAAGCAGTTTATAGGATGAGTTTCAAATATCATTAGTCGCATTTTTCTAATAAGTAGTTTTAATTAATCTTGCCTAAATAAGTTAGGGTTAGGGAGCTCTTGCAGCAGTCGTAGCATTTCATCAATCTTGTATATAATTCTTCTATCAAGTTAAAAGCATGTTTCATGAGGTACAACGTCTCTTCATTCTGTAAATAATTAATCAGACGATTAACTAAAATCTTAATTTGGCCAAAGCATATAATTGAATTAGCATGCATCTTTTCTTCTATTTTAGAGACAAACACATTAGAAATGTAGTCTCTTTAGGATATCCTTTTCTAAAATAGAGATGAGCCTCGCCAAATAAAAATGCAAAATTGCGGGGCCCTCAATAAATAACCATGATAATTATTTAGAATTCAGGATAGGCCATTTAATAAATTTCATGGCCTTCTACAAAATAATAACGCGTTAGACTCCGTAGGCGCGGCTTAATTAAATCATATTCTTAAATTCGGGTGCACATTGATGTGACCCAAATCCGAATCTCAACGAAGTCCGAATGTGTCGACGATCACGGGTGCATTGATTGTGACGTGGTTCGACATGCATTTTCACGACGTTGCAATTCTATAAAAATAAATGATAATAATAAAAGCGGTATAAATCTAATAAGAAGCATATAAATCACAACATGTATTTAAATCAGTTATTTAGCCATTATAACAATTTAAGCGACCGTGCTAGAACCACGGGATTCGAGGGTGCCTAACACCTTCCCTCGGGTCAACAGAATTCCTTACTTAGAATTTCTGGTTCGCAGACTTCATTCGGAAAAGTCGAAAATTTCCTCGATTTGGGATTCAAGATAAACCGGTGACTTGGGACACCAAAAATCAAACCTTTCCCAAGTGGCGACTCTGAATTAAATAAATAATCCCATTTCGAATATTGTCACTTAAATTGGAAAAACTCCCCTCGCGCATTTAACCCTTCGGGGTGGGGGCGCGCAAAAAGGAGGTGTGACAGCTCTGGCGACTCCGCTGGGGATTAACCCAGAACCACTGGTTCAGGGTTCAAGAATTCGAGCTTAGAATAATTGTTATATTTGGCTTTATTATCTGATCTTTATTACATGTTTTTGCATAATGTGCTAAATGTTGTCTTTTACCGCTTTGATATTATCTGAACTGTATATAAACTGTGCTGAAACTCTTCTCTTCTTACCTCCGGGGAGAAGCTCGCTGGTCGAGACTCCCTATTCTGTTAGTGTCAATACCTGAAATAAGAAAGAGGACGGATAAGTTACGAAGCCGGACGGCCTTTTGGTTCCCGGTAAGTTGCCCCTCCTCGACTCGAGTTGTCCGCTCGGGTACACAGTCTAGAACAAATACCAAGGTTTAAACCTAGTATAACTCGACTTCATGCCGGATCCCTAGTAGGAACGCTTATTTGCATCATGTTGCATTTGACTTAGGGGACTCAACACAGGGGTTGGGTCCGTCTAGGACTAGCAACCTGAAATGAAAAGACCATCTTGTTGCATCCTATTTGTTTCCGCGCATTTATTTGTCTCGGACATGCATGTTACCTGACTTTGGAATATCTGAAAATAAAAATAAAAAAAAATATCAGTGTATAGGACTAATTTTCTACTTTGAAAAATAGCAATGCCCAATTACCGTCAAAATGCTGTTGAAATTTTGCAATAATAAAAGGTGAAAATGTTTTATTTACTAAGAAAAAAAAACAACAAAAGATAGAAAAATAGTCTTTTGGGAAAGTTGTTTGTTGAAAAGGAAAGAGTTTTGTTCTAAAATAATTCGGTTAATTGGACCGAACTACGCGGGTCTGATTCTCACCGGATGCGAGATACGTAGGCAAACCTCATCGGTTCCGGCCCCAATTTTCAAAATCAAAAAAATATATTTCCCTTTAGTTCTTTCTTTATAAATTTTTCCTTGGAAAACATAAAAAGAAAAGAAACGAAAAATAATATAGAAGTTTTCTTAAACTCAAATAAAAATAGTCTCTTTCTTTCTGAAATCTTTCATGTTGAAATAATGTAATAAGAATTAAAAACCAGCAATAAAAATCCAAAAAAACAATACTCTTTGCTTTTAGTCTCTCTTTTGTAAAATGTTTTTTTTTTTTTTAAAAAAAAAAAATCAAAATAAACAAATTTTCTTTCTTCTTTTAAAGTATTTCCTTCAAAAAATTTCAAAAAAAAAAAGAATTTTGAATAAGTAAATAAGCAAAGAATAGTCAAATCTTTCGAGCCCTATGCTAAATGAGCACTTGCTTCTTTATTTTTATACTTGTTAGTTTCGAACTACGTAATGATCTGATTCACGTAGGCATCGTGATACGTAGGCAATCCTCATCGGATCCGGTCGCATTTCTTTTACTGCAAAATAAAAGAAAAGAAAAAGAAAAAAAAATAATAATAATAAAAAGGGGGAAGAACTAATAAGAGGAAAAATGCCGGAATGACGCATGCTCTCGTAGCAAACATATAGTAATCCACTTAACTGTATAGGTGCATCATGCCCAACGTGAGATTAACTATCTGTTATTTGCTGCAAATTAACCGTGCGCTTGTCGATGAGTATATCCAGGGCTTTTGGAAAGACGGTTGGTTTGGTGAAAGTCTGGCCTCGCACCTCATACTTCACGAGGTCGAGGAGAAGTGTTCAACTACCTGTTGTTAGGACCAGGAGTAGTACTCACACTTACTTCACCAGGTCAAAAGGCAGTGTGGAAATGTCTTCAGAAATTCCATTGCAAACAATCCCTGTTTCCGAGGAAAGCTCGATCTCAGCCGTCCTCACATCTGAGTCCGCAACTGCGGAAGAAAATAGAATCCTACGGCTCCGCATGCTGGAAATGCTGGACGATTGGAATAATGGGAAAGAGCCGCCAAGTGTCGTCCCCGGATTCCCTGAATTATTCTCCAGGTCAAGTGGGACTTCAAATGTTCCCATAGATTATCCTGCTACCCCATTCGGGTACCCAGCCACCTCAGCCTTCTCTGCTGGATCGCCTTCTGACCCTCATCCCCGAATGTCAGCCCCCGATGCAAGCATGAACATCTTTACTGCATCGCCTTGCCCGGCTACGGCACAGCCTGCCATATACAAGCCAAGCTTTGACTCCTCTTCTTTTACATTCCAAGCACCATCGTTCTCAATGGAACCAACTAGGTTCGCTACCAGTACTAATCCTCTACCGCCTCAGTGCGAGCTTGCACCCGGGCAGGATCAGAACCCCAGAATTGCAGAACAAAATGAGATTGCCAAGAGAATGAGAAGCCTTGAACAAAGTTTGAAGAATATGCAAGGATTGAGCGGACAGAAGAGCGTCTCTTACGCCGACCTATGCATGTTCCCTCACGTGCACCTGCCAGCGGGTTTCAAGACCCCAAAGTTCGAGAAATACGATGGGCACGGTGACCCCATTGCACATCTTAAAAAATACTGCAATCAATTACGGGGAGCCGACGGAAAAGAAGAGCTGCTAATGGCATATTTTGGAGAAAGTTTGGTGGGAATCGCTTCGGAATGGTATATGGACCAGGACATATCTCACTGGCATATATGGGATGATCTTGCCAGAGACTTCGTAGGGCAGTTTCAATATAATATCGACATCGCGCCAAACAGAAATGCTTTGTCAAATTTAAAGAAGAAACCCTCGGAAAGTTTTAGAGAATACGCCATCAAATGGCGTGAGCAAGCGTCAAGGGTAAAACCTTCCATGGACGAGATAGAGATGGTCACTACTTTTCTCCAGGCTCAAGAGTCCGACTATTTCCAAAACATGATGTCAGCAATGGGAAAGCCTTTCGCAGAAGCGATTAAGATTGGAGAGATGGTGGAGAACGGTCTGAAAACGGGAAGAATTTTGAGTCAGGCAGCCATAAGGGCAACCTCCCAAGCCGTCCAAAGCGGGTCTGGAGGAATGGCAAGAGGGAAGAAAAAAGAGGAAACGTCCATGACAGTGGCAGAGGTGGGAGAATATCATAATCCCGGGCTTTGTTCTTCGGAAAGAACCTCGCAACAGTATTTCCCCCACCAAAATGCGACCTACGCTCCTCAGCCCTACATGGTCATGAGCACCCAGCCTTATATACAGCGGACACAACCAGTCAATCGGGGGCAGGCCCCACATCCTAGGAATCAGCCTCCTCACCGAAACCACTACAATCCTCGACCTCCTCAAAATAATTTCCGTCCTCGGGAACCACCCAGGAGACCCAACTACACACCAATCGGCGAACCCTATTCCACCCTATTCCCTAAGCTTGTCCAAATGAATTTGTTGCAGCCCATACCACCGAACGGGCAGAACCCGGGATCACCATCATATCGGCGGGGTGTCAGATGTGCGTACCATTCAGGGGTAGAAGGGCACGACACCAATGACTGTTGGACATTGAAACAAGCTGTAGAGAATCTGTTAGACCTGGGGAAGATTGTGTTGAGAGACGAGGATATCCCAAATGTGACCAATAATCTGCTGCCCGCCCACAACAATGGGCCGATAGTTGGGATGATTTGTGAAGACGAGGAAGTTGATCCGGCACTTAAAGCCATAATTGCTGTTGCTGATACAGGAAAAGGACCCAGGGTAACTCCGGAGCAAGAAAAAGGAATAAGTGATGTATTCAAGCAGGCCTCCATGGTATGGGGGACGATCAAACAACCTCGGCCGAACGAGCCAGTGTTTGTCGGACGCATACCACGGGAACCGAAATACAACAAAGAGGGAGATGATGAGGTGTCCCCGCTTGACGAGAGCGAGGAAATATGTGAAGCAACAAGGGAAAAGCTATGCGAAATACACATGGTCCAGCCAGGAGAGGGCACTAGCACCGCTGAAGTATCGTACGTGGGGCCAAGCACCTAGTTTCAAAACTAGAAGGCTACGCCATTCTTGATCAAACAGAAGCCCTATTGAACCTGTCTTGCCATTTTTTCTGCACCACGAGTAACCCCCGAGGGTGACTCAGATGTTTTTCTTCAGTTTCATGTTTCCTGAATGTCGACCTTTTTCCTTATCTTCCCCAAAATGCCAAGAAATGAAATCATTGCTTGATTACTCACTTTCTTCTTCTATGTTTTCTTTTGTGTTCTCTTCAGTTCTGATAAATGCAGCTTTAAATAACATGACATGTTTGAGGACTTCATACTCGGATCACGAGAACTCCGATCAGATTTCAAATAATGAGTCAAAAATTTGAGATATAAAGAATTTGAAAAATAGGAACAACTAAAGAAAATTGGTTCATGGTTTGGAGAATGTCCGTCACTGAAGCAGAGTTTGAGAGCAGTAAATGGGCTTAGACCCGTACAGAATGATAACCTTAATAACTGCGGTTTGAAGGGTCCATACGTCATTGAAAAACGTTACCAAATGGAGCATTTGTATTTGGGCGACAGGAACGACGTCAGCCTTGCTTAGAAAACAGGTGCGGTGATATGTCTAAAACACTCATGGCGATATCTTTGCACAGTTTGAGATGACGAAGACTTTCATTCTCGCTACCCAAACACTATCAACCCTTTGCAAACCCATTTGAGCTGGTTACTCTTCTTTGATTACCCTCTTTGGAACCTGAAAAATATTATTGAAAAAAATTGAATGAAAAAAAAAAGAGAAGGAAGAAGAAAGAATTGGAAGAATGAGGAAATATATACATAAAAAAAAAAAGAGAGAAAGTATGAACTACGTCTGACTTGATTCCGAAAGGATACGTAGGCAACCTCTCCTTGGGGTTCAGTCACACCAACAATAAAATCCAGGAATTCCCCCGAAAGTAGAACTGGGGCAGAAGTTATAATAATTCGGCAATAATCCCACCCAAAAGGTTCCAAAGTTGTAGTTCAATCCACATTCTTTTCACCCCAAGCCGTTGTCCAAGTCCTTCTGATCAATCAGCAAAGCGTTTCAAAGTGGGAAGATGGAATTATTTGGGTCCGATACAACAAATGAGGAGAATAAAGACAAGAGAGTCTTGTCGGTGAAAACCTTTGGGCACCGTGAGGCGATGCGAGAAGAGAAATTGAAAATGAGAGAGCTTGTTTAGTAAAAACTCGCAAAGAGTACTAGCAGGCGACAGTAAGAAGAGAAATGAGAGAGGTCGACTAGCGAAAACCCGCAAAGGGCGTTGTCGGCCAAAAAGATGATTCCACCTCAGAAAGTCCTGGCAAGGTTCCCAGGCTTTGAAAAATATAGATCTGTTTTGATTCATGAGGAAATGCAAGTTCTCGGAGGTCGGGCATCCAGTCCAAAAGGCATGTCATGTCAGTTTGAAACTGGCATACACTCCAGATAAGTCCTTCTTTTCTCCCCGAAAGGGGCGTTTCTCTTTAAACTCATATGTTCTCCTTTACATAGTTTTCTTTGAGTCCTTTTGATCTAACTCTTAATTCCATAATGACCGCAAAGAAAGGTGGCAGGACCGGTTTTACAAGGCTCCGTTTGGCAAGAGTCAAATAAATGTACGACCTCAGTGGCGCGTCAGTCCCACCCCGACTGGCCATGGTAGTTGATTTGCTTCCAAAACCGACAAATCCCCACAGGGTATCCCTTGTTACAAATCCCCACGAAGTCTCCCCCTGGTACAATTCCCCAAAGAGGTCCACCCCAGCACATCCCCCGCAAGTCTGCTACAATCAAAAATCTAAAAAAAAAAAAAAAAAAAAAATCCTCACAGAGTTCGCATTGGGCAAATACCCACGGAGATTCCCTTGTACAAATCCCCACAGAGTCTCCCTAATGAAATCCCCACCGAAAATCCCCAAGCGGAACGGGACGGGAAAACCAAAACCTTATAAGGCAAATCATCACAAATCTGGGAACGCAAGTCTGAGTAGTCCAAAGGGTTTCACATCAATGGCAGAGTTGGTCAACAAGAATCAGGCTAAGACAAAGCAATTGGAACGATCAAGGCCCCCAAAACCAACCGCCATTTCCAAACTGACAATGTTTTCTTTGTGTAGGAAATTGAGACAGGTACGACCCAAATCAGCCATGCATGAAGCTGGTGTAGCCCAAAGAAATGGAGCACACAAGCATTGAAACAGCCTTGCAGCGGGAAAACGACCAATGGTAAGTTTCCCCATAATTCTTTCGTGCATTTCTGATAAATAAAAATAGAAGAAAGGGGAGAACCAAAGGAAAGAAAGAAGACAAGGAATAAACATCTCAAAAGAAAAACAAATCATGGTAGCATAGGACCTCGTTCCTCAACTATCCCGGTATAAACCCCGGATCTCCCTGACATAACCCAAGGAGCCCATTTTATCCAAATTCCCGGCATAACCCGATGAATCTTTTCGGCATAACCCGATAAATTTTTCGGCATAACCCGATAAATTTCCCGGCATAACCCGATGAATCCTTCCGGCATAACCCGATAAATCTTTCCGGCATAACCCGATGAATCCTTCCGGCATAACCCGATGAATCTTCCCGGCATAACCCGATGAACCTTCCGGCATAACTCGATGAATCTTCCCGGCATAACCCGATGAATCTTTTCGGCATAACCCGATGAATTTCCCGGCATAACCCGATGAATCCTCCCGGCATAACCCGATGAATCTTCCCGGCATAACCCGATGAATCTTTTCGGCATAACCCGATAAACCCTCCCGGCATAACCCGATGAATCCTCCCGGCATAACCCGATGAATCTTCCCGGCATAACCCGATGAATATTTTCGGCATAACCCGATGAATCCTCCTGGCATAACCCGATGAACCTTCCCGGCATAACCCGATGAATCCTCCCGGCATAACCCGATGAATCCTCCCGGCATAACCCGATGAATCCTCCCGGCATAACCCGATGAATCCTCCCGGCATAACCCGATGAATCCTCCCGGCATAACCCGATGAATCTTTTCGGCATAACCCGATAAACCTTCCCGGCATGATCCGATGAATTCCCCCGGCATAACCCGATGAATCCCCTCGGCATAACCCGACGAATCTTTTCGGCATAACCCGAATCTCCCGGCATAACCCGATGAATCCTCCCAGCATGACTCGATGAATCTTTTCGGCATAACCCGAGAACTCTTTTCCATGCAATCAGCATTAGGGTTTTAAAACCCTAAACTGAATTTTCCTTTTTAGTCAGCATTAGGGTTTTAAACCCTAAACTGAACTTTTCCTTCCAGCCAGCATTAGGGTTTTAAATCCTAAACTGAGCTTTTCCATGCAATCAGCATTAGGGTTTTAAACCCTAAACTGAATTCTTCTTTTGTTCGGCGTTAGGGTTTTAAACCCCAAACCGAACCTCTCCCCAGCTAGCCGGTGTTAGGGCTCCAACCCTGAACTGAGCATGCATATCCTCTTTCATCAATTTTATGAACTTCTTGGTGAATAATTAACGAAATTTTCCTAGTGAAACTGGGGCAGAAAATTTCGTTCGTTTGTTTGTTTTTCCCACAGGTCTAACCTCGAGCCACACGAATCGAAATGACCCACGAGATGAGTCTCAACTCAAAATCAAAGAAGAAAAGAGGTGTCCCAAGATTCGGAGTAAAAGGAAGGCGGATTGACTCCAGCATTTAATTAAGGTCCTGAACCCTGCCAGTCGCGCCTCACTCAGTATCCCAGAGATTAAACAGATCACCACAACTCGCAAGCATCAAGATTCAGATCGGAGTCTGCAAGCAGAATCAGCTAAGACCCAAGATCAAGTCGTAAAAGAATCATAGATAGGAATCTTGTAACTAGCAGTTGACATACACACAAGTAGTTAGCTCAGTTTCCAATTTCCATTTGGTTGTAATAAAGCAGTCAGTGACGTAGCAGTGACAACAGCAACAGCAGTAGCAGCAAGCATTGCAATCCCATGGTAGTCCCAGCTACCAAAACATCCCGAACTACATTGACCTGATTCCTGTTTAGCCCAGGATATGTAGGAAATCTTTGAAGCAAGATTCGGTCAGATCTTTCAAAAAACATGCTTCATACGGAGTAGTCCATAGGCAAAAATCGCTCATACACGCTCACTTTATCTTTGCACGAAAACTCTTCGTGTTTCCGAACAAAGAGGGGCAGCTGTGAGCACGTGATTTTTGTTTTACGCGACAATCGCTCCAAAAGAATTAAAAATGTATGTGTCATGCGTAATTTAAACCATGACCCGTTTGTTAGATGGAAAATTACAAAAATACGCATTTTTTCTTTTGTCCTGATTTGTTGCTTTGTTTAATTTTACCTACTTTTAACATTTTTATACGCGTGAAATAAATATGTTAAGTTTAATTAGTGGTGCTTAGTTTTATTTAATTAGTTTGTGTATTTAGGAAATTAGAAATAAAGAAAAAGAAGACAAAAAATTTGTTTTAAAATGAATTTGGGTTACAAAACATTTGAAAACTGAAGCCCAAATGAATGGCCCAATCCACCGGTCCATACAGCCCACTCCCCAGGCATCAAAACGACGTAGTTTAACGCCAAAACTACGTCGTTTCAATGCCAATCCATCCCAACCATCCAAACCAAGCCGATCCAACGGTCCGGATCTCTCACCCGTAACCCCATCTGCCCGACCCGTTACCCGAACCAACTCTGCCCCCAACACTTGAAACGACACCGTTTCCCTCGAGTGGAAGGATTCTGGCCTTTCATCATGCCTCATCCAACGGCTGAGGTCCATCCACTCACTCCATATATAAGCTGCCCCTCGTACCCCACCCCCCTGTCCAAATACCCCTGCCCTTCATCATCCTCACAAAGAACCCCGGAACCCTAGAGCCGCCCCTGCACTCTTCACCATGAAAACCGGCGGCATGAACGCCGGTGACCTCGCCATGAACACCATAGAACCCCCTCACCACCCTGAACATAGACCTGTTAACCGTTTGGTTCGAATCACCCCCCAGGTCCTCGAATCTTCATTTGAAGATTCGAGTCAAAACTCGATCTACACCAAACAACCCCAGCTTCATACCAGACACTCCCCGGACCCTCCTCGTGACCAAACCATACTTGGTTTGGTTCGAATCTAACCAGGGAAGCACGAATATTAGATCTGAGTTTTGAAACCACGAGGTCCCTCGTCACTGGTTCAAACCGGTTCAAACCAAAGAGGTTAAGGTCTGATGGACTTTAATCAAAGTGTTTCTCATTTGAGAAACACTTCGATTAAAGTCCGTTCAGCCTTAAGAAAGTTTTGTCCAAGTCCGAGTTTGAGGTTTTGATTTTTCAAGATTTAAGGTGAGTTTCTTTCTCTTCTTTATTTGTTTTGGCCCATTTGATTGTGTTAAGGTCTGTTCATGCTTTGATTTTATGTCTTTGAATTTTGTCAATTGTGCCCCGTCCATTTTTGCCTGAACTTCTGTTTGTTTGAATAAGTCTTTCCATTTGCTCTGATAATGTATATAAATGTTGTGCAAGTAGCTAATTTTCAAGTTTGGACTGACTAGTGACTCCTCGAGTGTATTTCTGCTTAGTCAGTATAATTCGAACCATGTATCGACACTGTTTAAATGTCTGATTTTTGGCTACGATTGTGTATGTTAATGCTAATATAGTCGAGTCGACATGTGTCGTCAATTAGTTTCAACTGTCTGAACAAAGTAAATCGATTTGCTTCTGATGAACATTTTCCTTGAGCCAATTAAGAACCAGTTTTTGCTTACTTATAGATTGTTTGAATTGATCAGTTAATGTAAAAAGGATTGTTTATGTTTAAATTCTGAATTGGAATGCATGTTCACTCGTGCACAGCATGTGCATTGGTGCACCTCATGTGCCTTGTGCACAGCCTGTTTTTCTGCATAAGAAGGCTTTTAAGATTTAAACAATTTGACAGCATATGCTGTCAGATATATTCTACTGCCCATACTTGCTTTTAGATAATAAAATGGAAAAGTTGAATCTGCCAGGGAATGTGAATGGGGTTTAATACTTAATTAGCTAAAGTGGGACTGAAAATGGAAGGCACATGGGAGGGGCATGGTGATATTCTGAAAACAGGCTGTTAAAAGAGATAGTTCTGAGGCTTATAAAGGGGGACAGAATTAGAGAGGAGGGGATAAGGACTGAACCTTGAGAGCCTACAGAGATAGAGAGAGACACTGAGAGGGAACACCTGAGAGTTCAAATTCCGAAAACAGAAACTGGAAAAGAATTCTTTTTGATAACCCAAATAGATTTCAAAACTGAGGATTGACATTTGAATTTGAAAAGAAAGGAGATAAGGAAAGGGATATCACAAAGATCAGAAATTGTCTTCTTCCTACTATTTGTTCGATTCTCAGTTTTGTTCAAACTGTCCAAATTAGTTCTGTCTTCTTTCAAGTGTTGGCTAAGTCTATTGTTTGGATTTGTATTGTTTGTTTCTTCTGGAATTGGATTGCCTAGATCTCTTATTCCGTACTACTGGAAATTTGTTTCATTCTGCCCTTCCTCCATTGGCTTTACTGGTCTTTTGCCCTGGGATTTTTTGTTCTATTGGAACCTACTGTTACTGCTGCTGTTGTTGGTATCGCTTCTATTGCTCAACTGACTGCCCTACTTTCTTCATTGTAAGCATTTCCTCAGGTACACATTTCGAATCTGTCTGATGTTGCAATGAAAGTTGAATCGAAAGATCTGAAGGATGTTATAATCATCTGTTGCATTGCTTACAAATTTTTATATAAATGTTGTTAAGATATGCAGTTTCTGGGTCTGTTAGCCTAATGGAGACAGATTAGTAAGGTTGTATTTAATTAAAGTTTATGCCAATTGGAAATTGTGACATTTTATTCGTTTAGGAGTACACAAGATGTAAATACAATCCGTGAAATATGCAGAGCCATTTAATACAATTGCTAATTCAAACTCGCTCTTTCAGCATGTTTCGAATATGTAAGGACAAATAATTGTTTAGATCTAGCTAAAGACAATACAGTTTCAAACTCTTGAGTTTCAGTTTTTCATGAAGCAGTTTATAGGATGAGTTTCAAATATCATTAGTCGCATTTTTCTAATAAGTAGTTTTAATTAATCTTGCCTAAATAAGTTAGGGTTAGGGAGCTCTTGCAGCAGTCGTAGCATTTCATCAATCTTGTATATAATTCTTCTATCAAGTTAAAAGCATGTTTCATGAGGTACAACGTCTCTTCATTCTGTAAATAATTAATCAGACGATTAACTAAAATCTTAATTTGGCCAAAGCATATAATTGAATTAGCATGCATCTTTTCTTCTATTTTAGAGACAAACACATTAGAAATGTAGTCTCTTTAGGATATCCTTTTCTAAAATAGAGATGAGCCTCGCCAAATAAAAATGCAAAATTGCGGGGCCCTCAATAAATAACCATGATAATTATTTAGAATTCAGGATAGGCCATTTAATAAATTTCATGGCCTTCTACAAAATAATAACGCGTTAGACTCCGTAGGCGCGGCTTAATTAAATCATATTCTTAAATTCGGGTGCACATTGATGTGACCCAAATCCGAATCTCAACGAAGTCCGAATGTGTCGACGATCACGGGTGCATTGATTGTGACGTGGTTCGACATGCATTTTCACGACGTTGCAATTCTATAAAAATAAATGATAATAATAAAAGCGGTATAAATCTAATAAGAAGCATATAAATCACAACATGTATTTAAATCAGTTATTTAGCCATTATAACAATTTAAGCGACCGTGCTAGAACCACGGGATTCGAGGGTGCCTAACACCTTCCCTCAGGTCAACAGAATTCCTTACTTAGAATTTCTGGTTCGCAGACTTCATTCGGAAAAGTCGAAAATTTCCTCGATTTGGGATTTAAGATAAACCGGTGACTTGGGACACCAAAAATCAAACCTTTCCCAAGTGGCGACTCTGAATTAAATAAATAATCCCATTTCGAATATTGTTACTTAAATTGGAAAAACTCCCCTCGCGCATTTAACCCTTCGGGGCGGGGGCGCGCAAAAAGGAGGTGTGACACCCCTATCTCCCTATCTTTCATTTCACAAAAAACAAACCCAAAAAAAAAACCTAAGAACCTACCCTCCCCCCTCCCTCTTCTTTTTCTCCAAATCCCTCCAAGCCCTAGCAGCCATGGCTGCCTCCTCATCGTCACCATCACCTCCGGCAACCATGGCTGCCTACCCCTGCTATGTCATCTTCTCCATCGTCACTACCTGCTGCTGCCGCTACTTCGTCATCTTCTTCGGCACGCAGCGAACTAGTCCAAAACGAGCTTCACCTCCGGCAACTATGGCTGCCTCCCCCGTGACTGCCTTCGAACCAGCACCCTACCGCTGCTGCTTCACCACTGTCACGTCCAACAGCTCGTCCAAACAACCAGTTTCATCTCCATCGTCGTCTTCTCCGATCCCGTCGACCAACGACCCAACTACACTGTCACCCTAGCCACGACTATTTATCTTCTTCATCGTCGCTGCTGCTCCACCTCCTCATCCCAAACGACCAGCAGCTCGACCAGATTCATGACGCACGACCATGGCTGCCCGCGTTGCCGCTACTGCTTCATCCAGTTTCTGCAGCGTCGCCATTGCTGCTCCTGCTACGTCCAGCCATGGACGAGCTGTAGCGTCGCTTCTGCTGCCTTCTGCTACGTCCAGCCATGGACGACCACCAAAGCTGCCCTCCGTCGAGCATGTTCAGCAGTAGCATCTGCTACTGCTTCACCGCCTCCTCGCCGCCACTGTTTCGTCTTCAAACGACACCAAACGACAATCTTCTTCGATCGTCCGTTCGTGGTCGTCTTCGGCGTCAAGTTATTTGGGTGCGATAGTTGTTTCCGGGCATATTTGCTTTCGTTCGAGTTCGCCGTCGTTCCGATCCGGTTAGTGGGTTTAAGTTTCATTTCTGTCCGTATTTTATTTTGATATTCTCGGATCTGAAATCAGTAGATGTTTGATTCTTGTTTTTGTTCGTGTTTATCGTTTCTTGATTATTTCTTCAGTTTGTTTCATTTGTTATTGTTTATTTTTAATAAAGAAACTGTTAGTTTAATTATAATGTCGTTAGATTTAAGTTGAAGTTCAATTAATCATTTCTTCAGTTTGTTTTTATTCGTTTAAAAGGATTTAGTTTTAATATGGAAATATGTCGGTTTGATAACTTGAATCCTTCGTCTTGACTGTAATATTGTTAGATCTAGTTTGAGGATCAATTGATTATTTAGTTTAGTGATTTGAATCTGTTTATTTGTTCCGTTTAAGCTTAATTTGAATTTAAAAAAAAATTGAATATGTTTGTTTGTTATTGTTGTTGAATCTGAAAATAGGATGTTTGTTAAAAAATATTGTTTAGTCAAAATAATTCCAGTTGTTTCTTTGTTGTTCATCATTTAGTTTGAATTTGTTGATTGAATTTGGATTAAAAATTGGTTATAGTTGCTATATTTTGGTTAATTGATTAGGTGAATTGGTTATAGCTGATGGGGGTAGATTGGTAAATTGCAGTACTTTCAGGGGGTAAAATGTTAATTTCAGTAAGGTCGGAGGGGTATTTTTGGAATTGAAAATTTGAACAATTATTTAATCTGAGTGCTCCGTCCACTAGGCATTAATAATATTAAAAATAGTACATGGTGGGGGACAAGACATGAAGTAGTGGGGGGTTGATATAATTGTTTAATATAATGGGGGACAAGACACAAGATAGTGGGGGAATAACTCTTTAGTTTAATATAGTGGGGGACAAGACACAAAATAGTGGGGAATAATTCATTTGTTTAAGGTAGTGGGGAACAAAACATGCAATCATGGGAATATTTCGGTTGAGTGGTTCAAGACAAGAGTCTTGTTATAAATAGAGTCATTCTTTGACACAAAAAGGGGAGGATAAAAGGAGACTTTTGAAGAGAGACTTTTGGAGAGATTTTTGGGGAGAGACTTAGAGGATAGAGAGACTGATAGAAAAAAAAAAGTTGAGAGAGTTGACTGAATTTTGAGAAATTATAATTTGAGAGCAAAAAGAGAAAAACCAGCTGAAACTTTACTTGAATAATTTCAGGATGCTTTTCCTTGAGTGTCATTTAAAAATCAGTAAACTACTGCGTCTTGTATCCGTCTCTCTTCTGCTTTGACTGCGATTGCATTCTGGTACTGCTGGTTTTTCAATCTGTTACTGGGTTATTCTACTGGTCGTTACTGGTTTTGCTGTGTTGCTGAACCTGTTTGTTGCTGTGTATTTACACTACTGCTGCTTCCACTGATCTTCATCTTCTTTCTTTGTTTTCCAAATACCAGGTATACAAACTGATACATCGGTACATCTTGTAAGCTACTCGAAGCATGAATGCAAAAAAAAATGGGAAAGATTTGAAGCTGTAGTTTAATGTAGTCTTTTCTTCCTTTTACTGACTGTATTTAGAACATTCTATGCGCTGCCCATGTAAACTCTTTAAATGACTCACTTTCGAAACTCAACTATAATAACTCGTGAGCATGTAAATAAATTAGAATTCTTTTTCTTTCATTATAGAGACAAACGAAATAGAAAAACATAGTCACTATAGGTCGATCCTTTTAAAACAAAAATGAGGCATGCCTTGCCAAACAAAAATGCAAATTGCGGGGCCCTCAATAATTGGTCATAATAAAATACTTAGAATTTGGGATGGGCCATTTAACGAATTTTTACGGCCTTTCTCAAAGATAATAACGCGTTAGACTTTTAGGCGCGATTTTAATTAATTTACATTCTTAAATTCGGGTGCGTATTTATGTGACCCAAATCCAAATCTCAACGGTGTCGGAATGTATCAACAACCACGGGTGCATTGATTGCGACGTGGTTCGAAGATCCATTTCCACGACGTTGCAATTCTATAATAATAATAATAAAAACGGTTTAAACTTAATAAAAGCACACAAGTCATAACATGTATTAAAATCAGATATTTAGCCATTATAACAATTTAAGCGACCGTGCTAGAACCACGGGATTCGGGGGTGCCTAACACCTTCCCTCAGGTCAATAGAATTCCTTACTTAGAATTTCTGGTTCGCAGACTTCATTGAAAAGTCAAAAATTTCCTCGATTTGGGATTCAAGATAAACCGGTGACTTGGGAGACCAAAAGCCAAACCTTTCCCAAGTGGCGACTCTGAATTAAATAAATAATCCCATTTCAAATATTGTCACTTAAATTGGAAAAACTCCCTCACGCATTTATCCTTCGGGGTAGGCGCGCAAAAAGAAGGTGTGACAATAAGTATTACATACTTTCAGAATATGCAGAAGATATGGAAATGACCTGTTTATTAGCGTTGTTTTTATCCTAAGGCAGGATCTCTAAGTGTACATGACAGCGCATAACATAACGGTAAAGTGCTAGTTATTAGCAGATTTTAGCACATAATTTTGTAAGTAAGCACATGCTGAAACAATAAATATAGAAATCTAAGAGCATGATTTCTAATGCGTGTATGAATCCTAAGCATGGTTTCTATTGTGCAGTTAGGAATATGAACCTAATAATATGTTTTCTACCCTTAGCAACTATAGCATGCATATTTACCTTATCACTTTTCACTAGCCACCTCAATACTTGTTTACAACAGGTTATTACAGACCAACATTGAAATGAATTACAACAAGTTACACTATAGAGAGCTTGATTACGACTTCATCCCTGAGTTATGTAATAAATCACCTCAAGTGCCAAGATTGTTCCATAGTCTTTCTCATATCTGGGTGTGTCAGAGTTCCCTAAGGACCTCAAGGGATCTCGGGCAGTGCTCACACCCAGACTGCATAGCCAAGACAGAGTAAGTGCTGTGTGGAAATGCCAGCTTTTATATGTCCAAGTTCAGAGGGAGCTCCAAGGTCCCAAGGCAAGGCTCACACAAAAGGGGCAGAACCTAATGGTCTAAGAGTATATGTGAGAGTTCTTGACATAGATGTAAAGGAGTTGAGTTGGAAACAGTTTTGAAACAACATGTTTGAAATACGTTTTGGAAAAAAGCAATAGAAGAGTTTGCCTTAGGGAAAACAGTTTTGAAAGGAGAAGGGAACAGGAGCAACAACAACTTGGAACAAGCCAGCACATACAGAACAAATTCAAAGAAAATTATCATCTCAACATTCACAAGCAAGGAAGTAAGGGGTTAGGGACATAGAGGGCCCAAATCAAAAACACATAAACATGGCTGAGAAGAGATGCATATAGACTAGCAAGTACAAAGAACAAGTAAGAACTGATTGGCCTTCAGGACACAAACAATTACTACTTCAAAGTGTTAACAAGAGAATCATGCTTGAAATTAGAATAGTAATAAAACATAGTAGTCATGTTAAGGACATGGGCCTACATGATTAGTCATGCCACTTAGTGTTAATCAAGTACATTAGGAGTCTATGATACTAACATGGCATACTAGTTGAGGGAAATAAACAAAACTCAATTAGACATGCTGATTACACTTCAACAAGAGAGGGCAAAACTTAAGCATGCTGAATAAAACAATAAACAAGAAGGGCAATTAAACACATGAGCCATTAAATTAGTGCAGAAGGAGACATGGATTAATAGACATGGAGCACATAGAATTGAGTTTCAGAATTGAACTAGGAACATACCAGTTAAGGAAGTAAAGTGCAAAAAGTAAAGCAAGTAGTTTCCCACAGTCTAGCCTTGGCTTTCAGCCGGCTAGACAAGCAGTTAGCACAAGTATCAAAGAGAGAAAAGAGAGTTTATATGTGTGTGTGTGTGTTTCTGAGCTAATTGTTCGTGTGTTAAGACTGTAGAAGAGAGTCATTTATATAGTAGTTTGAAAACTGGTTCAAAATAAAGTAAGAATCAATTCTCAGTAATTATAGAACTCAGTATCAATTAAGAACGAAAATCAGCCAAGTATCCCTTAATTAAGGGAGTAATTTACCAACAGTAGAAAGCAGGTAACAGATAAGGAAAAAATCCAAGTAACATAGGTACAGAATATGTAAATTAGGGCTAGATACATAAGGGCCTAATTAAGAAAATAACAGTAGAAATCAATTAAAATATAGTCAATCCCATAACAAGGTTTGAAATAATTTTAAGGGATAGGAAAAAATAGCCAGAAATCTGTATAAGAGCATCAGTACTGTAAATCAAGGATTTCAAGAATCGAAAAAATAGTACTAATATTAAGGGAAATAGTATAGACTTCCATGAATAAACCAATAAACGGACTACAAATAGGAAGAACCAAATCGGAACCCTTAATAAGACATCACTAGGATGAAATTCATAGAAATACTCTAACTAATCACAACATATCCATGAGAATCGCACATACAGAAAAATTGAATGAACGAACAGTAAAGACGAACTCAGAATCACAAACTAGAGCCAAACAAATTGGGGTTTTCAACGTAATGAGTCAGATAAAAATAAACAATTTAAACGTAGTAAAAATCATATGATAATACTGAAAATCAGAGGAGAAGTCATCTAAAAAAAAGGTTAAGAAACCCTAGTCTTGAAGGCGAAGGGTTACTTTAGAGAAAATCGGAAAAACCCTTCGAGGAAAACAATAAAAGCTCATAATATACATAGATCTAAGATATATCTAAAATAAACCGAAGGATCTCAAGAGTTAGGGTTTCAGAGAACCCAGAGAAGATGGGAAAACCTTAGAACGTTATCGGTTTTAGCCGGAAAAGTCATGGATCTTACTCGAACAACCATGGATGGCTGGAAAATGGCATGAAAGACCATGATAGGAGCTGAACCGCTCCAGGTTCACCTGAGGACCTCAGGGTAGTGTCGAACCACCGTGGGGGTGAAGCAGGGACTAGGAGATGATGAGAGGCCATGGTTTCCGGTGAGGGAGGTGGCCGGAGAAGGTGGACAAGGTCCATTGGAGAGGATGGGAGAAGAGAAGGTTCTAGAGAGAACCAGAGATAGAGAAAGGGAGATGAGTGTCGGTTGAGTGAATGAGAGAATGAGGGTTAGGGTTAGTCTTAGTTTAATTATGGTAAGAGTGAATCCGGACCGTTGATCAAAATTGATCAACGACCAGGATTAACTCAAGTCTGGGTCGGGTATGGTTTGGGTTTGGGCTTGGGTCCGGTGGGTTTTTTAATTGGGTTGGGGGTCCGTTAGATTTAGGCTAGAATTGAAAGCCAATTTGGCTATAAGTTAAGTAGCCATTTTTCCCTATTTAGTTTATAAAAAATAGTAGATAATTTCTAAAAAGATAATTTAAAAATTCTAAAATGATTTATAATACATATTAGCAATTTAAAAATACAGGATCCAATTTTATGCATATAAAATATAATTAAATCTTAAAAGGGCTAATATTGCAATTATATACAATTTAGCTTTTAAAAATACTAAATGTAATTATAAATATATATAAAAATTAAATTAGCCATATTTTGGCATAAATATAGAAATCCAATAGATGAATTATCAAAACAATAATTCTGGAAATAATTATTGGGGATTTTATGGATTAAAAGGGAGAAAATAAATCAATTTAAAACCTTAAAATTGTGAAAAAAATAATAAAAACATTGGACATGCTTATATATGTGTGTGTGTATATATATATATATATATATATATATATATATATATATATATATATATATATGCTATTTTGAAGGTATTTTGCATATTTAAAATATATAGGGAAAATTGGGTATTAACAGCTGCCCCTCTTTACCTGGGAAGAATGAAAGAGTTTTCGGGTAAAGAAATGATGACCAATTTTGACAGAGCGAAATGGTTTGAGAAGTTTAGGCCGCACCCTGGCTTCTGAGTTGCCTACATATCCCTAGTTTTACAGGAATCAGGACGTATGTAGTTCAGGATCCAACGGTGGAGTATACCGATGAAGCTATTTCAAGAACGGACGCAACATCTAGGGTTGGGTGAGTGGAAGATTTACAGGAATGGTTAGGTTTGATATGGCTGAGGGAACTGGAGCGGGATCACTCCTGTTGGGATAGCCATTGCTCGCCGGCTTACCTGCAAATAGCAGCAATACAAGCGTATACTGTGCATAAATTTAAATATGATGCAAATTCCCGTTGGACCATGAATATTGTCTTCGGATGATGAGGATGATGTCCTAGGCCATGAAGCGTATGATAAGGGATTCGCAGGCCATGAAATGGTGTTCTCGGGCTATGAGGATGGTGCCTCCGAACCATGACACCTTTGAATAATGATATGTAAAAGATTGAAAGAGATCCTCGGGCCATGGCATGGAGTTCTCGGGCTATGAAGATGGTGCCCCCGAACGATGACGCCTTCGGATGAGTTGGCGATGTTTCAGCCCATGAAGGATGCAATAGTATGATGCGGACAAGACAAAGCCTAGTATTGCGAATTAAAGGGCAGAACTTAGCCCATAAGAGAAACGAGATAAATAGTGCTTGGATAGTGCTTAGGTTCGAAGAAAATTGGAGGCAGAGCTTAGCCTCGTAAGGCAGAATGATAGCCTTATGCAAAGATGCGAATGCAGATGGAGGTAGAACTTAACCTTGGAAGGCAGAATGGTAGCCTTATGCAAGTTGGAAGGTAGAATGGTAGCCTTATGCAATGCAGATGCAGATGGAGGTAGAGCTTAACCTCGGAAGGCAGAATGGTAGCCTTATGCAAGTTGGAAGGCAGAATAGTAGCTTTATGCAATGCAGATGCAAGTGGAGACAACATTTAGTCTCGGAAGGTAGAATGGAAGCCTTATGCAGATTGGAAGGCAGAATGGTAGCCTTATGCGATGCAAATGCAAATGGAGACAACGTTTAGTCTTGGAAGACAGAATGGTAGCCTTATGCGAGAAATAAAATAACAAATGACAGTACAGTTTCCTTAGCTGATAGCAGATTGCGGCGTTGTGATTACTCGGAGCATTGTGAAGTACGGAACATCACTGGTGTGTGCTGAATTCAAATGTTAGCAAGTGCAATGGTTCATAGAGTCGTATTCTTTAACAATGTTTGTTCCATGGGCGTACACTATGTTTAATGATTTCGTAATCCTAGTGCCTGCATCCAAAGAAAAATCGTGAGTTTTGTAAGGGGGAGGTTAGTTCGTATCCCCACTGGCTTTGCTTGACTTTTTTGACTTTGATATGGTGATACCGTCTGTATCGTTGGGGTAGTGTTGCTAAACAAAACAGTTTCAATAATAATCATGCATGATTTTGTAAAAATATGACATAAATTAAAAATAGCTTTTAGATGAACTAACGACTGTGACGTGGTTCAGGACATTGCAACCTCTCTTGCTACAGAATTTTGAGGGTCCTCCTCAAAATTCTGCCCTAGTTTGATGGGTTGACGTTTCTGACTATTGCTCGTGTGGTGATCGGCTGAAATTACTTCGGAATTTTTTGAGTCCTCCTCAAAATTCTGCCCAGTTTCTAATTGCGGGGGGAAATAAAATTTTATTGAATTATGACCGAACCCATAGGGCTGCCTACGTATCCCCTCTTAAACAGGAATCAGGTCAGGTGTAGTTCAATTTACATCATATAAGGAAAACATAAAGATTACATATAGTAACACTTGACTACATCTGAATTGATCGGCTTTGGCCAGACTTCTCCTGGCTTAACTCTCTTGTTGAAGGATCTGGACATTCTATTCTGGTAGAGTTGACCATGGCAGAATGCATTCATTCTCTTTCCATATATAAGGGCTAGTTACTCACAATGACTTTTTACCCACTCTGCGTCATCGACCTCAGCTTCTTGTATGATCCTTAGGGAAGGAATTTCTACCTCAGCGGGAATGACAACCTCTGTACCATAAACCACCATATAGGGGGTTGCCCCAGTTGATGTGCGGACTGTGGTGCGATACCCCAGTAGAGCAAGTGATAACTTCTTATGCCACTGTTTATGCTTCTCTATCATTTTCCTCAATATCTTCTTGATATTCTTGTTGGCGACTTCTACAGCTCCATTCATCTGAGGCCTGTAGGCTGTGAAATTCTTATGTTTGATCTTGAAAGTTTCGCACATAGCTTTCATCAACTCGTTGTTGAGATTGAAGCCATTATCAGTAATGATTGACTCTGGAATTCCGAATCGACAAACAATGCGATCGCGGATAAAGTCTGCCACGACTTTCTTAGTCACTGCTTGTGAGCAACTAATTTTTGACCATATTTGAATTTTCATACTTTTTTTAGTATAAATATTTTAAAGTCTAATTTATATATTTAATCTTTATTTTACCTTTATAGGTTTCACCTAAGAAAATTAAAAATCACAAAAAAGAATTATATTTTGCAAAGGAACGAAAAGTTTGAAAAACAAATATTGTTTCCATTTAGTTTAGTCGATTTCTATATTAGAAATTTCAACCAAATAAATATTGAATAGCTACTATATCTATTTTATTATTTTTAATTTAGTAATAGTAGTAGTATTTTATTTTATTTATTGATTATATAATTCCAAATCATATACTCTCTCACGTGGTCTACTACCCTATTCTGTCTCTTGTTCTTTAAAATTTCCAAAAAAATAAAATAAAATAATCTCTTCAATTCATCTCTACCATTTTGTAGAAGAGAATTTTTTCCATAACAAATTATGGGATATGTTTTTCAATTTAGTGGGACCATTTAGACTTTAACGACTTTTGGATTTACTCCCTCCCATCACGTTTTTGACTAGAGGCACCCTATTATTGTGATTCTTTGAATTGACACAAAAAGACCATGCACAACACACACTTTTTGACTCACAAAAGATAACGCACAACACACTTTTTTTGACTCTTGCTCTCCAATTCACATCCCAAAAAAAACTCTATAAAAAATGCACACAAGCCTTCATTAAAAAAGGGGAAGCAGCGAAAAAAGTGAGGTGGGAAGCCTCC
This sequence comes from Nicotiana sylvestris, assembly GCF_000393655.2. NCBI lineage: Eukaryota > Viridiplantae > Streptophyta > Magnoliopsida > Solanales > Solanaceae > Nicotiana > Nicotiana sylvestris. The sequence continues at coordinate 203,377,130 of NC_091059.1, forward strand.
TTCTCCGGAAAAGCAATGCAATTCTCCAGCAAAAGGGCGAGGAAACATCACCGTTTTCTAGATTAAACTAGCAACTCTTTCTCCTGCAATCAGATGCCAAAATCCAGCCAAATAAAACTCCAGCAACTCACTGAAAAGCAGCCCAAAAAAATCTGCACAAAAATAGTCCAAAAGAGCTCCAAAGAGCCATAGACAATCAGCAGAAACTGCCATAAAAACAGCTCCAAAGAAGTGGCCAAAAACATGACAATTCAGCCACCAAACGCTCCCAAAATATAGGCAAAACAACAACTGAAGTTTCTGCCAAAAACAGCTCCAAGCAGCTGCATAATCAAGCCAAAAATGACCCCCATAACAGTAGTGAAATCGCCACTTCATCCCCTCAGAAAATAGTCTGAAAACCATCACGATAGCTGTAGTGTTTCATCCAAAACCAGTAGCTCCTTCCTACTCTGTCAATCACTACAAACAAGCTGAGTCCGAGGTGGTTTACTCGAGGTTCCGGCAAGGCATTTGGTTTCCTGTTCGAGGTTTTCGTTTGCTTGACGATTCGATAACACTTGTAACTGTAAAGGTTCGATCTTGTTTCAGATTCTATGAAATGTTTGAATTCTTAATTTGTTGTTTTGGTTGGAATTGTTTTTTACATGTTTTAATTAGTTATTTCTTTATTACTTCTTTTTCCATTTGTTTAGCGAGTTCTTTCATGAGATTTGTATATTGTTGGTTCCCTGTTTACTCTTGAGTTGTGAACAATATTGCTTTATTTGGTCAATTGAAGTTCATCCTTTGCTATATGGTCATACATGTTTTATGGTGCTATTTGGTTCATTTTTATCCGTTGGTAATTAGTGTGCAACAACTTAACAATAATATGATATGTAAATGAACTCATTTATGTGCTTAATTGTTCACTTTGATCATTTATGCAAACTTAATGAGTAGTCAATTGTTGTAATCTTAATGATATGTAATCTCATACTTATGTGAATGTGAGGAAAATGAACCTTTACCCCATACGATTGAGCTAGTATTGCAAAACCCAGTTAATTCTAATTTATTTGCTGCCTACCTCTGCCTATTTCTATAAGTTCAATGCCTCATCTTTTGTTTCTTTATCAATTACGGTAAGCATGTCCTTGTAATGTAGTAATTATATTTATCTTTCCTTGCCTTTTTCGTTGGTTTGATATCTTAAGTTGGTAGGAATAGTCGATAAGTTTAATGTAGGGAATTGTTTTATTTTATTTAATTTATAGATTGTTTATCAAATTCTTGAAGGTCGGATTGTAACATTAGCTTTGACTTCAAGTATCATTTTTTATAAATAATTTCATGGTAGCTGAAGTCATATATCTTCGCAATAATTCTATATTTATAATCAATAACCATACAATGAATCTCAAACTAGTTTAAAGAATAAGTAACTTTTGAATATCATAGCATGCTTTAGGCACACCTTTAATTAATTATCGTGATTGTGTACACGTTCGCGTAACATAATTACAATTCCCAAAATTAAAATCAAGGTATGCGTTCTCTCAACTTTGGCCAAGTAATCTTAAATAATTAAGTGTTATTAGTTGTGTACACGTACGCGTGACATGACTTTGACATACCAAACAAAACGATTACACGTACGCGTGACTCGTTTCAAGACAATTCCATAATCACGAATAATCAAGCAAGTAAAAAACGGTAAAAGGTAAAAATGTACATAGGTTCTAAGATGAGTAATTAAAGAATTAATTCAAGCCAAATGTAGTTAATAAAACGACCGTGCCAGAACCACGAGACTCGGGGAATGCCTTATACCTTCTCCCCGGTCAAAAGAATTCCTTACCCGGACTTTGTTTTCGCAGGCCAATAATAATAGAGTTAAACCTTCCTTTGAATAGGGATTCAAAATAAAAGGTGACTTGGAACACCAACAAAAATCAATTCCAAGTGGCGACTCTGTAAATAAAATAATCCCCATTTCAAATTTGTCACTTTAATTGGAAAAACTCTTTAACCCACAATCCATAACATATCTATATTTTTTGGAGGGGTAAAAAAAGGGGTGTGACAGCTCTGGTGACTCTGTTGGGGACTAACCAGAATTCGAGCTTGTACATGTTGACTTTTATTTGGCTTTATTAATTTTGTATATACTGTGATTTATTTGTGCCTAATGTGCTACCTGTTCACTTTTTACTACTTCGATATTGTTGAACTGTACATATAAACTGTCTTCTCACGCACCCCTCTGAGTCTTCTCTAAATTAAAAATTGGGCATTTGCTTGACATAGCCTGCTTTCTTTGAGATAGCTAGGTGCTTGTCACCCGGTGAAGGATTTTAGTCACACATGTTTTAGGCGGGGAGCACCACCAATTAAGCCGGAAAGCAATGCTACCGGTACACTGACCCTGCTTGGCTCGAGTTGTCCGCTCCAGTAAGCCAGTCTAGATACCTTCTCCACCAGGATTTAAACCTAGGAGAACAAACCTCATGCCGGATGTCCCTAGTAGGTTCGCTTTATGTGCATCACGTGCATTTGACTTAGCGAAACTCGGCACAGGGGTCGGGTCCGTATAAGACAGGTATCCTCTTTGAGACCATTATGTTCACTTATGTGCTACTTGATACATCATTTGGAAGGCTTATTTGCATTGTTGACCGATTTTAAAAATTAGTGTAATTAAATAAAAAAGAGAAAAAATAGGGAGCCATTCTTTTAGTTTAGCGCAAATCAACCCTTTTAAAAGAAATATTTTATAGTAGTCTGGTGTGAGGTGTAAGGTTTATTTTTCATAAAAATCAAAAGGGAAAAGTACACAGTTTTGATCGAACTACGCGGGTCGAATTCTCACCGGATGTGAGATACGTAGGAAAACCTCATCGATTCCGACCCCAATTTTCAAAAAAAATCCAAAAAAAAAAATTCCATTAGTTCCTTCTTTAGAAATCTTTCCTTAAAAAAAACTCAAAAAGTAGTTTCCTTCTTTCTAAAGTCTTTCATATGAAAAAAAAATCAAAATCCAAAATACGTGTTTCCTTTATTGTAAAGTATTTTTCTCAAAAATTCAAAAAAAAATGAAACAAAAATTTTTCCTTGTTTAAAAGTCTTTCTTTCAAAAAAAAAATGAAAAATTGAAGTCCAAAAACATTTTTGCTTTTCTTTAGAAGTGATTTTGTAAATAAATAAAAACTCAGAAATCCAAAATATTTTCTTAAAAGTCCCTCTTTCGAAAATTAAGAGGCAACATTCAAAATCCAAAAATATTTTCTTTCCTCTTTAGAAAAAGAGAAAACAAATAAAAATTGAAACAAAAATATTTTCTTTTTACTTTTAGAATTCCCAAAGTTCAAATCAAAAGCAAATGAATTTTTAGAAGTCTTTCTTTAAAAAAAAAATCAAAATCAAAAAAAATATTTCCTTTCTTCTTTTAAAGCATTTCTTTCAAAAATTCCAACAAAAAAAAAGTGTTAGCTTATTTACTCTATTCTTGATCTCCCCGAACTACGCAAGATCTGATTCATGCGGATTCATGGCACGTATGCAATCTCTATCGGATTCGATCATAGCCATAAATAAATTGAGGAAAAATAAAATAAAAAAAAGAGTGACAAATGTGACAAAAAGTAACAAAGAAAAATAAAGAGCTAAAGAAAAAGAATAAAAAGAAGAAAAGAAAGCAAGAATGAAAAAATCCAAAAAGAGAGCGAAAAAAGAGAGAGACATATAATAGAAATGGGGCAATAAAGCCGAGATGAAACATGCAACTGTTGCAAATGCATGGTAGAATCATTTAACTGTTGGGATCATTGCATTCCAACGTGTGATTTCCTATCTGTTAGATGTCCCAAAACTAACAAGGTTGTTTTTGTGAGCAATAAAGCCAGATTCTGTTTAGATGATTGATTTTGTTGGTATGCGGTGATGAACACACAACCTTACACGCGACCACAACATTATACACAAAACCGAGCTTCACCTCCCAGAAATGCCTATCCTTACCAAGCTCCATATAATCCCAATCAAATGTTCCCCAGTACAATCCTCGCCCAAGAGGGCCTTTTCAAAAGGAATCAGTTCACCCTATTGGTGAATTATACTCGAGCTTGTTCCAAAGGCTAGTCAGGCAAGGTCCGCTACACCAGTGACCCCAAACTAGCCAAACCCCAAATCCCTCTCGCACCGAGCTGATGCTAGATGTGAATACCACTATGGAGCAGTGTGACACGGTACAGAGGAATGTTGGACCCTCAAAAGGGCAGTTGAAGACTTGATTGAAGCTGAAAGAATCGTTCTCTGGGACGAAGAGGCTCATAATATGATGAACAATCCTCCGCCTACTCTTACAAATAGGCCGTTAGTCGGAAAGATTTGTGAAGATGAAGAATTTGATCTGGCACTGAAGGTCATTTCAGCCATTGCCGAGACAGAAGAAAAACAAAAAAAAACGGTCACCAAGCCTGAAAGTTCCCCGTCAAACGGGAGTCTTGGTAGCCGATCTTGCTATCCTTTCTGCATCCGGATTATCTCAGGGTGTGATCCGGATGTTTTACTTTATTGTCTTACTTTCCGATGTAAACTCTTCTATCTTCAAAAATTAAAAAAAAATCAAAAATCAAAAATCAAATGAAATTAATATTTCATTGTCCAGGAATGTCTATTTTCTTAATCTTGTCACTTTTCTTATTCTCTTTTTAGTTCTGTTAAATGTAGATTTCAATAATAGGACATGCTTGCGGACTTCATGCTCAGATCGTGAAACGCTATCAGACCTCGGAATAATGAATCAAGAGTTAGATGGTAATGAAAATAGGTCCAACGAAATAAAACAAAGAATCGGAACCGCTAAAGGAAAATTGGCCTCAGTTTGGAAAGGTACGTACATTGCAATAAGAGTACCGCCAAAAAAGTGCGTTGTACTTGGGACACATCTAAAGAAATATCCCTGAAACAACTGTCAATGCATATGCAGCCAAAAGGTACTATGTTTGGTCCTCCATATAGTATTAATATTCTTCGGTTGGGATGACGAAGACTTTCATTCTCGCTAACCAAACACTATCAACCCTTTGTAAACCCTTTGAGCAGTTTACTCTTCTTTGATTACCCTCTTTAGAACCTGAAAGTGTTATTAAAAAAAAGAGTTTTGAAAAAAAAAAGAGAAAAAAAATACAAAAAGGGATGGAAGAAAAAACAAAGAAAATGAAAAAAGAGGAAAAAGGAAAGGAAAAAGAAGGAGAAAACAAAACAAAACAGAAGCAAAGTTCCCTGAACTACGCTCGACTTGATTCCGAAAGGATACGTAGGCAGCCTCTCTCTGGGGTTCAGTCACACCAAAATAAAAATCAAAAGTCCCCAAAAGTAAAATTGGGGCAAGTGTTGTAATGGTCTGGCGATGATCTCGCCTGAATGGATCCAAAGTTGTAATTCAATCCAAATATTTTTACCCAAATCCTTTCAAGTCCTTCCGATCAATCGGTGAGAATGTTCAAGGATCAGAGAATAAGGCTACTTGGATCCAATGCAATAAAAAATGAGAAAAATAAAATGAGAGTCTTATTGGTGAAAACTCACACGGGCACCAAGAGGCGACAGTAAGCAAAGAAATCAAAATGAGAGAGTCTTATTAGTGAAAACTTGCAAAGAGAACTATAAGGCAATGGTGAGTAGAGAAATGAGAGAGATCAACTCGTGAAAACCCGCAAAGGGCGCCCCTGATCGAAAAGAGGATCCTCATAGCCATCGGCACCGACAGAGTCCTGGCAAGGTTTCTCGATTTTGAGGCAAAAAATTGTGATGAATTTCTGAAAGTCGGATGGTTTACACAGATCATGCATCCAGTCCAAAAGGTATGTCTTGTTCATTGAAGTCCGCATGTACTCCAGATAAATCCTTCTTTCCTTTCCCTGAAAGGGACACTTCTTGTTTTAAACTCATTCTCCATTCCATTGTTTGTTTTCTTTTAATCCCTTTCGGCCTAACACTATTCCGAAACTAAGACAAATAAAGGATGGCAAGAATGATTTACAAGGTTCTCATTTGGCGCAAGCTAATGTGTAGAAAGGCACCCAGCCTTGTCACGGGCATCAAGTCAATCCCGACTAGCCATGGCGGCCGATGCTTTGAAATCATAACTTTTGGAAAGAGAAAATCAAATGGAGCGCCTATAAAGGCAAATAAAGTTGAAAAGGTTGAGTCCCATGTGGCTAACCGTCTCGACAAAGAGTTGAAAAAGCCAAGGTACCCCAAATGCTCTGAATTTGAAGTTGGGAGAAAGAAGCCAGAAAAGAAAGGCCTACGAAGGCGAAATAAAGTTGAAAAAGGTTAAGTCCCACGTGACTAACCGTTTTAGCAAAGTCTAAGGAGCCAAAAGTTCCCCAGAGCTCCAAAGAAAAGAAAAGAAAAAAAATAATGAAAAAAAAATATAAAAAAAGAAGAAAAAAGCAGTTAGAAGGGAAAGGCCTACGATGCCAAGATAAAGTCGAAAAGGTTGAGTTCCACTGACCAAACATTATGACAAAGTCTGGAAAAGCCAGAGTTTTTTCAGATTCAGAAAGGCAATTGGTAATCAGGAAGCAACCAGTTGCAGTTGAAAGGGCCGAGATCAAATGATCAAAACAACCAAGGCCATAAAACCAACCACCGTTTCAAACTAACAATTGTTCTTTGTTTTAAAATATGAAACAGGTACAATCCAAAGCAACCTTGTGAGAAGCAGGTTCAACCAAAGAGAAACTGCGCAAGGGATAGAAACAGCTTCGCAACAATAATCAATCCAAAAGGGAAGTCCCCTCCAAATTATTTCTCGCATTCCATGAAATAAAGAACCAAAAAAAACGAACATCACCAAATGTAAGATCCTTAAAATCTCCATTTTCTATTTTCAGCATGCATCACTATTGTTCACACCTCTCATTTTTGTAACTTAACTCAGGTAGAACCATTTCTCCTAGGGGGGTCCAGCTCATAGTTCCGGGAAGAAGTCCTCTTCGCTCAGGTTGTTTTTACGTAGCTTAACCCAGGCAGAACCTTTTCTCCTAGGGAGATCCAGCTCATAGTTCCGGGTAGAAGTACTCTTCGTCCAGGCTTAGTTTCTACTGCTTAACCCAGGTAGAACCTTTTTCGCCTAAGGGGATCCAACTCATACTTCTGGGTAGAAGTCCTCTTCGCTCAGGTTGTTTTTTTCGTAGCTTAACTCGGGTAGAACCTTTTCGCCTAGAGGGATTCAACTCATATTTCCGGGTAGAAGTACTCTTTGCTCAGGTTGTTTTACATAGCTTAACTCAAGTAGACCCGTTTTGCCTAGGGGGATCTAGCTCACAGTTCCGGGTAGAAGTACTCTTCGTTCAGGTTGTTTTTACGTAACTTAACCCAGGTAGAACCTTTTCGCCTAGGGGGATCTAGCTTTTATTTCCAGGTAAAAGTACTCTTCGCCCAGGCTTAGTTTTCGTAGCTTAACCCAGGCAGAACCTTTTCTCCTAGGGGGATCCAGCTCATAGTTTTGGGTAGAAGTACTTATCGCCCAGACTTAGTTTCCACAACTTAACCCAGGTAGAACCTTTTCGCCTAGGGGATCCAGCTCATAGTTCTGGGTAGAAGTACTATTCTCCCAGGCTTAGTTTCTACTGCTTAACCCAGGTAGAACCTTTTTCGCCTAGGGGGATCCAGCTCATAGTTCCGGGTAGAAGTCCTTTTCGCTCAGGTTGTTTTTTACGTAGCTTAACTCGGGTAGAATCTTTTCCCTTAGAGGGATTCAACTCATATTTTCGGGTAGAAGTACTCTTTGCTCAGGTTGTTTTACATAGCTTAACCCAGGTAGAACCGTTTCACGTAGGGGGATCTAACTCACAGTTCCGGGTGAAAGTACTCTTCGCTCAGGTTGTTTCTACATAACTTAACCTAGGTAGAACCTTTTCGCCTAGGGGGATCTAGCTCTTATTTTCGGGTAGAAGTACTTTTTGCCCAGGCTTAGTTTTCGTAGCTTAACTCGGGTAGAATCTTTTCGCCTAGAGAGATCCAGCTCATAGTTTCAGGTAGAAGTACTATACGCTCAGGTTGTTTTTACATAGCTAAACCCAGGAAGAACCTTTTTCGTCTAGGGGGATCCAGCTCATAGTACCGGGTAGAAGTACTCTTCGCCCAGGCTTAGTTTTTGTAGTTTAACTCAGGTAGAACTTTTTCGCCTAGGGGGATCCAGCTCATATTTTCGGGTAGAAGTACTTTTCGCCCATGCTTAGTTTTCGTAGCTTAACCCAAGTAGAACTTTATCACCTAGGGGGATTCAACATTTTTGTCAGTAATACAGGGTGCCAACCCCTGGTTACATTTTCTTTTTAAGTAATACATGGTACCAACCTTTAGTTACATTTCCTTACAAGTATAGGGTACACCAATCCCTAGCTGTATTTTCCAACACTGGGTCTCCACTCCCTAGTTGAGATTTTAGACATAGGGTCTCCACTTCCTAGTCACCTTTTGCCAACATAGGGTCTCCACTCCCTAGTTGAGATTTTAGACATAGGGTCTCCACTCCCTAGTCACCTTTTGCCAACATAGGGTCTCCACTCCCTAGTTGAGATTATTTTAGACATAGGGTCTCCACTCCCTAGTCATCTTTTGCCAACATAGAGTTTTCACTCCCTAGTCGCCTTTTGCAACCATAGGGTCTCCACTCCCTAGTTGAAATTATTTTAGACATAGGGTCTCACTCCATAGTTGAGATTATTTTAGACATAGGGTCTCCACTCCCTAGTTGAGATTATTTTAGACATAGGGTCTCACTCCATAGTTGAGATTATTTTAGACATAGGGTCTCCACTCCCTAGTCGCCTTTTGCTAACATAGGGCTCCAACCCTTAGTTGGGATTTTAAACATAGGGCCTTCATTCCCTAGTCGCCTTTTTCCAACATAGGGCTTCAATCCCTAATTTAGATTTTTAAATATAGGGCCTCCATTCCCTAGTCACCTTTTGCCAATATAGGGCTCCAATCCCTAGTTGAGATTTTAGACATAGGGCCTCCATTCCCTAGTCGCCTTTTGCTAACATAGGGATCCAATCCCTAGTTGAGATTTTAGACATAGGGCCTCCATTCCCTAGTCGCCTTTTGCCAACATAGGGCTCCAATCCCTAGTTGAGATTTTTAGACATAGGGCCTCCATTCCCTAGTCGCCTTTTGCCAACACAGGGCTCCAATCCCTAGTTGAGATTTTTATACATAGGGCCTCCATTCCCTAGTCACCTTTTGCCAACATAGGGCCCTAGTTGAGATTTTTAGACATAGGGTCTCCATCTACTAGTCGCCTTTCGCGAACATAGGGTGTCCACTCTCTAGTTGAGGTTATTTATAGATATAGGGCTCCACACCCTAATCTCTTTCTCCTAAAGATACACAATCCTTATTTTATTGCTTTCAAATAAAGAAGTAGTTTAGATATTAGTTACAAATAACTCACAAAATTTTCCTAGTGAAAACTGGGGCAGAAAAATTTCGTTCGTTTGTTTGTTTTGGTGTCTGACCAGGTTTTACCTCGAGACGACCAAAAGAATGAATCTCAATCCAGAATAAAGAAGAAAAGAAAAGAACAAAAAGAAATGAATTCAAAGTGCAGAAGTGGAGAAAAGATGCGGACTGCTCAAGATATGGTTGAAGTCACAAGCTTTGCATGTCGCGCCTTGATCCGAGAAGTTGAAAAAGGAAAGAACTAGCACATGGTGCTAACAAGCATCAAGATTCAGATCAGGGTCCGCATGAAGAACCAACCAAGACACAAGATCAAGTTTCTGAAGACATAGATAGGATCTTGTAGTTTCTTTAATGTAACTTTTTTATATCTTTGATGTAATAAACAAGACTGCAGACCGGAGTTTTGACGGAACCTCACTCGACTCCTCAACTCATCATTCCACCATTCTCCTTGAACTATACGCGACCTAATTTCCTTATAACCCGGGATATGTAGGCTGTCCGAAACCAGAACTCGGTTGCACTCTTTTCACTTTTATTTCTTCCCTTTTAAATAATGATATAGTCAAAAATTAGTCACATAGCTCACCTTTTCTTTTTCTGAAAACTCTTCATGTTTCCAAACAAAAAGGGCCATGCTGTGAGCAACTAATTTTTGACCATATTTGAATTTTCATACTTTTTTTAGTATAAATATTTTAAAGTCTAATTTATATATTTAATCTTTATTTCACCTTTATAGGTTTTGCCTAAGAAAATTAAAAATCACAAAAAAGAATTATATTTTGCAAAGGAACGAAAATTTTGAAAAAAAAAAAATGTTTCCATTTAGTTTAGTCGATTTCTACGTTAGAAATTTCAACCAAATAAATATTGAATAGCTACTATATCTCCAATTTAGTAATAGTAGTAGTATTTTATTTTATTTATTGATTATATAATTCCAAAACCTATACTCTCGCACGTGGTCTACTACCCTATTTTGTCTCTTGTTCTTTAAAATTTCCAAAAAAAAATAAAATAAAATAATCTCTTCAATTCATCTCTACCATTTTGTAGAAGAGAATTTTTTCCATAACAAATTATGGGATATGTTTTTCAATTTAGTGGGACCATTTAGACTTTAATGACTTTTGGATTTACTCCCTCCCATCACGTTTTTGACTAGAGGCACCCTATTATTGTGATTCTTTGAATTGACACAAAAAGACCATGCACAACACACACTTTTTGACTCACAAAAGATAACGCACAACACACTTTTTTTGACTCTTGCTCTCCAATTCACATCCCAAAAAAAACTCTATAAAAAATGCACACAAGCCTTCATTAAAAAAGGGGAAGCAGCGAAAAAAGTGAGGTGGGAAGCCTCCTTCTCCGGAAAAGCAATGCAATTCTCCAGCAAAAGGGCGAGGAAACATCACCGTTTTCTAGATTAAAACTAGCAACTCTTTCTCCTGCAATCAGCTGCCAAAATCCAGCCAAATAAAACTCCAGCAACTCACTGAAAAGCAGCCCGAAAAAATCTGCACAAAAATAGTCCAAAAGAGCTCCAAAGAGCCATAGACAATCAGCAGAAACTGCCATAAAAACAGCTCCAAAGAAGTGGCCAAAAACATGACAATTCAGCCACCAAACGCTCCCGAAATAGAGCCAAAACATCAACTGAAGTTTCTGCCAAAAACAGCTCCAAGCAGCTGCATAATCATGCCAAAAATGACCCCCATAACAGTAGTGAAATCGCCACTTCATCCCCTCAGAAAATAGTTTGAAAACCATCACGATAGCTGTAGTGTTTCATCCAAAACTAGCAGCTCCTTCCTACTCTGTCAATCACTACAAACAAGCTGTGTTCGAGGCGGTTTAGTCGAGGTTCCGGCAAGGCATTTGGTTTCCTGTTCGAGGTTCTCGTTTGCTTGACGATTCGATAACACTTGCAACTGTAAAGGTTCGATCTTGTTTCAGATTCTATGAAATGTTTGAATTCTTAATTTGTTGTTTTGGTTGGAATTGTTTTTTACATGTTTTGATTAGTTATTTCTTTATTACTTCTTTTTCCATTTGTTTAGCGAGTTCTTTCATGAGATTTGTATATTGTTGGTTCCCTGTTTACTCTTGAGTTGTGAACAATATTGCTTTATTTGGTCAATTGGAGTTCATACTTTGCTATGTGGTCATACATGTTTTATGGTGCTATTTGGTTCATTTTAATCCGTTGGTAATTAGTGTGCAACAACTTAACAATAATATGATATGTAAATGAACTCATTTATGTGCTTAATTGTTCACTTTGATCATTTATGCAAACTTAATGAGTAGTCAATTGTTGTAATCTTAATGATATGTAATCTCATACTTATGTGAATGTGAGGAAAATGAACCTTTACCCCATACGATTGAGCTAGTATTGCAAAGCCCAGTTATTTCTAATTTATTTGCTGCCTACCTCTGCCTATTTCTATAAGTTCAATGCCTCATCTTTTGTTTCTTTATCAATTACGGTAAGCATGTCCTTGTAATGTAGTAATTATATTTGTCTTTCCTTGCCTTTTTCGTTGGTTTGATATCTTAAGTTGGTAGGAATAGTCGATAAGTTTAATGTAGGGAATTGTTTTATTTTATTTAATTTATAGATTGTTTATCAAATTCTTGAAGGTCGGATTGTAACATTAGCTTTGACTTCAAGTATCATTTTTTATAAATAATTTCATGGTAGCTGAAGTCATACATCTTCGCAATAATTCTATATTTATAATTAATAACCACACAATGAATCTCAAACTAGTTTAAAGAATAAGTAACTTTTGAATATCATAGCATGCTTTAGGCACACCTTTAATTAATTATCCTGATTGTGTACACGTTCGCGTAACATAATTACGATTCCCAAAAATTAAAATCAAGGTATGCGTTCTCTCAACTTTGGCCAAGTAATCTAAAATATTTAAGTGTTATTAGTTGTGTACACGTACGCGTGACATAACTTTGACATACCAAACAAAACGAGTACACGTACGCGTGACTCGTTTCAAGAAAATTCCATAATCACGAATAATCAAGCAAGTAAAAAACGGTAAAAGGTAAAAATGTACATAGGTTCTAAGATGAGCAATTAAAGAATTAATTCAAGCCAAATGTAGTCAATAAAACGACCGTGCCAGAACCACGGGACTCAGGGAATGTCTTACACCTTCTCCCTGGTCAACAGAATTCCTTACCCGGACTTTGTTTTCGCAGACCAATAATAATAGAGTTAAACCTTCCTTTGAATAGGGATTCAAAATAAAAGGTGACTTGGAACACCGGCAAAAATCAATTCCAAGTGGCGACTCTGTAAATAAAATAATCCCTATTTCAAATTTGTCACTTTAATTGGAAAAGATCTTTAACCTACAATCCATAACATATCTATATCTTTTGGAGGGGTAAAAAAGGGGTGTGACACTGCTTTGTAAGATGTTGCCTCGACCCATTTGGTGAAATAGTCGATGGCTACCAGGATAAACCTGTGTCCGTTGGAAGTAGCAGATCCGATTGGTCCAAGAACGTCCATTCCCTTGGCGGCGAATGACCATGGTGAGCTTGTTGTGATAAGCTCGCTTGGAGGTACTTTTATCATGTCTGCATGTATCTAATAGCGGTGGCATTTTCGGACATACTGGATGCAGTCCATTTCCATAGTCATCCAAAAGTAACCAGCCCGAAGTATCTTCTTTGCTAAGACAAAACCGTTCATATGTGGACCGCAGGTCCCAGCATGAATTTCCTCTAGTAGCCTGGATGCTTCCTTTACATCAACACATCTTAATAATCCTAAATCGAGAGTCTTCCTATATAGGATTCCTCCTATGTTAAAGAGGTTGTTGGACAATCTCCATAGTGTGCTTTTCAGAGTAGGATTTGCAAACTCTGGGTACTCTCCTTTTGCCAAATATTCCTTGATATTATGAAACCAAGGCTTTCCGTCTGCTTCTTCTTCAATATGGGCACAGTAAGCTAGCTGGTTATGGATTTTCACCGGAATGGGATCAATGAAATTCTTGTCTGGATGTTGTATCATAGATGATAGGGTAGCCAATGCATCGACGAACTCATTGTGGATTCTGGGAACATGCTGGAATTCTGTCTTCGTGAACCTCTTTCTCAATTCTTGTACATGATGCAGATACGGGAGTATCTTGGAGTTCTTGGTTGCCTATTATTCTCGTACCTGATGTATAAGTAAGTCTGAATCTCCGATCACTCGCAACTTTTGAATGTTCATGTCAATGGCCATTTTGAGTCCAAAGATGCAGACTTCATACTCAGCCATATTGTTAATGCAGGGGAACCAGAGTTTGGCAAACACCGGATAATGTTGACCGGTTTTTGATATCAGGACTACTCCTATGCCAACTCCTTTGAAGTTTGTTGCTCCATCGAAGAACATTCTCCAACCTTCATAGGATTCCGCAATGTCTATGTAGACATGTGATTTTTGACCCTCCCCAAGATTTTTTATATTTTAGCATGTAAATATTTTATTTAGGCCTAATATAGCTATTTCAACTATTTTTGACTTCTTTACTTTATTTTCGTCATAAAAATGGAAAATTACAAAAACATATTTTAGCTTACGTATCTATCATAAATTTAAATAAAAAATATATAAAAATAGTACCTTATGTTTATCTTTACATGATCTTGAAAATACAAAAATATATATAATAGTTTCATGTTAGCTTTTGCATTATATAGTATTTTTATCTTATTTTAAAAGGAGTCGATTAAGGTGTTGGATCTTAATTTTAAGAGTTTTAGAACCCAGTTCTTGGCCCAAGTCAGATTAGTCCATTAAGCCTAGGGACCCTTCTAGACTCTTTTTTGGAATAAAAACATACAAAAAGACCCTAAGGACCTACTACACAAAAGACTTAGAGACTAATGGGCAAAATACACATAAATACACCTAAAACTAGACTCTATCTATAAATTAATGCTTAAAAATCAAAAAGGGAAAAGAATGAAAAAAGCTGAAGAGGATCTGATCTAAAAGCTGCGCAGCTTTTTCAACAGGAAACGACCCTCACCCCCCACCCCCCCTCGCCGTCGTCTTCTTCAAACACCCCCACCCCCGACTCCATCTTCTCCAACGACCCCTTCCATAACTTCATCTTCTTCGCGAGACAAACCAAACAACACCCCTGCTCTCTTCATCAACCCCATATACCAACAACCCAAACCTGGAACAACCCAATCACGCAGGAAAAATGCCAACGACCCCATATCTGCCTAAAACTCGCCGGAAAAATGAGCTCCACCAGCTTGTCGGATTAATGAGCTCCAGACGTGACCCCTTATTCATGCGACCAAACCAGCTTCTTCATCACTAGAGCTGGCCTGGAATCCGATGACAACTTTCGAGCTCTAGAGCTAACGAACAAAGGCGCTAAAAACAGTGAGGAGTCGCAAAACTCGTTTAACACCCTTTTCCGGCGAGGCTCGAGTTTCTAGTTGAGCTTCGATGACTGAGTTTCGACGACCGTTTCCCTTGGTTCCTTGTCGAGGTCCGTTCACTGGTTCCGTTTAGTTCAAAGGTCTGATAGCTATTCTTGCTGATGTTCTATTTTTGGACGTCGTCTTCTCCATTGTAATTCCGGTTGACGTTTTAATCTAGTGCAGTTGCTGCCCGTTAGAGGTCATACTTTGAACTTCATTCTTCTTTCTACTTTGCAGAATTTGTGCCATGAATACTTGAATTATTTCTTTGATTTCTCTTATGAGTTTACTTTCAATGGTCATGCCATGTATGTTTAGGGAAAATATCAGTAATTGCATCGGAATATTGGTTAATCTGTTTGGTTTCACACAATGTATACTTCGACTTTAAGTTCAAATTTTGGAGATTAACAACGAAGTGATCAGGTGACCCAAAATGAGTTTAGTCGGAGGTGCTATTTTACAAAACTATTACAACTTAGTAATTTTGTAACGATTGGAGTTGTATATTGTTTAGATCTTGCTTGTTGATGTGATTTTGGATCTTTAGAAGTATGCTTAGGCCGTCAATATTCATAAACATCGTATCTTGCTTTAGACGCGCTACTTTAAAAATTACTTTCCTAAATTCGGGTGCGCATTTATGTGACCCAAATCCAAATCTCAACAACGTTAGATAAAATATGTTGTGGACCGCGGGTGCATTTATGTGACTTGGTTCAAAATGCATTTTATGTGACGTTGAATCTTCCTAAAAATAATTAAATAAAACGGTTTTAAAGTTAAAATTGCACATAGGTTAAAACATGTATTAAAATCAGATAATTAAGCCGAATATAACAGTTGAGCGACCGTGCTAGAACCACGGAACTCGGGAATGCCTAACACCTTCTCCCGGGTTAACAGAATTCCTTACTCGGATTTCTGGTTCGCGGACTGTTAAACAGAGTCAACCTTTCCTCGATTCGGGATTTTAAACCGGTGACTTGGGACACCATAAATCTCTCAAGTGGCGACTCTGAATCTTTTAATAATTAATCCCGTTTCGATTGTCCTTTAATTGGAAAAACTCCTATATACTCCCTCCTGTGGGGTGGAGGTAAAAAGGAGGTGTGACAGCTCTGGCGACTCTGCTGGGTAATCGAACCCAGAATCTCTGGTTCAGGGTTCAAGAATTCGAGCTTAGATGAATTGTTATAATTGGCTTTATCTATTACCTGATTTTATCACATGTTTTGGCCTAATGTGCTAAATGTTGCTTTTTACCGCTTTGATATTATCTGAACTGTATATATGAACTACTACGAAATCCCTCCCTTCTCTCTCTTGAGGAGTGCACGCTGGTCGTGACTTCTTTCTCTTAGTGTCATATCCCAAATAGAACGAGGTTCGGACAAGTTGCAAAGCCGGGTGATCTTTTGGTTATCGGTACGCAGCCCCCCTTAGCTCAAGTAATCCGCTAGGGTAAACCAGGTCTAGAACAATAAACCCAGGTTTTAAACCTAGTATAACAAGACCTCATGTTGGATCCCTATTAGGAGCGCTTGTTTGCATCATGTGCATTTTGACCTTGGGGACTCAACACAGGGGTTGAGTCCGTCTAGGACAGGTATACCCCAGAAAATAAGAGACCATCCTGATGCATCTTATGTGCTACATGTCGCATTTATTCAAGGGTAAAATGGTCATTTGGCGGACCAATGATAGCTGAGGGTAAATGAAGAAATGAAAAAAAACAATGAAAAAAGAAAGAAGAAAGAAAAAAAAGAAAAAGAGAGGGTGAAGTGTGAAGATAAAGCGAGTGGGGTTTAATTATGTTTTCTGTTACATTTTATTAAGAAAAAAAAAGAGCTTGAAAAATTCAAAAAGATTTTGTACTTTTTTATCATTTTCAAAAATCAAAAAATCAAAAAAAAAAAAGGGGAAAAAGAAAATAAAAAAGAAGAAGAAGAGTTTATATATTTCATCATTTTTCAAAAAAAAAGAAAGAAAAGAAGAAAAAAAAATATTTTCTCTAAATTAGTTGTTATTTTTACTTCTCGCCCGTATCCAATCTGCCCGAACTACGCATACCGGATTCTCGTCTTTCGGGGCATGATAAGTAGGCAGCCCACATAGGGTCCGGTCTTCCTAGTAAATTTTAGGTTCTTGGATTTGCGGGGTCTTAGCCAAATTTTGCACTTCTAACCACCTTTTGGCCAAATAAGTTATTTTGCAAAAATAGCCTCAATCATGTCTTGCATGTGTCTAGTAGGGAATGTTATTGTCTCACATAGTGTTGGTTTAAGTTTTCTCATACAGGTGTGGATCCACTTACCGGAGTTTGAGCATGACAGATACCCCAAGACCGACGCATTCAGGAGTTGCTTAAGGAGATTTTTTTATATTTGTTATTTTTATTTTATTTTTATGTTTTGAGTATGTTTTTTTATGTCGTCTTTCACTTTCTAGTTTTGTACAACAGTGTCGAGTTTTTTGTTATTGTACTTTTTATTTTGTATTTGCAAAGGTGTGGTGTAACTCAAAAATCCAAAAAAATAAAATATTTTGCGTTTTTTTATCTCCGTTAGAATTTTCTCTAGAAGTACTACTCTTAGAAATCAAGAAGAAAAAAAAAAGAAAGTTTGAGGTGGTTTTATTTTAGGAAATTAGTATCTAGAAATGTTTTTTAAAAAAAATTGCTTTTATACTTCCTTTAGTATATTAGGACCAAAATTCAAAAAAAAAAAGACGAATTTTTTTAGTACCTCTTTAAA
This sequence comes from Nicotiana sylvestris, assembly GCF_000393655.2. Taxonomy (NCBI): domain Eukaryota; kingdom Viridiplantae; phylum Streptophyta; class Magnoliopsida; order Solanales; family Solanaceae; genus Nicotiana; species Nicotiana sylvestris. The sequence goes on from NC_091059.1 coordinate 203,394,829, forward strand.
AGTTTTATTTAAGGCTTTAATTCCAAAATCCAAAAAGATTTTCTTATGAGGTGTTTCTTTGGGAAATTAATGAAAGATGAAAAAAAAATTCTTTTTATTTTCATTAGAACTTTAGGATATTGTACATAGAAAAAAAGCATACTTTATTTTTTGTCTATCATTAGAATTTTTTCTTTAGGCAATCAAAATTGAAATCCAAAAATATTTTCTTTTATTTTGTTTATTGCTTGTTTCGAAATCTTGCGTCAGGATATCAAATGAGGATTCAAAATGTTTTCTGTGGTTTATTCCTTACATTTCCTTCATAAAAAAAAGAGTAAAAAAAAATATTTTTCTCTTTTAGGGTTTTTCCTTGATAATTTCTCATAGAGTATCTATTTTTAAAAAAAAAGAAAAAAAAGAAAAGAAAATAAAAATGTTAGTTTGCTTATTTATTCCAGATCTTCCAGAACTACGCAAAGATCTGATTCATGCGGGGTCATGATACGTAGACAATCTACATAGGGTTCAATCGAATCTTTTTTATTATTATTATTAAAAGAAAAAGAGGAAAAAGAGGGGAAAAAAAGGAAAAAGGGGGGAAACGAAAAAAAAGGTGAAATTGTGGGATGTGAGATATGAGAGAAAGAAAAGAGTAATGATGAAAAAAAAGGAGAAATGAAAGAAAATGAGCAAGCTAAGAAGTGCTTGAAAAACAAAGAAAAGAGAGGTTGAAATGAACAAATTGGGATGATGCCAACTCACCTTTGTACCCTCGAAGTCATTTTAGAACCGATAACTGTGGCTAGGTGAATTGCACATAAAGTGAGATTATCTTATGTTAAATGCCCTAACGCTAATGTCATGGCTTCATTTTGTTATCTTCATAGCAGAAGGATGGTTGGTTTGTGATTTTTTTAAAGTGGTAACTCTTCTCCATAACATAAGGTCAAAAGGCAATGGCAGACAACAACAGAACTGAGTTGGTTGATACTGGTGCCCGGAAGCAGTTATTTGAACAAGACAATGGGTTGGTTGAAGAGGTAAAGATGTTAAAACAACACATGACTGACATGTATCAGGCTTGGATGACTGGGAAGGTGTCACCCCCGCCACCACCTAGCTTCCTAAATGCTACCCTTACCCAAACACCGGTCACAGTGGCAGATGATCCCCCATACTCTCTAGATCTACCCGCTTATCATGGCTTTCCCAACCACCCTAGTAGCTCCATCACTCATCTTCCAATTACCTTTCCCAAAAATTGCCCTCCGGGCTTATCCACCATCCCCAACCATGAACACCCACTCAAAGCTCATGATGCCCAATATTACCCTTTAGAGGTTGCCCACAAGGTTCCCAACTCATACAAGCAGGGTCCGCGGGATGGACCTCATGTTGTAAATGAAGAGTTCACAGGAAGAATAGGGCGAGATGGGATACCCAGGAGGCTGAAAGGCATAGAACAATCCTTAAAAAACAAGCAAGGAACGGGAGACTAGGGTAGCATGTCTTATAAAGAATTGTCTATGTCCCCCGACGTTCGTCTGCCTGCGGGGTTTAAAGTGCCAAAGTTTAACTTGTATGATGGGTGTGGGGATCAGGTAGACCATTTGAGGGACTATTGCAGTAAAATGAGAAGTGTTGGCGAGAAAGATGATTTGTTGATGGCGTACTTCAGTGGGAGCCTGACCGGGGCAGCTTTGGAATGGCATAATCGTCAAGATGTTGGTAAGTGGCGTACATTGGGTGACATGACTCAAGATTTTGTTCGATACTTCCAATACAGATCATGTGTTACCCCAGACCGCTCCTTCCTATCTAAAATGGAAAAGAAGCCGGAGGAAAGCTTTAAGGGGTTTGGGCTCAGATGGAGGGAGCAAGCAGCTCGAGTCAATACCCCGATTGGTGAAGAAGAAATGGTTGAGCTTTTCCTACAAGCCCAGGGGCCCACCTACTTCAGTCATTTGATCCCGACCTTGGGAAAGCCTTTCAAAGATGTGTTAAAAATAGGAGAGCTAGTAGAAGAGGCAATCAAGTTAGGCAAAATCATGAGTTGTTCGAAAGACATTCAGAACACCCCAGTAAGCTTGGGTGGAAGAAAGAGAAACAGAAAAGATGATCCGATGGGCTTTCCTGATCAACACTTCCAGCCTCGGCATCGTCCCCGTGGATATCCTTGTGCGCCAGATGATCCTCCCCAATGCCACTTCTCTCCACGGAACTCCTAAAATCGTACATCACTTTCCCAGCGCCCAGCTCCACAAAATGCCTATCCACCCCCACGAGCCTACCGAAACCCCCCTGGATCAGGTTTCCGGCCCAATCAAGCATTTAAGAATGAGAGGTTTCTGAAAAAAGAAAAGTCTTTCACACCTATTGGAGAATCATATGCCATTTTGTTCCAAAAGTTGAGGAAATTGGACATGTTGAAGCCGATCCAGATAAAAATGCCAAACCGTCTTCCAAAGAAGTTTGATTTTTCTCAGAGGTGCGCATACTGCTTAGATGCCCCAGGGCATGACATAGAGAAGTGTTGGAATCTGAAGAACGCAATTCAGAAGCCTATTGATGCAGGCGACATTGTCGTGCAAAATTCAGATGCAGCAGACACTAGCCAAAGTCCGTGACTTGTGCATAATGAGACGCATATGGTGGGTATGATTTATTTTGAAAAGGAATGTGAGAATTCTTCTGGGATCCTTGGAGGTCCACGTGCTACGAAACTTTCAGCGCTATCAGAGTTTGATCCTAAGAACGAGCAGGCAAAAGGAACCGCAAGGCAATTTGTTAAGAACAATGTGATGGAGACTTGTGAAGGTCCTAGTATTGTTGATGCGGAAGTCAGTGGCTAAGATGTTGAGTTTGATGATTGGAAAGACGTTTTTTTCTTGGTTAGCCAGGGAGGAGTTTTGGTGGTTTATTTTGTTGTCATTCCTGCTGTCCGGGTTATTTCAGGGTTGTAATTCGGACATTGTCTTGTGACTCAAACCCTTCTATCCTTTTATTTTTCCTAGTTTGTTTAGTCGTAGTAGCCCGTTTAGTGTTGTCTAGGTTTGTTCTAGGTTTGTAACCCCAGTTTAGTTTGTTTGTTTGGTTGTCCAAACCCTTTCACCATCTGTCTAATGCAATTTTCTGTTTTCGGTGATTTCTAGTCATTTTCATTTAGTTCTCTTTTCTATTTATAGTTCTTTTCCTGTTGACTCTAGTGACATGACATGCACGCATAATTCTCAGCCTGGTTTTAAAGTCAGTTTAATCACGAAGCAATGAAACAATGTTGAAGATGTAGAGACATTTGAGGGAAATAAGTAAAGGCATTTTGAGATCACTTCAAGCCCGAATAGTGAAACTGGGGCAGATAGAACATAAAAATACAATATTGAAATGCATCATGCTGCATCGGGTGAAGATAACGGCAAGTTTGCCCCAAATTTGTAATGGTGCTTTGTATGTAGCAGATGTAGAAGGCGAATGTGTGGATATGGTCATCAAGTCTGGCGCAATCAAAAGATGTTACGAATGTTTTCCTTGGTTTGTTTGATTGTGTTGCTTGTACTTGGCATGTTTTGGAGATTGGAATTACAAAGGCATTTTGTTCTGCTATCTAAACACCTTATCCTTCGTTACCCCTTTGAGCCTTGTTTATTTTCTTTCATACCCATCTTTCGGAATCAGTAGCAAAGATCATAAGCACAAGCGTGAAAGATAAGTAAAGGAAAAGGAGAAAAGAAAAGAACGAAAAGGGAGGGAAGAATAATGAAAATCGAAAAAAGGAAAAAAAGAAAAAAAAGAGAATGAAAAAAAGAAAAAGAAGAAAAACAACAAAAAGAGAAAAAGAAAGCAAAAAAGAGAAAGAAAAGAAAGAGAAAAGAGAAAATCACAACAACAAAGTAATTCCTATGTCATGAACTACATTCGACTTGATTCCTTTTAAGGATACGTAGGCAGCCTCACGGTTTGGTCCCACCAAAATAAAAACCCAAGAAACTGGGACAGAAGTTGTGGTTGTTGTAAGAAATCTGGTTCCGAAAGTTGTAATTTTGAACCCATGATGTGTTGTTTTGAGCTTTTTGATACACTTTTTTTCTAACCCCATCCAAAAGCCCACATTACTGTCCAAAGAAAGACCTTCCGATCAGTCTTCGAGAGATGCCAAGTCAAGCAAGGAGAGGTAATTCATATCAGGGGCAACACTCTGGTCCAAGCAGGAAAAAAATGAAAATGAGAGTCTTATTGGTGAAAACCCTCACGGGCATCGTAGGGCAATGAGAGCTGAGAGAAATCCAAAATGAGAGAGTCTTATTGGGGAAAGCTCTCGCGGGCACCGTAAGGTGACGACAAGTTGAGAGAAAGAACAAAATGAGAGAGGCTTGATGGTAAAAACCCTTCGGGCACTACAAGTCGATTAAGGATTGTGAATCAGATTGGATAATCGGAGCATTGAAGCCCAGTTTCACAGTTTAGGGGTATAATAGGAGTTGAACATCAAACTTGCTCAACAGAATAGGCCACAGGTGCATGTCATGGTCATTAGAGTTGGTATCCACATCTGATAGGTTTCTACTTTGTAGCTTTCTCGTTAGGAATCATCCCCTTCTTTTGTCCTTTACTCTGTTCCTTTTGTCTTGTTTATCTCCTCTTTCCGAGTCTGTTTGGTCAGAACAAGTGAGAAATGACTTCAAAATTTGCCACCAGCTTTTCAATTGCACAAAACGTGATCTGGCCAGTTCATCAAAGTGTCATAAGTCAGGAAAGAACAAGAAGCGCACTGAGTTGGTAACAATCAACATGCTTTGGGACCCTTGTGAAATACAAAGGCTTGGTACACATCAATTCAGGAACAATGCAACAAGATGGAGGGGTTTGGTGAACGGATCAAAGGTATTCTCTATGATGAGATCAACAAAGAAAATGTTTAACCAGTGACAAGCAAGGTATTCCAAGCAGAAATCAGAGTTATCGTGACAAGTGAGAGAACAATAGACTTCAAGGCCAAGGCCAGTGATTTAAGTCAGGAAGGAACAACATGCGCACTAAGTGGATGGAAATTAATGTGCTTTGGAATTCATGTCAACACAAGAGCACAATGCAACAGATGGAGGGTGTTAGGTGGACGGATCAAAGGTATTTTCAGTGAAACACAAAGGTTGGTAAATGTCAGTTCATGAGCAATGCAACAGATAAAGGGAATTGGGTCTAAACGGAGAAGGGTTATTTTCTGTGATAAGGATGACAGAGAAAGTGGTTAGTCCATAAGCAAGCAAGGTCCTCGAGTGGAAATCAGTTATCATGGGAAGTGAAGGAGCAATCGCCCTCAAAGTCAAGGCCACAAACCAACCACCACATTTTAAACTCACAATATTTTTCTTTGATTGAAACAGGGGCAAAAAATTTCGTTTGTTTCGGAGAAACCCTCCCCAAGAAAAGCAAGCACCAGACAGGTTTGACCGTAAACTTTCAGGACCCTCCTAGAAAATGGGACCTAGTTTAAATGTTTAGAAATAGCATAATCTAGCATAAATGCATCCCAAAGGAATATAAGTTGGCTTAGAAGTTTACATGTTCGAGATATGATTCAATTAGGAGTTTTCAGAACCCACTTGGATAATGGGACTTAGCTTTAAAATTTCGATTAGATAGCAACATTTAGCGTAAATTTTGCTGTAGGGTAGTATAATTCAGCCATAAAAGTTGTCACTCTTAAGATAAACCTTGACTTTTGATTTTCAGGACCCTCCTGGATAATGGGGAGTAGTTTAAAGATCCTCTTAGATAACAAGATTTAGCAGAAGTCACACCTTTAAAAGATATAACTTAGATTTAAAATTGTCATTTAGTTAAGAGTTGTCAGGACCCCCCTGGATAATGGGACCTAGCTTTCAAATTCTTAGTAATATTTGGTAATATGATTCAGTTCAACACTCACATATGTACCCAATTACCAAACTGGGGTAGAAAATTTTCTTTATTTTGTCAATTTTTTGAAATCAGGTACCCACTTGGAGAATAGGGAGAAGCATTTTAAGTTCAGTAGTCAGGAGCCCGCCTGGAGAGCAAGGAATACATTTAAGTTAGTAGTCAGGAGCCCGCCTGGAGAGCATGGAATACATTGCAAGTCAATAGTCAGGAGCCCGCCTGGAAAGCAAGGAATACATGTCAAGTCAGCATTCAGGAGCCCGCCTGGAGAGCAGAGAATACATTTCAAGTCAGCAGTCAGGAGCCCGCCTGGAGAGCAGGGAATACATTTCAAGTTAGCAGTTAGGAGCCCGCCTGGAGAGCAGGGAATACATTTCAAGTCAGCAGTCAGGAGCCCGCCTGAAGAGCAGGGAATACATTTCAAGTCAGCAGTCAGGAGCCCACCTAGAGAGTAGGGAATACATTTCAAGTGAGCAGTCAGGAGCCCGCCTGGAGAGCAGGGAATACATTCAAGTTCAGCAGTTAGGAGCCCACCTGAAGAGCAGGGAATACATTTCAAGTCAGCAATCAGGAGCCCACCTGGAGAACAAGGGAGTATAACTCAAGTTTTAGCTTTCAAGTTCTTATTGATATTTGGTAATGTGGTTCGTTTTACACTTACATATGTGCCCAGATACCCAAACTGGGGCTAAAACTTTCTTTGTTTTTGTCTATTTTGTTGAAGTCAGGAGCCCACCTGGAGAGCAAGGGAATACAATTCAAGTTTATGCAATCAGGCGCCCACCTGGAGAGTAAGGGAATATGTTCAAGTTCAGCAGTCAGGAGCCCACCTGGAGGGCAGGGGAATACAGTTCAACTCCAGCAGTCAGGTGTCCACTTGGAGAAAAGGAAAGCATCTCAAAGTACAATTCGAGTTCAGCAATCAGGTATCCACCTGGAGAAAGGGAAAGCAGCTCAAATTACAATTCAAGTCAGCAACAAAAGGAGCTCGCGGCAAAAATGCGAGTCAACAGTCCGAGGTGATCAACAGAAGCTAGTCACAATAAAGAAAAAGGAGAAGGGCAAGAAGTTAATCCAAATGCAGAAGTTGATGGAGGATGTGAACTGCTTAAGACATGGTGGAAGTCACAAGCACTACAGGTCCGGTCTTGATCCAAAAGCTGAAGAAGAATGAGCTAGCACCTGCAGCTAACAAGCGCCAAGGTTCAAATCTAAAGTCTGCATGAAGAACCATTCAAGACTCAAGATCAAGCTTCAGAAGACTTATAGATAGGGATTTTGTAACTCATAGTTGACAGGTTTAGTTAGTCTTTTTCATTTTTGATTTTGATGTAATAACAGGACCGCGGACCGGAACCTCGGCGGAATGGCACCTCGACCGGATCTCCACCTCGGCATACTCCATCATCTCACTCACCTCTGAACTACACGTGGCCTGATTCTTTTATAGCCAAGGATATGTAGGCAGCTCAGATACCAGGGCTCGGTCACATTCCCCCTTTCTCTTAACTTTAGTCTCTCCCAAATAAGGGTTGGGTCAAAAAACCTGTTTAGTCGTTCTTTGTCCGAAAACGCTTCGCGTTTCCAGTCAAAGAGGGGCAACTGTAGACATGTGATTTTTTACCCTCCCCAAGATTTTTTATATTTTAGCATGTAAATATTTAATTTAGGCCTAATATAGCTATTTCAACTATTTTTGACTTCTTTACTTTATTTTCGTCATAAAAATGGAAAATTACAAATAATATTTTAGCTTACGAATCTTTCATAAATTTTTAAAAAAATATATATAAAAATAGTATCTTATGTTTATCTTTACATGATCTTGAAAATACTAAAAAATATATAATAGTTTCATGTTAGCTTTTGCATTATGTAGTATTTTTATCTTATTTTAAAGGAGTCGATTAAGGTGTGGGATCATAATTTTAAGAGTTTTAGAACCCAGTTCTTGGCCCAAGTCGGATTAGTCCATTAAGCCTAGGGACCCTTCTAGACTCTTCTTTGGAATAAAAACAAACAAAAAGACCCTAAGGACCTAATACACAAAAGATCTAGGGACTAATGAGCAAAATACACAAAAATACACCTAAACCTAGACTCTACCTATAAATTAATGCTTAAAATCAAAAAGGGAAAAGAACAAAAAAAGCTGAAGAGGATCTGATCTAAAAGCTGCGCAACTTTTTCAACAGGAAACGACCCTCACCCCCCACCCCCCCGCTGCGTCGTCTTCTTCAAGCATTCAAACACCCCCACCCCCGACTCCATCTTCTCCAACGACCCCTTCCATAACTTCATCTTCTTCGCAAGACAAACCAAACAACACCCCTGCTCTCTTCATCAACCCCATATACCAACAACCCCAAACCTGGAACAACCCATGCACGCCGAAAAAATGCCAATGACCCCTGAACGTTAATCATCAAACGACCCCATATCTGCCTAAAACTCGCCGGAAAAATGAGCTCCACCAGCTCATCGGATTAATGAGCTCCAGACGCGACCCCTTCTTCAAGCGACCAAACCAGCTTCTTCATCACTAGAGCTGGCCGGGAGTTCGATGACAACTTTCGAGCTCTAGAGCTAACGAACAAAGGCACTGAAAACAGTGAGGAGTCACAAAACTCATTTAACACCCTTTTCCGTCGAGGCTCGAGTTTCTGGTTGAGCTTTGATGGCTGAGTTTCGACGACCGTTTCCCTTGGTTCCTTTTCAAGGTCCGTTCATTGGTTCCGTTTAGTTCAAAGGTCCGATAGATGTTCTTGCTGATGTTCTATTTTTGGACGTCGTCTTCTCCATTGTAATTTCGGTTGACGCTTTAATCTAGTGCAGTTGCTGCCCGTTAGAGGTCACACTTTGAACTTCATTCTTCTTTCTACTTTGCAGAATTTGTGTCATGAATACTTGAATTATTTGTTTGATTTCTCTTATGAGTTTACTTTCAATGGTCATGCCATGTATGTTTAGGGAAAATATCAGTAATTGCATCGGAATATTGGTTAATCTGTTTGGTTTCACACAATGTATACTTCGACTTTAAGCTTCAAATTTTGGAGATTAACAACGAAGTGAGCAGGTGACCCATAATGAGTTTAGTCGGAGGTGCTATTTTACAAAACTATTACAACTTAGTAATTTTGTAACGATTGGAGTTGTATATTGTTTAGATCTTTCTTGTTGATGTGATTTTGGATCGTTAGAAGTATGCTTAAGCCGTCAATATTCATAAACATCGTAGCTTGCTTTAGACGCACTATTTTAAAAATTACTTTCCTAAATTCGGGTGCGCATTTATGTGACCCAAAACCAAATCTCAATAACGTTAGATAAAATATGTTGTGGACCGTGGGTGCATTTATGTGATGTGGTTCAAAACGCATTTTATGTGACGTTGAATCTTCCTAAAAATAATTAAATAAAAACGGTTATAAAGTTAAAATTGCACATAGGTTAAAACATGTATTAAAATCAGATAATTAAGCCGAATATAACAGTTGAGCGACCGTGCTAGAACCACGGAACTCGGGAATGCCTAACACCTTCTCCCGGGTTAACAGAATTCCTTACTCGGATTTCTGGTTCGCGGACTGTTAAACAGAGTCAACCTTTCCTCGATTCGGGATTTTAAACGGGTGACTTGGGACACCATAAATCTCTCAAGTGGCAACTCTGAATATTTTAATAATTAATCCTATTTCGATTGTCCTTTAATTGGAAAAACTCCTATATACTCCCTCATGCGGGGTGGAGGTAAAAAGGAGGTGTGACAGCTCCTTTTCAGCTTACAATTCAAGGTGGCATAAATGTATGTCATCGAGAGAATAGAGGACAACAAGGCAACAAGAAACACAAAAGCAAGTTTGAAGATCTAGATAGGATTTTGTAAAGCGTAGATCATAGTCTAGTCTAGCTTCTTTTATTTTTGACATGGTGTAATAAGGGGGTTCAGTAAGCAGTAGCAGCAACAGCAACAATAGTGAAATCACAGCTCCATGGTAGTCCCAACTACCAAACATTTCTGAACTACACTAACCTGATTCCGTTTTAGCCAAGGATATGTAGGCAACCTCGGAAGCAGGGTACGGTCAAATATTCAAAAATGCTTCATGCGGAGTATTCAACCGGGCAAAAATCGCTCGTATCCACTCACTTATCTTTGCACGAAAACTCTTCGTGTTTCCGGGTAAAGAGGGGCAGTTCTGAGCACGTGAATTTTGCCCTATATGAATTACTCCCATAAATTCAAAACAAAATAATTTTTTTCATTTGTTTGCAATTTTGTAGATTTTTGTCTGTTATTGTTTGCACTTGTCTGTGCATGTTTATTTTATTTAATTAATAAAAAATACAAAATATGTTGCATTTGCATTTAAGACTTAATTTTACATTTTTAGGATTAATTGACAAACTAGTCATTTTATAAAAATGGAATAATCACAAAATAGTTTATTTTGCACTTTTCAATTTTAATTTCGAATTTTGGTATTTTTTCCTTCAAATTTGGTTTTTAATTAGTTGTGGTAATTGTTATATAGAGTTAATTAATATAATAGGATAATTTGATTAGTGATTAATTTAGCTTTATTTTATTTTTAAATTTAAAAGAATTTTGGAAAATAAAAAAAAGAGAAGAAAAGAAAGGATTTTGGAAGAAATCGGATTTTTATGCTAAAATCTAAAATTGTCCAAGCCCAAACAAATTTCCCTTTAGACCCATCCAAATCACCCCTTATCCGGCCCAAAACCCGCGTCCAACCCGGTCCGGTTTTTCCCACTTAACCCAACGACGTCGTTCCAGTTCCCTTCATCTCGACCGTTGAACTGATATGATCTAATGGATCAGAACTGGGGAGGTAAGGATATTTATATGTCCAAACGCTACCCTACCCCCCTTATCCACCCGTTCCATCTCTCACCTCACACCCCAAAGACCCCTTCGTATCCCTAATCACCACCAACCGCCGGAAATCGCCCACGGCGGCGGCCGGCCACCAAACGCCCCAAAACTCACACCAAAGCTCCCTCTCCCCTTCCTCATCATGAATCCACCATCGGCCCCCTTCAAATCCCACTGAAATCCCTCGAAACTCCGAAAACCCTAGCCGCCGCCGTTGTTTTCTCCGGTGGCGGCGCCGGCTCTGATCCTCACCAAAATTACACCCCGGGACCTCCACGAACTCATCTTCCCAAATCCCATATCAGTTTCCCTCGAACACCCTTGAATGGATTTGAAGACGAACCCTAGAAATTCCAAAATCCTAAATCGAGTGTTCGTTGAATTTTTCCGGTCTAAATTGATTTTATTCGTGTGTTCTTGTTAAGAACACACGATTAACTTCAAAATCGGCCAGAACTCGGATGATTTGAAGACCCAGGCTCCCTCTTTCATTTCCCGAACCTTTTCGTGGTTACTTTCTTTTCTTTCTTCGGTTTAATCTTTTCTTCATTTGTTTTTCTATTTTCTGCTTCTTCCCATGCTTTTGAAAATCTTAGTTTTCTGATTTCAGAGTGTTAATTACATGCGCATTAGTTTTTTTGTTAAGAAGTTTTCTTTTCTTTAAGTAGCTTAAGAATTTGTTAATAATTTAGTTCAAATTTCATTAAGTTCTTAGTTGCATCAATTGGAATAAGTAGAAATTTTGCCCGAATTGTTTCTGTTTCTGTGGATATCATTTAGAGTTGGGGTTTGTTAGTAAATACTGAATTGGGTTGGTTTCATGTTGGGTTTGAAAGCCCAAAGAAAGAGGTCAGTCCAGGTTGGGGTTAAATGTTGGGTCAACTTGACCCATGAGCTTAAAGGTAGCTAGTTAACCAAGGTAATAACAGGGTCATTAAGGGGTAAATTGGGAAACCTGGGTAGGGAATCTTTTTTTAACTAACTAGGAAGCTTCTAGGAAGTTGGGGAAGGGGACTATTTTGAAGTTCTGAGAATTAAAAGAGGGATACCTAAGCTAAAATGAAAGTTTTCAGAAGGTTTTAAGTGCAAAAATTGATCCCTTAAGGCTGCCCTACTTGCCTTGCCTATAAAGTCAGTCTTTCTTGCCTTTCAAGGCAGAGACTTTAAGGGAGGAACATTCTGAAAAATCAGAGAAAAAAGGAGAGCAAAAATTCCAGAAATATAAAAACGGCATCTTCTTTATAAGTCAAAATATAACTTGGAAATCTGGGGAATTTCTGAAAGTATTGAAAGTCCTGCTTAGTTTTTGCTTTTCTGATCTAATTAGCTTGGTTGAAATGACTGAAAACTCAAGGTTTTGGGTTCTGATTGTGGAATGAGTTGAGTTTGGTTATCTTTGGAAATTGTTAGTTTACGTTTGGTATTTTGGTTACTATTTCATCAATTCTGGGCACTGTTCCTCTGTTATTCTGTTGCTGCTTGGCTGTTGATCTCACCTCTCTTATTTCCTTTCATTTTCCAGGTATGTTTTAACACTTTAGAATGTGTGAGATGTGAAAGATGTAGCCCTGTGGTTGATAGTGAATGAGTTGATTACTGAAGAACTATTCATGTGTGTTTTCTCCAAATTAATTTGATTGCTTGAATAAATTTTGTGTTCAGTTATGATCAAGACATGTATGTTAAGGCTATGCTTGAACTTTGGTTTCTTATTTTAACTCTAGCTTAACTAAGATTCCCTATTAAATACTCATGTATTGGGACTGTTATGATGGTGCTACTATGAGTCGATTTGAGTTTCGCACCTATCATTGGTGTTTAGATTTGATGAAATGAGTTAATCACTAGAATTGTTCTGATTGGAAACTCTACAGTTCATGTAATTGGTTTGAATAATAGCGGTTGGTTGTGAAATATGTCTAGTTTTATCTTCCGTAAAGCAGTTTGTTAATGTTAAAACTAGCATATGGCAAAGAGTAATATAGGTCCTTGTTCACTTTGGTAATTAGGGTATGGTTTTGAATGCTGAGTATGGTTAGTGTTGAATGATTGTGTAAAGTCTTTTTGCCAATGCATATAATATATGAGTACTAATTAATTTAGGTCTTTTCTATAATTTATCTTGAAACATAAGTCATTCTTGCATGAAAGATATGATGTTGAAAGCTGGCGTTAATTCAATGTTGGGATGCACCTGCGTAAATTCAACTTGCGAGCCCAGTATTAGGCATGGTTTCATGGGTTTGGATTTGGAGAAATCGGCCTAAAAATCGGAATAACACGTTTGGGGCCTAATGAATTTTATTAGCTCAACTCCCTCATTTGTTTGGTTGTTAATGGCAGATTTAGGTCGGGTTTTTAGCTCTGAACATGTGTTGGACTTCTGGGTTTCTTCTTTTCCCATAATTAATTAATTTCTCTTAGATGAATGTGAGGTGAGCTGCAATGGGTTAATTCGAAATAATTATGGCCCTCATGAATTAGTATAGAAACCTTTAAGTAGAATATTTTGAGGTGCGCCGTGCCAAACAAAGATGACAAATTGCATGGCCCTCGTTTAATTACTTCTTTTAAAATACTTAGAATTCGAGGCGTGCCGTTTAGTAAATTTCCATGGCCCTCGCAAACTTAACAACGCATAGTTGCTTTAGGCGCGTGATCTTAATAATTGATTTCCTTAAACTAGGGTGTGCATTTATGTGACCCAAATCCAAATCTCAATGACGTTAAAATATGTCAAAAGCCACGGGTGCATTTATGTGATGTGGTTCGAGACGTATTTTAATAACGTTGCAATCTTCTTTAATTAATTAAATAAAAGCGGTTAAAAGGTTAAAATTTGCACATATGTTCATAATTGTTTAAAATCAGATAATTAAGCCGAATATAATAGTTGAGTGACCGTGCTAGAACTACGGAACTTGGAAATGCCTAACACCTTCTCCCGGGTTAACAGAATTCCTTACTCGGATTTCTGGTTCACGGACTGTTGAACATAGTCAACCCTTTCCTCGATTCGGGATTCAATCGATGACTTAGGACACCATAAATCTCCCAAGTGGCGACTCTGAATCTTTTAATAATAATCCCGTTTCGATTGTCCTTTAATTGGAAAAACTCCTTTACGCCTTTCGGGGTGTAGAAAAATGAGATGTGACAGTTGTAAGCACGTGATTTTTGCTTTACGGACATTCGCTCCAAAAGAAAATAAAAATAGTGACAAATGGCTTCGTTGTACAATTGTTCGAGTTTTCATGTGTTGTTAGTCACTTGTGGATCTGTCCATTCTTTTTTTTGCATTTAATCATTAACAAACAAAATACAAAATATATGTATTAGGATGGTTAAACCATAATTCGGTCAGTAAAAGAAAATTCAAAAAATATATATGTGCACCGTTCGCCCTAGGCTCTTAGCTAACCTACGTAAATATTTTTGTGATAATTGTGTTAAAATGTTGCATTGTTGTTTAATTCCGTTACCTTATTATTTGTTATTTTTATTTTGTTTAAAAGAAAAGAAAAAATAATAAGAAAGAAAACAAAAGCAAAAGAGTAGGGAAAATCGGTTTGGGCCAAGAAATGAAACAAAATAGGCCCAAGACCAGGACACAGATCCAGTCCAAACACAGGCTGCCCGGACACGTCCCAAACGACGTCGTATCAGCGCCTCAATCTGAGCCGTTGATTCATGGCAATCAAACGGTCCAATACAGCCCCTGCTAAGTCGAAACGACGTCGTTTCAGGCAAGTTAATCTGGGCCGTTCATTCCCATTGATCCAACGGATCCAGGCCTTCCTCTAAACCCGTCAACATGACCCGATCCAATCCCCTACCCGGTCATAACCCACTATCATCTCCCGAACGACGTCGTCCCTCCTCAATGGTTAGATCCTGGCCCTTGATCTCAATTGATCCAATGGCCAGGATCTAAACCCTCAATACATATATAAACCTAACCCCCTTACCCCACGCCCCAAGCCACACCCCCCCCTCGGCCACTATTCACCATCTTCCCCAGGCTCCCTTTCCTCTCAAACCCTAGCAGCCTAGGTTTCCCACCATAAGCCTGGCAACCACAGTTCCGATGACCACCAAAATAACACCCCCGATGCACCCGACCATCCTGAACACGAATCCACTAACCACAAGCCTCGAATCACTTCCGTTCGTCTCGAATCTTCGTTTGAAGATTTGAGTCGAACCTGGACCTATGCCAAACCACCCCATCTTCATGCTAGACACTCTCCTGACCTTCCTCGTGACCAAACCAAGCTTGGTTTGGTCCGAATCCACCCACAACTCCCAAAAATCCAGATCTGGAAATCCAGACTTCTGAAGCACATGCACCTGGGGAACCCGGCCAGTTTTGACATAGGTTTGAGGTCTAATAGACCTTAACCAAGGTGTTCTCATGTGAGAACACCCTGATTAAGGTTTGTTCGGCCTCAAAGGTTCGAAGTCGAGTTTGATTTGGGTCTGTTTGGTTTAAACATTTTGGTAAGTTTTCCGTTCTTTTGTTTTATTTCCAAATAAGTTGTCAGCATATCTCTTTGTGTTGTTTGTTATTTTGTTACTTCTTCCAGATTTCTTTCATCTCTGTTAAAGACCCTTTATTTGGTCGATTGTCTTCTGTTTGTTCTGAATACACTCTGTGATAAACATGATCGTCAGTTAGATTAATCGTCAAAGGAACTAATTCATATAGGCCCAGTAATTTAATAAAAGTTGTCTGATACCCTTTAGGTCCCCGAACGTGTTGTTTATATGAGCGACTGATTATTACCTGCTATAATTAGTATAGTCGACTCGATAAATGTCGTCGATTAGTTTTCTATAACTAATGGATCGAAGGAGCTAGGAGTTTCACATAACTAATTAAACTCGGACACTGGCTGGATGACCTAGTAATGTTTGAAATGGTCTGTTGGCATTATAAAAATGACTAAAAGGGTTCAGTCTAGGCAGTCCTGAGTTCGAGTTTTCATCAGTGCAAAAATGCCCTAATGCTGCAATAGGCAGGGGCAGTAATAATCAAGGTTAACGGGGGTATTCTGGGGTGTTTAAAAAGAACAGAAGTAATTAGTTTAAGTGAGCTGACAAAAAGGGTACTAACTTAGGATTAAACTAATACCAATGGGGGAACAAGACACAAGGGTATGGGGGCTCAAAATGAATAAACAAATGAGCCCATAATTCTGGATTAAACAAAACCAGGCGTGGGGAATAAAGGGAGCTGACACCAAGCATGCTGAGCATGGGCTTAAAGAGTATGGGCATTCTGCCAATTGGCAGGCAGGGCAGCTCAGCTGTAATGGTGCATTTGGCCTATAAATAGGCCATTTGATAACTAAAACAGGGGCTGAAGTTTAAGGGTCTTAGGCTGGACATTTTTGAGTCTGGAGAGAAAGAAAAAAAAAACAAAAAGAAAATTTCAGAATATTGTAACAAAACACTGTCTGAAAACTGCTTAGGAGTTCAAGTTAGCCAAGCTGTCTTTGCTAATTGTTGTTGGTTATTTGCCGAGCTGTTTGTGATTGTTGAACTGCTGGTGCTGTTATATTGAATACTCTGGTTTTCTGTTGGTTCATCATTCTGTTTCTGGGACTGCTTGTTTGTTGCTCGACCACTTGTGAGCTTCATCATTGTGGCTGGTTGTTGTTGCTGTGTTGTTGGTGTTATCTGCTGTTGCTGTATTCACTGCATATTGCTTAGCTGATCATTCCTTTCTTCTTTGTCCTCCTTACCAGGTACACAATCGATACCACTAATGTAACTGAGAGTTTGAACATAAATGCAAAAGAGAGGACCTGCAGATTGTTTATATACACGTGGACTGTTGTGTTAAATGTCATGTAGTATATAGTAGTTACATTTTTGTTTGGATAATAGAAGTAGCCTACATGCTTAGTGTATCAATGCAGGTTAATGCATGCTAGTCATGTATGTGTGCTGTTAGGTGAAAAAAACATTCCCAGTGTAATAAGTTGTACCTTTAGACTTAGTCTGAGGGTGTAATATATTCTCTAATGTAAGCCAAATAGGAAAACTATCCACTTTAGTTAAAATTCTTTCTCCTTTTGCCAGATTGTCCCATATAAATTGATAAACTCATTTCACAGAACAAAGAATCAGTCCTAGGCCTCAATCTCATGAAGGCCGAGCCCAAATCGAAACAAATCAGTTAGGCCCATATCGAAAAAGGGGGCCTAAGTCTGGCCATCTCGCATGAGCTAGGTTTGGGCCCATAATTTTCGGCTAGTTATCCATAATCGCAGTCACATTTTATTATTCTGTAAAAGCATTTTAAATCCTGTTATAAGTAAACTCGCAATCATGTAATTAATTAGGACTGTCTACCGTTTTCAATTGATAGAGACGAACACGACAAGAAACGTAGTTGCTATAGGATATCCTTTTAAAATAAGAACGAGATGAGCCTCGATGAAAATAAACAAAACACGCAGATGCGGGGCCCTTGTTAAATGTAAATCATTGAAGCATTTAGTTTCCCGGACGGGTTGTTTAGCAAATCTCACAACCTTCCTAAAATGACAACACGTTAGTCTCTTTAGGATACGCTTTAATAAACTTTACCTTCTTAAACTCGGGTGCACATTTATGTGACCCAAATCCAAATCTCGACGGATTCGAAATGCCTCTCTAATCACGGGTACATTGACTGTGACGTGGTTCGAGATGCATGTCCATGACGTTGCAAATTCATTAGAAATAAAGAACGAGGTGAGCCTCGCCAAATAAAAATACAAATTGCGGGGCCCTCAATAAATATTGCTTTAAAAATTGTTTAGGCTTCGGGATGGACCGTTTAGTAAAATTCCACGGTCCTACCCAAAATAAATACGCTAGTCGCTTTAGGCGCGCCTTTAATAATTTAATTTCCTTAAACTCGGGTGCACATTGATGTGACCCAAATCCAAATCTCAACGGAGTCAAAGTGTGTCGACGACCACGGGTACATTGATTGTAACGCGGTTCGAGATACATTTTCACAACGTTGCAATTCTTGATAAAAACAGTAAATGATAAAAGCGGTTAAAAGTTAAATTTTGCACATAAGTTCACACTTGTATAAAATCAGATAATCAAGCCGAATATAACAGTTGAGCGACCGTGCTAGAACCACGGAACTCGGGAATGCCTAACACCTTCTCCCGGGTTAACAGAATTCCTTATCCGGATTTCTGGTACGCAGACCATAATATAGAGTCATTCTTTTCCTCGATTCGGGATTAAAATTGGTGACTTGGGACACCCTAAATCTCCCAAGTGGCGACTCTGAATAATTAAACCAATCCCGTTTCGATTGTCCTTTAATTGGAAAAAACTCCCCTGCGCCCCCGCGGGCGCGTAAAAAGGAGGTGTGACAGCTCTGGCGACTCTGCTGGGGATATGTAACCCAGAACCACTGGTTCAGGGTTAAGAATTCGAGCTTAAAATAATTGTTATTATTTGGCTTTATTTATTATCTGGTTTTTTACGTGTTTGAGCCTAATGTGCTAAATGCTGCTTTTACTGCTTTGATATTATTTGGACTGTATATATAAACTGTGCCGAAACCCTTCTCTTCTTACCTCCGGGGAGAAGCTCGCTGGTCGAGACTCCCTATTCTGTTAGTGTCAATACCCGAAATAAGAAAGAGGACGGATAAGTTACGAAGCCGGACGGCCTTTTGGTTCCCGGTAAGTTGCCCCTCCTCGGCCCGAGTTGTCTGCTCGGGTACACTGTCTAGAACACTGACCCAGGTTTTGAACATAGAATAACGTGACTTCATGCCGGATCCCTAGTAGGAGCGCTTATTTGCATCATGTTGCATATGACTTAGGGGACTCAACACAGGGGTTGGGTCCGTCTAGGACTAGCAACCTGGTATGAAAGGACCATCCTAATGCATCCCATTTGTTTTCCGTGCATCTATTTGTCTCAAGCCCGCATGCTGACCAGTGTTTGAATAATGGAAATCGAAAAAAAAGGGGAAGGAATAGCGGTTAAGGAGTTAATTGTTTATTTTTGAAAAAAAAAAAAAAAGCCAATGCCAAAATACAGTCAAAACTCTGCTGAAATTTTGAGAAAATGAAAGGAAAATGTCTTATTAGTTTTATTTTAATTAATTGCAAAGGAAAAATAGAAAAGAAGAAAAAAGGGGTCGTCGTTCTACTTTTATATACTTTTAAATATATATATATATGGTTTGTCCTGTCGCAAAAATGAAGATGGAAAAGAGTCTTATTTTTGATATATATATATATCTCTACATATATATATACAAATATAAAAATACGCCTTTATTTGTGGCAAAATTACTGGTTTTGCCAAAAGTCATGAAAGTAATAAATGTGCAGGGTTTTTCATAAAGTTTTATAAAAGTAGACGTCTAAATAAAGTTTTATTATTATTTTTTTTTTTTTATTTTTTTTTTATTATTTTTTATTATTCACTTAGGCATAATCACCCCAATAAATGTGCAGGATGAGCACGGTACAAAACGAACCCTTTTCAATAATGACCAGGATCCCGTTTGAGTTGCGGTTATGGTGGAACGACTTAGGCAAAGAAGGGCAAGACAAAGTAAGGAAATATCTGAAAGGTCTCCCGGACCTACTAAACATTCAGCCTCGGGGTGATATCATCAGATCATTGGTCACTTGTTGGGATTCCGCACACAACGTGTTCCATTTTTCGGACTTCGAGCTCACCCCGACGTTGGAAGAAATAGCAGGGTACATCGGGATTGATGAAGCCCCTTTTAGATTCAAATACTTAATTGCACCTAGAGCTGTCACGGTACACAGGTTTCTGGATTTCCTAAAAATACCTCGGACATTCCACCATCCAGATCTTGCCAAAGGATTCTGCAGTCTCCACCTCATATATGCTAGATACGGTCACATGGGCGGGTTCAATAAGCCGGATTTCAAGCTATGCAGTAGAGGCAACCGACAAAAGTGGGACGAACACAGGCTAGTGGCTTTTATGACAGCCTTTCTGGGACTTATAGTGTTCCCTAGGAAAGATGGAAACATTGATCTAAGGATAGCCGGGGTTGTCAATACTTTGCTTACCCAAGATAAAAGTACTCTGGCGCCTATGATTATGGCTGACATTTTCCGGGCTCTCACTGCTTGTCGAGCCAGGGGCGACTTTTTCGAAGGATGTAACCTACTGTTGCAAATGTGGATGACCGATCATTTATGCCATCGCTCCTCACTTTTGGGTTATGGTTCGCCAGAAAAAACTTGTATTGGAGAATTCTACACGAGAATCAAAGGGCTCAATTTACCTAAGGGAGTCACATCATGGACCGCATTTCTCCGAACTCTCA
Source organism: Nicotiana sylvestris (assembly GCF_000393655.2). Classification (NCBI taxonomy): domain Eukaryota; kingdom Viridiplantae; phylum Streptophyta; class Magnoliopsida; order Solanales; family Solanaceae; genus Nicotiana; species Nicotiana sylvestris. Next base: position 203,414,970 of record NC_091059.1, read on the forward strand.
CTGCCAGCCAAGTCCAGTGGACGCTCGGATGGTCACCTATCGAGGAAATCATATACATGCCGGCAACCCGGCCTCACTTTCTGTTAATGGGACTGAAAAGTATCCAACCCTATGCACCATATCGGGTTTTGAGGCAACTTGGGAGGTACCAAGTGGTACCGAAAGATGAAGATTTGAGTACCCAAGTGATTGAAATCAGTCCGAACGGTCATTTCCCTGAAGAAGAAGTCCGCCAAATATGGAGTGAATGCCAACATCTGACAGCAAACACTTGTGTGATTAATACGGCACAAGGGGAAGTCGCCCCAGAATATCACGCTTGGTTTAGAGGTAGCCTGTCCTACGAAAGACCGGCTAAGAGGCCGCATCTCAAAGATTTCGTAGAATCATCCCAAGGGCAATGGAACTGGTTAGCAAAAGAGAAGGGTTATCGGGCAGAGATTGGCGATTTGAAGCTACAAATGGATAGTCTGAAATTCGATAATAGCGTACAAGTCGCGGCGGATCGAAGCGAAAAGAATAGATTGATCCAAGAGAACGAAGAGCTTAAGGCCCAAATCCAAAAATTGAGATTGTCTCTCGACGAGCAGCCCAGAAGTCGATCAGACCAGCGGTTGATAAAGGGTTTGAAAAGGGAGATCGCGGAATGGCGAGACAGGTTAGAAGAATCCGAAAAGGTCATGACAGAGTTCAAGGCACGGTGGGGAACAAGAGTAGATAAGCATCGCCGGTGTTTGAACCAATTGAAACGTGACCACGAGAAGACTGTGGCCAAAATAAAGAGGGAGATGGCTACACTCGAGTTTAAAGCAGTTAAGCAGGCCGGGGATTTCCAATCGGAGAGTAGATACTGTTACGACTTGTTGGCCCAAATGAAGGAAGAAGTGCGACAGCTGAGGGATCAGCATATACAGGACTCACAGGTATTCAAGACGTGCAGTGATCAGATAAGACACCTACTCATAGAGAAGAAAAAAACCAGAGACAAGATCAGGGCCATTGCCCATGCCATCATCAGAAGGTGTCGACGGTGTGAAAACATGACCTGTGTTACCGTTCTCCCAGTAGTGATGGGTTATGTCAAACAGACCATGCACGAGTTGGAGCAGCTCGAAAGGGATCTCGCACCTAGAACCGCGAAAAGGCCGAACGATGCCTCGCGAGTCCCTAAGTTGGAAAATTAACCTCTGGCCGAGTCTTGTTTTAGTTAAGCTTTGATGTTTTCCCATATGTTGTTTTCCATTTTTTCTTCAATCAAATAGGGTCAAAGAACCATGGAGTCTGTACTGTTGCTATGTTGTTTGAAGCAATGTGTAATAGCAAATTTTGATAATGAAATTAAGTGACTCCGGAAGAATTTCTATGTGTCTTTACTTTAAGGCAGAACTACGCCTGGTCTGATTCACGCGGGGACGTGATACGTAGGCAATCCCCATAAGATTCGACCGCTTTTTAAATAAAGAAAAGAAAATGTAAATAAAATAAAAACGCGGGGTTTCGCATAATACTCTAAAAAAGAGACGAATGAACAAACCGGGATGACGCATGTGGTTTGAAGCAAAGCATGTAGAAACGGTCAACTGCCTAGGTGCATTGCATCCTCTATGTGTTATGATCAAATCTGTTAAGCTCTAACACTAACAAAGTTTGTTGTTGTCTGATACCAGACAGTTAGTTGTTAAAGAATTCTGGCAACACATTCATACCAAACCAGATCCAAAGGACCGGTAGCAACAAGCATGACCACTTCTGAGAATAGTAATGAGGAAGAAAGGCCGATGAGCCAGTTGCTAAAAGAGGCAATGGAAAAGATTGAGAGGATGGGACTGGAGATGCATGCCATGCAGCTAGCCCTGGCCAAAACGCAAAAGAGCCCTGAGACACTGGGACACGTACCGGAGTACCCTCACTCTGGCCCTTCCACAAGCCGCCCAAACCCCCTCTATCATCAAGAGAGAAGCCCTCATGATTCCCAAGCTCCACCACCCCACCAACCTCTCCCAACATCCAATATTCCCATTTTTGTGGGACCTGCATCAGCCCCTTTGCAGCGAACGACCAGTGAGCCATTGTTTCAGGCTCACGATACACAGTACTATCCCCCTGAGCCTACATTCCACGCACCGGAACCACAGGTTTACAATCCCCATTTGGAAGTACCGGCAGAGGTTGAGAAGCCTGTTAAGGCCCCAGAACAGGATGAAGTGTTAAGAAAGTTCAAAAGCCTGGAGCAATCCTTCAGAAACTTGCACGGGCTGGGCAATCAAGTCAGCGTGGCATACAAAGATCTGTGCCCTTTCCCAGATGTCCAACTCCCGGCTGGGTTCAAGATGCCCAAGTTTGATTTATATGAAGGGCACGGTGATCCCATGGCACATTTGCGGGGGTTCTGTAGCAAAATGAGAGGGGCAGGAGGCAAGGATGAGCTTTTGATAGCTTACTTCGGCCAAAGTCTGAGCGGATCTGCGCTGGAATGGTATACCAGGCAGGATTTCAGCAGGTGGTACACGTGGGATGATCTGGCACAGGCTTTTGCAGGTCATTTCCAGTACAATCTAGAGATAGTCCCTGACCGTCTCACGTTATTGAGGACTGGGAAGAAACCCGGGGAAAGTTTTCGCGAGTTCGGGTTCCGTTGGAGAGAACAAGCAGCTAGGGTCGATCCTCCCATGAGAGAGGGAGAAATGGTAGACTACTTTTTGCAGACATTGGATCCAACCTACTTTGGTCACTTGGTGACAACGGTTGGAAAATCTTTCAACGAGGTAGTCAAAATAGGGGTCATGATAGAAGAAGGTTTGAGGTCGGACAAGATCTTAAACTATTCGGCACTTAAGGCCACGACCCAGGCTATTCAAAGCGGCACGGGAGGTGCGCTAAGAAGAAAGAAAGAAGAGGTTGCCACGATCGAGGCAGGCAGTTGGTCCAGGGCTGGCAGGCCACACTACAACCAACCCAGGCCTCACAGGTCAAACTATCCATACAACCCACCACAAAATTTCTATCCACCTCGAGAACCACATTGTTCCGTACACCAAGCCCAGGTATACACTCAGCCTCCGGTTCGCCCACAATGGCGCGCACCGGCTCCCCAGAACATATATGCACCACCACAAAACACTTACCCTCCACCAAGGGCATATAGAAATCCTTCAGGGGCAGGTTTCCGGGGAAATCCAGATGCCAGAAATGACAGGTTGCGGAAGCAAAGAACCTTCACCGAACTGGGAGAAACCTACACCGCTGTGTTCCACAAGCTGCGGCAATTGGGTTTGGTTAGTCCCGTCCATACTCGGGAACCAAATCCCCCGCCTCAGAATTTGGATCGTTCAATCAGTTGTGAATACTGTTCAGGGATGCTCGGGCACGATACCGAGAAGTGTTGGAAGTTAAGGCATGCCATACAGGATCTTATTGACACCAATAAGATCGAGGTCCAGACACCGGAGACTCCTAACATCAACCAAAATCCACTGCCAGCGCACCACGAAGCTCACATGATTGAGTTGGTATGTGAGGGAGGTGAATTAAGAAAACCCTCACAAACAGTGATGATGATCCAAGCTGCCCCAAAAGAAGTCTTAACCAGGGGAGGAACAAATGCACAGTCGCAGGGAGAAGGTGTCAAGCCGGTAGTATTATGGGGGAAGAACCCGTCCGTCATAGCAAGCAAACCCGAGCCAAGCAAGTTGGTAATACCAGGGATCCTGCCCACACCGGCGGTCGTGTTGATAGGGGTATGTAGAGAACGGGTAACCATAAAGCCGGTGGTCCAACTGCCAATGCTTGACAGCAGGGCTGTCCCCTGGAAATATGAAAAAGCAGTGGTAACGTACCAAGGAAAACAGGTGGAAGAAGTCAGTTGTGAAGCGCAAGGGCTGACTCGATCAGGTCGATGTTTTGCTCCGATGGAGTTAAGGAAAACCAACCCAGTGGCAACCAAGAAGCCAGTGTCAGAAGAAGAGGCCGAAGACTTCCTGAGGAAGATGAAAGTGCAAGACTATTCTGTGGTTGAGCAGCTGAGAAAAACACCTGCCCAGATCTCACTATTGTCATTACTCCTCCATTCCGAGGAACATCGCCGAGCCCTGTTAAAAATATTGAACGAGGCCCATGTACCCAGTGAGATTTCTGTAAACCACCTGGAAACCATTGCCAGCAAGATTTTCGAGGTGAACAGAGTGACATTCTCAGATGATGACCTGCCGGTGGAAGGTACAGAGCACAACAAAGCTCTATACCTAGCTGTCAAATGTGAAGACTCGGTGGTAACCCGAGTATTAGTGGATAACGGCTCAAGCGCCAATATTTGTCCATTATCCACCCTGGACCAGTTAAAGATTGACCATGGAAGAATCCGGGAGAATAGCATCTGTGTCCGAGGGTTTGACGGAAACGGAACAGCCACTGTGGGGGATGTTGTACTTGAACTAACCATTGGCCCGGTCCTGTTTACCATGGAATTCCAGGTATTGGACGCCACGGTATCTTACAATTTGCTGTTAGGACGACCTTGGATTCATGCAGCTAAAGCGGTGCCTTCCACCCTACATCAGGCAGTGAAGTTCGAGTGGGAAAGACAAGAGGTCGTGTTGCACGGTGAGGATACAACATGCACCATGGGCGGAACCATTGTGCCTTTCATAGAGACCACTGATGACAAGGGTCCTTGGGTCTACCAGATTCTCGATACAGGGTCGGCCAACAAAATCTCTGAAGGAGAAATCATCCCGCACCCTAGGGTAGCTGCCGCGACAGTCATGATGGTATCGGAGATGCTGGGTAATGGGTTTGTGCCGGGAAAAGGCCTGGGAGTTGAACTTCAAGGGATAGTCCAACCTGTCTCCCTTCCTAAGAATCTGGAAACTTTCGGGTTGGGGTTCAAACCAACCCCAGCAGACAGGAAGCAAGCGCGAAAAATGAAGAAGAGGGTCTGGTTTCTGCCTAAACCAGTACCACGACTCTCGAGGTCTTTTGTTAAAGCTAGTGCCAAGGGGTCAGCGATCCCAAAGATTCAAGGACCTTTGATCGGCATAAATGAAGACCTGAATCAGAGTTTTGAGAGACTATTCGCGGATGTCAGTGTGGTGGAAGCTGGAGAGGGTTCCAGCAGGGCAGAGATACAATTTGTGGGGCCTGAGGCCAAGACCAACAATTGGACGGTTACTCCTCTTCCTGTCCGAGGGGAGTCTTGGTAGTAGGCTTTGATTAATGTTTTGTTTGTTTGTTTGTTTGATCGGATTATTCAAGGGTGTAATCCCAATTTTACTTTCGTTTTGTAAAAGTGTGAACCCTTTTTATCCTGCAAATTTAATAAAGTTCTTTTCTTTTGTCCCATTTTAATTTCTGGTTTTGTTCTTTTTCTTTCTGAACAGTTCTCTTTTTACTGGTCCTAATGACATGGCATGCACAGCGGATCTTCGACCTAGTCTAATAAATCAATCTGAATCTGACTCAACAATGCAAGAGGTCGTTTGTGATAATGAATCCGAATGTGACGAAGGAGAAGCCTTCGAAGAAATAAATCGAGAACTGTGCCAATTTGAAGAGAAACCCAAGCCTAACCTAAATGACACTGAGGCTGTGAACCTAGGAGACGCTGATATCATCCAAGAGACCAAAATTAGCATCCACATTGAGCCAAATGTCAAAGCAGAATTGATCGAAACTCTCAGGGAATTCAAAGATGTTTTTGCATGGTCATATGATGATATGCCTGGATTGAGCACCAATTTAGTGGTTCACAAATTGCCCACTGACCCGGCATGCCCTCCGGTCAAGCAAAAACTAAGGAAATTTAAAACAGAAATGAGTGTAAAGATCAAAGAAGAAGTGATCAAGCAATTACAATCGAAGGTCATTCGGGTCACTCGGTATCCCGAATGGTTGGCCAATGTGGTACCAGTCCCAAAGAAGGATGGAAAAATCAGGGTGTGCGTCGACTACCGCAACCTCAACAAAGCAAGTCCCAAGGACAATTTCCCGTTACCCAACATTCATATCCTGATCGATAATTGCGCTGGGCGCGAGATCGGATCCTTTGTGGATTGCTATGCGGGTTATCATCAGATCCTAATGGATGAGGAGGATGCTGAGAAGACAGCATTTATTACGCCATGGGGAACCTACTGCTATCGGGTAATGCCGTTCGGTTTAAAGAACGCTGGGGCAACGTACATGCGAGCAATGACTGCTGTGTTTCATGACATGATACACAAAGAAATAGAGGTGTACGTCGATGATGTGATCATCAAATCTTGGCGTCAGGAGGACCATGTGGCAGACCTAAGGAGATTTTTCCAAAGACTCCGGAGGTATGATATCAAGCTTAACCCGGCCAAATGCGCATTCGGGGTTCCATCAGGAAAGTTGCTAGGATTCATCGTCAGTCGACGGGGGATTGAGTTAGACCCATCCAAAATTGAATCCATCCGAGATTTGCCACCGCCAAGGAACAAAACAGAGGTAATGAGTTTGCTGGGTAGACTCAATTACATCAGCAGGTTCATCGCTCAACTCACAGCAACTTGTGAGCCCATATTTCGGCTACTGAGAAAGGATGCTGCAGAAGGTTGGACGACAGAGTGTCAAGAGGCTTTCGACCAAATCAAAGGGTATCTGTCTAATCCACCCGTGTTGGTCCCGCCTAAGCCCGGGAAACCCCTAATCCTTTACCTGACAGTCTTGGAAAATTCATTTGGTTGTGTACTGGGGCAACATGATGACACAGGAAGGAAGGAGCAGGCCATCTACTATCTTAGCAAGAAATTCACAGTGCATGAGGTCAAGTACACTCAACTCGAGAAAACATGCTGCGCCCTGACTTGGGTAGCTCAGAAGTTGAAGCACTACCTGTCCTCATATACTACTTATCTCATATCCCGCTTGGACCCATTGAAGTATATCTTTCAGAAACCTATGCCCACGGGAAGGTTGGCAAAGTGGCAAATTCTGCTCACAGAGTTTGATATCATCTACGTAACAAGGACGGCCATGAAAGCCCAGGCACTAGCAGACCATTTGGCAGAGAATCCCGTTGACGAAAAATACGAGCCTTTAAGAACGTATTTTCCTGACGAAGAGGTGATGCATACAAATGAGTTGGAATTACCCGAGGAACCGGGTTGGAAGCTTTTCTTTGATGGAGCGGCAAATGCAAAAGGGGTGGGAATAGGGGCAGTACTCATCTCTGAAACAGGACGGCATTATCCTGTTACGGCCCAACTGCGCTTCTATTGCACTAACAATATGGCCGAATATGAGGCTTGCATTCTGGGTCTGCGCTTGGCTGCTGACATGGATGTCCAAGACGTCTTGGTCTTGGGAGACTCGGACCTCTTGGTACATCAAATTCAGGGTGAATGGGAAACACGAGATCTGAAGCTCATACCATACCGACAATGCTTGCATGATCTGAGCAAGCAATTTCGATCGGTGAAGTTCAAACACATCCCGAGAGTTCACAATGAGGTTGCAGATGCTTTAGCCACCTTAGCATCAATGCTGCACCACCCTGACAAAATGTATGTTGATCCTCTGCATATCCAAGTCCGTGATCAGCACGCCTACTGCAATACCATAGAAGAAGAAGCAGATGGCGAACCCTGGTTTCATGATATCAAGGAATATCTCAGAATGGGGATATATCCAGAACATGCCTCTGGAGACCAAAAAAGAGCCCTTCGGCGTTTGTCGAATGGTTTCTTCCTCAGTGGAGGAGTATTGTACAAAAGAACCCCGGATTTGGGGTTGTTGAGATGCATAGATGCCGGGCAGGCAACGACGGTTATGGCGGAAGTACATGCCGGAGTTTGTGGGCCACACATGAGCGGATATGTATTGGCAAGAAAGATCCTTCGAACAGGGTGTTATTGGCTAACCATGGAACACGACTGTATCACTTTCGTAAGGAAATGCCATAAGTGCCAGATACATGGAGATTTGATTCATTCTCCGCCAACAGAGTTACATACGATGTCAGCACCCTGGCCGTTTGTAGCATGGGGCATGGATGTCATTGGGCCCATCGAGCCAGCAGCGTCCAACGGTCATAGGTTCATTCTAGTGACCATTGATTACTTCACCAAATGGGTGGAGGCTAAAACCTTCAAATCGGTAACCAAGAAGGCGGTGGTGGACTTTGTTCACTCCCATATCATCTGCAGATTTGGGATCCCAAAAGTGATCATTACGGATAACGGCGCGAATCTTAATAGCAGCCTGATGAGAGAGGTGTGCCAACAATTCAAGATTACACACCGCAATTCCACCCCATATCGTCCCAAGGCGAATGGAGCAGTCGAAGCAGCCAATAAGAATATCAAGAAGATACTACGAAAAATGGTGGAAGGGTCCAGACAATGGCACGAGAAATTACCCTTTGCTTTGTTGGGGTACCGCACTACCGTCCGGACCTCCATAGGCACAACTCCTTATTTGTTGGTGTATGGAACTGAGGCCGTGATACCAACGGAGGTCGAAATTCCATCCCTCCGAATTGTCGCTGAAGCCGGGATTGATGATGATGAATGGGTAAAAGCTCGATTGGAACAGTTGAGCCTGATAGATGAGAAAAGATTGGCAGCAGTGTGCCATGGTCAACTGTATCAGAAGAGAATGGCAAGAGCATATAACAAGAAGGTGCGCCCCAGGAAGTTTGAGGTAGGGCAGCAGGTGTTAAAGAAGATCCTCCCACATCAGGTCGAAGCAAAAGGCAAATTCGCCCCAAATTGGCAAGGGCCTTATATCGTGACCAGAGTATTGTCCAACGGCGCTCTGTGTTTGACAGATATCGAAGGTAGATGTGTCGACATGGCTATCAATTCAGATGCAGTCAAGAGATATTATGCGTAATTTCTTTAATTATGGCAATTTTTGGTTTATTTGTTTGTATTTGGCATTTGATGGATAATGAGATGACGGAGGCAATTCTTTCTTCTATCCAAACACTGTTTAACCCTTGCTTCCCCCTTTGAGCCTTAAGTAATCCTTTCATACCCCTCTTTTGGAATCACTAATGGAAAGGACATGAAAAAAAAAAAAAAAAAAAAAAGAAAAAGAAGAAGAAAAAGAAGATGAAATCATAAAGAAATACAAAACCGTGGGAACTACGTTTGACCTGATTCCTCAAAGAGGATACGTAGGCGCCTCACGGCTCGGTCATAGTATGCATCATAATAAATATAGGATGCATAATGTACATAGTATGCATAATAGACACAGCGTGCGTAATGCACGTAGCACAACATAAAAGTAAAAAATAAATAAATTCCCCAAGCAAGAAAACTGGGGCAGAAGTTATGTTTTAAGTTCCAACAAAGGTTTGATTCCAAAAGTTGTAGCACATCACCCTCCAAGTTGTTTTCATTTTTTTTTGTTTCCAAAAGTTGTAGCCTTCCTTCAATCCCACACCAAAACCAACATCGACATCCAAAAGACCTCCCGATCAATGTTCGAGAGATGCCAAATCCGGCAAATAAGGCCGAGAATGATACACCGATCCCCAGCAAAGAAAAGGATCGTAAGACTGGGAATGAGTTGATAGTCAAAAGAATCTCCAGAAGAGAGGATCATATCTACAACACCCCGATTCCTCGAAAAGAAATAAAATGAGAGAGTCTCATCGGTGAAAACCTTCACAGGCACCGAGAGGCGATGTAAGATGAGGGAAATGAAATGAGAGAGTCTTATTGGTGAAAACCTTCACAGGCACCATAAGGCGCCGGGAGATGAGAGAAAAGAGAGAGTCTCATTAGTGAAAACCCCTCGAAGGGCACTATGAGGCGACAAGATAGAGCAGCGAAACCTACCACATTCGCAACAAGATGAACATCCATTTATCATCCCCAGCAAGTCAGCCCGTCGGACAAATCAATTGATACAAATAGACTGGGTCGGGAATCTATGGTGCATGTCATGATCACGGGGACCAGTTGTGTCATCCAGATAAGTTCTTTTGATTGTCTCCTCCCACAAAAGATTGGTTCAGAAAGATTTTCTCTTTTCCATATCTTTATTTTCTTTTCCTAAAAAAGTGTTCTTTAAAGGATTTTTCAAAGCTTACTACCAGAAACCGAAGGGAAATTCACCCAATGCAGGGTAATACAAACAGTCTTAAAAGGCCGGCCCCAGGCGATGCAGGGACTGTGCTCGGAAATGTTGGAAGAAGTAAGCTCCAAAGGGAGTGGTTTCGGGAGTTAGAAGCAGACTCCCACATCATGTGTTTTAAAAGAAAGCAGAAAAGGGGATAAATTGAAAACCATATCCCCAGCAGGCTAGAGATCCCCAACAGGCAACTTTGCCTGCCAACCCATTATGGGGACAAAGAGCAAGAAAAGGGGAGAGAGAAAAATGGCTCGCCAGAAAGGCACCCTCTACCCCCACGATTAAAACTGACTAAAACCTTTTGTCTTTTGCAGGAGAGCAAAGAATTGATGACGGCAACAAGATGCAATGCCATGGAAGTTACCAAAAACCGGGGCAGAAAATTTTCTGCCGATTGTCGAAAATTTTCTCGGAAGAACGGGGAAACAATTGGAATACTTTTAAGTTCTAGGTCGCCCACCAGTATAATGCGGGAATACTTTTAAGTTCTAGGTCGCCCACCAGTATAATGCGGGAATACTTTTAAGTTCTAGGTCGCCCACCAGTATAATGCGGGAATACATTTAAGTTCTAGGTCGCCCACCAGTATAATGCGGGAATACTTTTAAGTTCTAGGTCGCCCACCAGTATAATGCGGGAATACATTTAAGTTCTAGGTCGCCCACCAGTATAATGCGGGAATACTTTTAAGTTCTAGGTCGCCCACCAGTATAATGCGGGAATACATTTAAGTTCTAGGTCGCCCACCAGTATAATGCGGGAATACTTTTAAGTTCTAGGTCGCCCACCAGTATAATGCGGGAATACATTTAAGTTCTAGGTCGCCCACCAGTATAATGCGGGAATACTTTTAAGTTCTAGGTCGCCCACCAGTATAATGCGGGAATACTTTTAAGTTCTAGGTCGCCCACCAGTATAATGCGGGAATACATTTAAGTTCTAGGTCGCCCACCAGTATAATGCGGGAATACTTTTAAGTTCTAGGTCGCCCACCAGTATAATGCGGGAATACTTTTAAGTTCTAGGTCGCCCACCAGTATAATGCGGGAATACATTTAAGTTCTAGGTCGCCCACCAGTATAATGCGGGAATACTTTTAAGTTCTAGGTCGCCCACCAGTATAATGCGGGAATACTTTTAAGTTCTAGGTCGCCCACCAGTATAATGCGGGAATACATTTAAGTTCTAGGTCGCCCACCAGTATAATGCGGGAATACTTTTAAGTTCTAGGTCGCCCACCAGTATAATGCGGGAATACTTTTAAGTTCTAGGTCGCCCACCAGTATAATGCGGGAATACATTTAAGTTCTAGGTCGCCCACCAGTATAATGCGGGAATACTTTTAAGTTCTAGGTCGCCCACCAGTATAATGCGGGAATACATTTAAGTTCTAGGTCGCCCACCAGTATAATGCGGGAATACTTTTAAGTTCTAGGTCGCCCACCAGTATAATGCGGGAATACATTTAAGTTCTAGGTCGCCCACCAGTATAATGCGGGAATACTTTTTCTAGGTCGCCCACCAGTATAATGCGGGAATACATTTAAGTTCTAGGTCGCCCACCAGTATAATGCGGGAATACTTTTAAGTTCTAGGTCGCCCACCAGTATAATGCGGGAATACATTTAAGTTCTAGGTCGCCCACCAGTATAATGCGGGAATACTTTTTCTAGGTCGCCCACCAGTATAACGCGGGAATACATTTAAGTTCTAGGTCGCCCACCAGTATAATGCGGGAATACATTCAGCTCTAGATTTTGGAATCAGTCACCCCACCTGAAGACGGAAGGTTACGACAGAGATCCCCAAACGGGAAACAATAAAATCCTCAGCACCAAGAAGCAGACAACTGCAAAAGCAAGCGCACATTCAAAGGGAAGAAGGAACGCGTCTCAAAAGAGCAGTTTGGGAACGCTATGGCATGCCCAACATAACAATTCTGATGAAAAGCCATACCACTGAGGAAACCATTGAAAGATTTAAAGAAGAAAGTCGTATCCCCAGCGGGTCAAGCAAAGTGACGAAAACTGGCATTCAAACGTCAGCGAAGGATCAGCATCATCTCCAAGTTCACAAAATACAGGCGTCAGAGGAAAGCATTAGCCGACAAGAAAGCAAGACAACAAGAACAAGTGGGAGATAGATGAGACCTCATACTCTAGCTTAACTTCTTGTTTTTCCTTTTAGAGCAATGTAATAGGGAGATCGGTTGAGCAGTAGCATCCTACAGCAGCATGCAACAGCGCACAACAACAGCAAGCAATACAGTCACATGGTAGTCCCAGCTACCAAAATTTCCCGAACTACATTGACCTGATTCCTGTTCAGCCCAGGATATGTAGGAAACCTCCGAAGCAAAGGTTCGGTCAAATCTTTTTCAAAAATGCTTCACACGGAGTATTCGGACGGGCAAAAATCGCTCGCTTTATCTTTGCGCGAAAACCCTTCGTGTCTCCGTGCAAAGAGGGGCAGCTGTAAGCACGTGATTTTTGCTTTACGGACATTCGCTCCAAAAGAAAATAAAAATAGTGACAAATGGCTTCGTTGTACAATTGTTCGAGTTTTCATGTGTTGTTAGTCACTTGTGGATCTGTCCATTCTTTTTTTTGCATTTAATCATTAACAAACAAAATACAAAATATATGTATTAGGATGGTTAAACCATAATTCGGTCAGTAAAAGAAAATTCAAAAAATATATATGTGCACCGTTCGCCCTAGGCTCTTAGCTAACCTACGTAAATATTTTTGTGATAATTGTGTTAAAATGTTGCATTGTTGTTTAATTCCGTTACCTTATTATTTGTTATTTTTATTTTGTTTAAAAGAAAAGAAAAAATAATAAGAAAGAAAACAAAAGCAAAAGAGTAGGGAAAATCGGTTTGGGCCAAGAAATGAAACAAAATAGGCCCAAGACCAGGACACAGATCCAGTCCAAACACAGGCTGCCCGGACACGTCCCAAACGACGTCGTATCAGCGCCTCAATCTGAGCCGTTGATTCATGGCAATCAAACGGTCCAATACAGCCCCTGCTAAGTCGAAACGACGTCGTTTCAGGCAAGTTAATCTGGGCCGTTCATTCCCATTGATCCAACGGATCCAGGCCTTCCTCTAAACCCGTCAACATGACCCGATCCAATCCCCTACCCGGTCATAACCCACTATCATCTCCCGAACGACGTCGTCCCTCCTCAATGGTTAGATCCTGGCCCTTGATCTCAATTGATCCAATGGCCAGGATCTAAACCCTCAATACATATATAAACCTAACCCCCTTACCCCACGCCCCAAGCCACACCCCCCCCTCGGCCACTATTCACCATCTTCCCCAGGCTCCCTTTCCTCTCAAACCCTAGCAGCCTAGGTTTCCCACCATAAGCCTGGCAACCACAGTTCCGATGACCACCAAAATAACACCCCCGATGCACCCGACCATCCTGAACACGAATCCACTAACCACAAGCCTCGAATCACTTCCGTTCGTCTCGAATCTTCGTTTGAAGATTTGAGTCGAACCTGGACCTATGCCAAACCACCCCATCTTCATGCTAGACACTCTCCTGACCTTCCTCGTGACCAAACCAAGCTTGGTTTGGTCCGAATCCACCCACAACTCCCAAAAATCCAGATCTGGAAATCCAGACTTCTGAAGCACATGCACCTGGGGAACCCGGCCAGTTTTGACATAGGTTTGAGGTCTAATAGACCTTAACCAAGGTGTTCTCATGTGAGAACACCCTGATTAAGGTTTGTTCGGCCTCAAAGGTTCGAAGTCGAGTTTGATTTGGGTCTGTTTGGTTTAAACATTTTGGTAAGTTTTCCGTTCTTTTGTTTTATTTCCAAATAAGTTGTCAGCATATCTCTTTGTGTTGTTTGTTATTTTGTTACTTCTTCCAGATTTCTTTCATCTCTGTTAAAGACCCTTTATTTGGTCGATTGTCTTCTGTTTGTTCTGAATACACTCTGTGATAAACATGATCGTCAGTTAGATTAATCGTCAAAGGAACTAATTCATATAGGCCCAGTAATTTAATAAAAGTTGTCTGATACCCTTTAGGTCCCCGAACGTGTTGTTTATATGAGCGACTGATTATTACCTGCTATAATTAGTATAGTCGACTCGATAAATGTCGTCGATTAGTTTTCTATAACTAATGGATCGAAGGAGCTAGGAGTTTCACATAACTAATTAAACTCGGACACTGGCTGGATGACCTAGTAATGTTTGAAATGGTCTGTTGGCATTATAAAAATGACTAAAAGGGTTCAGTCTAGGCAGTCCTGAGTTCGAGTTTTCATCAGTGCAAAAATGCCCTAATGCTGCAATAGGCAGGGGCAGTAATAATCAAGGTTAACGGGGGTATTCTGGGGTGTTTAAAAAGAACAGAAGTAATTAGTTTAAGTGAGCTGACAAAAAGGGTACTAACTTAGGATTAAACTAATACCAATGGGGGAACAAGACACAAGGGTATGGGGGCTCAAAATGAATAAACAAATGAGCCCATAATTCTGGATTAAACAAAACCAGGCGTGGGGAATAAAGGGAGCTGACACCAAGCATGCTGAGCATGGGCTTAAAGAGTATGGGCATTCTGCCAATTGGCAGGCAGGGCAGCTCAGCTGTAATGGTGCATTTGGCCTATAAATAGGCCATTTGATAACTAAAACAGGGGCTGAAGTTTAAGGGTCTTAGGCTGGACATTTTTGAGTCTGGAGAGAAAGAAAAAAAAAACAAAAAGAAAATTTCAGAATATTGTAACAAAACACTGTCTGAAAACTGCTTAGGAGTTCAAGTTAGCCAAGCTGTCTTTGCTAATTGTTGTTGGTTATTTGCCGAGCTGTTTGTGATTGTTGAACTGCTGGTGCTGTTATATTGAATACTCTGGTTTTCTGTTGGTTCATCATTCTGTTTCTGGGACTGCTTGTTTGTTGCTCGACCACTTGTGAGCTTCATCATTGTGGCTGGTTGTTGTTGCTGTGTTGTTGGTGTTATCTGCTGTTGCTGTATTCACTGCATATTGCTTAGCTGATCATTCCTTTCTTCTTTGTCCTCCTTACCAGGTACACAATCGATACCACTAATGTAACTGAGAGTTTGAACATAAATGCAAAAGAGAGGACCTGCAGATTGTTTATATACACGTGGACTGTT
Organism: Nicotiana sylvestris; assembly: GCF_000393655.2. Classification (NCBI taxonomy): domain Eukaryota; kingdom Viridiplantae; phylum Streptophyta; class Magnoliopsida; order Solanales; family Solanaceae; genus Nicotiana; species Nicotiana sylvestris. Next base: position 203,430,227 of record NC_091059.1, read on the forward strand.
GTGTTAAATGTCATGTAGTATATAGTAGTTACATTTTTGTTTGGATAATAGAAGTAGCCTACATGCTTAGTGTATCAATGCAGGTTAATGCATGCTAGTCATGTATGTGTGCTGTTAGGTGAAAAAAACATTCCCAGTGTAATAAGTTGTACCTTTAGACTTAGTCTGAGGGTGTAATATATTCTCTAATGTAAGCCAAATAGGAAAACTATCCACTTTAGTTAAAATTCTTTCTCCTTTTGCCAGATTGTCCCATATAAATTGATAAACTCATTTCACAGAACAAAGAATCAGTCCTAGGCCTCAATCTCATGAAGGCCGAGCCCAAATCGAAACAAATCAGTTAGGCCCATATCGAAAAAGGGGGCCTAAGTCTGGCCATCTCGCATGAGCTAGGTTTGGGCCCATAATTTTCGGCTAGTTATCCATAATCGCAGTCACATTTTATTATTCTGTAAAAGCATTTTAAATCCTGTTATAAGTAAACTCGCAATCATGTAATTAATTAGGACTGTCTACCGTTTTCAATTGATAGAGACGAACACGACAAGAAACGTAGTTGCTATAGGATATCCTTTTAAAATAAGAACGAGATGAGCCTCGATGAAAATAAACAAAACACGCAGATGCGGGGCCCTTGTTAAATGTAAATCATTGAAGCATTTAGTTTCCCGGACGGGTTGTTTAGCAAATCTCACAACCTTCCTAAAATGACAACACGTTAGTCTCTTTAGGATACGCTTTAATAAACTTTACCTTCTTAAACTCGGGTGCACATTTATGTGACCCAAATCCAAATCTCGACGGATTCGAAATGCCTCTCTAATCACGGGTACATTGACTGTGACGTGGTTCGAGATGCATGTCCATGACGTTGCAAATTCATTAGAAATAAAGAACGAGGTGAGCCTCGCCAAATAAAAATACAAATTGCGGGGCCCTCAATAAATATTGCTTTAAAAATTGTTTAGGCTTCGGGATGGACCGTTTAGTAAAATTCCACGGTCCTACCCAAAATAAATACGCTAGTCGCTTTAGGCGCGCCTTTAATAATTTAATTTCCTTAAACTCGGGTGCACATTGATGTGACCCAAATCCAAATCTCAACGGAGTCAAAGTGTGTCGACGACCACGGGTACATTGATTGTAACGCGGTTCGAGATACATTTTCACAACGTTGCAATTCTTGATAAAAACAGTAAATGATAAAAGCGGTTAAAAGTTAAATTTTGCACATAAGTTCACACTTGTATAAAATCAGATAATCAAGCCGAATATAACAGTTGAGCGACCGTGCTAGAACCACGGAACTCGGGAATGCCTAACACCTTCTCCCGGGTTAACAGAATTCCTTATCCGGATTTCTGGTACGCAGACCATAATATAGAGTCATTCTTTTCCTCGATTCGGGATTAAAATTGGTGACTTGGGACACCCTAAATCTCCCAAGTGGCGACTCTGAATAATTAAACCAATCCCGTTTCGATTGTCCTTTAATTGGAAAAAACTCCCCTGCGCCCCCGCGGGCGCGTAAAAAGGAGGTGTGACAACAGTCTTCTCCTATGAATGATACCTTTTCATCAGGAAAATACATTTTCAGGGGTTTGTATCCTCCATCCACGGGGTTTTCAGCAAGGTGGTCTGCCAGTGCCTGTCCCTTGACCGCTTTCTGAGTTACGTAAATGATATTAGGCTAGATTTATGTCATTTGACGATTGTTTTGCCCCTGCTTGATTATGTTTCAATGCTCTAATATAATTAAATGATGAAAACTGAGCTCTAAATTGTGTTGCTGGAATGAGGAGCTTATATAAGGCATTAAAGATGTGATTGGAGCTGCCTTGAAGCAAGAAACCCTAGGAGCTGAGTAAGCGAGACGACGTGAAAAATAATCGACCAAATGAAGGCCTGGACTAGCGTGACCATTAGCGTGTCCACTAGCGCGACCGCGCTAGCCCAGATGGTCGAGGCAGAATGGTAAGGCTGCTAGCGGGGCCATTAGTGCGCCCACTAGCGCGGTCGCGCTAGCCCAGTTCCGGAAAATAATTCCTGGGGGTAAATTTGGAAGTCTGGGGGGAAAATTCACTTAACCTATAGAAGGTCAAGCTCGCCCAAGGAGTGTGTGTGCAGCTTTTGATAGCTAAGAGCAAGAAAAGGAAAGGCAAGAGGCAAGGAGGAGTATTCTACATCAAGTTCTTCTCTTCTTCTTTTTGTTTTTATGATTTGTAATGGATTTAATTATTGTGATGAACATCATTGTTATGAGTAGCTAACTCTTTTAATCTAAGGTTTTGGGTGAACCCGTTGTGGATGAACTTGTTGTTATATTAATATAGTTTGAATTGGTTGTTAATCTCTATTTGTTCAACTACGTTTTGATTTTGGTTAGTTGAAAGGATCCTCAATTAGCCGTTCCTATTTATTATGTATCTTCTTGAGAGAGTGCATATTTAGGTAATTGTTTGAACAACATCACTCCCGGAGTATAGGCGAGAGTCATAACCGAGGGTTTAGAGGTTGGAGTAGAGATAACAATACCTCGGGTGCGATCTAAGTGAACGGTAATGCGAATCTAGCTAGAGTAGCTTGAGAGAGTGCGTCTAGTAAATTATCATAATTACTTAAGAGAGAGTTACGATAGCTGGAGAGTTCATGATCGATAGAGACAACTAATTCATAACTATAAGAAACATACGACTAAGGAATTCAACAACGGGGGAAACCATTACCTAAGATCTTTATTCCAATTGTCTACAACTGCATAGTAGTTAATCTTCATTTTATCGATTCTGTTAGTTGGAGTAGTGACCATAACACCACTTGTTATTTACAAAGTTTGAGAAGGTTGACTCATAAGAATTTAGTACTTTAAAGGCTTATCTTGATACGTTAATTCCCTGTGGGATTCGACCCGGGGCATAATACCCGGATTATATTTGCAACGCCCGCTTAGTCTTTCAATAGACACAGTTGGGCGTGATCAGTAAATAATGTCAAACTCACTCAACAAGATTCTCCACTTGGCTAACTTGCCGGTGGGCATGGGCTTCTGAAAGATATACTTCAAGGGATCCATCCTTGATATGAGATATGTAGTATAGGCACAGAAGTAATGTCTTAGCTTCTGAGATACCCAAGTCAAAGCACAACAGGTGCGTTCCAATAGAGAATACCGAGTCTCGTACGGGGTGAACTTCTTACTGAGATAATAAATGGCTTGCTCCTTCCTCCCCGTTTCATCGTGCTGCTCCAGAATGCAGCCGAAAGCTCCATCCAACACTGCAAAGTAGAGTAATAAGGGTCTACCTGGATCGGGCAGGACTAAGACTGGTGGTGTTGATAGGTACTCTTTGATTTTGTCGAAAGCCTTTCGGCATTCATCGGTCCATTTGGTGGCGGCGTCCTTCTTTAACATCTTAAAGATTGGGTCGCAGATAACTGTAGACTGTGCTATGAATCAGCTGATGTAGTTAAGCCTTCTCAAGAAACTCATCACATTCTTCTTGTTCTTTGGCGGTGGTAGTTCTTGAATGGCTTTGATTTTAGATGGATCCAGTTCTATTCCTTGGCGGCTCACAATAAACCCAAGCAATTTCTCGGCGGGAACCCCAAATGCGCACTTTGCGGGGTTTAGTTTCAAGTTGTATCTCCGCAGTCTATTGAAGAACCTCCTCAGACCTTCTATGTGGTCAGTGTCCTTCTTGGATTTGATAATAACATCATCCACGTATACCTCTATCTCCTTGTGTATCATATCATGTAAGATGGTAGTCATGGCCCTCATGTAGGTGTCCCCTACATTCTTTAGGCTGAATGGCATCATCTTGTAATAGTACGCTCCCCACGGCTTAATGAAAGCTATTTTCTCAGCATCTTCCTCATCCATCTAGATTTGATGATAACCAACGAAGCAATCTACGAACGACTGTAGCTCATGCTTGGCGCAATTGTCAATCAAGATGTGTATATTTGGCAAAGGGAAGTCATCTTTCGGACTAGCCCAGTTGAGATCCCAGTAGTCGACACAGACTCTGACCTTCCCATCCTTCTTTGGTATTGGCTCAATGTTGGCTAACCATGTCGGGTATTCTACTACCCTGAGAACCTTAGCTTTGATCTGCTTGATGACTTCTTCCTTGATTTTCAAACTCATATCAGGCTTGAACTTTCTGAGTTTTTGCTTTACCGGTGAACACATTAGATCGGTTGGCAGTTTGTGAGCCACACTAGACGTACTCAGACCAGTCATGTCATCAGACGACCAGGCGAATATGTCCTCATATTCTTTTAGAAATTCTGTGTATTTTTTCTTCTCTGATGGCGACAGGTGAATGCTGATTCATGTTTCCTTGATGTTTTCTACATCTCCCAGGTTGACAATCTCGATCTCGTCTAGGTTGGACTTAGGTCTGTTCTCAAAGTTCTCAATTTCTTTGACAACCTCGTCAGGTATGTCATCTTCCTCTGAATCAATGTCCGTTTGTTTCATTGTCTCATTACATGTCACAGTCATTGGTTCATCAAGACAAGTAGTAGTAATGCTGTATTGGTAAAGCAAGGAGAGAGAAAAATAGCAATAAATATTAATTCATAAGAAAAATCAAGAATGCTTTTGATAAACTTGAATAACTGTTTTGAACATTGAAGATCTTATTGCGGGAATTGAAAAATGTGAAAGAAAATCATTTAGTAAATAAAATAGTGAATAATGCTTGTTTTATACTTGCTACCCCGAGGCTCGTCGGGCTTTGGTTGTCCTAATGGTCTAATTCTTGAGATGTGCCCCTCTGCTCACAGCCTGTATGGAAGGGACTTCCTCTCCCTCCTCATCGAGAATAACGTAATAGTCCATATCACCGTCCTCTAGAAACAAGTTCTTCACTACTGCAAGTGTTTCTTCTTCATCTGCCCCATAAATAATGTCGGCCTGTTGGAAGGTCTGCTCCAGATACAGTATTAGCTGCTTTAGTGGATAGTAAGGATCGTGCCATGGTGGTGACCAATTATTGAATTCTTCCTAGGTGTATTTATATCCCAAGCCGAAGGTAGTGCCATGTTTCTTGAGTTTTATGGGTTTAGAGATTCCTTGGAGGTTCTTGCTGAGCCCTTTGCCAGGCTCTTTCACATTCCAACTTAGTATACTCTCGATTTTGGTATCCCACCATTTGTCTTTGTCGATAGCATTGAACCGATCAATGTGGTGGTAAGTTTCTCCACCCATCTTCCTTCTTCCCTCGATTGCCGGAATGGTCTAGCGACTGTATAGGGTTGCTACCACCGCCGTGAATGATCACTTCCTGGTGATTCCATTCGAACTTTACTGCTTGATGCAGCGCTGATGCTACGGCCCCAGCAATATGAATCCATGGCCATCCTAGCGGCAAGTTGTAAGACACTGGTACATCTATTACCTGGAAATCGACCCCGAACTAGGTTGTCCCCATCTGCAAGCATAGAATAATCTCACCAATGGTGGACCTCTGAGAATAATTGAAGGCTTTCACATTGATTGCTCCATCTTTTATCTCATGCAGCCCTTTACCCAACTTCTTGAGTATTACCAACGGACAAATGTTAAGACTGGAACCTCCATTGATTAGGATTCTGGTGATGAAATAATCTTCGCATTGCACGATGATGTGCAGTGCTTTGTTGTGCCCCAGCCCTTCAGGTGGCAGCTCGTCCTCATGAAAGGTGATTTTATGGCTTTCCAACATTTTGTCCTACCATATTAGCCACTTCCCTGCTAGTGATGTTACTTGGTACGTACGCTTCATTTAGTACATTTAACAAAGCATTCTTATGCGTCTCGGAATTTTGCAGCAAGGAGAGAATGGATATTTGTGTTGGCATCTTGTTTAACTGGTCGATGACCAAATATTCCTTGGCCTGTATTTTCCTCCAAAGGTCGTCCGGACCTGTCTCAATGAGGGGTGGCCGATTGGAGGCCTGCTTGCTTGATTCAACTAGATGTTCAGGGGTATAGACTCTACCAGTTCTTGTCATACCCTGTGCTGCGACAGTTTCTTCAATCCTGACCTTGCCTTTCCTTCTCGCCTCAGTTGTATACTCCCAGGGTACAACATTTGTATAGAATGGTGGCATGGTTGACATCTCTACTGGGACCGGTACAACTATCCTTACTTCGAACGGAACATGTTCCTTGTGTGGCAAGACTGCAACCTCAAATGGTGCGGGTGCATTTGCCAGAGACTCGAATTCGACCTCAATTGGTACCGGTGTCTTTGCAGATGTCGCTGCTTCAAACTCAAGGGGTACAAACATATTCACCACAGTGTCCTCAAATGGTTGGATCTGGACTATGATTGGATTAAGAATAATTGTCGGTTTTTTCGGGTCATCACCTTCTGCGATCAGCCCAATCGATCCCTCAGGATCCCAGTCATTTTCTACTTCAATCATGTGTATACCTCCACCCTTATGATCTGGCAGAGGGTTATTGCGGACGTTTGGAGCGGGGTCCTTTGCCACAATGATCTTGTTATCAATCAAGGACTGTATCTTATCTTTCAAGGAGCGACATTCATCGATGGTGTGCCCTTTCATGCCGGAGTGGTATGCATAGGACTTGTTTGGGTTAACCCACTGAGAAGGATTCTCAGGGGTTGCAGCAGGGATGAGGGTGACATCACCAGCAACTTTGAGTCTCTCATACAGATGGTCAATGGGTTCAGCGATGGCTGTATATTATTTTGGAGGTCTGCAATCAAAATTAGGTCGGGGTCTAGGGAAATTTTGGCGTGTAGGGGGTGATTGATAGTGGGATGGTTGAGCATTATAGGTTTGGTAGACATGAGAGGGTTGGGAGTATCTGGGTGAAGTAGGTTGATATGTAGAGGGTGGAGATGATTTATAAGTTGGTGGCAGAGCTTGGTACGAGGGTGAGGGTGCTTGGTAATTTGGGTTGGCTGGTATGTGAGTGGAGGCGTTGGATAAGTTTGGTATTTGAGGGGAGACTTGGTCCTTTGTGCTACCATTACGACCCTTACGTCCTTTTTCTTGGATACACCACCAGACTGTAAAGCCTTATTCATAGCTTGCAAGACTTCGAAATTTGTAACCATACCACTTTTAATACCTTCTTCAATTCTCTCCCCTAATTTGATAATGTCAGAGAACTTGTGGTTCTCAATCATCATCAGCCGGACAAAGAACTTGTTCATTTGCTCCTCTTCTAGGGCGGGTCTGACCTTAGCAGCTTCGGACCTCCAGTGAGTAACATACTCGCGAAACGTCTTCGTGGGCTTCTTCTTCAAATTCTGGATATAGAACATGTCTGGCGCGTTCTCTGTATTAAACCTGAATCTATCTATGAGGTCAGACGCCATGCCTACCCAGCTTGGCCATTTCTTAGGATCTTGGCTGATGTACCAAGATAATGCATTTTCTTTCAAACTCCTCATGAACAGCTTCATGCGGATTCTTTCATCCTTCCCTACTCCAACCAGCTTGTCGAAATATGTCCTCAGATGGACCCTTGGATCACCCATACCATCAAACATTTCGAACTTGGGAGGTTTGTACCCCTCAGGTAGTTCGACATCAGGCTGTATGCAAAGGTCCTCATAGTTTAGCCCCTCGATTCCTTTGCTCCCCTCAACACCCTGAATTCAGCTGGTCAATTTCTTAAGTTCCTCGGCCAAGTTCCTGATAAGCAGATCCTTTTCATCAGACTCAGGTGTGCATGAGATAGGTTGGGTGGAGTGTGGCATGGTCTCCACGTAGATAGGAGTGTTATGGTGGCCTAGTGTATGGTTGTGGAAATGGTCGTTTGTGGAGTTCTGAGGTTCTAGGATGAGTAGTGGGATGTTGTTTGGTGTATGGCAGGTGTTACATTGGTTCTTTGGTAGAGCAGCGTGATGATGAGGAGCGAGATGATTATGTTGTTTTGGGATATATTGAGGAGGTGTAGGGTTTTGAGCATTGGGGAAGTTGATATCTGGGATGTTAAGGGACAATGACAGGTTTGCCAGATTCCGAACCTAATCGAGCTCTTCCTGTAATTTCAACAGTTTCTGTTCAAGTTGTGACACATTCTCGCTAGGAACCCGAATACCCTGGCCATCAGTGGCCTCTACCCGTTCAACTGTGTTCTCCTTCCTGATGTTGTTTAAATCTTCCATCTTGCCTTTAACGGGACTAAGATGAGGAGTGGGTGAAGGGCCCCTGGATCTTGTGAAATAAGATGATGATGCCAGAGTGCATGAACTAGCCTTTGGGGAGGGGAAATAATAAAACAAAAAATAAAATAAAAGGTAATCAAGTCAATGAGGATTATAAAAAAAAGTATTGCAATATTTAAACACATAGTGCGGGAATGTAAAGCGTGTCCTAATTTGGCAACCTCTTTGTGCCCGAGGTAGGCCTAGCGACAATAGATTTGGAGAATTTTTAATGCTAAATGCATTATTTTATTAATAAAAATAGACGAATCCCAAAACGACACTAAATAACCAAGAAATAAAAGTCACTAACGGTCATTGGCCTTAGTACATTCATAAAGCGAAAAAGTAAATTCCTATCTATTTGGTCCAAGAAGGACCTTCCTCAGGTTGAATGCTCTCGTTGATCAAATCCTCCAGTTTGCGTAGGTTCATCAGTAAAAATACCTTTTCCAAGTGTTCTCCTTCGTTTCCCTCAATGTTCTAGCAGTCGCTGACTCTCTTCCTCACTTTTCCTTCCAATTCCAACAGACTGTATTCCAAATATTCCAACTTTTCGCTAGCTTTGGCGGCCCTCTCTTTCCACTTATTGATTTGGTCATTTGATGGAAGACTCTTCCACCAGTCTAGCAAGAGTGGGGGCGTGCTAACCATACCGAAACTGGGGGCCTCGTTCTTCATTTTCTGCGAAACAAAAGGGTTAAGACCATACCCCCACCGGATTCGACTATTTAACATCAACAATTAGCATGAAGTATTTAGTTCTCCAAATAAATGCACAGAACGTGATGATTTCTATTTGGGTTTAGGAAAACCCAATAGACCTCTGGACAAGGCTATCTTAAAGGATCATTACGTGAACAACGTAATTGATCCCGCTAGGTTTGACCGTGATGCATGCGCAATTTAAACAGAGTAAGGTTTCTATGGGGTTTTAGACTAGTACCCTTGAGCGGACAACTCAAGGGAAAGGCACGGAACTGTTGACTGTACCACTGATCGATTAGTTTTATCACAAATAAGCCTTTTCAAATTTAGGGGGTAATGATATTAGAAGGGCGCAACCACTCATCAAGCGTTGCTATAGTATTTGTTTGGCACGAATGGAGTATGATGTTGAGCATGATTATGCAATAATTAAAATCATGTTGGTGTGTATTTTCACGTTAAGAAAGCGATAAATATAGCAGTTTCATAATTTAAAAAAGGAAGGAAACAAGAAATATATGTCAGTTGCTTTTGAAGAAGAAATTAAACGCTTAAAGAAATTAAACAAATAATTTCACATAGGGAGGGGTGCAAATTCACAAAAACGGTATGAAATGGTAAAAGCCTAAATATCCCCATCAGAGTCGTCATGCTGTCGCGCCCCCGTTTTCCTCCGCGGAATCGGGTTAATGACATTTTGGTTGGGACAACTCTTTCCTTTTGGGAAAGGGGGTTTGCATAATTATTTAAGGTGCATTAGGACACCTGTAGGGTTTATTTGTAACTACATTTGGTAACCAGAGATCGGGTAAGGGCTTGAAATTATCCTAAGGGGAAGGTATTAGGCACCCCTCTGGATCAACTAGTGTGGTTCCCGGCCAAACAATTTTTGTGAATTTGTACAAATAGAAAACAAACAAGTATGGCTCAAATAGTAGGGGATTTAAGGTTAGACACACAAGTGTTAGAAAAAGGACAAATAAAAGGCAAGATTTTGAAAAGAATTGCAATCTAAATATACTTGGGAATGTAAATGGAGGGTGTCCTGGGTTTGCTTATAATATGGATCACATCAATGCAATACCCGGTATGACACTCCTAAGAGAGGGGATACACGTGGTATTAACACACCGGTCATCATATCCATATCTACCCTTTCCAGCCCCGTGAACGTAATTAAAGCGAGGGTTGGTCTCGACCCCTATTGCATGTTGTTACCCGTCCCTTCCTATCAGTTCCGAAGGAATTTAGGACTCCTATCCTATAAAAGAGGGAAGTTCTAGGCAGACCCTTAAGTTTAAAAGCAAAATACTAAGGTGACATATAATAACAAGTAGGACTTCAATTAAAGGGAGCATGGAAGACAAACGAAAGGCTCAAATATACCTCCACATACAGTGCACATAAACATCATGACTCATACACAATTAAGGTCTAAATTAAGATCCTAAGCATGGTATCTAAGTGATAACAGTAGAACCAGATTTATTGCATGACTCAGAAAAGAAGTCCGAATCAGGCTTGCCTACTGATTAAGCAGCATACATAAAAAACATGTTTCTAGTTTTGACAAATTTAGCACCTAAGGCTTGCCTAAGTGTAAAACAGTGTTCTAGTTATCATAGTTACTTAGAGAAGACTTTTGAATTGTATCGTTATTCTAAATGTTCAAAATTTCGGAATTATCGCTAACACTAGATATGCCTAAGGGAATGTGAATGCGATCCTAAAGGCATGATATCTAATGCACAAAAATGCAGAATAAGGTATATGCAGGACCTGAGCAGGATTTCTAAATGCATAAGTATTACATACTTTCATAATATGCAGAAGATATGGAAATGACCTATTTATTAGCATTGTTTTTATCCTAAGGAAGGATCTCTAAGTGTACGTGGTAGCGCATAACATAATGGTAGTAGCAAATTTTAACACATGATTTTGTAAGTATGCACATGCTGAAACAATAAACATGGAGACCTAAAAGCATGATTTCTAATGCGTGTATGAATCCTAAGCATGGTTTCTACTGCGCAGTTACGAATATGAACCTAATAACATGTTTCCTACCCTTAGCAACTATAGCATGCATATTTACCCTATCCCTTTTCACTAGCCACCCCAATACTTGTTTACAACAGGTTATTACAGACCAACGTGGAAATGAATTACATAAGTAGAAATGAAAACTGAGAAGTTACACTATAGAGAGCCTGATTAGGACTTCCTCCCTCAGTTATGTAATAAATCACCTCAAGTGCCAAGATTGTTCCATAGTCTTTCTCATATCTGGGTGTGTTAGAGTTCCTTAAGGACCTCAAGGGATCTCGAACAGTGCTCACACCCAGACTACATAGCCAAGACAGAGTAACTGCAGTGTGGAAAGGCCAGCTTTTATGTGTCCAAGTTCAGAGGGAGCTCCAGGGTCCCAAGGCAAGGCTCACATAAAAGGGGCAGAACCTAGTGGTCTAAGAGTACATGTGAAAGTGATTGACATAGATTTAAAAGAGTTGAGTTGGAAACAACATGTTTGAAATAAGTTTTGGAAAAAAGCAATAGAAGAGTTTGCCTTAGGGAAAACAGTTTTGAAAGGAGAAGGGAACAGGAGCAACAACAACTTGGAATAAGCCAGCACACACATAACAAATTCAAAGAATAGTATCATCTCAACATTTACAATCAGGGAAGTAAGGGGTTAGGGACATAGAGGGCCCAAATCAGAAACACGTAAACATGGCTGAGAAGAGATGCATATAGACCAGTAAGTACAAAGAACAAGTAGAACTGATTGGCCTTCAGGACACAAACAATTACTACTTCAAAGTGTTAACAAGGGAATCATGCTTGAAATTAGAATAGTAATAAGACATAGTAGTTATGTTGAGGACATGGGCCTACATGATTAGTCATGCCACTTAGTGTTAATCAAGTACATTAGGAGTCTATGATACTAATGATATACTAGTTGAGGGAAATAAACAAAACTCAATTAGACATGCTGATTACACTTGAACAAGAGAGGGCAAAACTTAAACATGCTGACTAAAGCAGTACACAAAAAGGGCAATTAAACACATGAGCCATTGAATTAGTGCAGAATGAGACATGGATTAACAGACAAGGAGCACATAGAGTTGAGTTTCAGAATTGAACTAGGAACATACCAGTTAAGGAAGCAAAGTGCAGAAAGTAAAGCAAGTAGTGTCCCACGGTCTAGCCTTGGCTTTCAGCCGGCTTGACAAGCAGTTAGCACAAGTAGCAAAGAGAGAAGAGAGAGTATTTTGCATATATATGCATATATATACTATTTTGAAGGTATTTTGCATAATTAAAATATATAGAGAAAAATTGGGTATCAACACTGATTAGCCTAATTATCTAGAGTTTTATTTGTTTACTGAAGTAATTTACTGATTTCTGTTTGTTTCCCTTAATCCTGAGGCTCTTAATTTACATCTCTTGTCTATTTATGAGTTAACTGACTTTTAATTGGTCTTTAATTACCTATGATTGCCTTATTCGTGTGATTGATTACATGATTTATGGTCTCTAACCCTAACTGACTGTTAAACCCACTCCTTGCCTTATTTGAAACTCAATCCGAGTCATTTATGGGAATAATTCCTTGATTTTATTTCCCTTGTAAAGATTGATTGATTATTTGATTACTTCCTTTACCTTATTTACAATATTTACCTACCTCGCCTTAATAAGCTATCTACATGATTTTGTGGATTCTTACTTATTCCTTTACATGGTATGATTGGGAGTCTTTCCTTAATTAGACCCATGTTATTACCGTTTGATCAATTACCCCTAATTAAAGAGTCTTTCTGATTTTATGTGATTGGAGTCTGTGATCCTATGATTTCCTTAATTGACTGAATGCTGATTTCTTTACCTTATTTTGGATCTACTCTTGAACTGCTATATAAGCATTCTCATCCTGCTCCATTCAGAACACGAACATGCAGTTTTAGAATACACACACATACATTCAAAACTCTCTCTTCTGTCTTTGCTACTTGTGCTAACTATTGGTCTAGTCGGCTGAAAGCCAAGGCTAGATAGAGGAATTGCACCTGTTTTTTTTTACATTCTGCATTTTCTTCTTTAATTGGTATGTCTCTAGTTAAATTTTGAAACTCAACTTTATGTGTTCCATGTCTATACATCTATGCTTGTTCCTGTACTAGTTACTCAATTTGTTTCCATGTTTACTGCTTTAGTCAGTATGTTTAAATTCTGCCTTCTCTTGTCAAATATGTAGTTAGCATGCCTAAGTCTCACTTGATTGTTTGATATTCTACCAACATTTTTATTCAGCCCATGTTTACTCTCTTTAATTGGTGTAATCATGTTGATAATTTAGTTGTCTAGTGTACTTGGTTGATCCTAATGAGCACACACTTTGTCTTTAACATGACTATGTCTTAATTGCTTCTTATCATGACTAGTTTGTTAAGTCTCTGAACTATTGGACTCATGTTTGTTCTGTATAGTTGTTTCTCCATATGCTCCCCTAGACCCTGTTGTATGTTTGAATTCTCTATGTCCCAACCCCCCTTGACCCCTATTTGTAAAGTTGATTGCTGAATGATTGTGATTCTAAGCATTCTAAGTCTGTGTGGTTGCTCTTCTCAGAATTGATCTCAAAACTACTTTTCACTCTTAGTATTTTCTCTAAACTGTGTCTATTCCTGAAAACCTTTTTCACTCCTTAAAGTTTATTTCAACTTTATTTTATGTAAAGCACTCTCACTTCTACTCTTAGATTGTTTAAGTTCTGCCCCTCTGGTGTGGGTACTGCTTAGGGATCCCTAAGATCCCTCTGACCTATAGCATACTAGGGCTGACCCTTACACACTGCACATAATCAATCCTCTACTTGAGATAGGTCTTGGTATGATCACTGCCCGGGATCCCTGAGATCCTTAGGGAACTCTGACACACCAAGACACACTATTGGCTGTGAGATCTTTGGCTTCTGAGACTGTGTTGAAGGCCTGACATCCCCAGGTTTACTTTGGGCTTGATTTAGGCTCTCTATAGTATAGTTTCATTTACTTATGTAATTCATTTGATTCTGGTCTATAATAACATTATTTGTAAATAGATATTGGGGCAATTAGTAAAAAAAAAGTGGGGTTCATGCATGATTTTTGTAGAAACCAGGTAGAAATCATGCTTTTAGGTTCATATATATGATCTGCAGTAGAAATCATGCTCTTAGGTTTATATGAATTTCCTGCTTTGGGTTGATATTGTGATAGAAATCATGCTTTAGGTCTATATGCTATGTTACTTGCATTAGAAATATGTCATAGGTCTATTTTTTTTGCATTAGAAATCATGCCTTAGGATGTTCATGTTTAATGCCTTTGCATATTAGAAAACATGTTATAGTTCATCACTTCATTTCTTATTTTGCATAAGTTGTTATCACCTGTAAATCCTGTCATTAAACTATTGCTGTAATCACGCTTGATAAAATGGCCATCTAGAAATTCTGCCTTAGGACTCTGTTTGCATTTGCTTAAGATCGCATCTATGTTGTTTAAATGAATATCTGTCTGAATAAAAGGCTTTAAAATGAACCAACATAGATATTATGTTCTAATATAAACATGCATGAAATCAGTTCTGTAACATTAATCACCTAATTCAGTATGCCTCTAGGATTGAATGACTTCAAGTTGTCTTAGCCAATTCCCAGAATTATAATTGTATACAGACTCACGCCTAGGCAAGCCTTAGGTAATTAATGGTCTTATAACTATGAAATTGGGTTCTGTTTATGTGTGAAATTGTCTAGGTTTAACAGGCTATAAAATCAATAGGCAAGCTAATTAGAGTTCTGCCACTTCGTTCTTAAACAAATACTGCATATTATGTGTTTGTGATGCTCATCTAGATATCATGTTCTAGGGCCTTCTGAATTTCTTTAAAATTAGTTGTTTGAGATGTGTTATGTATCTGTTTATGTATTGAGGCAAATATGAGCCCCTAATTGCTTCCCTATTTGACAGTCCTACGTGTTCTTTGTTGTCGCTTAGATTTTACCTTTTAAATACCTTAGGAGTGTCTACAATTGCTTAAGTATAGAGGTCCCAAACTCCTCCTGGACCACAAGGAAAGGACGGGTAAAACACGCTTAGAGTTTGTTAATTAAACTCGCTTATATAACCACTAAAGGGAGGGTAATGGGTAGTAAAAATATGTGATGACATGTGCGCTAATGTCACGTGTAGCCCCTCTAGTTGAGGAGGATTACCGGGCATTGCACAGATTGATCCTATAGGCTAACCAACTTAGGACTTCCCTTACTTAATTTATGTACGTATGCTTAGACTGTCCAAACTTCTTTAATTTAAGTATGTGTGCTTAGACTGTCTAAAATCTATATATGTGTGCTTGGACCATCTAAACTTCATTGATTATATATGTGTGCTTAGACTGTATAAACTTCCCTTATTTGCAAATGGGTGCTTAGACTCTTTACCTATTAATGACTAATTCACATAACTACGTTCGGTCAGGACCTACTATTGTGGACCGCGAGGGGTGCCTAACACCTTCCCCTCAAGGTTATTTCGAGCCCTTACCCTAATCTCTAGTAATGCAAACTAGTTACATGAGCTAATTGAACTAGGTGCCTTGACACACCTTAATCCGTTAGGTGGCGACTCTTCAAATACCCAATTCCCAAAAGGAAACGAGTTGTTCCCAATGAATGTCGAAACCCGGACTCCGCGAAGGAAAAAGGGGGTGTGACACATCACTTCTAGGGGCAGTAGTTTGTAATGCCCTTTGAAGTTGAACCACCTCTTTGTGTAGTTCTTCCTTTTCCTTGCGTACCAAGGCCATTTCTGCAATGTAGTTTCATGCCTCGCCGCATAATCTGCCTCCAAACATGCCATTCTCGCAAGAACAGAAGAATCACCATCTACTTCAAGAGCCTGCCCAACGAGTGTTTCCAACTTCTCCACCCTTTGACACAATTGAACATTTGTTCCACCAGCCATGTTCTCAAATAGCACCATGAAATATACCACTGCCACAAACCTTGTTCCGCTCTAATACCAATATTCACATGGGCGTTTTCGGTCAGTCCAAAGTCACACCCACACGGCAGTCAAGTTGCGCACTTGACTCAGCCTTTCCCAACACTTAGCCAAATTTTCAACAAGTTTGTCCTTAACAAATTTTTTGCAACAAATCAGAAAGAACAAAAGATAATACGGGAAAATCCCAACCCTTATATTAATTTCGAAAATATACAAAGGAACCCTCACTTGCTATGAACACAAGTCGTTCTTAGCCAACACTAAGACCTAACCAAGCCTAGCCTTAGTCCCTTTTGAAACACTTTGAAACCCTCACGTTTCACTCTTGTTACCCACATATAATTTCACACGAAATTGCACACTTAAAATCTGACTAAGTCCAAAGGCCCTATTTATGAAACATAGGCAACCTTTAGGACTTGACAACATATTGACACTTGTTGTCTACAACTTTTTCCACTTGTTGGGCTAAGACTAAATTAGTTCCTAACTTGTAGTTGACATCCCCAACTACTTAGGCCATGTTATGAATGAAATTATAATGGATACAAGTATAAATTAGTCATGGGTACAAGAGGTTATGAAAAGGTAACCGCCAAACTACTTTGGCATGTGCCTTGCATGTGCCATTTTGAATTGGCTAGCTGATTCACTCCCAAGGCTGGCATTGCACAAACTACTTTGGCATGTGCCAATGCATTTCCAGCAATCCACCGCCCATATCATTGGTATGCTATGGAATTGTTCAAACTATCATTTGGATCAAGGAGAGCTTATAATCACGTCTCAAGTCAAAATTCACTTAGGATTTCGCCTCAACAAACATTCAGGGCAAGTTCTAGACCAATGGCTCGGGACTTGGATTTGCAATTCAATTACTCACCACACAAGCTAAGGGATTGATAAAGACATAGAGTCGGGGGCCCACAACGACCTTAGATACGATTTGAGCACACAATGGTCCCGAAAAACCACTTGATGATTATTGGTCAACACAAGAGTCTCAAGGTCACGACTTTCACCATCCTAAACACAACAACTTGTTTTTGATCATGAGATCAAAAGCAAATGTGCTAGGCCTAAGTGAAGCTTTGCTTGAGGTATCCTTAACTACAAACTACTAAAAACAAAAAGGAAAATGGACTCAAACCCTTAAGAAGGTTGTCACGCCATCCATCATTGGGAAGAGCCACCCGGTTCACACAACACTCTACCTTTGGAAAGAACCGTGGCATTAAGAAAACCAAAGGCTTATTGAAAACGTCCAAAGCAAAACAAAAAGCTACGAACATAAATAAGAAGCTAAAAATGAAAAAATTTGCGAAAAATAGCATGAATATATACAAGAGGGGATTTGAATATACAATGGATGAGATGAATTTATACAATGTGATATAACTTTATATACAAACCCAAAGTAAAATAAAAGTGCAATAAATGTAATTAAATATCAAATTATATACAGATCAAAGATGAAAAATCAAGAAAGAATAAAAATGTAACAATATATATACAGTCATCCATCAAATGAATAGTAGGGTCTACCCCCTCAAATGAAAGCTGGCATTGTCTCCAATGCCAACTAGTCTAAATTAGCACAAAAAAGATAGAGAAAAAGGATATAAAAGACTCCCTAAGCCATGTCTTTCTGCATAGGATCATGAGTGGTCCTTGGGTCCTCTGTGTGCTCGGGAACCTCAGACTGGTTCCCGTGGTCTACTCCTCTGCTACTGGGACCTGGGCCTGAACCTCGACAGGCTCTGGAATTGGTACATCCTGTGGCTGACTGGAGGAAGTCTCCGGTGGGTCTGCCAACTAGATGATAGCATCATCAGCTCGAGGAATCATCCTCCTCCTCTTCGGAGGCCTCTGTGTCTGCTCCTACTGTGGCTGAGCTGCTGGGACTGGGTCCTCGAGCAATAAGTCTAAAGGCATTTGATATGCCTTCAGTCTGTCAACATCTGCACGCAGCTCCTTCACAGACTCCTTAGAGGCCCGTGTCTTCCGCAGCTTCTTGTGCTCCCGAGCAATCTCCTTGAGGGCCTTGTTATGTAATTCAAATGCCTTTGAGAGCGCAACCTAAGTGTCAAAGAGCTTCTTCTGATTGTCAAGTATCTCATTGAGTGCATCCTCTATTAACTGGGGCACGTATGGGGCTGGGGGGGCGACTGAGCCTCACAGTGGTAGTCAAGATGGACAACTTGGATGAGGCAGTCTGCATCCAGCTGTTGATACTCAGAAGTGCCTGGCTCAGACGGTGGGCAGTAATAGGATGAGCCCGTGAAGATGGGACCTCCGGGCCCACTGATGTGGATGGATCGGCAGGAATAGCTGTGGATGAAGAAGGTCTGGGAGGGATGTCAGCAAAAGTGTAGGTAGACTTAGCAGGGACCTCTACCACAACTAGCTCTTCAGACTTGCTAGTTGGGGCAGAAGCAGGAGCTTTGTAGTTCTTGCTCTTGGGGTTGTCATCCCCCTTCATGTTATACCTGGAAAATGAGGTTGTCACCTTGACCTTGATGTCATATGGCCTCTTGTCCACTTCTAGGTCCCGGAAGTACGTTGTGAAGAAACTGGGAAAGGATAGTTCCGGTCATGCTCCGCTCCCACTATAGTGATAATCTGGGACACCATATTCCCCATGTTGATGGGGTACCCTGCCATGATAGAAGCTACTAACACAGCCCGGTGAAGAGGAAGGGTGTTGTCATGAGTGGCAGGGTCCAACCAGTTGCAAACAAAAGTCTCCCATCCCCTCGCTTTAAAGTTCAAAGTCTTTCTCAATATTTTGAGCCCAGCAGTCAACCAATCGGGGACGGTACATGGGATTGCCAGGTATTGTGCTAGCCATGGATGGACCTCCTCACCCATCTCCATCTTCTCCATATACAGAGTCTCATCCTCCTCATTGAAGCCCAGATATTTATTAATCGACTTCCCATCAAATAACACCTTGAGGTTCCGAACCTTGGTCACTTTGGAGCCCTTTTTGATGTGGGCTACATTGCAATAAAACTCCTTGACCAAGTGTTCGTTGGCGTCCACACAAGCATCTAGGAAGTTCTCCCAACCCACTATGGTTCTAAATTGTCTTTGCACATTGGGGTTGTGGGGTAGTAGGTCTCTATCTATGAAGCTCCTCTCCGGAATCAATTTTCTCACCGGCCACCACTCCCGAAACTTATGGTATGCTACCTCACTTACAAATCTATCTTCCCAAGCTTCGGGTTTCCTAGTTCTAGAAACGCCTCCCACTTGAGGCCCACCACCTTCAGCTACTCCCTCATCTCCCTGTATATCCTCCTCACCTCCTTCTGCACCCTCCCTGGATAATGAAGTTTTGGGAGAGGTGGAGTATTCCCCACTACCAACACCTAAGCCCTCAGACGACCCAGAAGAAATGTTCACAGATGCTTAGGCAGCGGGGTAAGAGGGAGGAGTGTCTCTGTGTCTGGCCCTCTCCGGATACAGGATGTATTCTGGGATTGAGTCCGAAGAGATCTCCCGAGAAGGCTCGTACTCACTCATCAACATGTCAATGGCTCTGTCAGCCGCTTTTATGGCCTTCCTCATGTTCTTGATGTTTTGCCTAGCTTGGGGAGTGAGTTTGACCATTTTTTGTTTTCCACCCCAGGAGGATTCACCTCTGCCGGGTTGTTTCGAGCCTTTTCCTCGTTGTTTAACCATAGCCTACAATCACGATCAAATGAACTCGTTAATATCATTGCAGCAGTTGAAAGCAGTATTACACAATGAGTTGCAGATCAGGCATGAAGAATTGCAGATAGTGGTAGAAACTAGCCCAGTGCGGACTGCATAAAATGGAGTGCGGTCGCACAGGGTCAGTGCGGACCGCACAAAATTGACCGTGGTCCACACAGGGGTGGGGTTCAGAATACCCACCCTCTGTATCTTGATAGTGCGGATCGTACAAAACAATATTGTAGCGGCACAGGGGCCAGTACGGACCGCACAAAATGGAGTGCGACCGCACTGCCCAAAGTTCAGCTTCCCAGAAGTTCTTCAGCGCGATCCACACAAAATGGTACTGCGGATCACACAAGGGCACCGCAGATCGCACTAAAATGACCGCGGTCTGCATTGAGTGCCCAGATATGGCACTGAGCTAGGGTTCATGAAATTTTTCTTTTAAGTCCAATTTTTGCACCTAATAGGTGTTGCTAAGTGATTACCCAATCCATTAAGCTAACTAATTCCACATGAATCAAAATTTAAACTAACCTGACTTAGCAGTTAAGAAAAAATGAAAGGAAGAAGAAATAGCAGCTAAGAAAACGAAAATTAAATGAAATTGACAAAATTAAACAAGTAAGAAAAGATTATGGTACCAAATTATGAGATGAATTGAAGCAAATAAGTTCCAACAAGTAATTACGAGCAAGTAAGGGTAGCGAACAGTGATTATACTCTCTGAGATTTCAAATTTGCGAAAAGTGTAAAAGGGAGCCCTTAGGGTCTATTTATAGAAAAGCCCCCGGGGCCCATTCTCACCAACCAGTGTGGACCGCACAAAATGGACCGCGGTCCGCAGTGCACAGTTATGTTCAAACCTGAGAAGGCAATGCTCTATGTGCTGCACAGAATAGACTGCGGCCACAGAGGTCCAGTGCGGACCGCACAAAATGTAGTGTGTCCGCACTGGCAAACTTCAGAGAGGTCTCGATTCACCCTTTACCAGTGCGGACCACACAAAATGTAGTGTGCCGCACTGGCAACTTCAGAGACCTGTGCATATTTCCACCTTTTCTTACACTGCATCAACACAACCCTGTAACATCTCACAACCAATTAGTCCAAAAATCAGTCCTACACTACAAAGAAAATCAAAGAAAACAAGAAGAAAAACATATGGGTTGCCTCCCATAAAGCGCCCGATTTAACGTCGCGACACGACGCAGGTTACCATCACATCATTTGAAGTGAAGAAGTGCCACCACGTGGCTGTCATCAATTTTCCCAAGATAATGCTTGACCCGATGCCCGTTAACTATGAAGACTTCACCATTTTTATTTTTCAAATCAAGAGCACCAAAAGGGTTCACAAACACAACTTCAAATGGTCCACTCCATATGGATTTGAGCTTTCCTGGAAACAGACATAACTGGGAGTTGAACAAGAGAACCAAATCGCCTACTTTGAACTCCTTTCCATGAGCATATTTTTCATGAATGTACTTCATCTTGTCCTTATACAAGGACGAACTGGAGTAGGCATGGAATCTAAATTCATCGAGTTCATTGAGCTGCTCTGCACGAAGATTGGCTGCAACATCCCATTCAAGATTCAACTTCCTCAAAACCCATATGGCCGTGTGCTCTAACTCAACCGGAAGATGGAAAGCTTTCCCAAACACCAACCAATACGGAGACATACCAATCAGAGTTCTGTAAGTCATCCGATAAGCCCATAGAGTGTCATCCAACTTCTTCGACCAATCGGTCCTATTTTCATTGACCGTATTTGACAATATGCTTTTGATTTCCCGGTTGGAGACTTCCACTTGACCACTTGCTTGAGGGTGATATGGGGTAGAAACTTTGTGATTGACACCGTACTTAGAAAGCAATGTGTCGAAAGCTTTATTGCAAAAATGAGATCCCCCATCACTAATAATCGCACGGGGAGTGTCAAACCTTGTGAAAATGCTCTTCTTAAGAAATGCAACAACACTCCGAGCTTCATTGTTAGGCAAAGCCACGGCTTCAACCCATTTTGAGACATAGTCAACCACCACGAGAATGCAGGTATTCCCACAAGAGCTAACAAATGGACCCATGAAATCGATGCCCCAAACATCAAAGATATCCACTTCAAGAATGGTATTGAGAGGCATCTCATCCCTTTTTGAAATTCCATCCGCTCTTTGGCAATCGTCACACCTCTTCACAAAATCACCCGCATCTTTGAAAAAGGTTGGCCAATAGAATCCACAACTAAGAACTTTCGAGGCGGTCCTCACCCCACTGTGATGGACACTATAGGGTGAAGGATGGCAAGCCTCTAAGATACTTAATTGTTCTTTCTCCGGGATACATACACGAATCACACCATCCGTGCAAATCTTGAACAAGTATGGCTCATCCCAATAGAAATCCAAACTATCCCGCTCGAGCTTCTTCCTTTGGTTAGAAGAGAGCTCACACGGGATTACTCCAGTCACAAGGTAATTGGCAACATCGGCAAACCATGGCATATCATTCATTGACACCGCAAGGAGTTGTTCGTCGGGAAATGAATCATTGATCTCAAGGCCATCACAAGGCCTCCCCTCCTCGTCCAAACGGACAAGTGGTTCGCCACTTGGTTCTCATTACTTTTCCGGTCCACAATTTCTAGATCAAACTCTTGAAGTAGTAACACCCATCGCATCAATCTTGCCTTGGAGTCTTTCTTTGTCATCAAGTACCTAAGGGCGGCATGATCGGTGTGCACTATGACCTTGGCCCCCATAATATACGACTGAAACTTTTCCATTGCAAACATTATAGCCAACAACTCTTTTTCGGTAACCGTGTAGTTCCTTTGAGCCTCATTCATGGTCTTGCTTGCATAGTACACCGGATGAAACATCTTGTTAACCTTTTGACCCAAGACAACCCCAACCGCAACGTCACTTGCGTCACACATGAGCCCAAAAGGCAAGCTCCAATTTGGTGCGGTAATGATTGGGGTAGTGGTCAACTTAAGCTTGAGAAGCTCAAATGCTTGCATACATCACTCATCGAACACAAACTTTGCATCCTTTTCTAGTAGCTTGCACAAGGGGTTTACCACCTCTAAAAAATCTTTTATAAACCTCCGGTAGAAACCCGCATGCCCAAGAAAACTCCTCACCCCCTTGACAGAAATGGGGGGAGGAAGCCTTGAAATCACCTCCATATTGGCTTTGTCAACTTCAATTCCATGCTTTGAAATCTTGTGTCAACACTATGCCTTCCTCCACCATGAAGTGACATTTTTTCCAATTAAGCACGAGATTGGTGTCTTCACATCAGGCTAATACTCTATCCAAATTTCTCAAACACTCTTCAAAGGAATCACCACCACACTGAAATAATCCATGAAGACCTCCAAGATATCTTCCACCATGTCGGTGAAAATAGCCATCATGCATCGTTTGAAGAACACCGGAGCATTACACAACCCGAACGGCATCCAAGAGAAAGCGAAGGTTCCATATGGACAGGTAAAGATGGTCTTCTCCTGGTTCTCTAGGGCAATTAAGATTTGATTATACCCCGAGTATCCATCCAAAAAGCAATAAAAATCACGCCCTGCAAGATGATCAAGCATATGGTCAAGGAATGGCAATGGAAAATGATCCTTTCGGGTCACCTTGTTTAGCTTCCGGTAGTCCATACATACCCTCCATCCGGTAACTGTCCGAGTGGGAATAAGTTCATTGTTGTCATTTGTTACCACAGTCATACCACCCTTTTTGGTTACACATTGCACCGGAGAAGTCCATGAGCTATCGGAAATGGGGTACACAACACCAGTATCCAACCACTTGATTACTTCTTTCTTCACTACTTCTTGCATTGCCTCGTTCAATCTTCTTTGATGTTCCAAGGATGACTTTGCATCATCCTCCAAAATAATTTTGAGCCCAAGAACTCACACCTGAGGTGTGGAGGAAGTGGTTTCAACTCTAACACCGGTGGCTCCCCAATTGATGGTTTTATTGGTGGAGTTTTCCGGTTTTCAAGACCCAAAGACAATTTTCTAGGCTCATAAGAATAAGAGCTCATTCGATGTAAAGTATTCACGCACTCCACTCGGATTGCATCCTCATTGACATCAAGATTTAACAATACGGCTTCCAATGGGTCCTCCACATTGATCATTGCACTGGTGTCATCAATTACCACTGATGTGACGAGGGCAACAAAAGAGCACACCTTGGTACTGTTGGGTTGCTTCATAGATTTGCACACATGAAAGACAACCTTTTCATCTCCCACTCAGAAAGTGAGCTCACTTGCTTCAACATCAACCAACGTCTTCCCTGTTGCAAGGAAAGGCCTTCCCAAGATAATAGAAACCTCATAGTCCACCTCACAATCCAAAATCACAAAGTCGGTCGGCAATATGAATTTGTCCACTCGGACAAGCACGTCATCAATAATGCCCAAAGGTCGCTTCATCGATCGATCCGCCATTTGAAGTCTCATTGAGGTTGGTCTAGGTTGCCCGATACCCAAAGTTTTGAAAACCGAGTAGGGCATCAAATTGATACTAGCTCCCAAGTCACATAGAGCCTTGGCAAAATCCGCACTCCCAATGGTGCAGGGAATGGTGAAAGCACCGGGATCTTCAAGCTTTGGGGCCATTGAATGCACTATAGCACTAACTTGGTGAGTCATCTTTATAGTTTCACAATCCATAGAACGCTTCTTTGTAACCAAGTCTTTCATGAATTTTGCATAACCCGACATTTGTTCAAGTGCCTCCACCAAAGACACATTAATAGATAAGCTCTTCATCATGTCATTGAACTTTTTAAACTGATTATCATTCTTCTGCTTCGCGAACCTTTGAGGATAAGGTGGAGGTGACCTTGGCTTTTGGCACAACTAGCTCCGGCATGTCAATTATGTGTTCCCTAGACGGGTTCATATCATTTTGAGTTTCCACCTCGACTTCTTGAATATCAATCCTCACTTCATTGTTCACATTTTCATCAACCACATCTTCAACTACCAAAGGGAGTTCGTCATCTTGCAACTCAACATCATCATCCATGACTTGCTTTCGCTTAGAGGCATTCACATCACCACCCCTCCCACTTCTTGTTGTAACCGCCATAACATGATTGTTCCCACCCTTTGGGTTCACTACCGTATCACTTGGTAGAGCACCCTCCAGGCGAGTATTCAATGACTGAGAGATTTGGCCTAATTGCACCTCCAAGTTTCGGATAGAGGTGTTGTGAGAAGCTAACTGTGCATCAGAATCCGCATTCCTCTTCATCATTTACTCGAACATTATTTCAATTCTACCCATATCATTACCCGAAGAACTAAGACCTTGAGATGGAAATGGTGGTGGATTTTTCGGTTGTTTGTACATTAGGGGCCTTTGAAAACCTTGCCCCTGGTTTCCTTGGTTTCCATTGTTCCATCCTCCTTGATTATTATTGTTACCCCAATTATTGTTATTACCATTCCAATTCCCTTGGTTGCCTTGATTGTTGTTCTGATTGCCCTAGTTGTTGTTTTGATTGTTGTTCCCCCAATTGCCACTGTTTTGTTGTTGATTGCCCCAATTGCCTTAAGGTCTCCACTATTGTTGGTTGGAAGAGTTGCCTCGTTGGCCTTGATAGTTGTTTACATATTGAACCTCTTCACTTTGGTCATCATAACCATCATTTTGAAAACCATCACACGCATCATCAAATTGCTTAGAATTCCCTTGGTTTTGCTGCCTTCTTTGCCTTCTCTTGTTGACAAGCCTATTAACACTCTCCATGGCATTCACTTGGCGAGGATTTTGGACTTGTTGTAACTGTGCCTTATCCAATTGATTCATAGTAGTTGTCAACTTCACTATAGCTTGCCCATGGTCATGTAATTCCATGTGCAAATGAATAACCGTAGGGTCGCCTTGAGGTACATTGGCTCTATTTTGCCATGCAGAAGAAGTGTCAGCCATCTCATCAAGTACATCACATGCCTCATCATATGACAGCTTCATAAAGTTGCCCCCGGCAAGTTGGTTCACTATGCATTGATTTGTTGTATTGATGCCCCAGTAGAAAGTTTGTTGGATCATAGCGTCGGTCATATCATTATTGGGGAATTCCTTCACCATCATTCTATACCGCTCCCAAATCTCATGCAAAGGTTCTGTGGGCTCTTGCTTGAAAGCCAATATCTCATCTCGAAGTGCTGCCATATGCCCGAGTGAAAAAATTTAGAAATGAATTTATCCGCCAACTCATCGCAAGTTGTGATGGAGTGGTTGGGGAGTCCCTCAAGCCAATCTAATGCCTTCCCCCGAAGTGGGAATGAGAAAAGTCTCAACCTAAGAGCATCCTCGGACACATCGTCTGTTTGCTCCCCCAGCATATATCCACGAACCCCTTGAGATGTTTGTAGGCATTTTGATCCGCAGCACCCGTGAAGTACCCACGCTGCTCAAGTAAGGTCAACATCACATTGGTTAACTGAAAGTTGCCCACCCGGATTCTGGGTGGGACAATAGCACTTGCATAACCCTGGTTCAGAATTACTCTGGGAGCCACTCTTGGAGGCGGAGGAGAAGGGTCTGGAATATTGTCATTTGGATTAGCATTGCCATTGCGGCCTCTACATTGTCCTTGAGGTACAAGATGCACCTCATCTTGCTCAACATCATCTACCTCCTCCCTCGCAATCACGTTTCCAAGAGGGTCATTAGCGTTGTTCAAAGCCATATTGGTACCTGAGTAGTGACACAAACAAGTAAGTAACAAAGAAGGAAAGAAGAACAATACACAAAACGGACTAAATAGTTAGCCAAAACCGTTAGCTCCCCGGCAACGATGCCAAAAAGTGATCGCAGCCTACTCCGCACCACTGAAAAGTAGCGAGAGAGGGTCGCAATAGCTTTTACCCGATTTTGGTTCGGGATCGATTTTCCATAGAGAGCTAGAAAGGGAGTTGAGTATCTATTTAGGTTGAGATTGCGTATTGGTTCCAAATTGCACTTCTATTCATTTTTGGATTTTCTTTTATAATTCTACTATTATCACACTACAAATTATAATTGCAACTAGATTAAGCTAAGAGTAAAATGCTACAAGTTGTTCAAATATTCTAAAAGGCACTAGGGTAGTGACTTTCACCTAGGTGGCCAATTGACGGGTAATTGCGTCTAAGACATGATTGACATGATTGGGGAATATGTTATAACCGGTGCTCGATATTACCCATTCTCACACCTCTCAGTAGAAAGAATGATTTTGCCCAATTGACTTTCTCAAGACCAATTGGGTATGCATATTTGCTCAAGCAACTAAGGTTCAAGTCGGGTATTACTCTCTCGAGGTTTAACCCTTTAATTGGGACTATCAATTCTCTTGAGTCCATCTCAATTCCTTGTTGGATCAATTTCGGAGACTTGGGCTCTCTTTCTCAAGAAGAGCCCAAGTCAACTTAGCACAAACTAGTGTTTGCAACCACTAATTCAGTAATTAAACCATGAAATTGACCCAAATAGAAAACACCTATAGTCAATCTAGCCCTAAATTGCAATACCCATCAATTACCCACACTAGGGTTGAGCCACAACCCTAGCTAATGGGTCTAGCTATTCATACTTGAAAAGAAAAACAGAGAAATAGATGAAGATGAACACATATTAATTAATTGCTAAGCTAAATACAAAGATTCAATGATAAAAAGTAAGTAAAAATGCCCAAAATGGCTAAAAGATATGTTCCCACGAGCGCAGTAGCTGTTCTAAAATGTCTGATACCCTAAAAATGGAAAAATGATCTATTTACACTTCGTTGGAAAAACTGGACAAAAATGCCCCTGTGGGGTTAGTGCGGCCGCACAAGGCTCTTGAACTTGAAAAATTGGCTCTCTGAACTCAGGCTCCGCGGAATGCACAGAATGGACTGCGGTCGTGGAGGCTTCTAGTGCGGTCCGCACAAACTGGACCGCGGACCGCACAAGCTTGAAAGCTCCAATCTTCACCCTCTCTGAACCTTGACTCTGTGGACCGCACAGAAGGGTAGTGTGGCCGCATTTCCTTCAGTGCGGACCGCACAAAACATTCTACGGCTGCACTGCCTTAATGCCTGAAGTACGACCTCTCTGAATCTCCCTAGTGCGGACCGCACAAAGTGTAGTGCGACCGCACTAGGGCTGTTTTTCCTGATTTTATCTTGTCTTTGGTACTTGTGCAAGTTTTACTCCTTTTGAGCTGATCTTTGACATCTTGTCACTTTATTGATCAAACCTGTAATCAAGCACAACTTATGAGCCTTTTGGGACTATTTTGTATGAATTTATAAACTAAGCGTAAGCAAGAAGGAGTATAAAATGCGTCAAATTCCCTAGTTATCAGGTAATCACAGCTAACTTGCCAAGAATAGAAGAATGTTTAACCCCAATGAGTGCTTTAGTGAGAACATCTACCAGTTGTTCTGTAGTTCCAATGTGATGCAGAGAAATGAGGCCCTCCTGAAGCTTGGTGCAAACAAAGTGACAATCCACTTCAATGTATTTTGTTCGTTCATGGAACACAGAATTCCTTGCAATGTGTAGAGCAGACTGGCTATCATAATGTACAGGTATGGGCAAGGAGACAGGAACAATAAGCTCTTCAAATAACATGTGCAGCCATACCAGCTCACCCACCACCTTCATAAGTGCTCTATACTCTGATTTTATTGAGGACAAGGAAATGGTTTCCTGTTTCTTGGACTTCCAGCTCACAGACTACTTCCTAGAAGGATAATGTAACCAGACACACACCTCCTAGAATCAGGGCATGCTGCCCAGTCAGAATCACAATAAGCAGTGATGTAAAATCAGATGCATTTATGAAGTACAAGCCCAATGTGGGATCTTTCTTGAGGTACCTCAACATGTGATAAGTTGCATGTAGGTGAGGTTCCCTGGGGTTTTGCATAAATTGACTCAAATGTTGGACCCCATAGGTTATATCTAATCTAGTGTTTGTAAGGAAATTTAACTTCCCAACCAATCTTCTGTAGAAAGTAGGATCAGATAATGGAGTGCCCTCTTTAGCTTTCAGTTTCGCAGTGGGATCAAGATGAGAGGTCAGGATGGTTGAGTGCAGGCAATCATACTCTTTCAGAAGGTCTAGAATAAATTTTCTCTGTGAGATAATAACACCATCTTCCTTGTAAAGGACTTCTAGTCCTAGAAAATAATGTAGCTGTCCCAAATCCTTTATTTTGAATGTATCATGTAGGAAAGCTTTGAGTTGACTAATTTCTTCTAAATTAGTCCCTGTGAGGAGAACATCATCAACATAAACTGCTACAAAAATAATTGAAGAACCCGGCTTCTTAAAGAACAGGGAGTAATCATGCATGGAATGTGTGTATCCTCTTGTATACAAAGCCTCAGTCAATTTATCATACCACTATCTACTACCCTGTTTTAGTCCATAGAGGGACTTGTTCAGCTTGCAGAACAAATTTGGAGACTCTAGTTCAAACCCTGATGGAGCTTTCATGTAGACTTCCTCATGTAGATCTCCATGGAAAAAACATTATTTACATCTAATTGGTAAATCTGCCATCTCTTCTTAGCTGCAATGGCAATCAAGGATCTGACAGTGGTCATCTTGACCACAAGAGAAAAAGTCTCATTGTAATCTATTCCAGGTTGTTGTGCGTACCCCTTCATAACTAGTCTGGCTTTGTACCTTTCTATGGTACCATCTGCTTTGTGTTTTACCTTGTACACTCACCTACAATCAACGACATATTTACCCTTTGGCAAAGGGACTAATTCCCAAGTGATGTTGGCATATAAGGCTTCAAACTCTTGAGTCATGGCATTCTGCCAAGCAGGATACATGGCTGCTTTTTCATATGAAGTTAGCTCTCTATCATGACAAATATTTCTTACAACATGCTGGCTATTAGGGTACAAATCATCAGGAGTAATATGGTTATTTTGTGAAAATAAAGCATTAAGGAAAAGAATGGAATTACATACATAATCATTCAAGTGAAAGGAGAGTTTTGATTCCCTACCAGACCTTCTTTGGGCTAAAGGTTCTATGGAAGAAGGGTGAGACTGAGTGGTTGAAGGTGATGTGGGAAGATGTAAGTGTTCAGTGTGAGTCTGTAATTCAGAGGAAGGAGAGGTACTGGGGGCAGAAATGGTGACATTTTAGGTAGAGGAGTTGTGGTGCTGGAGGAAGAAAGGGTGGACTGATCTGTGTCCCCTTGATTAGTGGTAGAAGATGTAGGAAAGTATGAGGGTAGATTTTGTACATCTGAAGTGAAAGTGAATGGGAAATGGTTTTGTAAAACAAGACATCCCTGGAGACAGAAATTTTCTTAGCGACTAGACTTAGTACTTTGTAACCTTTTGTCCCAAATGGATAATCTACAAACTCATGTGGGGTGACTCTTAGTTCAAACTTGTCCCTAAAGGTTTTGGGCACAGTAGGATAACACAAGCAACCAAAGATTCTCAAGTGGGAGTAAATTGGTTTCTTGTCATATAAGAGTTCAAAAAGACATTTATTCTTTAGAGGAACTGTTGGCAGTCTGTTGATTAGAAATGTTGCTGTAAGGACACACTTTTCCCAATATTTTAGTGATAATTTGGACTGAAAAAGAAGTGCCCTCACAACTTCAAGAAGTTATTTGTGTTTTCTTTCCACCACCCTATTTTGTTGGGGTGTGCAGGGACATGTTTTTTGGTGATTTATACCTTTTGATTGAAAGAAAGAATAAGCTTCATTGCTAGTGAATTCTAGGTCATTATTTGTCCTTACACACTGAACATTGGTTGTGAATTGGTTCTCTGCCATGTTCACAAAAGTTTTTATGATTTGAAGAGCATTGCTTTTACAGATTAGGAGATGTGTCCAAGTTGACCTACTGAAGTCATCCACTAAGGTGAGGAAATACTTGAAGTTATTGTGTGTTGCTACATGATAGGGGCCCCACAAGTCAGTATGAAGAAGTTCAAAGATCTTTGTAGTACTGGTTGTTCTTTGAGGGAAAAGGAGTCTAGAGTGTCTGGCCATGGGACAAATGGAACAAATAAATGGTTGTCTAGGAGAGAAAGATGCATGTATAGTAGAAATACTTTTTATCTTATTGAAAGGTACATGACTAAGTCTATAATGCCACAGAAGATCCACACTCTCTCTGAGAGAGGTAGAAGAAAGTAGAGTAGAAGCATTGTATTTATTATTGCAAATAAAATTATTTACAGTAGGGTGGTGAAAATGGGATAGACAGTGTACTGCATTCATATAAATAGCATGACTGGACAAGCAAGGAAGTGCACATTTAGAAAGAGAAACGAGATTACCTTTCTTGAGACATTGAGAACATAGAAAGTAAAGTCCATCATACATCTTACCAATCTCTAGGGGCCTCTTTAGTGAAGGGGCCTGCAGTAGACACGAAGTGTCAGAAAAAGAAGCAACACATTTGAGATGCACTGCTAATGAACTAATGGAGACTAGATTAATCTTGAAGGATGGTATAAACAAGAATTTATGTAAGATGATTTTAGGGGCTAGATGTACATTTCCTATTTGGGTTACTTTACTTTGTAACCATTTGGCAATTTAACAAGAAAGGGATATGGTAGATTAATAATATTTTGCATTGAAACATTTACATGATGGATTATCAAAATCAATGGAAGAAGAGAAAGCAATCATACCTAAAAAATTCACAGAAGCTCCACCAAAAACACTTGAAGTGCCTTCTCCTCCACTTCCAACTTGAAAATGTTGTAGTAAACTGAGAATTTGTCCATATTGTTTTTTTGAAAGGCTCATGTTCTGATTGTCTTTCTGATGTTCTGGTTCAATTGTTTTAGTTGACAACATGTCTGATGACATTCCCTACACACTTGCAATTGCATTTACCACAGTGTTTTCCCCCTTGTTAGACCTCATGTTGTTGTTGTTGTTGTTGTTGTTATACCCTTGTGAATTCTGCTTGTACTGCTGTGTACCCTGGCCAAAACCTTGAGGGTATCCATGCAGCTTGTAGCATTTGTCTTTGGTATGTCCTGGTCGC
The DNA here is from genome assembly GCF_000393655.2 of Nicotiana sylvestris. Lineage (NCBI taxonomy): Eukaryota > Viridiplantae > Streptophyta > Magnoliopsida > Solanales > Solanaceae > Nicotiana > Nicotiana sylvestris. Next base: position 203,461,949 of record NC_091059.1, read on the forward strand.
CTGCAGTGGTCACAAAATGGCCTAGGCCTGTTGTTTGAAGTCTGATTCCCACCATGTGAGTAATTTGTCTTAAAAGTTCTTCCCCTTACATTGACATTCAACGTAGAAGAATCAAAATTCAATTGGTTTCTAGGCTTGAATTCTCTCTGCTTCTCCTCCTGTATCAGCAAAGCAAATTTTTGTGTCATAGAAGGTAATGGGTTCATCATGAGGATGCTTCCTCGAAAAACCGTGTAAACCTCGCTAAGTCCCATTAGAAACTGTATGAATTTTCTATCCTGCTCTGCCTTGTGCATGTTTTCCTTTACTCCACAAGTGCACAAACAACTACATTGAGTCTTAGCACTTAATGTGTTCAACTCTTCCCAGAGTTTCTTTTTTTGTATAATAACTTGTGATGTCAAGCACTCCCTGACTCAAATTGTTAATCTCCTCCTGGATTTGATACAAATTAGCTCCATTCGTCTGATCATATCAATCCTCCAATTCCTTCTGCAATTCAACAGAGTTATTTACATACTCAACATTGTCTGCAATGTCCTTCGCTAAAGAGTTCAGAATCCATGAAGTAACTATGTCATTACACCTCTCCCACTGGCGAAACTGTGCAGAGGTCACATAAGGTCCCACACACTCTCCATTGATAAAACCTAGTTTGTATTTCACTGAAAGGGACCTTAACATTCCTCTTCCCCAGGAGCGATAGCCAACTCCATCAAAAGGAACAGGTACGAAGGTAGAACCCGGACTATAAGATGGATAAATATAGAGAGGACTAGTTGTATGAATTATTTAAGTGGTCATTGTCGTCGTCTCCTCGTCGATTTGGTCCAGAACCGCCATGAGAATATTGAAACAGTTGGATTTCTGCTTGCCTAGCCAGAATTAAGCTCAGAAACCTCTATTCATTGGTAATTGTTGGTGGATGTGTCGATTCAGAACTTTTCCCCAAATTATTTGTTTGTGAAATAAGAAGAAACCCCTAGATTACTTTGTGATTGAAAATGGAAGCAGAGAAATTGGATTCAAAGACGCGGTCGATGAAGAAGACCTCCGGCTCTGATACCATGTCAAGATCATGAGCTCTAAGTGAGCTCCACTCCTCCTGCAATGGAGGATTCAAAAAAATTTCTAGAATACATATTTCGAAGAGAGAGAGAGAGAAATGAGCTGTGAGGAGTCTCAGATTTGGAAAATGAAACTCAAAATATCTATTATTGAGTATTATCATCTTTATACACATGAGCTATAAGGAGTCTCAGATTTGTCACGACCCGGATTTCCACCGTCAGGATCTTGATGACGCCTACTTGTGAAAGCTAGGCAAGCCAACTACTATGATTTTAACACATTAGCAATAACTTAAACAGATATAAATAGTAACTAAAACTAAGTAGATATAAAGTGCGGAAATGTTATAAAAATTCAAAATACTCCAATACACGCCTACCCCGAGAATCTGGTGTCACAATTTCACAAACATCTACGAATTTCTACAAACACTTGTTTAGAAAGAAAAGTACAACTATTCTCAAAATGAAAGGAGACAACAGAGAGCTAAAATGAGGAAAGGGGACTTCAGGCTCTGCGGATGCCAGCAGATCTACCTTGGTCTCCTTGGACTGAAGGCAGCTACCTCAAGCTACTCACCAGGCCCGACACCGAAATCTACACAAAAAAGTGCAAAGTGCAGTATCAGTACAACCGACCCCATGTAGTGGTAAGTGTCGAGCCTAACCTCGGCGAAGTAGTGACTGGGCTAGGACACGACAATCATATAAACCTGTGCAGTTAGATCATATACAAACAGAACAATAATAGCAGGGAAAAATAGATAAAGATGGGAAGGGGACATGCTGCGAGGAATATCAAATTCTAAAAATAAACCAATAGAGAAGCATAATGAACATCATATTTATATCAACAAGAGTAATGAAATAGTAACACGTGCACGGCATCACCCTTCGTGTTTTTACTCTCGTTCTCACCTTATGAAACAACAGAAACGGCACGGCATCACCCTTCGTGCATTACCTCTCATAATCATGACACGACATCACCCTTTGTGCATTAACTCTCACAATATCGGCATGGCATCACCCTTCGTGCATTAGCTCTCAAATCATGGCACAAAATCACCCTTCGTGCATTATCACTCACAATATCGGCACGGCATCACCCTTCATGCATTAACACTCACTCACAATATCATACACAGCATCACCCTTTGTGCTTTACACTCTTTCTCACCCAAACAACAGAAATAATACATCTCGGTAAGGGAATCAACAATAGGAACAATAACATCCCAGCAAGAGAATCAGCTATAACCAATATCGTTTCAACAGTTATTTCACAAAATAAATTTCAACTTGAGCCAATACTCAACAACGGTCAATTATCAAGAAACTTTCATAAGTCTTGTTCTACATTGGTAATCATCAATTTAAGCATGGACGGTACATATTAGAGTCACAACAATCATGGTATAAGACTCATGGGCATGCTAGACACCAATGTATAGATACTTATCACCACACATATACGTCGTACGCAACACTAACATGTAGCAAATAGGACAACAACTCCTATTCCCTCAAGCTAAGGTTATACCAAACACTTACCTCAATTTCACGGACAAAATTAAGCCTCAAATACCGCTTTACCTTTCGGTTCCACTTCCAATCCGCTTATATCTAGTCATAATTTACTTAATAACATCAATAAATGCTAAATAAACCAATTCTAGTGCATGAATATAGATTTCCCAATATTTTCCCCAAAACATCAAAAATCGACCCCGGGCTCGCTTGGTTAAAACTCGAAGTTCGAACCAAAACCTGATTACCCATTCACCCACGAACTCAAACATGCAATTGGTTTTAAAATCCGACCTCAATTGAGGTCCAAATCCCCAAAATTTGAAAATCCTAATTTCTACCCAAAGACACCCAATTTCCCATGAAAAACCATAGATTTTGAGATGAAAACATGTAAAAAGATGAATTAGATTGAAGAAGATGAGTTAGAAATTACTTACCTATGATTTGGAGAAGTTTAGGTCTTTGAAAAATCGCCTAAGGATGTTTAGGGTTTGAGAAAATTACAAAATGATGAAAATATCGTCTGAAATCCGACTTAACAGGTCGCAGTTATCGCAATTGTGATCAGGTGCGAACCCTTTGAAATACTGTTGCCTTCATATTGCGAAGAAAACGTCGCATTTGCGACAGAAGGGCCTTCGCAAATTCTGGCTCAGAGTTCGCATTTGCAATGAGGACCTGCCCAGGCCTCGTTCATATTTGCGACATATTTGTCGAATTTCCTAGGCCTATTCACTTTGTAATTGCGAAGTCTGATGTCGCAATTGCGAGATCAGAGGCATGTGCAAAAATACCAGATGCACTGCTGAGTTTTCTAAGTCCAAATCACCTCGTGGCCTATCCAAACCTCACCCGAGCCCTCGGGGATCCAAACAAAGCATGCACGCAAGTCCAAAAACATCATATACACTTGCTCGTGCGATTAAATCATCAAAATAACATCAACAACTACGACTTTAACCGCAAATTCATGAAATTCATAAGATAGTTCAAATTTTCCATTTCCTCAACCTAGGTTCCGGATTATATCAAATCAACTCTGATTCTTACCTAATTTCACAGATTCGACTTAATTATTATTTTAAACCTGTACCGGACTCCAAAACCAAAATGCGGGCCCGATACCATCAAGAACACACACCATTTCATTTCCAAAAGTTCTTATATTTTCCAGCAAATAATTTTCTTTAAAAATTCTTTTCTCGGGCTAGGGACCTCGCAATTCGATTCCAGGCATACGCCCAAGTCCAATATTTTACTACTGACCCTACGGGACCGTCAAATCACGGGTCTAGGTCCATTTATCAAAAATATTGATCGAAGTCAACTTTAATCAATTTTAAAGGTCAAATTCAATATTTCTCTTAAAGTTTATATAAAAGCTTTCCGGAAACGTGCCCAGAATGCGCATGCAAGTCGAGATGAGACAAAAGGATATTTTTAAGGCCTCAGAATACAGATTTGACTTCTAAAACAAGAGATGACCTTTTAGGTCGTCACAATCATCAACCAAAATCACCACCAACCACCGCCTCTAGTCGGCATTCACAAGCACCACCGTTAACCATCACCACTATTAACTACCATATTTTAAAAAATGTATATATTATTCACAAAATATTATATTAATTAGTATTTTATTTGAATTTTATATTTATTAAATTCTCAAATAAATATAAATTTTATATATCCAGATTTTAATAAACAAACAATCTTAATCATGTAGTATTGATATCTTAATACACATCTTAATATTCAGACATGTTGTTTACCCTCAAAATCGGATAACAATTGAATTTTTATGTGGTTTTAAGGATATGCAAATTAAATCGACACAAATAATTTATGGCGTTAGATTTATGGCGTAAGATTGGACAGATAAAAGACGTAATAAATTGCCTAACCAATAGTGAGAGTGATTCGGACTTAGTAATGGCTTAATGAAATGCTTGTCTTCGATCTTGGGCTCACGATAGTGGAGAACTGATGAACAAAAGTAAGAACAAAGAAAAATAATAGTATATTGCCTTGATATACGTGTTAAAAAATGTGTTTAATGAATAGTTAGATTCCCCTTTATATAGTATGGGAGTTTCACCCTAAGTACAATTCTAAAAGAGGGTAAAAATCCTTCTTCTTACTTATCACTGATTTATTGCTGATACGAGCCGAGAATTACACCGTGACATCCGGTTGGGCACGAATATCTCGGCCCTTTGCTAGTCGTGCACGATTGTCCGGTAATGCTCTCCGAATTTTTAGGGTTCGAATAGGACCTGGGGGACTTATCCCCGATTCTTTCGAGGGCATGTATTTTGCCCCAATCTCGACACGAGGGGCTCCTTGCTCTGATTCAGATTCTTTACGGCCATGTCTCTGCTCCCTTTGCTTCACCGAGAACCGAGGTATCCAAAGGGATCTCACCCGTATACAGATAGTCCTCTCATTCTCAGTAAGTAGGTTTACTGAAATGATGAGAACGACATATGCACTTCGATTCCTTCTTCAATACACTGTGACAGAAACGACAAAAAATCCGAAACGTCCCGTCAGTCGTGTCGTTATGACTTCGAACACGTGTCAGCCATCGGCAGGTCATCCCTGAAGGCGAAGAGATGTGAAACCTCTATAAATACTTTCATCATTCATTCATTTTTTACCTTTTAACCAAGCTTCTACCTTCGAGTTTTCAGGCTATCACTACCCTTCTTCATACTCTCATATATTTACCTCCGTTCTTCAGGATTTCTCAGTAAGTTACAAGTTTTTACCTAGTTTTCACCCAAATCAGTGCCCTTGACTCTTCATCTTTCAACCTTTCTTCTTATTTTCAAGCTTTTTTCTGATAACAATGGCTAAAACTTCCAAATCTGTTCCTCAACTAGTTGTTCTTCTTCACAGCTGACTGCTGAAATCGAGGTCACTCCCGATGTAGTCGTCCTCGTGACGTTTGCTCCTGGCGCGGCTACCAATAAACTGGCTCCTGAGCTTTGCCTTGATATGCGTGTTAAAAAAATATGTCTAATGAATAGTTAGACTCCCCTTTATATAGTAGGGGAGTTTCACCCTAAGTACAATTCTAAAAAAGAGTAGAAGTCCTTCTTCTTGCTAATCACTGATCCGTTGCTGATACGAGCCGAGAAATACGTTGTGATATCCGATTGGGCACAGATATCTCGGCCATTTGTTAGTCGTGCGTGATTGTCTGGTAATGCTCTCCGAAGTTTTGGGGTTCGAATCGGACCTGGGGGACGTGTTCCCGATTCTTCCGAGGGTAGGTGTTTTGCACAAACCTCTACACGAGGGGCTCCTTGCTCTAATTCAGATATCTTAATCTTAATATGCATCTTGATAATCAAATGTGTATTCAGATTGAGACATTTTAATCTTTAAAAAAAAAATGAGGCCTTATTCAAGGAGGAATTGAAGGCACCAAAATTATTGCTCGGAAACGAAAGTCACAAATTATGCATATGGCGTCCCTATGAATAAGAGAAGCACCAAGACTAGAAGGGATTATCTGTTCTGATGTGCGCCCTTCGTGTTTCATTACGGGCTGGCCCGGCCCAACCTAGCTGAACTTACACTGTTACACAGGCTTTGGTATTTGATGGACTTGATTGGGCTGACCCACTATTGCAATATTTGCATTAGGACGATGCATGTGGCCTTAATCGGTGATATTTAAAGGGGGGGAAAAAAAGATTTAGAAAATTTGTGAAATTAAACATATTATAACATATGTATTTGTTATAAACTTTTTCAGACGTATGATCTTAAAATATGCAATAACATGTGTATAATTTTAAAATTTATTATTAACATTAAAAATATAAGTTAAATTAAGAAAGCTTTTACTATTTTAGGAAAAAAAATTGCCACCACATAAACTCAAATGAAGAGAGTATTATTTAGGACATTTTAGTAAGTTTACTCTATCTCGTTTGTTAAGTCACTATCTTTTTTATCTTTTCGAAAGAATAATCACATTATATATTTAAAAACTCTTAAACGTTCAAGGCTTTATTTACTCTTATAAATTTGTTCATCTCCTTCTTGAAATCTCTTCTAGACACGAATTACGCCTCAAATATTAGCAACAGTAAACTAATAAAGTTTGTAGAAAAGAAAACGGAGTACTAATGAAGTACAATAAAGAAAATTGAAAAATCGGCTTGTTCTTTTGTTTACTCCTATATTAAAATAGAATTCAAAATGATACAAGATAGAAATTGGGCCCCAGCATAAAGTAAAGATAACGCAAGTCAGCTCAACGGATATGAATAGTTGCTTCATGTTTCCTTGGTTCAATAATTAATGAGATAAAATTAACTCAGGTGTATATCAGAATTTAACATCAAAGCTCCAGAATTCAGATCGAGTATCAAATGATTGCTAATTTTCAAGAGAAAAATTAACTCCAATTTCTAGCCTCGGAAAACATTTGATTTTTCTAATATATGCCTTTCATAGTTTAGATTCCTATTTTTATAGTGTCCTTTCTGATTTTCAGATATACAAACTACGCTACCATTCACAAAACCTAGGCGGGCCAAGCCGCCAGAAGTTTCATCGTTTTATAGAGCAGGCAACGACTCCTGCCGCCATGGGAATTCAGAAAAATCCGACGGCTCCGGGTAATCAAATAACCCGTCAACCGTCACAAAGTCACCGTTGCCATTCACCCCATCATTATCTCCTTGCCTTACCTCGTCGGCCATCCCGAAGTCGAACGTGTCATAATTAGGCATTTCATCCTCAAATCCCACCATATTCAACAATCCAGCAGCCTCCGGCATGGCAGATTCGGCGTGAACCTGTTCATCTGCCGGAGAAAATGTTGGCGGGAGACCGAGCTCATCGTCTGAGGCCTCGAGGAGATAACCGAGGTCCGGCCGGGAGTCTCCGGACTCTGATGACGTCAGATCTAGGACGGTCTGAGTATCGAGATAATTCGAGCGGTGAAGGATCTCCTCCTCAAAGCTCTTCATGACAGAGTCGAGATCCTGAATCTCCGGTGGACAATCCGTCAGAGCGTCAGGCTCATCTAAGATGTCCAATATGTCTTCTCTGATCTGCTTAGCCTCCGACGAGTCCAGGCCCACATCTGTTTCCACGATATCCGTTTCGTGTGGTTCAGAATACCTGAACCGGTCCGAACCGAACGAGTTAGGACTTACATCCGATTCCGAGTCGACTCGGTCGGACTCGGCCGAATCATGACTCGTATATACCTCTGTGTTAACTCGCTTCGACTCAGGCGAGTTATCAACTGAGTCCAATCCCGACTCCACTCGGAACCGTTTGTTACTGTTATTATTCTCGGGTTTCTTCAACACTTCCATATTGTAGAGTAGCCAAACAAGGGATAGTTAAATTTGCTTAAGATGAGAGATTATAAAATTCGAAATAAGACAATAGGGTGATTAGAAATGAATAGCTTATCTTTTTGAATAATATAGGGAGAAAAGTGGGTTGTGGTGGGAAAAACTACAGTGAGCTAGTGTAGTAATTTTAGGCCTAGAGAGAGAAAAAGAAATAAAGCAAAAGACGAGCTGTTTGCTTTTGGTCGTTGGATGTTCCTTGTTTGGTAAAAAGAGAGGAAAATAATGAGAAGCAGTGAAGGAGATAATGAAGGGAAAGATGGTTTATATAGTGGGGGAGAATAGGAGGGAACCAAAGGGTGACAGTGATAAGACTTTTATTTGGAGAGAGAGAGGAGACGAAAGATGCTGTTTTCAGGTTAAGATGCAAAGGTGTGGGGAAGTGGAGGTGGCATTTATATAGTCAATCTAAAAAGATGGGGATTTTTCTCGATACAGTTTTTTAATATAATTATAAGTTCTTTTTTTCTAGTAATGGATGGAGTGAGAGAGAGGGAAATTATTTTAATTAATTAAAGGAGGAAAAGTAGGCAGAGATTTGAGATGGAGAGATGTGGACAGGCGCGTCTTTGGCGGTTTCTTATTTTAATAATAATACTCCTTTAAGTCATATTTCTCCATCTATTCCTCCTACCATCACGTTTTCACGGACATCTTGCCTTTTTCTTTTTCTTTTCTATTTGCTTTGTTTAGTTGGATTTGAATTTCTCTTTTTTCCTGTCTCATCCATTTCTGGTGTCCATTCATTTTAATTTTTATTTCAGTTCCGCATTTCAAGTCCGTCTCCGGGCCCACCGTTTTCGGAAGGAAAAACGATGACGACTTGTCCTTGGGCTCTGTGCAAGCTGGCTCCACACCTTCAGCTTCAACCGGCTTCTTCTGATCAGTACGTATTAATTGTTCCTTTTTCTTAAAACATTTTAAATAAATTTGAATTTTTGTTTAATGACGTGTTCATCTGTTCATGACGTGTTCTTCGCGCTTTCTGTGATTTTCATTGGTTGCTGACTTCCGTCTTTTACATTTTCACTTTTGTTTTTGCGTGTCTTTTTTATCTGCTCCTCCTGTCATCTGACCAGGTAAAGGAAAAACCCAGGAAAAAAAAGTGAAATAGTATTGTATTTGCTACTGTATTGGTCAAAATTTGATCGCTGCGATCGATTCAACCGAGATCCCGTCCAAGCGGCGAGATAGTGGAAGACGACATGGTTTGCTCCAAATCCCTTACTCACAATATCCGCCAAGTCAAAGAACAATACTTAGGAAACGACGAAAGCGGACGTGATATGAAAGTGTATCGACCCAAGAACATAGTAAGGATTCCATAACTATATATAGGGAGCAGGGGCAGATGCACGCTTGTCGAAGCGGTATCACGCGACACCGCTTCCTCGGAAAATTTTACTCAATATATGTATTAATACTATACGGAAATGGATAAGTAGGAAAAAATGATGCCAGTTGATATAAATTGTATCTTGGTGTGTTGGTTAGGTGCTTGATTTTTCTCTAAGAGGTCAAAGGTTCAAACCTCAATTAGTACACTTTTCTTTTGCAAATATTTGACAGCGCCTTCTTGGTTAAAAATTGTGATGAAATAGAATTGAACTCGGGATCTTTTCCAATTTATGACTCAACAAAAACAATAGACTATGTCTATCTCTTGTTTAAAAATATGATACACAAAGCTATATTAAAATTTTTCGATAAATTTCGACACCGCTTACTAAATTTCCCGTGTACGCCCCTGATAGGGAGGAAACCTTCCGAGAAAAGAGGGACTTCTTCTCTTTCTCTTTCCTCACCTCTGTAATCTTCTTAGTAAAAAGAAGACAAAGCAATCTTTCATGGAATATGTAAAACAGTCATCTACATCGATTAGTGAGAGAAGAAATAAAAAGCATCAAAAAGATTGATCGCCCCTATTTTGTCTTATAGATCTGGAGTTTATTATGTTTGACAAAGATTTACCTATTCATCTTCTTTAATTGATTTAATCAAAAAGGTTTCAATATCTTTTGGTCAAATAATTTGGCGCCGTCTGTTGGGATTTCTTAGTGAAAACTTCCTAGTCTCCTCCAAATCAAAAATCGGAAACACGATCACCCACTGAAACAAACTGTAAGTAAACCTCACACGCCAACCTAAATCATGATGTTATATACAAGCAGAAGTTGCAACTAACATCCTCCTCCGCATGTCGGGCAGCCCATGAGCCAGCCAAAATGAGCCTAGCCCGCACAAGACAAAGGCACAAAAAAAGGAAGGGAAAGAGAACTGAATACAGTTACCGAATTAAGAAAATCTCCCCCATCAACCATTGAAATGCCAAGAAAAGCGAGCAACGCCACAGATCCACCTTCTGTTGTTTGCTCAAACAAGAACGCAAGCGTCGCGCGGGCGAGCGAACGAGCAAGGAAACATCCCAACTGAAGAATGGGAAATTACCACAAAACGACCGAAATATCGTCCATCAGACAAACCCAACTCCTAGGAAATGATACCCCTTAAGCGATACCCCCTCTCCCTCCCCAAGAAGGTGTCCCAAGAGAGCCCTCCCGGGGACTTAAAGACCGGGCTGACGAGGGGGAACTCCCTAAGGTCAAAGGGTAATTTATCGCCCCACCCACCAATGATACCTCCAGACCGGAAAGCGAAAAGGTTTGACAGGGAAACTCCAATAAGAGCGTGAAACGAGTGTAAGCAAAGCAGTAGTGTTTTCTGCTCTCCGACATCAGATTCCCGATGCAAATAAAATTAGGCGAACTGGGACTCCCCCAGAAGATACCCAACTCTCCGAAAAATCGGGACTCACGACGGGTTAATATTTCGATAAATTTCGAAATAACACCCTCAAAGCCTAGGGCTTTCGCAAAAAAGAAGAGCTCGACCTCAATCGAACAACAACGGATTAATATTTCGACGAAAGTTCGAAATAACACCCCCAAGGCCAATGGCCTTCGCCAAAAAAGAAGAGTTCGACCTCGATCAAACTACAACGGGTTAATATTTCGATGAAAGTTCGAAATAATGCCCCCAAGGCCAAGGGCCTTCGCCAAAAAAGAAGAGTTCGACCTCGATCGAACAACGACGGGTTAATATTTCGATGAAAGTTCGAAATAATACCCCCAAGGCCAAGGGCCTTTGCCAAAAAAAAGAGTTCGACCTCAATCAAATAACGACGGGTTAATATTTCGATGAAAGTTCGAAATAACACCCTCAAGGCCAAGGGCCTTCGCCAAAAGGAAGAGCTCGACCTCGAACGAACAACGACGGGTTATTATTTCGATGAAAGTTCAACACCCTCAAGGCCAAAGGCCTTCGCCAAAAGGAAGAGCAACTTTGATCGAACAACGACAGGTTAATATTTCGACGAAAGTTCGAAATAATACCCTCAAGGCCAAGGGCCTTCGCCAAAAAAGAAGAGTTCAATCTCGATCGAAAAACGATGGGTTAATATTTCGACGAAAGTTCGAAATAACACCCTCGAGGCAAGGGGACTTCGCCAAAAAAGAAAAGTTCGACCTTGATCGAACAACGACGGGTTAATATTTCGACGAAAGTTAGAAATAACACCCTCAAGGCCAAAGGCCTTCGCAAAAAGGAAGAGTTCGACTTCGATCGGACAACGACGGGTTATTATTTCGACGAAAGCTCGAAATAATTCCCTCAAGGCCAAGGGCCTTCGCCAAAAAAGAAGAGTTCGATTTCGATCGAATAAAGACCGGTTATTATTTCGACGAAAGTTCAAAATGACACCCCTAAGGCCAAGGGCCTTCGCCAAAAGGAAGAGTTCGACTTCGATCGGACAATGACGGGTTAATATTTCGACGAAAGTTCGAAATAATACCCTTAAGGCCAAAGTCCATCGCCGAAGAAAATTTGGACTCGCGGCGGGATAATTCTTCGATATAAGCGCAAATGTAACATCTTTACGGCTAAGGTCGCTATTAGAAAAAGAATTCGATACCATTCGGACTATGATGGGATAACACCTCGACACAAGCACAAAATCACAGTCCCATCAGCTAAAGTCGTCTTCAAGGCTCTACTCAACCCGTGTGACATTTAATTCCCTAAGAGTCGGGAATTCATCACTCGGAAATCTACTTCTTTGCACCAAAATTATGAAGAGCAAAACGGGAAAAGAAGTACAAAAGGCATATAACAATGGAAAATTCCTCTTTATACAAAGCTATTGCGCAAACAGCCGCAGATTACATACGGCTAAAACCAACGGAGTCCAAGAAAAAACAATAAACAACAACAAAAAAAACAGACAAAGACAACAATTCTTTCACTCGGCACCATCTCCAGGAAATCCTCCCTCATCGTCCGCGCCCTCATCAGCTTCCGGCGTCGCAGAATCATATCCACAGTTAACACGAGCCTCTCGTGCCTTCGCCCATGCTCCTTCATATGGGGCCTCGGTAATATTGCTTACCTCTCACGAACTCTTATATATGTCCCACTGGGATTCAACATAAACCCAAAGCTCGTGCAAATGACGGGGAACAGCGGCGGAGGAAGATTACTTGAGCCAACAGTTGCTCCTTTTCGGCCTCAAGAGCAGCGACCCGGTACCCTAAGGTCAATGCTTCCCAGTCGATCTCTCAAATGCGTTCCTCGAGCCTCGCCTCTCTTAGCATGGTCGTCGCCCTCTCCGATTTCTGCTCGGATTGGAGGACGCGGTTAGTGTTCTCCAGAGCCACCGCCCTTACCGAAGATGATGATCAGACACTCTCGATGTTCTCCAACTCGGCCAATTTTCCCATCCACTCCGCGCTCATCGCCTCGACCCTGATAAGATTCTGATCCATCTCAGACTGCATTGACCTCAGCATCCCCTGAAGATACTCGCACTGTGCAGCAGCCCCTTTGCCTAACTCAAGCCCTTCGTCCTTCGCACAAAGTTGCTCCTCGAGCACGCTACTTCTGCGAATAGCCTCCATCAATTGCTGGTCCCTCTTCTCCAATTCCTCGTTGAGGGATCGAGCACCAGGGTTCGCCTTCAGCCGCTCATGCATCTCACGGCACTTTTGCGATTGCACCGATACTTCTCCAATATCTTCAGGAAAATCTTGGCCCGAATGTCAGCCCTATGAGCGCTCTTAATTTTCGCCATGTACGTCTGAAAAACGAAAAAATGGGTTAAGACCATATCGTCTAGAAAAATAAAAAGGAACATGAAAGAAAGGCAAAATGTACCCTCAAGCCCATAACGGCCACTTCATGCATCAAGTCAATATCAGGAACATTCCGAAGAGCCTCGTTCTCGACAACAGAACACAAGATGTCGAACTGTAGCACCAGGTCCTCCATGTCCCCCAGGAGATTAATATCCGATGAGATATAAAGAATACGGGACGACCTCCCGCGTGAACCACCGAACGGGTAAGACCCTCTTTAAACATCATCACACCATCAGGATCAAGGTTAGACTCAGATTCGTAATCGTTGACCACAACACCCTTTCCCCTTCCAGCGGCCGAGAAGGAAGCACGACCAGGCACCGAGGACGAAGGTCCGTCCAAAATAGTAACAGCGGCTTCAAAATCTGTCCCCCCGTCGCGGCAGATTGCTGATCAATCATGGCGACACGGATCTCCGTCGATGGGGCAAATACAAAGGCTGGCTCTGTCTCTACAGGCGGAATGGTATCAACCCCCGCCTCAGACCCCGTTAATGGAAGGTCTTCCTCCAGATGTATCACGGCCGAAGGAGCCGTTTCAGACTCCACTCATCGCCTCTTGGATGGCCCCTTTCCTTCCTCGGCACGGGAGGATTCACCCGCTGGATAGGCAATATGGGTCGAAATCTCAGTTTGAGGGGTGGCCTCCGTATGTACGGCCACAGCCGTAGACTCAACCGAAGCGGCCCTCGATGAAGGTCGAGTAGTGGACACTAAAGTAGGGCGAGCAGACGACGTAGGCTGACGAAAAGCTAGTGGAGGAGCCCTCGCCCTCCGCACTCTCCCTGGCATCGACGAACATCGCATAAGAATCCAAGTCAAAAGGGAAGGGGAAGAATAGCGAACAAAAACGATATCACTCACCAGTAAGGGGCTTGCGTTCATATTTCTCATAGAAGGGCGACCATGTGTGGATCCCCGCCGTATGAGGAAGAATGGCGCTCACCCACTCGCGTATATCATCAACAGGTGCAGGGGGTAGTTTCGCGACTGTAAAAACATACACAGTTTAGTACTACCCAAAGGAAAACGGTCGGACATCACTCCGACAAAAAGTATAGAAACTTACGTGCGAAGTTCCATTTCTCAGGGAACCTTGTAGGATCCTCCACAAGGTGTTCGGTCCGCACATAAAAGTAATTCTCGTAAAAGCGACGGTTGGCCCTACCGTTCATCTTCACCACCAGACTCTTTGGCCCTCGGTGGTGCATGTTAATCATCGTGCCACGAATGAGTTGAGGGGCAAAGATATTGAGCATGTGCCTCAAAGTGTCTCATGACCGGCAAGCTCCGCAAACTTGAGCAGCATGAGGAGCAATTTATACAAGTATGACGAAAGTTGAGCTGGGCATACCTCGTAAAAGCAGCAAAAATCTACCACCAAGAGAGGGAAAGGAAACGTGTATCCAACAATAAAGGGGTCGGCGTGGAACGCGCAATACCATGGGCGATCAAAAAGGACTATGTCGTTCCCCACCGCCGGCAGTATTTCGACGTAGTGAGGGATTCCCTACCTAGCCTTCAATTCTGCGATCCCCTCTTCATTTATGATAGAGGAAGCAGGTTCCGGCTCCTCCCCGGTGGGACTGTGGAAATCATTCCATGCTTTCCCAAGGCGAGGCAAGATCTTAGCCACCGACGGGTCCTCCTCATCTTCTACCACTTCTGCTCCACCAGTGGCCAGAACATCGCTTTTCGGCGTCGGAATTGTGGCAAAGAGGCCAGCGCGAGAAGAATCACCAGCCATTTGTATCAATATGATAAAACAAAGGGATAAAGAAAAGGAAAGACGAAAGTTCCTGGCTAACCGGAGAAAATAAAAAATCCGAAGTATTAGGAGAAAAGAAGATTCGCAAAATTCTTTCAAGTAAAGGCAAAGAAGTGTGTCAATCGAATGGTGCATTCCTTCTATTTATAAGAGACATAAATCTCCCAAGCACGAAACCCAAGAATCACCAATCGAAGTTGATAGGGCATGAAACGGTTCAATCCCCTGGGAACTTGTGTCATAATGGCGGCAACCACGAACAACGTTTCAAGTTAAACGATGTTTCGGTTCCGAAACGGTCGCAACGGTTCAAGGATATCGAAAGGGCGTCGTTACGTTACTTGAATCTAAAGACCATACCCAAAGGGTAGGTAGTTAGATTTCTCTTAGATATGTAACAATCATAATCCATCTACCAGGCTCGACAAGAGACGACCCCGGTAAATGGAAGGACTAACTATATTGGTCAAAATTTGACTGCTGCGGTCGACCCAACCGAGATCCCGTCCAAGCGGCGAGACAGTGGAAGACGACATGGTTTGCTCCAAACCCCGTATTCACAATACCCGCCAAGTCAAAGAACAACACTCGGGAAACGACGAAAGCGGACATGGTATGAAAGTGTATCGACCCAAGAACATAGTAAGGATTCCATAACTATATATAGGGAGTGAACCTTCCTAGGAGGGGGGGGGGGGCTTCTTCTCTTTCACTTTCCTCTCCTCTGTAATCTTCTTAGCAAAGAGAAGAAAAAGCAATCTTCCTTGGAATATGTAAAACAGTCATCTCTATCGATTAGTGAGAGAAGAAATGAAAACCTCAATAAGATTGATCGTCCCTATTTCGTCTTACGCATTATTTTTTCATTTGTTATAGATCTAGAGTTTATTATGTTTGACTAAGATATACCTATTCTTCTTTAATTGATTCAATTAAAAAGGTTTCAATATCTTTTGGTCAAACAGCTACGACACGTCTCAATCCAAACAAATTGAAAATTTCATTAATTATATTACATTAAATTCACTTTACGTCGTGCAAATAAAAATATTTAAGGTTCTGTATATTTTTCAAATATATAAATTGATTTCCAAAAGACTAAACTTCTTGAAAGCATAAAACTCACTGTAAAGGGCTAAAGTTGGAAAAATATTGTCGACTAATATGTATTGCTTGTATAGATTTTTTCCGGTCATTATGCTCTATATTTTGCTAAGTTTGCCTGGATCTTCCTTTTATGTGAATTTGAGTCTATCTGGTTCTCTTTTAACACAATCACTCACTATAGTTTTTCATCTACTATAAAACAGTGCATCTGAAAGTCGACGACAACAACAACAAATCTAGTGAACGTTCAAAAATAAAATTCTCACCAGCAAATTATGTTGCAAATCCTTTCGATCCTGTGAACGACACAACCTGCTAAGTTTCTTAATTAATCAAGGTCGCCAACAAAGTGTGTATTTACTTTACTCAACAATTACTCAAATGGGAGTCGGGCTTATAGCCTGTTAGGTCAAGCTTTTTCAATTCTAAAATCACTTTTTTTTTTCTTCCAAAAAAGTATTTTTTTTTAAGTTGAAGTGTTTGGCTAAATTTTTGGAAGAAAAAAAAAATGCTTTTGAGGAGAAGCAGAAACAGAAAAAATAGCTTCTCTCCAAAAACACTTGTTTGAAAAGCAGTTTTGAGAAAAATACACATAGAAACAATTTTTAAAAGTTTGGCCAAACACTAGTTGTTGCTCAGGAGTGTTTTTCAAATTAATTAGTCAAACACAAATTGTTTCTCACGAAAAGTAATTTTAAAAAAAAAATACTTTAAAAAAAAATACTTTTCAAAATAAACTGATTTTTTGAGGCTTGGCCAAGTAGGCTATTAAACTTGTTGGAATTGAATCGTGATTGGTGTAACAAGAGCTCAAACTCGATCGTGATGTCACAATAATCAAATGCTTTAAGTAACTTAAATTAAGGTACATGTCTTACAAAAAATAAATATTCATGTTATCCACGCAGCAAGCATATTTTGATTGAATCAAAAGGAAAAGGCCAAAGACATAAGTCTCCCTTAACTTATTTATATTTTTCACTTTGATTCCTCAATGGACTCTCGTGCCTATTAGACACCTTAATCTTAGCAAATGTATACCTATTAAACATCTCGTGCATACTGCATACATATATTTGATGTAAAATTAGTTTTGAATTTTAACTTTTTTCTTGACAGAATGTATTGGTAGTTTGATTTACATGGTGCGTTTGACATTAGCTTTGTCGATCTTTTAAACAGATGAGGTCTTAAATATAGTTGTCTAGTCAAGATAACATATTGTCAGTCCTCTCTTTAAATTCTTACTGATATATAGGAGTGATTTTATTTTATGTCTCATACAACTTACACTAGTTGTGTGAGACCTTTTTTTACCTCACATATATGTGGACTCATATCTTACACATCTGGGTCCACAAAATCCTAGGACCACAGTTGTAAGACAAAAAAAGGTCTCACACAACTAGTGTCAGTTGTGTGAGGCACAAAATAAAATTTTTCGATATATAGGGGTGATGTTAGGAGTTCGAATACGAATACGGTCGAATGAGTAATTTTTGCTCAAATAATATATATTTATATTCAAAAGAATTTATTAAGTATGAATAAATATTAAATTTAGAACCCAATTATATATTTAGCATTTGAAATCGTTCTAACTTTCGGAATTCATAACGTTAAAATCTTGGTATACATAATACAATGTCCTTTTGACGTAAAATAGGGTGTTATCAAACCAATTGGTTGAAAATATTCGATGAGAATTTGTGAGTATTTAATCATTTTTGGAATAACTTATCGTGTATGATAAATAAAAAGGTGATTCTCAATCACTTCCACTCTCCTAGATATTCTTTAAGGAGAATGCTGTTCTCAAGCTTGAAGTAGTTGGAATTTAAAACTCTTCGATATTGGAACACATAAGATATTCTAAAGTTTTGAATAGTTTCATTTAGTTTTACTACTTTTAAGGGTAATTTGGCATGAGGTATAAGAAGATATAAAGGTGTTATAAAAATTTAATATCACCTTAATACTCTGTTTGGTTAACAAACTAGATATAAGTTATCGCAGTGTTAATTTTAACACTGAGATAACTTATATTTTATAAAAATTGGGATATTTAGCACCGATATAACTTATACCTTCTTCTTAGAAATTATACAATTGTCATTTTAATACAACATACCAAACAATGAATAAATAACAATCCTAACATAATTAATCCTAACATAACTTATTACAATATAACTTATACCGGCATAACTTATATCGATATAAATCGCATTCCAACCAAACTGACCATTAGTAGTAGTCTTAAACGAACCTTAGACCTTTGGTGAGACGGGAGGAAAAGAATCAGCTGAAGTTTGCAACAAGTGGGCAAGATGTTAGAAATTGACTCATCCAAGTCATCCTTTAATATTCGGTATGGGCAATATAAGTGAAATATTAAATTTATTTATACTTAACGTGAACTTTATTACATATTTTAAGTTATTATAACATGTAAATTTTTAGTCCTCCGTTCATTTTTACTTATTCAGTATTCAAAAATATAGATTTTTACTTTTATTTATCACTTTTAGCTTTATCAAAAGAAAAATAATTTATTTTTCTTGCTTTGCTCTTAACATTAATTACTCATTCCAAATCCATTAAGACCATACATCAATTAATATGGGTATCATAGTAAATTATGCACTTCATTTATTATTTCTTAAAGGATGTGCAAAGTCAATAGTGGACAAGTAAAAGTTAACGGTGGGAGTATTTCTTTAAGTTACTAATCTTGCATCTTATACATGAATTAATAACTACTCCTTCGGTTCTTTAGGCGCTATGCTTTTCTTATCAATTTGTTCTAATAAGATTGGTAATTTTTCGTATTAGACGACAATTAAACTTGTACATTTTTAATTTTACTCTTAATAATATGCTTTTCTAGCTACAAAATTATTATACTATTTTTTTTTATTTTTTTAAAATCTCATATTTAGTCCTATATCATCGTATAAAATGAAAGAAAGAGAGTTTATTCAAGTGGTTGAACAATGTAAAATTTATTTAATTCGGTTAGCGATAAAGTTGGGTGACCGTTTTCCTTTTTGTTTTTTTCTTTCCTTTTTTGCGTGATTTTGTCGTTGCTGATAGGAAATTTCCATGTCTTTTCTACCAAAGCATAGTATACAAATTTAAAAAGAGGAATAATGTCGTACAAAAACCATTGATGAATAAAAGGAGTGGGTAAAGATTGAAAATTTGAAGCTTAGACTAGAAGAAATGCTTTTTAAGCGTACGAAATAAATCAAACGGTACAATCTGAAATTTCAGTTGAGCAACGTGTCACGCTTAATTTGGCGGGTCCAAATTTGGTGTTTTGCCTACTGAGTTTGGTCCCACTGAAAATTCCTCACCTATTTTAGGGGTAATATCTCTCTATTCGTGGTGCGGTGCCCCCACTTGCCATCAATTTATCAGTGGGCCCATGCTATTATGAATCATTAAAACGAAGATATGACAATGAGGTCAATTTTCCCATTTGGTATCATCAGGCGTAGTAGGCGTTTGGACATTGTTTACGCTAAAATTCGAGTAACAATTAAATTTGTATTATAATTTTAAGAATATATGATTTAATTCAACGTTAATTAATAGACAAGGGATTAAATAAACAAATTAAAGAGTAAAGCAAATCAAACTAGTGCGTAGGCTAAGTCTCCACCTCGACCTGTGACAATCTCGAGGTACAATTATGGGAATAAATGATAAAACAATTCTGAAGGACAGTAAGTAAAGTAGCAAGAGAACAATGTACGTATATTTTCTTATCAGTGAACAGTGGTCTACAAATGAATTGGATCTCCTTTTATATAATAGGGGAGTCCTAAATAAGGTACACTTTTAATTATAGTAGGAAATCATATTTGACAGCTGTCTAGCCGCCGAAGACCAATCCATTCCAAAATTTACGACGTGATCCTCAGGCCATTCGGCCATCTCGCTCTTTCCGTTACTGAATCATAACGGTATCATCTCGAAGCATGCTTTCTTCCGACCTCGACAAATGATATCGACCTTGACATCTAAAAGGAGCTTCGACCCCGAGCTCGGCGTCCTAGCCTTCTGACGTGGTAAGGGGTGTGCATTCGAATCAGTTTATCGATAAATCGAATCGATTATTTGTTATCGGTTTATCGATTTCGATTTAGAAATTTTCCTTATCGAGTTATCGATTTCGATTTCGATTTTGTCCTCTTCGGTTATCAGTTTATCGATAAACCGATAAGATATGCTAAATTTTTTTTTACCCTCATTCTATAATACCTTTTTCTTTACCCTAAATCCCTAACCCTATTATTTCATCTACCACATTTAAGGAATGATCATATTTAAAGCTCAAGGGAATGAAGTTCAAATTAATGGAAAATAGAATTAGCCGTGATGATGTATTTTTATTTTTTTATACCGTTGGAATGTTGGTGGCATACATTGATCCCTTACTTTAGTTTCGTTGCATGTGCTTGTTGACACAATTTTTATGTTATAAACGGTGTTCACCTTATTTTAACTTCTTTTTGTCCATATTAGTTAGCCGTGTTAATAGCGATATACTTTCCATGAAATCCCGCAAATTTTTTTATTGGTGTAATCGATAACCGTATCGATAAGCCCCAAAAATAGATAAATCGAAATTGAAAAAATCGAAACCTTATTGAAATGATAACGATAAGCATGTGTACAAATCGATAATCGATAAATAATTATCGATAAGGGTCAAAATCGAATCGATAAATCGAATGCACACCCCTAGTGGTATCACTTTCTCCATCGAAGAACGAAATCGGGTAGTCCCGATTTCCACCGTTTACAGATAGTTCCCTTATTTCTTAGAGTGAAATAATAAGAAACGACTTGAACCTCGATTTTCTAAAGACCCCAAAAATGACGTCATCTCCGTGACGTAGACGTTCGGAGTGACCAAAACGTCCCATCGGTTTGGTTCTCCAAAACATTAAATGCTTGCTAGTAATGGTCGGCCACTAGCGCCGCCGAATCGTCATCGTGTGCCTATAAGTACAGGTTCTCTATTTGAATAAAAAACTTTGCTTCCACCTTCAAATTTACTTGATCTCTTTCTCTCTTCATCTTTTCTCTTTTACTACATGTTGATTCAACCCTTTTAGCACCAAAAGTATAAAACTCCACCTCTTTTCGCTTCCTCCAACCTGAACCAATGGCGAAAATCTCCAAAACCGTTCCTCAAAAGGAGAAAGCTTCCTCTTCTTCTTCCCCGCCGACCGGTGATAAAGCGCCGGCGGAACTGGCCTTTCATGAGATTGTTCCCGGCCCCTGTGTTACAAAGAACGACTTCAAAGTTGAGAATCCCTCATCGATCCTTGGCCGATATGAGCACGTGTCGAGATATATTTACTTGATAATGGAGAAACACCTCGAGGCTATGAGAGAGATTGTGGCTGGGGGGACGAGGTCGTGATACAGATCCTCGCTCCCGAGGAGAGTATCACTACTCATATGGAGGGGTTCCTAAGTGTCTACACTTACTCTTCACACTGGGTCTCATCGATCCAGTCATCACTGATTTCTGCAAGAGGTACCAGGTCTCCCTCGGCCAAATTCACCCCTCGTTCTGGCGCATAGTGATCATGCTCTATTTCTTTTCCAGCAAGGCCAATGGGCTAAAGTTCACCCTCAACCATCTCATTCGATTATATCGACCTCGGCTTTTTCGAGGGTTTATTAAGCTCCAACGTCGGGCAACCAAGGCTTTTTTTACGAGCAACGACGAGGATAAATATCGAGGTTGGATGAGCCGGTTCGTGCGAGTGAGGACATGCGACATCATCCTAGAGGAGAAAATGTCGTTCTTAGAGAAATGGAACCCTGAACATAAGTGACGTTTGTAAGCACGTGATTTTTGCTTCACGGACAATCACTCCAAAAGAAAGCAAAAAATAGTGACAAATGACCTCGCTGTGCAATTTTTTGATTTTACGTGACATGTGTTGGTAGTCATTTGTGGTTCTGTCCATTTTTTCATTTAATCTTATCAAACAAAATACAAAATATGTATGTCATGGTAATTAAATCATAATTCGGTCATTAAAAGAAAATGCACAAAAAATATATATGCATCGTTCATTCTAGGTTGTGATTTAACCTATTTGAATATTTTTATATGTGTGTGATAATTGTGTTAAGTGATTAAGTTAATAGTGGTTTTAATTTCATTTTTATTTTTCTTTAAAAATTAGAAAAAACAAAAAGAAAAGAGTGATGAAAATTGGTTTGGGCCAAGAAATGAATCAAAATCAAGCCCAAAACCAGGACCCAGGTCCAGTCCAAGCACAGGCTGCCCGGGTACGTCCCAAACGACGCCGTATCAGCGTCCCTGTGTTAAGCCGTTGATTTGATTCAAATGAACGGTCCCGATCGGGCCACTCATTTAATCCAAACGACGTCGTTTCAGGCGAGTTGATCTGAGCCGTTTAACCCCATTGATCCAACGGATCCAGGCCTTCCCCTAGACCCGTTGACTTGACCCGATCCACTCCCGCACCCGGTCTCACCCACCACTACGCCTAAACGACACCGTGCCCCCTAAATGAATAGATCCTGGCCATCGATCTCACTTGATCCAACGGCCAGGATCTAAACCCTCAACCCATATATAAGCCTCTCATCACACCCCACGCCCCCAAACCAAACCCCACCCTTCCCCACTATTCACCCATCGTCCCAGACCTCCCCCTCTCAAACCCTAAGCAACCTTAGGTTTCCCCTCTGTAACCCCGGCCACCCTGGATTTCGATGACCACCAAAATAACACCCCCGATGCACCCAACCACCCTGAACATGAATCTGTTAACCGTTCACCTCGAATCACCCCGTAGCTTCTCGAATCTTCAATCGAAGATTCGAGCAAAAACTAGATCTACACCGATTGACCCCAAACTCACACCACAGCATCTCCTGACCTCCCTCACCCCCCGAATGACTTTGGTTCTGTTCGAATCTGACTGGAACTGAGCAGATCCCAAATCAGACCACCAGAAACCCTAGAACTTAGAGTTATGGAGGTCTGTCCGAATCAGTAGCAGGATCAGGGTCTAGCAGACTTTTACGGAAGTGTTCTCAGTTGAGAACACTTTGGTTAAAGTCCATTAGACCCCAAAATAACCTGGTCCGATTTCGAGCTTGAGTTAGTCTTAAATTCATATCCCTGAGGTAATTTTCCCTTTTTCCTTTGTCCTCCTAAGTTCTATCTGTCGTTCATGTTCTGGTTTGGTTTGGTTTCCGACCTGTCTGTCCATGTATTTAAATTTTTGAGTTAAATGTTTAGTTTGTTTTGTAACTTTGATGATTGTTTGCTGTATATTATAGTTTGTATAGTCATCTAAATAGGTGTCGTCAACTAAATTCCACTTAAAAGATTAGAAAATCAGGAGTTGAATTTCAGTATTGATTACTATGCCTGTTTCTGTTTGGTATTACTTGTATCAGCATGACCAACTTGTACCCTTTAATTGGCACCCCTGTTTGATTGAATTGGAATCATTGGCTGAATTTAAGTTGAAAATTGATTATTAGCTATAGAAAGCTAGCATATCCACCTGAAGTGAGCATTGAGTTTCAGTTAGGTAATTAGTAATCAGTTATTGGCTAAAATCAGAAGGGTTTATATACTAATTGTTAGGAGTTAGGGCAATACAGTAATATGCAAAGGTTTAAGGGTAGTTTTGGCATAAGACATGGTCTGATTAAGGGTTAATTTAAGAATATGTCAAGTGGTAATTTAAATACCATTAGCCTAATGATAGTGGGGAACAAAGCATAAGAGTACGGGAGTCAAATGAATACTTTAATGCACCCATAACTCTTGATTAGAGCAATAGGACAGGCATGGGGAGCAGATGCCATTCACTTCAAGAAAGTGCACTTAGGCATGAGGAGTTAAGAGGTATGGGCAGATTACAACTTACAGGGATCCGGGCAGCTTGACTGACCTGGATTAGCTTATAAATAGGTTGTTTCAGAACATAAAAAGGGCTGGACTTTTAGTTTTCAGAAGAAAAAAAACAGAAAGAAATTTCAGAATACTGTGAATGAGTACTGTCTGAAAACTGTGTAAGAGTTCAAGTTGGTCAAGCTATCCTTGCTGATTGCTGTTGGTTGTTTTGTTGAGCTTTGTGGTTATTGAATTTCTGTTGCTACTGCACTGAACATTCTGGTTTTCTCGGCTGTATTTTACTACTCTGTTTCCTGGGTTTGGTTTGCTTGTTGCTCGACCACTTGTGAACTTCATCATTGTGGCTGGTTGTTTGTTGCTGTGTTGTTGCTGTTTATCTGCTGCTGCTGTATTCGCTGCATACGACTCAACTGACCATTCTCCTTCTTCTTTTGCTTTGCTATACCAGGTACACGATTAATAGTGTCAATGTAACTTGAAAGTTGAGCATGAATATAAAAGAGAAGAGCTGAAGATGTTTATTTCATACATAGACTGTTATATTAAACCTCATGTAATGTATAATAGTTTACATTTTAGTTTGGATACTGAAGGTAGCTTGCACGCCTAGTAGATATCAATGTATGGTGATTGAATGTTAGTTTGTATATGTAGGCTGGTAGATAAAAGTATTCCCAATGCAGTAGGTTGTATCTTAGACTTAGTCTAATTGTGTAGCATATTCTTTAATACATGCCAAGCATGAAAACTATCCATTACTAGTTAAGTTCTTTCCCTTTTGATAAACTGTCTCGTATAACTGGTAAATCACACTTTAGAACAAGGAACACAAAGCTTACAATCTCAACCTCATGAAGGTCGAGCCCAAGTCGAAGCAAACTGAGTAGGCCTTCATCGGAAAAACCGTGGCCCAGGCCTGGCCCATCCTGCATGAGCTGGGCTTGGGACCATAAGATTCGATCGCTTGCCCGCGGGCGTGACCCTGTTTCTGATTTTGTAAAAAAGGGTATTCTGAATCCTGCCATAAATAACTCGCAAGCATGTAATTGACTAGGACTATCTCTGCTTTCAATCAGTAGAGACAAACGCGACAAGAAACGTAGTTGCTATAGGATATCCTTTTAAAATAAAAATGAGACGAGCCTCGCTAAATAAATCACACATCGCCGGGGCCCTCAATAAAATACATAACCATTGACTAGACTGGGGATTTGGCCGTTTAATGAACGTTCACGGCCTCTTCCTAAAATAACAATACGTTAGTCTCTTTAGGACGCGCCTATAACAATGTTATCTCCCTAAACTCGGGTGCACATCTATGTGACCCAAATCCAAATCTCAACGGAGTCGAAATATGTCTCTAGTCACGGGCACATTGATTGTGGCGTGACCCGAGATGCATTTCCATGACATTGTAAATTCCTTTTAATAATAAATGAGACGAGCCTCGACAAACAAAAAATGCACAAGCTGCGGGGCCCTCTAAATGTATATATATTAAAACACTTAGAATTCGGGACAGGCCGTTTAGCGAATTTTACGGCCTTCCCCAAAATAACAATACGCTAGTTGCGTTAGGCACGTCTTTAATAAATGATTTTCCTTAACTCGGGTGCACATTTATGTGACCTAAATCTAAATCTCAACCGAGTCGAGATATGTCAAACAACCACGGGTGCATTGATGTAACGTGGTTCGAGATATGTTTCCACGACGTTGCAATTCTCGTAAAAATAATAACAATAATTAAGAAAACGGTAAAAAGATAAAAATTTGCACATAAGTTCATATTTGTATAAAATCAGATAATCAAGCCGAATATAACAGTTGAGCGACCGTGCTAGAACCACGGAACTCAGGAATGCCTAACACCTTCTCCCGGGTTAACAGAATTCCTTATCCGGATTTCTGGTACGCAGACTGTAATATGGAGTCACTCTTTTCCTCGATTCGGGATTAAAATTGGTGACTTGGGATACCCTAAAATCTCCCAAGTGGCGACTCTGAAATAAATAAACCAATCCCGTTTCGATTGTCTTTTAATTGGAAAAAATCCCCTGCACCCCCTCGGGTACGGAAAAAGGAGGTGTGACAGCTCTGGCGACTCTGCTGGGGATCATTTACCCAGAACCACTGGTTCAGGGTTAAGAATTCGAGCTTAGAATAATTGTTATTATTTGGCTTTATTTATTATCTGATTTTTACATGTTTTGAGCCTAATGTGCTAAATGTTGCTTTTACCGCTTTGATATTATTTGAACTGTATATAAATTGTGCCGAAACCTTTCTCTTCTTACCTCCGGGGATGTGCTTACTGGTTGAGACTCCCTATTCTGTTAGTGTCATACCCTAAATAAAAGAGGCTCGGAAAGTTTCTAAGCCGGCTGGCCTTTTGGTTCCCGGAAAGGAGCTCCTTCCTCAGCTCGAGTTGTCCGCTCGGGTACACTGTCTAGAACACCGACCCAGGTTTTTGAACCTAGTATAACAAGACTTCATGCCGGATCCCTAGTAGGAACGCTTGTCTGCATCATGTGCATTTTGACTTAGGGGACTCAACACAGGGGTTGGGTCCGTCTAGGAATAGCAACCTGAAACAGAGAAGACCATCCTGATGCATCTTACTTGCTATGTACATATATTTGTTTCAAACCTGCATGTTGACCGGTTTCTGAATCTTGGGAATGTTGAAAAAAAAGGAGAAAAGAGGAAACAAAAAGAGACATAACAATTAAGGTATTAATTGATTATTTTAGAAAATGAAAAATAGAAAAAATAGAAAAAAAAAGTCTTTTATTTTTGGAAAATCGTTTGTTGAAAAGAAAATTAAAAAAAAAGTCTTTATTTTAGTTTGGAAAAATAGGTTATTTTATCTTTTTGAAAAATGAAGAGTTATTTTGTCTTGTTTTCAAAAATGGTTTGTCTTGCAATAAAGAATGAAAATAAAAGAAAAAAAGATGCTTGTTCATTTAAATTGCCCGAACTACGCAGATTTGATTCTCATAGGGTGTGAGATACGTAGGCAACCTCCGCCGGGTCCAACCTCCCATTTTTTGAAAATCAATAAAAGTAGCAACAACACCAAGTATATTTTCTGCCACAGGGTCGGGTGACGCCGCTTATATCATAAATAGCCAAACGTTCCCAAAAGGAACTCCGGAAGGCTGCCTTTGTACAGACGGCCACCTCTTTTTTTATCACACAACCTTAAAAATCTTCGTTCATGAAGCGCTGAGGGGTCGTGTTCAGAAATCCTTTTAAGAAAAGTCACGTATGTTTTTGTTTTTATCAGAATAAGTTTCGTTTGTTAAAATCTTATTAATAAATGTACAGAATGAGCACGACTCCAAATAAACCCTTTTCAATCATGAATAAAATTCCCCTCCAATTGCGGCTCTGGTGGAATGATTTAGGCAGAGAAGGGCATGACGAAATCAAGAAGTATCTGAAAGGCCTCACGAGTTTGTTGGATATCAGGCCACGGGGAGATATCATAAGGGCACTAGTCCCCCACTGGGATCCTGCGCACAATGTCTTCCATTTCTCGGACTTTGAACTTACCCCAACTTTAGAAGAAATAGCAGGGTATATCGGCAGCGCTGAGACTCCTTTGAGGCACAAATATCTGATTGCTCCAAGAGCTGTAGCAATACACCGGTTTCTGGACTCCTTAAAGATAGTCAGAACAATTCATAACCCTGACTTGGCAAAAGGTTTTTGCAGCATGAGTTTCATATATCAAAGATATGGTCACATAGGAGGATTCGACAAGCCAGAAAACCAGTTGTGCAGCAAAAGTAATCGTCAAAAGTGGGAAGAACATAGACGGATTGCTTTCATGATAACTTTCTTAGGACTCTTAGTATTCCCAAGAAAAGACGGGAATATTGACATAAAGATAGCAGGGGTCGTCAGTACGTTGCTCACACAGAGAGATAGTACGTTGGCGCCCATGATAGTATCTGATATGTTCCGGGCTCTCACGTCTTGCAAAGCCGGAGGAAGCTTTTTCGAGGGTTGCAATTTGTTGTTGCAAATGTGGATGACCGAACACCTATGTCACCGAGCCCAGTTTCTGAGCCATGGATCCGCTGAAAAGACCTGCATAGAGGAGTTCTATACCAGAGTTAATGAGACCTACCTACCGGAAGGAGTCACAGCATGGACCTCATATTTCCATACCCTCAACGCCAGTCAAATACAGTGGGCGCTAGGATGGTTACCGATCGACGAAGTCATATACATGCCAGCAGCCAGGCCCCATTTTCTCTTAATGGGACTTAAGAGCATTCAACCATACGCGCCGCATCGGGTTTTAAGGCAACTTGGGAGGTGTCAGATAGTGCCGAAAGACGAGGATCTAAGCACCCAGGTGATTGAGATCAGTCCCGACGGCCAGTTTCCTGAAGCAAGGGTTCGCCAAATTTGGAGCCAATGTCAATACTTAGAAGCAAATACTTGTGTAATGAATCGGGCAAAAGGGGAAGTTTCGCCCGGGTATCAGGCCTGGTACAAAGGGGAGACATCATCTGGAAGGCCGACCAAAAGACCTCACCTGCAAGAATTTGCCAAATCTTCACAAGAGCAGTGGGGCTGGTTGGCCAAAGAGCGGGAATATCTTGCCGAAACAGGCAAACTGAAGCAACAAGTTCAGGATATGAAGTTTGAATGCCAATTACAGTCCGCTGCCCACAAGGGAGAAAAGAACAGATTAATCAGAGAAGGCGAGATCCTCAAAGCTCAGATCCGGAAGATGAAAAAGGAGGCCGATAACCAGCTGAGAAGCCGGGCGGATAAAAAATTGATAGCGGAGTTAAAGGATCAGGTTGCGGAATGCCAGGAAGATTTGGAAAGATCCAAGGCTAGCACAGCAACATTGCGGACCAAGTGGGCAAAAGGTACAATGGCTCGGAGGCAGCGCCTGCAACAAGTCATAAGGGATTATGAACTGAGCATCGGGACATTAAGGGAAACGAATTCCACTCTTCAAGAGCGGATCTTCAAGCAAACACGAGATGCCCAAGCTGACAGAAGGCGATGTTACGATGCAATGACCAGAATGGAAAGACAAATGGAGATGTTCCAGGATC
Organism: Nicotiana sylvestris; assembly: GCF_000393655.2. Classification (NCBI taxonomy): domain Eukaryota; kingdom Viridiplantae; phylum Streptophyta; class Magnoliopsida; order Solanales; family Solanaceae; genus Nicotiana; species Nicotiana sylvestris. The sequence goes on from NC_091059.1 coordinate 203,491,022, forward strand.
AACTTGCCAACAATGCGCAAACACTAGGATTGAAGAACCGACAGATAAGGCAGTTGTTCACAGAAAGGGACAACATTCGAGGAAGGATCGACGAGATTGGGCATTACATCTACATGAGATGCCTGGCATGCGAGCAAATGCCTCGGAAGACCCTCCTTGTTTCCATCATGGGTTGCGTCCACCGAATCATGAATGAGTTGAAAAGCCTGCAGAGGGACCTCACACCAAGGGCCGCGGAAAGGCCGAATGATGCCTCGCGGGCCCCTAAGTTGGAAAATTAATCTTTGGTTGAGTCTTGTTTATTTGGCTTTGTTGCTTTTCCATATGTTGTTTTCTTTTCTTTTAGTCAAAACGGGTTAAGAACTGTGGAGTCTGTACTATTGCTATTCCTTGTTTGAAGTAATTTGTAATAGCAAAATTTTGAGAATGAATTTAATGATTTCACAAGAATTTTGTGTTTCTTTACTTTAAAGCAGAACTACGCCTGGTCTGATTCGCGCGGGGACATGATACGTAGGCAATCCCCATAAGATTCAACCGCCTTTAATAAAGAAAGAGAAAAAAAGAGAGAAAAGGAAAATACCAAAAAAAATATATATACAGGGTTTCCCAAAGTACTTTAAAAAGGGACAAATGAGCAAGCCGGAATGACGCATGTTGTTTGAAGCAAAGCATGTAGAAACGGTTAACTGCCTAGGAGCATTGCATCCTCTATGTGTTGTGATCAAATCTGTTAAACTCTAACGCTAACAAAGTTTGTTGTTGTCTGAACCAGACAGTTAGTTGTTAAATAATTCTGGCAACACACCCTTACCAAACCAGATCCAAAGGACCGGTAGCAATAAGCATGACTACTTTAGAGAATAGTAACGAGGAAGAAAGGCCGATGAGCCAGTTGTTAAAAGAAGCGATGGAAAAGATTGAAAGGATGGAATTGGAGATGAATGCAATGCAGCTAGCTTTAGCCAAAGCACAAAAGAGCCCCGAGCCACTGGGGCACATACCGGAATACCCTCATTCCGGCCCTTCAACAAGCCTCCCGAATCCCCGTTATCATCAGGAAAGAAGCCCCCATGATTCCCAAGCTCCACCACCCCATCAACCTCTCCCAACACCAAATATTCCCACTTTTGTGGGACCCACATCAGCCACCTTGCAAAGAACGACCAGTGAGCCATTGTTTCAGGCTCACGATACGCAATACTATCCCCCTGAGCCTACATTCCATGCCCCTGAACCACAGGCCTACAATCCGCACTTGGAGGTACCGACAGAGATTGAAAAGCCGGTTAAAGCCCCTGAACAGGATGAGGTATTAAGGAAGTTCAAAAGCCTGGAGCAGTCCTTCAGGAACCTGCACGGATTGGGCAACCAAGTCAGCGTGGCTTACAAAGATCTATGCCCTTTCCCCGACGTCCAACTCCCGGCTGGGTTCAAGATGCCTAAGTTTGGTTTATATGAAGGGCACGGGGATCCCATGGCACATTTGCGGGGATTCTGTAGCAAAATGAGAGGGGCAGGCGGCAAAGACGAGCTGCTGATAGCTTATTTCGGCCAAAGTCTGAGCGGATCTGCACTAGAATGGTATACCAGGCAGGATTCCAGTAGATGGTACACTTGGGATGATTTGGCGCAGGCTTTCGCGGGTCATTTCCAATACAATCTCGGGATAGTCCCTGACCGTCTCACGTTGTTGAAGACCGGGAAGAAGCCCGGGGAAAGTTTTCGCGAGTACGGGTTCCGCTGGAGAGAGCAAGCGGCCAGAGTCGATCCTCCCATGAGAGAGGGAGAGATGGTGGACTATTTCTTGCAAACATTGGATCCAACCTACTTTGGTCACTTGGTGACGACGGTTGGAAAATCCTTCAACGAGGTGGTGAAGATAGGGGTCATGATAGAAGAAGGTCTGAGGTTTGACAAAATCTTGAATTATTCGGCACTCAAGGCCACGACCCAGGCTATTCAGAGCGGCACGGGAGGTGCGCTGGGAAGAAGAAAGAAAGAAGAAATCACCACGATCGAGGCAGGCAGTTGGTCCAAGGCTGGCAAGCCACACTACAACCAACCCAGACCTCATAGGCCAAACTACCCATACAACCCACCACAACATTGCTATCCGCCTCGAGAACCACATTGCTCCGTACACCAGGCCCAGACATACACTCAGCCTCCGGTTCGCCCGCAATGGCGCGCGTCGGCTCCCCAGAACATATATACACCACCACAAAACACCTATCCTCCACTGAGGGCGTATAGAAACCCGCCAGGGGCAGGCTTTCGGGGAAATCCAAATGCTAGGAATGACAGGCTGCAAAAACACAGAACTTTCACGGAGTTGGGAGAAACCTACACCGCTTTGTTCCACAAATTGAGGCAACTAGGTTTGGTTAGTCCTGTCCAGACTCGAGAACCAAATCCCCCACCCCAGAATTTGGATCGATCAATAAGTTGTGAATACTGCTCAGGGATGCTGGGGCATGATACCGAAAAGTGTTGGAAATTGAGGCACGCCATACAGGATCTTATTAACACTAATAAGATCGAGGTCCAGACACCGGAGGCTCCTAACATCAACCAGAACCCACTGCCAGCGCACCATGAGACTCACATGATCGAGTTGGTGTATGAGGGAGGAGAGTTGAGAAAACCTTCACAGACAGTTATGATGATCCAGGCCGCTCCGAAAGAAGGATCGACCAGTGGAGGAACCGGGGTACAGTCACAGAAAGAAGGCGTCAAGCTAGTAGTGATATTGGGAAAGAGCCCGTCCGCCATAACAAGAAAACTCGAGCCAAACAAGTTAGTAATATCAGGGACTCCACCCACGCATGCAGTTGTGTTGAAAGGGGTGTACAGGGAACTGGTCACTATAAAGCCTGTAGTCCAGCTGCCGATGATTGATAGCAAGGCTGTGCCTTGGAAATACGAGAAGGCAGTGGTGATGTACAAAGAAAAATAGGTGGAGGAAGTTAGTTGTGAAGCGTAAGGGCTGACTCGATCAGGTCGGTGTTTTGCTCCGGTGGAGCTAAGAAGAACCAACCCGGCTGCAACCAAGAAACCTGTGTCCGAAGAAGAGGCTGAGGAGTTCCTGAGAAAGATGAAAGTGCAGGACTACTCTGTGGTCGAACAGCTGAGGAAAACACCGGCCCAGATCTCGCTGCTGTCATTACTGATCCATTCTGAGGAGCATCGTCGGGCCTTGATGAAGATATTGAACGAAGCTCATGTGCCCAACGAGATTTCTGTAAACCACCTGGAAACCATTGCCAACAAGATTTTCGAGGTGAACAGGGTAACATTCTCAGATGATGACCTGCCGATGGAAGGTACAGAGCATAATAAAGCTCTCTACCTAACTGTCAAATGTGAAAACTCGGTAGTTACTCGGGTATTGGTGGATAACGGTTCAAGTGCCAATATCTGCCCATTATCCACTCTGAACCAGTTAAAGATCGACCACGGAAGAATCCACAAGAATAGCATCTGTGTCCGAGGATTTGACGGAAATGGAACAGCCACTGTAGGGGATGTTGTACTTGAATTGACCATCGGTCCAGTCCTGTTCACCATGGAGTTCCAGGTGTTAGATGCCACAGTATCTTATAACCTTCTGTTAGGACGACCATGGATTCATGCAGCCAAAGCAGTGCCCTCCACCCTACATCAGATGGTGAAGTTCGAGTGGGAAAGACAAGAGGTCGTGCTACACGGCGAGGACACGGCGTGCACCATGGGTGGCGCCATTGTACCTTTCATAGAGACCGATGATGACAAAGGTCCTTGGGTCTACCAGATTTTCGATACAGTGTCGGCAAACAAAATTTCTGAAGGAGAAATCATCCCGCACCCTAGGGTAGCTGCCGCGACAGTTATGATGGTCTCGGAAATGCTGGGTAATGGATTTGTGCCGGGAAAGGGCCTGGGAGTCGAGCTTCAGGGGATTGTCCAACCTGTCTCCCTGCCTAAAAATCTGGAAACTTTCGAATTGGGGTTCAAACCAACCGCAGCAGATAGAAAGCAAGCGCGAAAAATAAAGAAGAGGGTTTGGTTTCTGCCCAAACCAGTGCCACGTCTCTCAAGGTCTTTATTCAGAGCAAGTGCTAAGGGGTCGCCAGTCCCGAAGATTCTAGGACCATTGATTGGTATGGATGGGGACCTGAATCAGAGTTTCGAGCGGCTATTCGCTGATGTCAGTATGGTAGAAGCTGGAGAAGGTTCCAGCAGAGCAGAGATACAGTTTGTGGGGCCTGAGGCCAAAACCAACAATTGGACAGTTACTCCTCTTCCTGTCCGAGGGGAGTCTTGGTAGTAGGCTTTGATTTATGTTTTGTTTGTTTTGTTTTGTTCGGATTATTCCAGGGTGTAATCCAAATTTTACTTTTGTTTTGTAAAAGTGTGAACCCTTTTATCCCGCAAGTTTAATAAAGTTCTCTTCTTTTGTCCCATTTTAATTTTGTTTTGTTCTTTTTCTTTCTGAACAGTTCTCTTTTTACTGGTTCTAATGACATGGCATGCACATCGGATCTTCGACCTAATCTAATAAATCAATCTGAATCCGACTCAATAATACAAGAGGTCGTTTGTGACGATGAATCCGAATATGACGAGGATAAAGCCTTCGAAGAGATAAACCGAGAATTGTGCCAATTCGAAGAAAAACCCAAACCTAACCTAAATGACACTGAGGCTGTGAATCTAGGAGACGCTGATAATGTCCGAGAAACCAAAATCAGCATCCATATTGAGCCGAATGTCAGGGAAGAATTGATCAAAACCCTCGTGGAATTCAAAGATGTTTTTGCATGGTCATATGATGATATGCCGGGATTAAGCACCAATTTAGTGGTTCACAAATTGCCCACTGACCCGGCATACCCTCCGGTCAAGCAAAAGCTAAGGAAATTTAAAACAGAAATGAGTGTAAAGATCAAAGAAGAGGTGATTAAGCAGTTGCAGGCGAAGGTCATTCGGGTCACTCGATATCCCGAGTGGTTGGCCAATGTGGTACCAGTTCCAAAGAAGGACGGGAAAATCAGGGTGTGCGTCGACTACCGCAACCTCAACAAAGCAAGTCCCAAGGACAACTTTCCATTACCCAACATCCATATCTTGATCGATAATTGCGCTGGGCGCGAGATCGGATCATTTGTGGATTGCTATGCGGGTTATCATCAGATCCTAATGGACGAAGAAGATGCGGAAAAGACAGCATTTATCATGCCATGAGGAACTTACTGCTATCGGGTAATGCCGTTCGGACTAAAGAATGCCGGGGCAACGTACATGCGAGCAATGACTGCTGTGTTTCATGACATGATACACAAAGAAATTGAGGTGTACGTCGATGATGTGATCATAAAGTCTTGGCGTCAGGAAGACCATGTAGCAGACCTAAAGAGATTCTTCCAAAGACTCCGAAGGTATGATATCAAGCTTAACCCGGTCAAATGCGCATTCGGGGTTCCAGCAGGAAAGTTGTTAGGATTCATCGTCAGTCGACAGGGGATTGAGTTAGACCCATCCAAAATCGAATCCATCCGAGATTTGCCACCGCCAAAGAACAAAACAGAGGTAATGAGTTTGCTGGGTAGACTCAATTACATCAGCAGGTTCATCTCTCAACTCACAGCAACTTGTGAACCCATATTTCGGCTGCTGAAAAAGGATGCTGCGGTAAGTTGGACGGCAGAGTGTCAAGAGGCTTTCGACCAAATCAAAGGGTATCTGTCTAATCCACCCGTATTGGTCCTGCCTAAGCCAGGGAAGCCCTTAATTCTTTATCTGACGGTCCTGGAAAATTCATTTGGTTGTGTACTGGGGCAACATGATGACACAGGAAGGAAGGAGCAGGCCATCTACTATCTTAGCAAGAAATTCACAGTATACGAGGTCAAGTACACTCAACTCGAGAAAACGTGCTGCGCCCTAACTTGGGTAGCTCAGAAGTTGAAGCACTACCTGTCCTCGTATACTACTTATCTCATATCCCGTTTGGACCCATTAAAGTATATCTTTCAGAAACCTATGCCCACAGGGAGGTTGGCAAAATGGCAAATTCTGCTCACAGAGTTCGATATCGTCAATGTGACGAGGACAGCCATGAAAGCCCAGGCGCTGGCCGACCATTTGGCAGAGAATCCCATTGATGAAAAATACGAGCCTTTAAGAACGTATTTTCCCGACGAAGAGGTAATGCATACAAATGAGCTGGAGTTACCCGAGGAACCGGGTTGGAAGCTTTTCTTCGATGGAGCTGCAAACGCGAAGGGGTTGGAATAGGAGCAATACTCATTTCTGAAACAGGACGCCATTATCCTGTTACGGCTCAACTACGCTTCTATTGCACCAATAATATGGCCGAGTATGAAGCTTGCATTTTGGGTCTGCGATTGGCTGCGGACATGGATGTCCAAGACGTCTTGGTCTTGGGAGACTCGGACCTCTTGGTACATCAGATTCAGGGTGAATGGGAAACGCGGGATCTAAAACTCATACCATATCGACAATGCTTGCACGATCTGAGCAAGCAATTTCGATCGGTGAAATTCAAACATATCCCGAGAGTTCATAACGAGGTTGCGGATGCATTGGCCACCTTAGCATCAATGTTGCACCACCCTGACAAAATGTATGTTGACCCTCTGCACATCCAGGTTCGTGATCAGCACGCTTATTGCAACGCCGTAGAAGAAGAAGCAGATGGCGAGCCCTGGTTTCATGATATCAAGGAATACCTCAGAATGGGGATATATCCGGAATAGGCCACTGGAGACCAAAAAAGAGCCCTTTGGCGTTTGTCAAATGGTTTCTTCCTCAGCGGAGGAGTACTGTACAAAAGAACCCCGGATTTGGGATTGTTGAGATGTATAGATGCCGGTCAAGCCACGACGGTTATGGCAGAGGTACATGCTGGAGTTTACGGGACACATATGAGCGGATATGTATTGGCAAGGAAGATCCTTAGGGCAGGGTATTATTGTCTCACCATGGAACATGATTGTATCACTTTCTTGAGGAAATGCCATCAGTGTCAGATACATGGAGATCTGATTCATTCTCCGCCAATAGAGTTACATACGATGTCAGCACCTTGGCCGTTTGTTGCATGGGGCATGGATGTCATTGGACCTATTGAGCCAGCAGCATCCAACGGTCATAGGTTCATTCTAGTAACCATTGACTACTTCACCAAATGGGTTGAGGCTAAAACCTTCAAGTCGGTAACTAAAAAGGCAGTGGTGGATTTTGTGCACTCCCATATCATCTGCAGATTTGGGATCCCAAAAGTAATCATCACGGATAACGGTGCGAATCTTAACAGCAGCCTGATGAGAGAGGTATGCCAACAATTCAAGATTACACACCGCAATTCCACCCCATATCGTCCCAAGGCGAATGGAGCGGTCGAAGCAGCCAATAAAAACATCAAGAAGATACTGCGAAAGATGGTGGAAGGATCTAGACAATGGCACGAGAGATTACCCTTTGCTCTGTTGGGTTATCGCACTACCGTCCGGACCTCCATAGGTGCAACTCCTTATTTGTTGGTGTACGGAACTGAGGCCGTAATACCAGCGGAGGTCGAAATTCCGTCCCTCCGGATTGTCGCTGAAGCCGAGATTGATGATAATGAATGGGTCAGAGCTCGATTGGAACAGTTGAGCTTGATAGACGAGAAAAGATTGGCAGCAGTGTGCCATGGTCAGCTGTATCAGAAGAGAATGGCGAGAACATATAATAAGAAGGTACGCCCCAGGAAGTTTGAAGTAGGGCAGCAGGTATTGAAGAAGATCCTCCCACACCAGGTCGAGGCAAAAGGCAAGTTCGCCCCAAATTGGCAAGGGCCTTATATCGTGACCAGAGTATTGTCCAATGGAGCTTTGTGTTTGACGGATATCGAGGGAAGATGTGTTGACATGGCTATCAATTCGGATGTAGTCAAGAGATATTATGCGTAATTTCTTTGATTATGGCAATTATTGGTTCGTTTGTTTGTACTTGGTACTTATTGGATAATGAAATGACGGAGGCAATTCTTTCTTCTATCCAAACACTTTTACCCTTGTTTCCCCCTTTTGAGCCTTAAGTTATTCTTTCATACCCCTCTTTTGGAATCACTAACGGAAAAGATATGAAAAGAGAAAGAAGAAGAAAAGAAAATTTTTAAGAGAATGAAAAAAAAGAAGAAAAAAAAAGAAGAAAAAAAAGAAGAAGATAAAAATCACAAACCGTGGGAACTACGTTTGACCTGATTCCTCAAAGAGGATACGTAGGCGCCTCACGGCTCGGTCATAGTGTGCATCATAGTGTACATAGGGTGCATAGTGTACATAAATACGCATAATAGGCACAGTGTGCGTAACGCACATAGCTCAACATAGAGTAAAAATAAAATCCCCCAAGCAAGAAAACTGGGACAGAGGCTATGTTTTAAAATTCCAACAAGGGTTTGATTCCAAAAGTTGTAGCGGATCACCCATCAAAGTTATTTCATTTTTTGATAAGCCTTTCTTTTAGCCCCACACCAAAACCAACATCGACGTCCAAAAGACCTCCCGATCAATATCCAAGAGGTGCCAAGTCAGGCAAATGAAGCCGAGAATAATACACTGATCCCCGGCGAAGAAGAGGATCATAAAACTGGAAATGAATTGATAGTCCAAAGGAATCTCCAAAGAGAGGGTCATATCAACAGCACTCCAATTCCCCGCTGGAAGAAATAAAATGAGAGAGTCTTATCGGTGAAAACCTTCACAGGCACCATAAGGCGACGAAAGATGAGAGATATAAAACGAGAGAGTCTTATCGGTGAAAACCTTCACAGGCACCATAAGGCGCCGGGAGCCGAGAGAAAAGAGAGTCTCATTAGTGAAAACCCCTCGAAGGGCACTATGAGGCGACAAGGCAGATCAGCAAAAGGGTCCGCGTTCGCAAAGAAATGGACGCTCATTTATCCCCAGCAAGTAAAACCATCAGGCAAGATGATTGATACAAATAGACTGGGTCGGGAATCTATGGTGCACGTCATGATCATAAGGACCAGTCATGTCATCCAGATAAGTTTTTGGTTCAGAAAGATTTTTCTCCTTTTCTATCTTTTTCATTTTTTTTCTAAAAAAATTGGTTTTGAAAAGGATCTTTCAAAGTTTACTACCAGAGACTGAAGGGGTCCAAAAGCAAAATACGAAAGGGATAGGCCAAAAACCAAGAATAAGACAAAAGGCGTCGAATCGCATCGAAAGAAGGGGGACGTAAAAAGAGCGGAAAATGACGGGTGAAGGACTCGTGGACCAAGTTCCGAGAAGGTTTTCCCGCAGAACATCGATAAATCACGGACCCAAGTCCGAAGTGGTCAAACTCCACAGGAAAGGGAAATTGATCCGATGCAAGATAATAGTCCCAAAGGTTATCCCCAGGCAGTAAAGTTCTATGCCTTGCAATTCCGGGAGGAAGTAAACTCTTAAGGGAGTGGTTTCGGGAGGGAAGCAGACTCCCACAGTTGGTTCTATAAAGAGAAAAGCAAAAAGGGGGATAAATGGAAGACCATCCCTATCAGACGGGTCACCCCCAGCAAGCAACTTTGTCCGCCAACCAGTTGTAGGGGCACAAAGCCAGAAAAGAGAAAGAGAGAAAAAATCATCTCCCAGCGGAAAGACATCGCTGCCCACCATGATTAAAATTAACTAAGTCCTTTTGTCTGCTGCAGGAAAATAAAGGTTGATGATGGCAGCAAGACGCGATGCCAGGGAAGTCGCCAAAACTGGGGCAGAAAATTTTCTGCCGTTGTCAAAAAATTTTCTCGGAAGAACGAGGAAACAAATTCAATAATTTCTGTTCTAGGTCGCCCACCAGTAAAATGCGGGAATACTTTCTGTTCTAGGTCGCCCACCAGTAAAATGCGGGAATATTTTCTGTTCTAGGTCGCCCACCAGTAAAATGCGGGAATACATTCTGTTCTAGGTCGCCCACCAGTAAAATGCGGGAATACTTTCCGTTCTAGGTCGCCCACCAGTAAAATGCGGGAATACTTTATGTTCTAGGTCGCCCACCAGTAAAATGCGGGAATACTTTATGTTCTAGGTTGCCCACCAGTAAAATGCGGGAATACTTTATGTTCTAGGTCGCCCACCAGTAAAATGCGGGAATACTTTCTGTTCTAGGTCGCCCACTAGTAAAATGCGGGAATACTTTATGTTCTAGGTCGCCCACCAGTAAAATGCGGGAATACTTTCTGTTCTAGGTCGCCCACCAGTAAAATGCGGGAATACATTTATGTTCTAGGTCGCCCACCAGTAAAATGCGGGAATACTTTCTGTTCTAGGTCGCCCACCAGTAAAATGCGGGAATACTTTATGTTCTAGGTCGCCCACCAGTAAAATGCGGGAATACTTTCTGTTCTAGGTCGCCCACCAGTAAAATGCGGGAATACATTTATGTTCTAGGTCGCCCACCAGTAAAATGCGGGAATACTTTCTGTTCTAGGTCGCCCACCAGTAAAATGCGGGAATACATTTATGTTCTAGGTCGCCCACCAGTAAAATACGGGAATACATTCATGTTCTAGGTCGCCCGCCAGTAAAATGCGGGAATACTTTATGTTCTAGGTCGCCCACCAGTATAATGCGGGAATATTTTTAGTCTTATATTACAGATTTTGAAATCAGTAACCCCACCGGAAGGCAAAAGGTTACAACAGGAATCCCCAGCAAGGAAACAATAAAAATCTCCAGCACCAGGAAGCATAAGGTTGCAAACTCAAGTGCAGGTGTCAAAAGGAAGAAAGGACGCGTTTTGAAAGAAGCGGCTTGTGAACATTAGACCATGCCCAGCATAACAAATCTGATGAAGAGAGCCGTACCACCAAAGGAACCATTGAAAAGCTTAATGAAGAAGGCCATGTCCCCAGCGGATCAAGCAAAATGATGAAAACTGGTACTCAGAAGAGCAAAAGGCCCGTACCATCCCTCAAGTTCACAAAATAAAAGCATCGGAGGAAAACGCAAGCCGACAAGAAAGCAAGGCGACAAGAACAAGTTGAAGATAGATGAGATCTTATGATCCACAGTCTAGCCTAGCTTCTCGTTTTTTCCTTTTAGAACAATGTAACAAGAAGATCGGTAAACGGTAACATCCTACAACAGCATGTAAGCAGCATGCAACAGCAGTAACATCGCAGTCCCACGGTAGTCCCAACTACCAAAATTTCCCGAACTACATTGACCTGATTCCTGTTCAGCCTAGGATATGTAGGAAACCTCTGAAGCAAAGGTTCGGTCAAATCTTTTTCAAAAAAAAAATGATTCACACGGAGTACTCGGACGAGCAAAAATCGTCCGCTTTATCTTTGTGCGAAAACCCTTCGTGTCTTCGGGCAAAGAGGGGCAGCTGTAAGCACGTGATTTTTGCTTCACGGACAATCACTCCAAAAGAAAGCAAAAAATAGTGACAAATGACCTCGCTGTGCAATTTTTTGATTTTACGTGACATGTGCTGGTAGTCATTTGTGGTTCTGTCCATTTTTTCATTTAATCTTATCAAACAAAATACAAAATATGTATGTCATGGTAATTAAACCATAATTCGGTCATTAAAAGAAAATGCACAAAAAATATATATGCATCGTTCATTCTAGGTTGTGATTTAACCTATTTGAATATTTTTATATGTGTGTGATAATTGTGTTAAGTGATTAAATTAATAGTGGTTTTAATTTCATTTTTATTTTTCTTTAAAAATTAGAAAAAACAAAAAGAAAAGAGTGATGAAAATTGGGTTGGGCCAAGAAATGAATCAAAATCAAGCCCAAAACCAGGACCCAGGTCCAGTCCAAGCACAGGCTGCCCGGGTACGTCCCAAACGACGCCGTATCAGCGTCCCTGTGTTAAGCCGTTGATTTGATTCAAATGAACGGTCCCGATCGGGCCACTCATTTAATCCAAACGACGCCGTTTCAGGCGAGTTGATCTGAGCCGTTTAACCCCATTGATCCAACGGATCCAGGCCTTCCCCTAGACCCGTTGACTTGACCCGATCCACTCCCGCACCCGGTCTCACCCACCACTACGCCTAAACGACATCGTGCCCCCTAAATGAATAGATCCTGGCCATCGATCTCATTTGATCCAACGGCCAGGATTTAAACCCTCAACCCATATATAAGCCTCTCATCACACCCCACGCCCCCAAACCAAACCCCACCCTTCCCCACTATTCACCCATCGTCCCAGACCTCCCCCTCTCAAACCCTAAGCAACCTTAGGTTTCCTCTCTGTAACCCCGGCCACCCGGATTCCGATGACCACCAAAATAACACCCCCGATGCACCCAACCACCCTGAACATGAATCTGTTAACCGTTCACCTCGAATCACCCCGTAGCTTCTCGAATCTTCAATCGAAGATTCGAGCAAAAACCAGATCTACACCGATTGACCCCAAACTCACACCACAGCATCTCCTGACCTCCCTCACCCCCCGAATGACTTTGGTTTTGTTCGAATCTGACTGGAACTGAGCAGATCCCAAATCAGACCACCAGAAACCCTAGAACTTAGAGTTATGGAGGTCTGTTCGAATCAGTAGCAGGATCAGGGTCTAGCAGACTTTTACCGAAGTGTTCTCAGTTGAGAACACTTCGGTTAAAGTCCATTAGACCCCAAAATAACCTGGTCCGAGTTCGAGCTTGAGTCAGTCTTAAATTCATATCCCTGAGGTAATTTTCCCTTTTTCCTTTGTCCTCCTAAGTTCTATCTGTCGTTCATGTTCTGGTTTGGTTTGGTTTCCGACCTGTCTGTCCATGTATTTGAATTTTTGAGTTAAATGTTTAGTTTGTTTCATAGCTTTGATGATTGTTTGCTGTATATTATAGTTCGTATAGTCATCTAAATAGGTGTCGTCAACTAAATTCCACTTAAAAGATTAGAAAATCAGGAGTTGAATTTCAGTATTGATTAGTATGCCTGTTTCTGTTTGGTATTACTTGTATCAGCATGACCAACTCGTACCCTTTAATTGGCACCCCTGTTTGATTGAATTGGAATCATTAGCTGAATTTAAGTTGAAAATTGATTATTAGCTATAGAAAGCTAATAGATCCACCTGAAGTGAGCATTGTGTTTCAGTTAGGTAATTAGTAATCAGTTATTGGCTAAAATCAGAAGGGTTTATATACTAACTGTTAGGAGTTAGGGCAATACAGTAATATGCAAAGGTTTAAGGGTAGTCTTGGCATAAGACAGGGTCTGATTAGGGGTTAATTTAAGAATATGTCAAGTGGTAATTAAAATACCATTAGCCTAATGACAGTGGGGAACAAAGCATAAGAGTATGGGAGTCAAATGAATACTTTAATGCACCCATAACTCTTGATTAGAGAAATAGGACAGGCATGGGGAGCAGATGCCATTCACTTCAAGAAAGTGCACTTAGACATGTGGAGTTAAGAGGTATGGGCAGATTACAACTTACAGGGATCCGGGCAGCTTGACTGACCTGGATTAGCTTATAAATAGGTTGTTTCAGAACATAAAAAGGGCTGGACTTTTAGTTTTCAGAAGAAAAAAAACAGAAAGAAATTTCAGAATACTGTGAATGAGTACTGTCTGAAAACTGTGTAAGAGTTCAAGTTGGTCAAGCTGTCCTTGCTGATTGCTGTTGGTTGTTTTGTTGAGCTTTGTGGTTATTGAATTTTTGTTGCTACTGCACTGAACATTCTGGTATTCTCGGCTGTATTTTACTACTCTGTTTCCTGGGTTTGGTTTGCTTGTTGCTCGACCACTTGTGAACTTCATCATTGTGGCTAGTTGTTTGTTGCTGTGTTGTTGCTGTTTATCTGCTGCTGCTGTATTTACTGCATACGACTCAACTGACCATTCTCCTTCTTCTTTTGCTTTGCTATACCAGGTACACGATTAATAGTGTCAATGTAACTTGAAAGTTGAGCATGAATATAAAAGAGAAGAGCTGAAGATGTTTATTTCATACATAGACTGTTATATTAAACCTCATGTAATGTATAATAGTTTACATTTTAGTTTGGATACTGAAGGTAGCTTGCACGCCTAGTAGATATCAATGTATGGTGATTGAATGTTAGTTTGTATATGTAGGCTGGTAGATAAAAGTATTCCCAATGCAGTAGGTTGTATCTTAGACTTAGTCTAATTGTGTAGCATATTCTTTAATACATGCCAAGCATGAAAACTATCCATTACTAGTTAAGTTCTTTCCCTTTTGATAAACTGTCTCATATAACTGGTAAATCACACTTTAGAACAAGGAACACAAAGCTTACAATCTCAACCTCATGAAGGTCGAGCCCAAGTCGAAGCAAACTGAGTAGGCCTTCATTGGAAAACCGTGGCCCAGGCCTGGCCCATCCTGCATGAGCTGGGCTTGGGACCATAAGATTCGATCGTTTGCCCACGGGCGTGACCCTGTTTCTGATTTTGTAAAAAAGGGTATTCTGAATCCTGCCATAAATAACTCGCAAGCATGTAATTGACTAGGACTATCTCTGCTTTCAATCAGTAGAGACAAACGCGACAAGAAACGTAGTTGCTATAGGATATCCTTTTAAAATAAAAATGAGACGAGCCTCGCTAAATAAATCACACATCGCCGGGGCCCTCAATAAAATACATAACCATTGACTAGATTGGGGATTTGGCCGTTTAATGAACGTTCACGGCCTCTTCCTAAAATAACAATACGTTAGTCTCTTTAGGACGCGCCTATAACAATGTTATCTCCCTAAACTCGGGTGCACATCTATGTGACCCAAATCCAAATCTCAACGGAGTCGAAATATGTCTCTAGTCACGGGCACATTGATTGTGGCGTGGCCCGAGATGCATTTCCATGACGTTGTAAATTCCTTTTAATAATAAATGAGACGAGCCTCGACAAACAAAAAATGCACAAGCTGCGGGGCCCTCTAAATGTATATATATTAAAACACTTAGAATTCGGGACAAGTCGTTTAGCGAATTTTACGGCATTCCCCAAAATAACAATACGCTAGTTGCATTAGGCACGTCTTTAATAAATGATTTTCCTTAACTCGGGTGCACATTTATGTGACCTAAATCTAAATCTCAACCGAGTCGAGATATGTCAAACAACCACGGGTGCATTGATGTAACGTGGTTCGAGATATGTTTCCACGACGTTGCAATTCTCGTAAAAATAATAACAATAATTAAGAAAGCGGTAAAAAGATAAAATTTTGCGCATAAGCTCATATTTGTATAAAATCAGATAATCAAGCCGAATATATTAGTTGAGCGACCGTGCTAGAACCACGGAACTCGGGAATGCCTAACACCTTCTCCCGGGTTAACAGAATTCCTTATCCGGATTTCTGGTACGCAGACTGTAATATGGAGTCACTCTTTTCCTCGATTCGGGATTAAAATTGGTGACTTGGGACACCCTAAAATCTCCCAAGTGGCGACTCTGAAATAAATAAACCAATCCCGTTTCGATTGTCTTTTAATTGGAAAAAATCCCCTGCACCCCCTCGGGTACGGAAAAAGGAGGTGTGACAATGTTTTTACCCATTAGCCTTCGTACTCTGTTTTTGCATTATGTGATGCTTTCATCTATTTCGCAGCGGTTACTTGAGTGCCTCATACGGTCACCGACCTCGAAGACTGGGTCCGGAGATTAGCCTCGACTTCCTCTTATGCTGAGCGCTGCTGGCATGACTTGGCGAGGGGCAGATGGGAAGCCAAACATCATGGTAAGTTCATCTTGTAAGCTTTTGATGCCTTCCCCTTTATCTGAGATTTCTCTTCACTCATACTTGATTTTCCTTCATGGAGGCATTAGAGAAGTCTCTGAAATGAGACCGGACCCGCCTGGGGAAGAGACTGAGTCCCCGATTCCAAAATCAGGGAAATATAATAAGAGGAAGAGGGTCTCGGAGCCCGAGGACCCCCAAGCTAAAAAGGCTCCAACTCGAAGACACAAGAGAAATCTCATTCATGTGTATATAGAATCGGTCCACCAGCTGGGTGAAGAAGAAGGTGACGACTTGATACTTGTGGCTCGAGCTAGGAAGCCGATCA
This sequence comes from Nicotiana sylvestris, assembly GCF_000393655.2. Lineage (NCBI taxonomy): Eukaryota > Viridiplantae > Streptophyta > Magnoliopsida > Solanales > Solanaceae > Nicotiana > Nicotiana sylvestris. The sequence goes on from NC_091059.1 coordinate 203,507,091, forward strand.
AGGCTGTCAAGCCCTCCGAGCTAGAGACCCTACCTCATAATGAGGAGGCTTCGAAGAAAGATTCGGGCAAAACCCATGAATCGTCCGAGGTTGAGATTGTTCCTCGGCCATCAACAAGCGGAGAGGGACGATTCCGAGATCCCCAAGGCTGGACAAAGTGCCCCATGTGATATTCTCGGGGCCATGACAATATGTCACTCTCCCTCTATACCTGTTTATTCTGAGAAGGCCATAAGGGAGGCTCGGGCTCTACAGATGCCTAACTTAGGAGGAGTCCCCAGTGAAGAGGATCCTTTCCGGGATTGCTTTACCAGGGTTGATGGCTCCGTTGATCTCAACGAAGCATCGACCCTTTTCGAAGAGGCCCAATGCCTTTTATCTCGAGTAAGTATTAATTCCCATTGTTGCAATTTTCTTTTCCTTCTTCTCCCTTTATCCTAACTTGTATCTTCCTTTCTCTGTAGGCTTTCACCACGTTTAGGTCCGACCTAAGCCAATGTGAAGTCGAGCTCCAGAAGACCTCGGAGGAGAAGAACGCTTTGAAGCTCCTTTGTGGTCAAAAGGAGGAGGAGCTCAAGGACCTTTGGGCAGACTTGGCCAAGGCTCATAAGGATGAGGCCGAGCTAGACAAACAGGTAACTATCATTTTGAAAGGGTATGGTATACTCGACCCAGCGGTGGAGGCTAACATTTCAGTATCTCAGTTGCAGCTAAAGTTGGAAAGGATCAAGCTGCTTCGAGGGGAAGTCGATCAAATCAAAGCTGACTGTGATCGATGGAAGGAGAACATGGATCGCCTGCGGAGAAAGAGGCTGCTTTGGCCAAACTGTTATCGGTCGAGGCCAAACTTCAGGGCGCTAAAGAGAAAAGTTTGTCCCAGGCCAAAAGGATCAACGAGCTCGAGGTCAAGCTTGCCGAGACCAAGACAGAGGTCGGGGAGACGAAGATCGCGACTGACAAATCCATAATTGTATACTTGGCCGATGCTGAGGCTTCTCAAACGCAAGTAAGAGAGGCTTATGATCGAGAGCGACGGAGCAATGATTTGGCCAAGTGCCAATCCCGGAGGGAGACCCTCAAGGAAATCCACGCTCGAGGTTATGACCTCTCTAAAGAGATAGCTTAAGCTAAGGAGCTTGAAGCTGATGCTAGATTTCTTGTCTCATTTGATGACGACGGTGATGATGAAGGCAGCCAAGGCAGGTCTGACAATGACGAAGGTCCCGAAGGAGAAGCTGCTCCCGAGGGAGAAACCAACCCCAGACATAGTTAGGATTTTTTCTTTTTCTTATTGTACGACCTTTGTCGGTCTCTTGTACATATCTTTTTTGAAATATATAAAAGAAAGTTTCTCTTGAATGTCTTCCCGATAAGCATGTTTTTTTGCCTTATTTAATTTTAGCACAATCTTATGCTTTGAATAGTGTGTTCGAGACTTTGTCTCGGGTGGCTTCTTCGAAGTTACCATAGTTGAATTCGAATAAGGTTCTAACTTTAAGGCATAGACCCTTAAGGGTTTGTGTCGGATAATGGTGAGTCCCTGAGCCATAATCAAGTTATTGTTTATTTAGGCTCGGTATAATTGAACTCTCGGGTTCGGATGGAGTGAGAACAAGATCTCAAACTCTAAGTGTATTGAACCTTAGGCTTCTTTAGATCGAGCCGTTATGGCCTCTAAAAGATGGCTACTATTCCCCACTTTTGACTTAAAATACTTAGCAAAAATTTCTTTATGCCTTAGCATGTATTCTTTACCCATTGGGTTTTTTGAGGGTTTGATGTCGATTGAAACCCTTATGCTTTTTGTTCCTTAGCACGTTTGTGTTAAGGTAATTTGATACCTCTGAAGGTTTTTCGAGGGCTAATTTTATCGAAGCCCTTTTTATTATTTGCCGAGGGTAGCCTTTTTTAACTGGTTTTTCAAAAAATTTGAAGGCTTATTTTGATTGCCGGTTTCGGACGTCTCCGAGCCGCATTAATTTGGTCGTAGCCTTTGGGTATACCTCTTGGGCTTATTTCCCAATAACACTTCGAACTTGTTCGAGGTCTTAGTCCTCGAGAAAGATGGCCTTGGCCTATAGATTGAGGGGCGCCTGTTTGAGGTTATATGAATTCGAGTTTAGATAACTCGAATATGTTTATTGTCGATGAAAGTCCCCGAGTGTTCGAGGTATAGTAGAAAATCTTCTTTGAGACATATAGTGTTTGATATAGAAATAATGCTTCTTTGAATAATTTATACATGCGTACATGTTTTGCCATCGTGGCTCGACTAATCTATATGGACACGGTTCATTCGACCATTTGGCCTATTACAAAGTTTCCTTATCAAGCCCCTTTAACATGAAGTATTTTTCTTGAAAATATAACCTCCGAGGGTGATGCACTCTAGTATTCGAGGTTGATTGAAAAGAAGCCTTAGATACTGTTGAATTTTCCTCATGTAGCACATGATTGTTGCCTTGTTAAAAACCTCACCGTAAAAGCCCACTTGGGATAAAAATTGATCTAAGGGAAAAAGAGTGCAACGCGTGCTTTAAAACCTAAGGTCTTCGTGTTAAAAGGTTTTCTCGACGTCTTGGATCGAACACCTGCAAATAGTTAGTATCAAACACAAATAGAAAAGGTGGGAAAGTCATACCTCAGCAATAATATCGTTTAAATAGTGACACATTCCATTTGTTTGGCAATTGTTCGCCCTCTATTGTGCCAAGTTTGTAAGATCCTTTTCCGATGATACCGAGGACCCGATGTGGTCCTTCCCAATTTGGGCCTAGTTTCCCTTTGTTTGGGTCTCAAGTATTGAGGGTGACTTTCCTTAGAACTAAATCCCCGATTCCGAAGTGACGAAGATTGGCTCTTCTATTATAATATCTCTCGATTCTTTGCTTTTGTGAATCCATCTGAACAAGCGCAACTTCTCGTTTTTCATCCAATAGTTCGAGGCTAGTATTTATAGCCTCGTTATTTTATTTCTCCGTTGTATGTCGAAATCTTGCGCTAGGTTCCCCGACCTCGACTGGAATCAAGGCCTCGAAGCTATATACTAAGGAGAATGGGGTTGCCCCTATGCTGGACTTCGATATCGTTTGATACGCCCAAAGGACTTCAGGTAGAACTTATCTCCATTTCTCTTTAGCATCGTTCAACCTTTTATTTAAGTTTTGAATGATAGTCTTGTCAATTCGGCCAATCCGTTTCCGCTTGGGTGATACGGCATCGATAAAATCCTTTTATTTTGTGTTCTTTGAGGAACTCCGTTGCCTTGATGTCAATGAATTGCTTTCTGTTGTCACATACGATTTCGGTAGGTATCCTGAATCGACATACGATGTGATCCCAGACGAAGTCTATAACTTATTTTTTTGTAACCTTCTCGAATGTATGTGCTTCCACCAATTTAGAAAAGTAGTCAGTCATAAACAAAATGAACTTAGCTTTACTTGGGGCCGTTGGTAGAGGGCTGACGATATCCATCCCCCATTTCATGAATGACCATAGGGATAGGACTGAATGAAGTTGCTCTCCGGGCTGATGGATCATCGGTGCAAACCTTTTACATTTATCGCATTTTCGAACAAACTCCTTAGTATCATTTTCCATGCTATCCCAGTACTACCCTGCTCTAATGATTTTGTGAATCAAAGATTTGGCGCCAGAGTGGTTCCCACAAGCTCATTCATGGACATCTCATAAAACATAATCGGTGTCCCCCAGCCCTAAACATACCGCCAATGGTCCATTGAACGTCCTTCTATATAATGTTCCATCTTCATCCAATGTGAATCGAGCAGCTTTGGTTCGTTGGGCCCTCGACTCTTTAGGGTCCGATGGGAGATTTTCGTTCTTTAAATTTTCGATATATTTATTCCTCCAATCCCAGCTCAAACTTGTAGAGTTTATATCGGCATGACCCTCCACGATCACAGATCTCGATAGTTGGACGACAGTTCTCGGGCTGATCTCGTCTTCCTCGACCGTGGATCCCAAATGTGCAAGTGCATCGGCCTTACTATTTTATTCTCGAGGTAAGTGATCTAAAGTCCACTCCTTGAAGTGGTGCAAAGTTACCTACAGTTTGTCCAAATACCTTTGCATTCTATCCTCTCGAACTTCGAAACTTTTGTTTACTTGGTTCACTACCAATAAAGAGTGGCTTCAATGACTTCTGCTCCCAAGCTTTTAGCTAGTTCGAGACCTGCAATCATGGCCTCGTACTCGGCCTCATTGTTAGTCAACCTAGAAGTTTGGATAGACTGCCTAATAGTGCTACCTGTGGGCGACTTCAAAACGTTGCCTAGCCCGGACCCCTTCACATTGGAAGAACCATTTATGAAAAGGGTTCATACCCCCGATGATGTGCTAGTTTTTAACAAGAGTTCCTTTTTAACTTCGGGTATGAGGGTTGGCATGAAATCGGCCATGAAGTCTGCTAAAATTTGAGACTTGATGGCCGTGCGGGGTTGATATTCGATATCGTACCCACTGAGCTCGACGGCCCATTTGGTCAGTCGGCCCGATAGCTCGGGCTTTTGCAAAATATTACAAAGTGGGTAAGTGGTTAACACACATATGGGATGACATTGAAAGTACAATTTTAACTTTCTAGAAGCACTTATCAGTGCAAGTGCCAATTTTTTTAAGTGTGGATATCTAGTTTCTGCCTATCCAAAGGTTCGACTTATATAATGAACGGGAAATTTCCTACCTTGATCTTCTCGAACTAGGACACCACTTAACGCGATTTCCAATACTGCCAAGTATAAGTAAAGTTTCTCATCTGCCTTTGGAGTGTGAAGCAGTGGTGGGCTCGATATGTATCGCTTTAATTCCTCTAATGCTTGTTGGCACTCCGGGGTCTAGGTGAAATCGTTCTTCTTTTTGAGTAAAGAGAAAAATCTGTGGCTTCGATCTGATGACCTCGAGATAAATCAGCCTAAAGCAGCTATCCGTCCAGTTAGCCTCTGCACGACTTTTACACTGTCAGCGATGGTGATGTCTTAGATAACCTTGATTTTATTAGGATTGATCTCAATCCCCCAATTCGACACCATGAAGCCCGGGAATTTGCCAAAACTAGCCCCGAAAACACATTTCTCGAGGTTGATTTTCATGTTATATTTTCTCAAAATCTCGAATGTTTCCTGCAAATGTGCCAAATGGTCATCTACACGCAGGGACTTAACTAACATGTCATTAATATAAACTTCCATTGACATACCTATTTGTTCTTCGAACATCTTATTTACTAGACGTTGATAAGTAGTTCCTGCATTTTTTAGCCCGAAGGGCATTACATTATAACAATATGTTCTATACTTGGTGATAAATGAGGTCTTTTCCTTGTCTTCCGAGTTCATCTGAATTTGATTGTACCCGGAATGGGCATCGATAAAGGTAAGGATCTCGTGGCCAGTCATGGCATTGATCATGCGATCGATGTTAGGCAGTGGAAAAGAATCTTTAGGGCATGCCTTATTCAAATCCTTGTAATCTACATAAATTCTAAGTTTGTTCCCTTTTTTAGGGACTACGACTACATTGGCTAACCATTCGGGTATTTCACCTTCCGAATGGACCCTATTTTGAGAAGTTTAGTTACCTCGTCCTTTATGAATGCGTGCTTTACTTCAGACTGAGGCCTTCTCTTTTGTTTCACAGGTTTAAACCTAGGGTCAAGACTTAGCCAATGTATTGTTATCTCCGGTAGGATCCCTGTCATGTCTAAATGGGACCAAGCAAAACAATCCATGTTATTAATAAGAAATTGAATAAGCTTTTTACTGAGTTCGGGGGTTAACCCCATTCCCAGGTATACCTTTCGATCAGGTAGGTACTCGATTAATATAACCTGTTCCAACTCTTCGACCGTTGATTTGGTGGCGTCGGAGTCTTCGGGAACAATAAAGGTTCGAGGGGTTAGAAAATCCTCATTTTCTTCTTCTATCTCCAACTTTCCCGATCCAGTCGAGGATGGTGGTTGTGATTGCTATTTGGTTTCTTGTTTACCTTTGATGCCCAACCTTTCCGTCGACATCGGTACTACCTCGTCGACCGCAAACATTTTCTTTACAGCATGTTGCTCCCCGTATATTGTTTTTACACCGTCCGACGTTGGGAATTTCATTATTTGGTGGAGAGTCAAAGGGAATGCCCTCATATTATGAATTCAGGGCCTTCCGAGTAAGGCATTGTATCTCATGTCGCCCTCGATCACGTGGAATTTGGTATTTTGAATGGTTCTAGCCACGTTCACCGATAGAGTAATCTCCCCTTTAGTTGTTTCACTGGCCATGTTGAAGCCGTTTAAGACTCGAGTTTTGGGCACAATTTGATCTTGTAGGCCAAGTTTGCTCCACGACCCTTGATTGGATGATATTCGTCGAACTACCTAGATCCACTAAAACACGCTTTAATTGAACTTTATTTAATAAGATAGAAATTACTATAACGTCGTTGTTGTGAGCACGTGATTTTTGCCCTATATATGAATTACTCCTATAAATTCAAAACAAAATAACTTCTTTTCATTATTTGCAATTTTTGAGGATTTTGTGGTATTTTCTGATAATTGTTTAATTAACAAAAAACACAAAAATACGCCGCATTCGCATTTAGGATCTAATTTTTGCATTATTAAATTAATTAGTAATTTAGTGGTTTTATAAAAGTGGAAAAATCAATATATATATATATATATATAGTTTATTTTGCACTTTTAATTTTAATTTTCGAATTTTGGTAGTTTCCCTTTGAATTTGGTTTTTAATTATTTGTGTTAATTGTTATGTAGAGTTAATTTATGTAATAGGATAATTTGATTAATTTAGGATTATTTTTAATTTTAATTTAAAAGAAACTAAAAGAAAATGAAAATAAAAAGAAAAGAAAATAAATGAAAAGGAAATAGAGGCTGGTTTGGGCTGCAAACCCCAAGCCCAAACAATTTCACCCCAAAGCGCAGTCAAAACCCGGCCCAGACCCGGCCCCATTCGGTTTCCCCCCCACTAAACTAAACGACCCCATTTTGATGAGTGTGAATCCCAGTCGTTGATTTCCTTTAGATCCAACGACTGGGAACTAGGAGTCTTGTTGATATATATATGTCCGAACCAGCCACCCCCTCTCAGACCCCTACCCCATTTCATCTCCTTCGCCGAACCCTCATCGCCTCCGCCGTGAACCGCCTACCAGAAATCGTCTCCGCCGGCGGCGGTACTCCAATCGACCCATTTTTACACTACTGATTCTCCTCCTTCTCCTCTTTCCAAATCTCCAAATCCCCACTCTCGAATCCCAGCCCAACCTCTCGAATCTCGCATCAAAGAGAGTGGCTGAAACCCTAACTCGTCCAATTAGCCCCAAATTTACACCCTAAAACCCCCATCCCTTTCTCGTTCAGATTATCTAAACCACTACCTTCGAATCACCCTAGACCTTGTCGAATCTTGAATCCAAGTTTGAACCCTAAAATCCCAAAACTTCTGAATCGAGATTTCAATGTAGATTTTAGGTCTAGTTTGATTTTATTCGTATGTTCTTGATAAGAACACGCGATTAATATCAAATTAAGCCGAGAATTGGAAGGTTTGAAGACTCAAGTTCAGTTTCTACTGTCCGAGTTTTGTAGGTATCCTCTCTTTTCTTTTGTTTAATCTTTCCTTTCTTTCTTTTTCGTCATTTTTCTTATCTTCTGCTTCTTTCTTTTCTTCTGGTTTCTTTCTTGTTTCTTCCTAGTTCTTCAGGGTCATGTTCTTTATGCATGTTAGTATTAACTTGTTTAATTAACGTGATTCCATTTTTTGTGTTAGATTGGTTCGAACTTCTTTTATTTTTCCTTTAAGCCCAAGACCTCATGAGTCTTTATGACTTGGTAGGTCATTTAGGCCGATAAAGTTTGTTTGTTGATTTCGGAATATGGGTTTGTCAAAATTCAATTGGACTTGGATCCTAAAATTTGGAGTCCAAGATCTCGATATACAGACCCATACCAAATTATTTTGGGTCAATTTGACCCATGCTCTGTCCGGTCTCTTCAGATAATAACAGGGTCATTAAGGGGTAATTTGAGTAGTCTAGGCTTGGGAATCTCTTTGTAACTGCCTGGGGAAGCTTCTAGGAACTGGGGAGGGGATTTGTTTGCAATACTGATTTTTAACTAAGGACATTTTAGCTAAAACAAAAATTAGAAAAGGAGCAAAGTGCAAAAACTAAAAGCTGATGCTACCCTACTTTCTTGCCTATAAAGGCATCATTTCTTGCCCTTCAAGGCAGACCCAAGATTGAAGAAAAATTTTCTGAAAATTCAAAATGGCTAACTCCAGCAAACAATACTAAATTCTCTGCATTTTTGGTTTGAAACTGTTCAAAATTTGGCTGGTCTGTTGAATTTCTGGTCTTCCATTTAGCTAGAGCCCTTGAAAACCATAAATTCTGGTATCCGAGTAAGAAATGGTCTGAGTTTTCTGGGATTTCAAATTTTATTTTGGGAGTTGTCTGGTTTTGGGTCTACTGTGCCTTTGAAGCTGATTTTGCTGTGATTTTATCCTCTACTTTGAGTCTGCTACTGTTGTTGCTTCTGTTCTAATCTCAACTCAGCTTTCCATTCTTTTGTCTTGCCATTTGTTACCAGGTACACATTCCTGGACTATACTAGATGTGAAGCAAGTTTGAAGCATGAAATGAAAATGGATGTTCAAAAGCATGACATCGAGTATTCTGTTTATAGTCTAATTGTATTTCCCTAAATTACCTGGTGATTTATTTCTAAATTTACAATATTTCCTAATTACATTCTAGTGTAATAACTGAGTCCCTGCTATTGTATCTAGCCTTGGGTTGCTGGGGTGTGAACTTGATTTAGTTGAATAACATGTGAGCTGAGTGGTGGTGCTTGATTCCAAGTTAATTTTGTGTTTGTTTGTTACTTGTTGGGTTTAAACGGCTTCCAAGTCTGTTGTGTGGCTAGTGAACAACAGAGGTGAAAGCATTAATTGTCTGATATTGGGAATTCTGTTGAAAAGCCTAGGTTAAGGTTTAGAGTTCAATACAACTGCTTGTGATGAATTTTAAGATTGTATTCAATTGAAAGTAGCTCGATTCTGCCTCCTTGTCATCAACACTTGAATCTATGAATAATATTTGCTTCAGACTAGTAATTTAACTTTGTAGTATTGGGAGTCTATTTCCCCAACGAGTATATTATTATTTTGAGCTTGGGAATTTTAAAATCACTTTGGGAATCAGAATTGCTTGAGCATGAATGTAATGTTGTCTGTAAATAGGGATTATTTTATCATATATTGCAGGAGCTTAATATTGTTAATCCCGTTATATCGAATTTTCCCTTTCTCGGCAGGCTTTGCTTTTAGTTTGGGCTTTAAGTTGAGCCCAATTGCATCCTCATGTACCGTTCAAGTTATTGGCAATTGGCCATTGAACCCCAGTTGGCTTAAACTCGTTTGACAATCAAGCCTGGGTTATGTTGCTAATAGTTATATGGCTTTCAAATTTCAGATTAGTTTAGTATAAAAGTAGATCAGAAATTCAATTAGTTTTTTTTATAAATTAACTAGATTCCTTAAATGAATTTGAGAGCATGCTATATTAAGGACAAATGGCTTATGGCCCTTTAAGGTTTAGTTTGGACTCTCGTTTAAAATCGGAATTGGGGCGAGTCGTGCCAAATAAATCACAAGATGCGTGGCCCGCATTTAACTATTTCTTTTAATCCTTAGAACTCAAGGCGCGCCATTTAGCAAATATCCATGGCCCTCACAAAGTTAATACGCATAGTTGTTGTAGGCGTGTTCTTTTAATAATTTACCTTCTTAAACTCGGGTGCGCATTTATGTGACCCAAATCCAAATCTCAATGATGTTAAAATATGTCAAAGACCACGAGTGCATTTATGTGACGTGGTTCAAGATGTGTTTTAATAACGTTGCAATCTTCCTAAAAATGAATAAAAGCGGGTAAGGTTGAAAATGCACATAGGTTTGAACATGTACTAAAATCAAATAACTAAGCCGAATATAACAGTTGAGCGATCGTGCTAAAACCACGGAACTCGGGAATGCCTAATATCTTCTCCCGGGTTAACAGAATTCCTTATCCGGATTTCTATGTTCGCGGACTGTTAAATAGAGTCAATCTTTTGCTCGATTCGGGATTGGAACCGGTGACTTGGGATACCATAAATCTCCCAAGTGGCGACTCTGAATCTTTTAATAATAAAACCCGTTTCGATTGTCACTTTAAGTTGGAAAAAACTCCCATATACACCCTTCATAGGGTGTAGGTAAAAAGAAGGTGTGACAGTTGTGTGGTTGAGAAATGCCTTCTACTTCTTTGTCATTGAATGATAAAGAGCCCTCGGGCACATTATTCCGGGTTTGCTTTTCCCTAGTAATTGATACCTTAGTGTGTTTGAAAATGGGCCCTTATGGAATATTGACCCCGCCGATGATCATATGAATGACATGATGTGGTTCCTCCTGTTCATTTTTCCTGTTGGTGTCTCTGTATCTGAAATTATTCTTGGCTTGATCGCTAAGGAACTCTTTAAGGTGGCCCTCATTGAACAGACGTGCTACCTCCTACCTTAGTTGTCTGCAATCCTCGGTCTTGTGACCATGCGCGCCATGATACTTGCACACCAAATTTGGGTTTCTTTGGGAAGGATCGGTTTGTATGGGTCTAAGCCATTTAGTATCTTTGATTCTTCTGATTGCCGATATAATATCTGATGCATCGACACTAAAGTTATATTCCGATAACAGAGGTGCCTCTACGAAATCAAAATGCTTATCAAACCACTTTTGCTCATATGTCCCCGAGAATTTTGTCCTCGATCATTTATTCAATCATTCTAGGAGGGATTGCATCCCGAGCTATTGTTCCTTCGATCTGCAGTATATGGTTGATATAGTTCTCTATTCGACTTTGGTTGCCTATCGATGTCCTTTGGGGTTTTAACTGCCAACCTATTTGGATGTACTAAACTGGAAAGGGCTCCTAATTGGTCGCCTTTGACCCTGATCTTCGATTGATATCGATTGTGCATATCTACCCAAGTTACAGTTGGATACTCGACCAAATTTATTTCAACTGTCGTGATGCTATCGAAATTCGCATGTTCAACCCTTGGGTGAAATCTTGAACGGCCCAATCGTCTCTTACCGGTGGCAACTCCATGCATTCTATTTGAAATCGGGATACGAACTCCCTCAGCATTTCGTTATCCCTTTGTCTTATCTTGAAAACGTCCGCTTTTCTTGTTGCGACCTTTATAGCCCCGGTGTGTGCCTTTACAAAAGAATCTGCAAACATGGCAAATGAGTAGATGGAATTCGGTGGCAAGTTGTGATTATAAACCATTGCTCCCTTTGATAGTGTTTCCCAAAAAAAATCAACAAAATGGACTCGATCTCATGGTCTTCTAAGTCATTTCCCTTTATTCCGCATGTGTACGAAGTGATGTGTTCATTAGGATCAGTGGTCCCATTGTATTTAGGTATATCCGGCATACAAAACTTCTTAGGAATGGGCTTCAGAGCCGCACTCTACGGAAAAGGCTTTTGCACTAACTTTTTTGAATCCAAACCCTTTAAGATTGGGGGTGACCCGGGTATCTGATCAACTCGGGAGTTGTATGTTTCCACTTTTTTATCATTATCTTCAATTTTCTTCTCTCTTGACTCAATCCTTTTGGTGAGCTCCTCGAGCATTCTCATAATTGTAGGATCAATTCCTGATCCATTACCATTTGACCTTTCCGAAACTGGCTCGGTACGGCGAGTGATTCCCGGCTCGACCACACTCGGAGTTCATGTTGACTTTGAAGCTGAGCAATAGCGGCCTACTGAGCCTGTAACATCTCAAATATTATTTGGAGACTAACTCTCATGTCTCTTACGCCCTATATTCCTTGGCCACCAGATCGGCCTTCTCTGCGCATACTCCCTTCGGGGTTCGTGCCTAAATCCACATTCAAAGAAATGTGTGAACTGATATCGATTGGATCGACGACCGGTACTCCCCCGAGATTAGTCGGTGGCACCCTAGCTTTTGGAGCAATTACGTTGTCGTCTTCCCCGTGAAATCCAAGACCATCATCACCATATATGGGTGCGTTTTGTGAGTTTGATATGTTTTAACCTAAGAGAAAAAAATTCTTGACAAGAACAAGTGTGAAAATAACGTGTGTTATCAGAATCAACACTGAAACAATTAGTATTATCCTTAGCCCCACGGTAGGCGCCAAACATTTTACCCTAAAATTCGAGTAACAATTAAACTCATATTGTGGTTTTAAGGATATGTGATTTAATTCAACGTCAATTGATAAACAAGGGATTAAATAGACAAATTAAAAAGTAAAGTAGATAAAACCAGTGCGTAAGCTAAGTCTCGACCTTGACATGTGACGATCTCGAGGTACGACTATGGGAATAAATGATAAAACAACTCTTAAGAACAGCAAGTAAAGTAGTAAGAGAACAATGTACGTATATTTTCTTACCAGTGAACAGTGATCTACAAATGAATAGGATTCCCCTTTATATAATAGGGGAGTCCTAAATAAGATACACTTCTAATTACAGTAGGAAATCATATTTGACAGTTGTCTAACCGCCAAAGACTAATCCATTCCGAAATTTACGCCGTGATCCTCGGTCCGTTACGGGTAACTCGCTCTTTCCATTACTGAATCATAACAGTATCATCTCGAAGCATGCCTTCTTCCGACCTCGGCAAATGATATCGACCTCGACATCGAAAAGGAGCTTCGACCCCGAGCTCGTCGTCCTGGACTTCCGACGTGGTATCACTTTCTCCATCGAAGAACGAAATCGTGTAGCCCCAATTTTCACCGTATACAGACATAAAAATAGTAATTTTTATAGTTAAGTTAACAAATACTCCCTTCGTTTCAAATTAGATGAGGTGCTTTCCTTTTTAGTTTGTTCCTAAATAAATGACACATTTCTAAATTTGGAAATAATTCTACTTTAAACTCTTTATTTTACTCATTACCCTTAGTGAGAAGCTTTTATAACTACACAAATGTCATGGCCCCACAAAGCTTTTATAACTACACAAATGTCATGGCCCCACAAATTTTTTACCATTTAAGCTTTTAAGACCACAAGTTTCAAAAGTCTTCTTCTTTTTTCTTAAACCCCATGCCGAATCAAACTACATCATCTAAATTGAAACGGAGGGAGTAGTATTTAAAATATGAAATTATGCTTGGATATGTATATCATTTGAAAAAATATTATAATTTTGTGAAGGGAGAAAAAAATTGAAAAATTTGAAAAAGTAGTCAAAATCACTTTTTGGTTTTTGAAATTTCATTTTCAATTTTTTTAGAAAACTTGCAAAAATTTATAGACAAATACATTTTTGACTTTTTTTTTGTAAGAAAAGAATTTGCCTTAGTAGGCGTTGGACATAAAATTGTTATTTTTTTAAAAAAATAATCTTTGGAGTAAAGTTGAAAAATGCATTTGGAATTTGAAATTATGTTTGGATATGAATTTTAACAACAACAACAACAACAACAATAACAAACTCAGTTTGATCCCAGCAGGTAGGGTCTGGGGAGGGTAGTTTGTACGCAGACCTTACCCCTACCTAATACAGGTAGAGAGGCCGTTTCCAATAGACCCTCGGCTCAGGAAGGGCAAGAAGAAGAGGAGGAAAGCAAGCAATGAAGAAAGATGGAAGATAAAAGAAAAAGGGAGAGATAAAGGATAAGTGGTACCAAATAAGCAACAGGAAATACAATACCTGAGGCGAACAAAATCACATAACGTAATAAAAATCTAAGAATATGAAGGGGCATGCATGCTACTAAGACTATGGGTGAACAACTAAAAACTACCTACTAACCTTCTACCTTAATCCGCGACCTCCACACCCTCCTATCAAGGTCATGTCCTCAGTGAGATGAAGCAGCGCCATATCCTGCCTAATCGCCTCTCTCCAATACTTCTTAGGCCTACCTTGACCTCTTCTCAAACTCTCCATGGACAACCTCTCACACCTCCTAACAGGAGCATCAATGCTTCTTATCTTAACATGTCCAAACCATCTCAGCCTCGACTCCTACATCTTGTCCTCCACGGAGTCTACTCCCACTTTGTCCCGGAAAGCTTCATTCTTAATCCTATCTCTCTTGGTACACCCACACATCCATCTCAACATCCTCATCTCTGCTATTCTCATCTTCTGCACGTGGGAGTTCTTGATTGGCTAACACTCAGCCCCATACAGCATAGCCGGTCGAACCACCACTCGTTAAAAATTACCCTTAAGTCTTAGCGGCACATTCCTATCACACAAAACACCGGAAGCGAGCCTCCACTTCATCCATCCTTCTACAATGCAATACGCTACATCTTCGTCAATCTCCCCGTTACCCTGGATAATCGACCCGAGATACTTAAAACTCGCTCTCTTGGGGATAACTTGAGCATCAAGCGTAACCTCTACGTCTGCATCATGGGTTCCGTCACTAAACTTGCACTCCAAGTATTCTGTCTTGGTTCTTCTCAGTTTGAAACCTTTAGATTCCAAGGTCTGTCTCCAAACCTCCAACCTTCCGTTAACTCCTACGCTTCTCGTCGTCAATCAAAACTATATCATCGGCAAATAGCATGCACCAAGGTACCTCCCCTTGGATATGACGCGACACTACATCCATCGCCAAAGCAAATAAAAATGGGCTAAGAGCCGATCCCTGGTGCAACCCCATTACCACAGGGAAATGCTCTGAGTCACCCACGCACAGTCCTCACCCGAGTCTTAGCATCATCATATATATCCTTAATCACACTAATGTACGCTACCGGAACACCGCTAACCTCCAAACACCTCCACAAGACCTCCCTCAGAACTTTATTGTATGCTTTCTCAAGGTCAATAAACACCATATGCAAATCCTTCTTCCTCTCCCCGTGCTGCTCCACTAATCTCCTTACCAGATGAATCGCTTCCGTAGTCAAGTGCCCCGGCATGAATCCAAACACGATATGAATTTCACTTGAAAAAATATTACAATTTTGTGAGTATTTTTTGAAAAAATTAAAAAATTGTCAAAATTACTGTTTGGTTTTTGAAAAACTCATTGTCGAAAAATCTCCAATAACCTACAAAATGTCATGAACAAACACTTTTTCTTTTAAAAAAATCTGGAAAAGGAAAAAAAAATCTAAAGACAAATGGGTCCTAGTTGGTCTTGGGGTCCTTTGTATTTTTATAAATGTACAAAAATAGAAAGGGAAATACTAGGAGTTCTTTAAAAATAAATGTATTAACATAACTAAGACATATTTATAATTATTTGAAATTATTTATATTGATATTTTCTTTATATGTCCTATTTTAGCAGTTTGCATGAATTTTAAGAGATCATAAATCTTTTCAGACATATTAATGTGTTTTATTTTTACATCGTCCTCTTTTAATATTGTTACTCATCATGATTTAAAATTTGTTTTTGTTTATTCTAGTGAGGGTTTTAAAAAAAATTAATACATAGAGGGAAAGGAAGTGAAAATGAGAAGGAATTATAAGATGGAGAATTGAACTTTTACGTGAAAAAAAAATTATTCAACCAATGGAATTACTAAGATTTTCCGGATTAGTTAAATTTCATCTTTTAGTGGTCATTTGGTACAATATTTTAGCTTATACGTGAGACAATTAAATTCACTATTTTAGTGTTCGTTTAGTACGAAGAATAAGGAATAATTCATTACGAAATTAAATTTTAGATGAATTTATCCTACGTTTGATTGGAATAAACTCAGAAATTAGTTATTCCGAGATTGCAGTATTATTTTTTTTATCTTTGTAGCGGCGAGATAATAATTATGATGTAATTAATTCCGAAATAAATAATACTTGAATAACTTATTTTCGAACCAAACAATTCTTTAATATAAAAGGTATTCCGGATTAGTTAATACTCTAAAATCAAACATGAGATAAAATTAATATCAACTTTTATTTATAAATTATTATTTTTATCTCATGTACCGAATGATACCTTAAAAGTAATTTAGTACAAGTATGGAGGACGTAATTCAAACAGTAATCCCAAAAGAAAACATCACATTTGTAGAAACCCACTAAATCCAACCCATCAAACAGCTTGGGCCAACTGAAGTGCGCACTCGACTTTTAAAGATCTGATGGATTACGCCGCTGATCAACGAAATAGGCGCCGAATATACACTATCGGTGTAATGTTCTAGCAGAGGCAGATGTAACATTTTGATATCGAGTTTGAATAGATGTACTATATTAGCTTATGTTAAATTATTAAAATTATAATAAATATAAACTTATAATATTAAATAAAATAAATTTAAAATAAAAAATTTTAAGAACTAAACTAATCAAATTAAAATGGTGAATTCACATTTGTTTCCTTATAGCCTGGCCAAGATTCTTTTTATTGCCAAAAATATGTTTTTGTCAAAAGTACTTTTTTCTGAAGTTAAGGTATTAAAATTATTTTAAAGTAGAAGCAGAAGTGAAAGCAGGAAAAAGTTTTAACTCCAAAAGTAAGAAAAATATACTTAAAAATACTTTTAAAAGTTTAAGGGAAAAACTAATCACAACTTAAAAGTATTCTTTAAATTAAATAGTCAAAATATAAATTATTTCTCATAAAAATATTTTTTCAAAAAATTATTTAAATAAACTAATTTTAAAAATTTGGCAGAACAAAGCTAAATAAGTTTCTAGAGGGGTGGTGGCTTTTAAAGAGAAAAGATCTGAGGCCATGATGACGCCACGTGTTCATACAAGATAAGCACGTGGCATAGCCGCCCATAGAGCCGCTAGCTACACCTTCTTGATGAGATGACACCAGTATTGTTTCTAGCTACTACTACTTTTCTTAAAGCTTTTTTTTCCCTTCCCCTTTGCCCCACCTAAAAGGCTTTTTGCAAAGCTTACACTTGCTATTTGATGCATTTTATCTAACTTTAGAACTATAGTCATAAACGTATATGGATGGGATGGATTCGATTTTTATCAAAATTAAATTAAACTAACTATATCAATTTAAATTGGATTGGTTTGATTTTATGTGACTTTTCGGGTTATGTTTGTTATATGAATATTATTTAATTTTATTTTATTATATTTTTTATAAGTAAATATATATTTAGTAAAAATTAAAAAAATGATAAATATATAATCTATTAAAATATTTTATGGAAGTTTTTTTTTAGTAACATGTGATAGTTATTTTTTAGTCACCAGACAATAATTTTACGTTGATATAGTTTTAAGGTTAACCAAATTTAATAATTATATCTAAAATTAAATATGAACCTATATAATGATAGATTCTATTTAATTTTGAATTATCGAACTACCATTTCAAATTTGAAAAAGCTTGAAGAATTTAATAGATCTTGAATATGGAAGGACAAAGGGATTGACGCATTTCACTAAGACTTAATAAGAAAGTGATCATACAACCCATTATCTAAAGTTAGTAAATATGGAACACTTTATATTTATTTAAATATTACATCCCATAAAAGAATCGCAAATATTGATATTTTTAAAGAAAATTCTATAAAAAGTCTTAAAAGTATAGTAAAAATTAGTATATTTATATGTCGGTTTGGTTCAAATTTTTTTACTCAATACCAAACCAAATCAAACCAAACTTATATGAATTTTTAAATGATTTGATTTGACTTTTCAGTTTGATGCGGTTTTCGATTCGGTTTGAACACCCCTACTACCGTATAGGGAGTGTTCCGAGTGAAAAACAAACTATAATAATATGTGTGATGGACTATGAAGTCTTTTTGCCTAAAATTAACTCATTTTTAGTAACTCATCTAAGATACAAGGGATTGAATTATAACCTGTTTGTGATTTGATTAACAATTTAGTTTGGAAATGAATCCTCAAATTGTTTTTGATCAAAATGAATAAAGAAGTATAACTTGACGGATTAGAAAAAAACTTACATATAACATGCAAAATCAAATTTGGAGAATGATAATTATATAAAATTAGAATAAATTTACAATACAATAATTTTCACATTATTTTTTAAAAGAACAAAATAAAAGGATATAGGTTAGATCATGTTAGGTATTTTGAATATCTGACCTATATATTGTGATGTCACTCCTTTTTTTACACAACCAAATAGTGTCACCTAACCCCTTGAACAGCATCGTGGCGTACCTTTAACCATTATCAGATGAAAACTAGGAGCAATTTTTTATTATTAGCAGTAGTTAGAGATTTGAAATCAATTCGATATATCTTTAGTTATTCACCTCCCAGTCTCCCACCCAGGTCAAGTTACTTCCTTTTGAGTTGTTGGGGGCGGGGGGGGGGGGTTATTATTAAAAATAAAATATTACTCAACCCAAAGAAAAGGAAAAAAGTAACAGTAACTAGTTGGTGCGGTTGTAGTTAAAAGTCATGAGATAAACATTTTATACCTAGAAATAAGGACGAGAGTGAAAATGTTTCGTGTAATGATTCAAACTAATTTTGCAGGTATTTCACGATTTTTGTTATGCTTGAAAAAGCCCCTTTAACATTTAGTGGGTGTTTGGACATAAAGAATTGTAAATTTTCAAAATAGGTTGAAATTTTTTTTCAAGTGAAAATGGTATTTGAAATTTAGAGTTGTGTTTTTTTGGACATGAATATAATTTTAGGTTGTTTTTGAAGTTTTGTGAGTGATTGAGTGAAAAATTTTAAAAACACCTTTTTGGAGTTTTTAAAATTTTCTAAAATTTTCAAAATGCATCTTCAAGTGAAAATTGAAAATTTTATGAACAAACGCTAATTTCAAAAAAAAAGTATTTTTTTTAAAAAGGGAAAATTTCTTATGTCCAAACTGGTAGTTAAACTATGTCCTTTTGACTATGACACTATTTTAATAAGTATTTTACACGAGAATACTATAATAATATATACGGTCAAAATCGGGCTTGTCCTTTTTGTATGATTAATCGAGACCGGGGCATGACATGCCAAGGTTCGATCCCATGTCGTACCGGACTATGTCACGAAGTTAGACTGCCAAACTCATGACTGAGAGACCGATCGAGATCGAGATCAGCCAAGATCGAGATCGAGCAGGATAAAGATCGAGCAAGATCGAGGGAAGTCTGCCGAGCAAAATAATGGAAAGCCAAGATATCCACGATCGAGCGAGGATCACGGCGGAAATCTCGACACGTATCAAGAAGAGGGCGATTAATCAGCTAATCATGAGATTTCTTACTGTATTTAGGATTCTACTAAGGGTATGACTCCCCTACTATATAAAGGGGTATGATAATTTGTAAAAAGGACCATATTCACATTATATAAAGCAATATACTCTCTTTCTCTTAAACTCTCAATATTCTGTTACTTTATTCTTATTTTCCAGTGGAATACTCGTTTGGTTCGAGGACAACCTAGCTCAAGGGCCTAAGCTATACATTTTCTTTGGTTTGCTTTATTTCTATTTGCAGTTAATTCAATATCAATTTGCGTTTCTTTTTAGTTTGTGCCAAGTAAAATCACGTATCCTTAAAACCATAATATAAATTGAATTGTTATACGTTTTTAGGATAAACAGTTTGGCGCCCACCGTGGGGCTAAGGATAATAGTAATTACCTGGTACAAGCTTTCGTAACACACACTATTTTACACTTGTTCTTTGAGGTATGTTTGATTATAGGATTAAAAAGTGTCAAACTCTCAGTCAGCACCTCAACACATTGACAATGATCTCAGCCACCACGGAGAAATGAGAACATTGCACCAGGAAACGGTGTACCCCCTGTTGGCCTCGATGGAATTCCGGTTGTAGATCCGATCGACGTCAGTTCGCATGTAGCCATCAACGAAAATTTGGCCGTCAATCTCGAAAGCAGTGTTTGCAGGGGTACCCGATCAGCTACTCAAAACACACATGGTGGTGAAGATGGTGGGATCAGCTTGCAGGTGATCGTCGAAATGTTGCAGGCCCAATAGGCAGCAATATCTCACCTCAAAAATTAGAACCACACACCGAGAAGGGTCGAACTCGAGCCATCCCAGGAAGTCGTACACACGGTCGAATTAACTTCGAGGAAATCGAATGAGAAGGAATCGGAAACCAATCCTGCTATTATAAAGATGCTCAAAGAATTGACAAAGTGTATCGAGATAGGGGAAAAGAAGATCGAGAAAAATGATAAAAAGGTGGAATCCTATAACTCCAGGGTTGACCAAATCCCAGGGGCACCACCAATATTGAAAGGAATAGATTCCAAATAATTTGTACAAAAATCTTTCCCCCAAGTGCGGCTCTGAAACCAATCCCCAAGAAGTTCTGTATGCCCGAGATTGCTAAGTATAACGGAACGACTTATCCAAACGAACACATAACCTTATACACATGTGCTATTAAAGGAAATGACTTGGAAGATGACGAGATTGAATCCGTCTTGCTAAAGAAATTCGAGAAGACTCTATCGAAGGGTGTAATGATATGGTATCATAATTTACCACCTAATTCTATTGACTCGTTTGCTATGCTTGTAGATTCTTTTGTAAAGGCACACGCCGGAGCCATTAAGGTCGTAACAAGAAAGTCGGACCTTTTAAAGGTAAGGCAGATGGACAACGAGATGCTCAGGGAATTCGTATCTCGATTCCAAATAGAATGAATGGATTTGCCACCGGTCACCGACGATGGGGATGTTCAAGCTTTCACTCAAGGTCAATGTTCGGAGTTCCATAGCTTCACAACAGCTGAAGCAGAATTTGACCGAATATCCAGCTATCACTTGGGCCGATGTACACAATCGATATATGTCAAAAATCTTGGCCGAGGATGATCAACTGGGGGCTCCTTCTGGGTCCGTATATCCTAACAGGACCATGGATAGAATCAAGAGGGATATCGATCGGGAACTAAGGTCGAATAGAGATCGTATCAGTCGTATAATGAAGATCGTAGAGGTAGTGGATCTGGGCAAAACTCTGCACGAAATAAGAGGAGAAATGATCGAGGCCAAAGTTCATGGGAACTCTTGGGCAAGAATGGTTTCGACAAGTATGTCGGGCCCAAAGATGCACTGAGACTGTCAGAGTATAACTTCAACATTGATGCGTCTGCCGTCGTATCTGCCATCGGACGTATCAAAGATACTAGATGGCCTCGACCTTTGCATACCGATCCAACCCAGAGAAATCCTAACCAAGTGTACAAGTATCATGGTTCCCATGGCCATAAAACAAAAGATTTCAGACAGCTAAGGGATGAAGTAGCCCTATTGTTCAACAAGGGTCACCTTTGGGAATTCGTAAGCGACCGGACCAAGAATCACTTCAAAAACAGATATTCAAATAGACAGAACATGCAAGAAGAGCCAAAAGATGTGATTCACATGATTGTTAGGGGGTCGATACTCCTCAAGGACCAGTATTTAAATGCACCAAGGTGTCCATCACAAGGGAGAAGCAAACTCGGGACTACGTACCAAAAGGAACATCGTTTTTCAATGATGAGGATGCAGAAGGGATCATACAATCCTATAACGACACACTGGTAATATCTATACTTATGAATAAGACTCAAGTTAAATGTGTTTTAATTGATCCAGGTAGGTCGGCCAACATCATTCGATTGAGGATCATAGAATAACACAGCCTATAGGATCAGGTTGTGCTCGCGGCCCAAGTGCTAAACGGTTTCAACATGGCATGTGAAACCACCAAAGGTGAGATATCTTTTCCAGTAAACGTGGTTGGAACCATCCAAGAAACAAAGTTCCATGTGATCGAGGGCGATATGAGGTATAATGCCCTATTCGAAAGGCCGTGGATCCACAATATGAGGGCAGTACCCTCGACCCTTCACCAGGTTCTAAAGCTCCTGGTGCTAAAGGGAGTTAAAACTATCTACGAGGAGCAACCTGCCGCCTAGGAGATGTTTGCAGTCGATGAAATTATTCCAATATCAACAATATCATCGACAAATGACTCAGGATCGAAAGCGAAACAGGGGGCAAATAGCAATTATCAGTGCCATCTTCGACCTAATCGGACAAGCAAGGAATCGACGAAGATGGTGACTTCAGGGTTCCTCGATATTTTATCACCCCTAATGATTTCGATGCTACCAAGTCAACGGTTGAAGAATTGGAGCAGGTCGTGATGATCGAACATCTACCCAATCGGAAGGTATACCTGGGCACCGAGTTAACCCCCAAGCTCAGAAAGAAACTTA
The DNA here is from genome assembly GCF_000393655.2 of Nicotiana sylvestris. NCBI lineage: Eukaryota > Viridiplantae > Streptophyta > Magnoliopsida > Solanales > Solanaceae > Nicotiana > Nicotiana sylvestris. The sequence continues at coordinate 203,529,365 of NC_091059.1, forward strand.
TTCAATTTCTTATAGTTAATATGGATTATTTTGCTTGGTCCCATATCGATATGACAAGGATCCCACCGGAATTACCACCCATAAATAGAGCGTGGACCTAAAATTCCGTCCGGTGAAGCAAAAATAAAGGCCCCAGTCTGAGGTCAAACACGCTTTCATCAAAGACGAGGTAACCAAACTTCTCAAAATAGGGTTCATTCGGGAAGTAAAATTACCCGAATGTTTAGCAAATGTAGTAGTAGTCCCTAAGAAAGGAAACAAACTTAGAATGTGTGTAGATTGCAAAGATCTAAATAAAGCATGCCTCAAGGATTCTTTTCCTTTGCCTAATATCAATCGCACGATCGATGCCACGGCCGACCACGAGATCATCAGTTTTCTCGATGCCTATTCCGGGTACAACCAAATACGGATGAACCCGAAAGACCAGGAAAAGACCTCGTTCATCACTAAATATGGTACATATTGCTATAATGTAATGCCATTTAGATTAAAAATGCTGGTGCAACCTATCAACGCCTAGTAAACTGAATGTTTGAAGAACAAATAGGGAAATCTATGGAATTTTATATTGATGACATGATAGTTAAGTCCATGAAAGTAGATGACCATTTGAAGCATTAGTAGTAAACTTTCAGTATACTGAGAAAATACAACATGAAGCTCAACCCGAAAATATACGCGTTTAAGGTCGGCTCTGGCAAATTTTTCGGCTTAATGGTATCCAATTGAGGAATCGAGATCAACCCCGACAAAATCAAAGTTATCGAGGACATCACGTTGGTAGACAACGTAAAGGTCGTGCAAAGATTAACAGGGCGCATAGCTACCCTGAGGCGATTCATCTCGAGGTCCTCTGATAAGAGCCATCGATTCTTTTTGTTGCTGAAGGAGAAAAATAACTTCACTTGGACTCCGGAATGTCAACAGGTCTTGGGAGAGCTTAAGTGGTACTTGTCGAGCTTGCCGCTGCTTCATATGCCGATAGCAGATGAATAGCTTTACTTGTATCTGGCAGTATTGAAGATAGCGGTAAGTGGAGTCCTAGTCCGAGAAGAAAAAGGTACACAATTCCCTATATATTATGTTAGTCAAACCCTAGGTGAGGCCAAAACCAGGTATCCCCATCTAGAAAAATTAGCGCTCGCTTTAATAAGCGCCTCTAGGAAACTAAAACCATACTTTCAATGTCATCCCATATGTGTTGTAACAACTTATTCTCTTTGAAATATTTTGCATAAGCCCGAGCTTTCAGGACGATTGGACAAATGGGACGTAGAAATCAGCAGGAACGATATTGAGTATCGACCCCAAACAACCATCAAGTCTCAAATCTTGGCATACTTCGTGGCTGACTTCATGCCGTCCCTATTACCCGAGGTTGAAATAGAACTATTAGTTAACTCGGGTACATCATAGGGGATATGGACCCTCTTTACGGATGGTGCTTCGAACGTAAAGGGGTCCTGACTCGGCATCGTGCTAAAACCACCCATAGGTAACGTGGTTAGACAATCTATTAGAACTTTAACATTGACTAACAACGAGGCCGAATATGAGGCCATGATTGAAGGTCTTGAACTAGCCAAAGGCTTGGTAGTAGAGGTGATCGAAGCCAAATGCCACTCCCTCCTCGTTGTGAATCAGGTTAACGGAACCTTTAAAGTTCGAGAGGAACGAATGCAAAGATACTTGGATAAATTACAAGTAACTCTACACCGATTCAAGGAATGGACTTTGCAACGTGTGCCTCGAGATCAGAATAACGAAGCTGATGCCCCCGCAAACCTAGGGTCATCGGTCGAAGACGACGAACTCAAATTGGGGGCTGTCGTACAACTTACAAAGTCAGTGGTCGAAGAAGGTCACGCCGAGATAAACTCCACAAGTTTGACCTGGGATTAGAGAAACAAATACATATAGTATTTGAAGAAAAGAAAGTTTCCCTCGGATACAGAAGAATCGAGAGCCTTGGCACAAAGGCAGCACAATTCACCTTGTCCGAAGACGGGACCTTGTTCAGAAGGATATTCAATGGTCCGTTAGCAATATGTTTGGGACCAGGAGATACCGGATATGTTCTAAGGGAAGTCCACGAAGGCACTTGCGAAAATCATTCTAGTGCCGAATCATTGGTCCACAAATAATTAGCGCAGGATACTATTGGATCGACATGGAGAAAGATGCGAAAAAGTTTGTTAAAAAATGCGACAAGTGCCAAAAACATGCACTAATGATTCATCAACCCGGGGAGCTACTCCATTCGGTCTTGTCCCTAGGGTCATTCATGAAGTGGGGAATGAACATTGTTGGCCCTCTTCAATCGACGCCAGGTAAGGCTCAATTTGTTTTGTTTATGACTGATTATTTCTCTTAATGGGTTGAAGCACATGCATACTAGAAGATCAGGGAGAAGGAAGTCATCGACTTTATTTGGGACCATAACATCTGTCGACTCAGAATAACGGAAAACAGTTTATTGGCAACAAAGTGACCAAATTTCTCGAAGACCACAAGATCAAAAGGATCTTATCAACACCTTTTCACCCTAGTGGAAATAGACAAGTTGAATCGACAAACAAAACTATAATACAAAACCTCAAGAAAAGGTTGACCGATGCCAAAGGAAAATGGAGAGAAATCCTACCCGAAGTCTTTTGGACATATCGCACAACTTCGAAGTCCAGTACCGGAGCCACCCCGTTCTCTTTGGTTTATGGCGCCGAAGCTTTAATACCGATTGAAGTCGGGGAGCCGAGCATCAGATTCTGATATGCGATGAAGGAATTGAATGACGAGGCCATGAATGCGAGCTTAAAGCTATTAGATGAACGATGTGAAGCCGACTTTGTTCGATTGGCTGCCCAGAAACAACGGATCGAAATGTATTACAATTGAAGGGCCAACCTTCGATATTTTAATGTCGGGGACTTGGTACTGAGGATGGTCACGTTAAACACCCAAAATCCTAATAAAGGGAAATTGGATCTGAACTGGGAATGACCGTACCAGATTCTCGACATCACATGGAAAGGATCCTATAAGCTCGGAATGATGGACGGAGAATAGCTACCAAACAATTGGAACGTAACTCATCTCAAACGATATTACTGCTGAGGTACGACCCCATTTTAATTATTTCTATTTTTTTACTAACACTTACAAGTTACTGACAAGGAGCGGCACAAAGCATTTAGGTCTGAAAGCACGCGTTGTACTCTTTTTGCCTTGAACCGTTTTTGTCTTAATTAGATTTTTCGGCAAGGTTTTTAACGAGACAACAGTAGATCGTGCTAACTTAGAATTGAAGGCCGATCATGAATCGGTATCAAAGACTATGTTTATAGTATTTGAGATTTCTCTATAATCAACCTCGAATACTGGAGAGGGGGTTACCCTCGGATATTGAATTTTATAGCAAGGAAATTATTTCGAAATGGAAGGGTCTCAATAGGTAGGATTTATTGTAAGGGCCAAACGGTCAAAACGAACCGTGACCACATAGATTTCTCGAGCATTAACATAAAACATGTATGCATATGTGACTATTTTAGACAAGAATAAAGAGAAGTACTTTCCTTGCAACTATCTTATGTCTTGGAAAAATTTCCACTTTACGATCCCATACTTTCGATCTCTTAAGAAAATGGGCTCAAGGCCCGATTATAATCAGAGTTCGAATAATCACTCCCATACCCAGGGCCACCCTACTCGAGGACGGTTATCTCGGGCAAGCCCAAATAAAATAAAATGGGAAAACGCGCACAATGGGAAGATCCCGAACTAAAAGGCTATAGTCAATTTAACATGGCTCGGAGACATCCGAAACCCATAACAAAAATAGGCCTTCAAAAAAGAAAAAAAATTCTTTCATAACCGATTCTAAAAGGCTACCCTCGGCAGAATCTTAAACTTAAGATATTTTTGGGAAAAAATTTCGGTAACTTTGAAACCCGGTAACGCCTCAACAAGAAAGGCAATAAAGGCAAGGTTTTGTTCGAACCCTCGAACACAACCTTATTATCCTACGCTAAGGCATTCCAACCTTTGTAAATATGAATGATAAAGCAAAGGAAAAAATTTTGAGAGCCGAAAAAGGGAAGAAAGCCTTATGTATGTATATAAACGATCTTTTTACAAAGGCTAGATTGGCCAAATACAAAATTTACAAAGGCCTAAAGGCTACTTTTACTTCGAGTTCGAGAGATCATTCTCACTCGACTAGAAAGCCTAAGGGCTACCTTATTTTGAGTTCGAGCAGGTTCTCGCTCGACCATTAAGCTTAAAAGCTACCTCAGCTCAAGTTCGAATGATCATTCGGGGTCCGTTGATCAGAAACGGTCGAGGGCAGTACTTATTATCGGTCCTTACCATCTTAAACCTTGGACCCTCGAATACAACTTTATAATTTTATACTAAGGCTCTTTGAACCTTTCAAAATTTAACAAAAAGACAACAGATCCAGAAGCCATGGAAGGTAAAAAGTTTTATATATTCCTAAAAATCTTTTTACAAGGGAAACACGACCCGATAGAAGTTCTTTACAAAAAGCCAAAGCGGCCTCGATAGAAATATAAAAACTATTCAAAAGCTTAAAAGGCCTAGTCATCTCCGGGAGCAGCAACTTCACCTTTGGTGCACTCTCCACTTTCGGATCCGTTCAGGCTCTTAGAATCGTTGTCATCAGGGTAAGCTAACCCACTGGATTCAGCTTCGATCTCCTTAGCGCTCTCGATCTCAGTTGTAAGATCGAAGCCTCGAGCATGGATCTCCTCAAGAGTCTCCCTTTGAGATTGGCATTTGGCATGCTCGATGACCTAATTTTCTCGAACCTGAGCAGCCTCAACAAACTCCTTTGCTTGGACCTGAGTAGCTTTGGCATTGACTCGTAAAATATCCACCACCATATCAACATTGGCCTTGGTCACTTAGACCTCCGATTTGGACGCTTCGAGCTCTATGACCAGCTTTTCCCGATTAGAATTTGCTGAACCCAACTAAGACTGGAGCTCCTCGATTTTCTTGGCTTGCACCAAGGTTTTCTCTTTCATGCTTTGGAGTTGGAATTCAGCCGAGGCCAGTTGGGCCCGGGCAGTCTCCTTTTCTGAGGCAAGGCAATCCATATTCTTCTTCCATTCTTCGAACTCAGTTTTCATTGCATCTATTTCCTCACAGAGTTGCCCGATCACATTGAGCTTTGGTTAGACCTACGGGTTTGAACCATTAGCCACCACACCCTAGTCACCATCATTAACTTCAAATATTCTTTTTACCTGTTCGGCTAGTTTGGCGTGTTCTTTTAAAGCCATTTCTAGCTTAGCACGGAGGCCTTTAGCATCCCCTTCTCTTTGCCACTGAGAAGCTTATCCTTTTCCCTAGTAAGCCCTCAGACCTTGGCCTCATACCGATTCAGCTCCCCTTGGGATCAGAGGAAAGCCTCATGATGAAGCAACGAAGCCTACAAACATAGAAAAAGAAGTTATATAAAGGGAGAAAAGTCAAAGTACAAAAATTGACATCAATTAGGAAATCTGGGATTACCTAGTTTAGAGCCTGTTTGGCTTCATTGAAAAGACAAGGTATTTCCACTTCATCCATCTTGGCTTGGTATTCTTCGGTGACCAAGCATCGGAGATAGTTAGCCACCCCTACGGGGGAAGAAAGAACCCGAGCATCCCCCGGGTCCGAGATGATAATTGATCTCTTATGCCTGAGATCAACACTGGGGGGGCCGAAAACTGATTGGTCAGTTTAAAGCTCGAGGAAGCCTCACTCGAGCTCTTCCTCAGTACATCCAAGTCACAAGACCGGTGACATCTTCCACTCTAACAAAATAGCCACGGAAAGGGTCTTATGCTCCATGGACCCTTCCCTATGGCAAGTCTCCACCGCCTGAGCTTCATGCATCATCGACTAAGTGAATGAAGGAAATGAGGGAATCTCCGATATCTATCACCCCAAGTAAATCCTTTGGGGCACCGCCTTCATCTCGGGGAGCCTCGAGCATTGTTTCTACACCAGCATCAACTGCCTCCTCGATAGCCTTCTCACCTCGAGGTGAAGCGTCTTTAGCTTTTTCTAGCTCGGGGACTTTGGTCGAGGCTTCCCCCTCAACCTCGTCAAGTCATGGCAGAGCAGTTTTAACTCCCACCAGCTTAATAGTTCCTTGAATCGCGGTGCCAGCTCGTACACGGGCCACCAGCACGAAATCTTTTTCTTCTTCTTCATCTTCGACCTCATCCCTTATCCGTTGGACTGACTCCAAAGTTAGAGGGATGATGTTCCTCTTAGGTTTACGGGCTATTTTCTTTTTGGTTTTCTGCCCGTCAGAGTTCATGCAATCTGAAGCCCTTTTACTCTACTTCTCCTTCACCGACTTCGAGACAGATGGTGGGGAAAAGATTTCTTTATCACCAGACATGGGCCTCATCGTCACGTCCTTCCGGAGACCTAAAAAAGAAAAGAAATGAGTAAGCTCGGGAAAATATTCGAACAGTGGTCAAATATTAAGTCAGGAAGAAAAATTTACCAAGACTACTAGCCTCTCATCAACCCTTCAACAAATCGCACCATGCGCACTCAGCATGTGTCGACTTCGATATTAGGCTCCTGACCCAGTTCTCGAGTTGGGGAACTGCACCCAACATCTAAGAAACGGTTGCATTAAGTAAAACACTGATAAGAAAAGGTGAAAACGAAGACAATAAATAGAAATAAGGACGAAATTATACTTACGCTTCATATTCCATTTCTTAGGAAATGACATACTCTCGGCCGGGATTAAGTCCGAGGTCTTCACTCGACCAAATTGGCCCATCTAGCCCCGATCTTTGTCCTCATCTATGCTCGAGAAAGGTGCCCTAGTGGCTCAACGTTGAAGCTTTATTAGTCCTCATCGATAGAGTCGGGGGCTATACAGGCGTATGAGGTGGTCGAGGGTGAAGGGAAGCCCATCGACTTTGCTTACGAAGAAACGAAGTAGTATCACTATCCTCCAGAATGAGGGATGAATCTGACCGAGGGTTACCTCGTATTTCTTGCAGAAATCTATGATAATCGGATCCAAGGGACCCAACATGAAGGGGTAAGTGTAAACACTTAAGAACCCTTCCAAGTGGGTGGTGATTGATTCTTTTGGAGCAGGCACCACCACATGTTTTTTAACCCCAGTTGCAATCTTTTTTAACCTAGTATAGGAGTTTATCGGTTATCGAGCATATATACCTCGATACCGGCTCGCATCGTCCCGACACCAATGAAGTCTATTCAACCTTCAAATCAGAATCGATGACACACCCTCCGGGAAAAAAACTCTTCAAGGCGTGGCTCCTCCGCTGATTCCTCACTGACCGTCCGTGACGATGAAGCAGTCTCCTTTTGTGGAACAATTTTTGAAGTCTTAGCCATTTTACTTTTATGAATGGAGAAGAATAGGAATTGAGGAGGAGCGCTTGGTATTTCGTGATGAAACAAGCGAAGATTTGAATACAAAGCTTTGAGGAAGGCAAAGGATTTTGAAAATTAGAGTGAAGAAGATTTGAAAGTAAAGTTTAAAAAATGAAAAAAGGTATTTATAATTCCTCAATGACGGTTCAAAGCTGGTAATGGCCGACCGTCGACTGACTCACATTAAATGCTTAGGAAACTGTACCGACGAGATGTTTCGGTTACATCTGCTGCTTACATCATGATGTATCGAGGTGAAAATTGAGGGCTCAAATCGTTTCTTGTCGCTACTCTCCAAAAAAATGAGTGACTATTTGTATACGGTCAAAATCAGGCTTACCCTTTTTGTATGATTAATCGAGATCAGGGCATGACAGGCCAAGGTTCGACCCCATGTCGTACCGGACCGTGACACGAAGTTAGATTGCCAAGCTCGTGACTGAGAGACCGATCGAGATCGAGATCAGCCAAGGTCTAGATCGAGCGAGATAGAGATCGAGCAAGATCGAGGGAAGCCTGCCGAGCCAAATAACGGAAAGCCAAGATATTCGCGATCGAGCGAGGATCACGACAGAAATCTCGGCACATATCAAGAAGAGACCGATTAATCAGCTAATCATGAGATTTCTTACTGTATTTAGGATTGTACTAAGGGTAGGACTCTCCTATTATATAAAGGGGATCTGATCATTTGTAAAATGGACCATATTCAAGTCATATAAAGCAATATACTCTCTTTCTCTTAAGCTCTCAATATTCTGCTACTTTGTTCTTATTTTCCAGTGGAATACTCGTTTGATTCGAGGGCAACCTAGCTCAAGGGCCTAAGCTATACATTTCCTTTGGTTTGCTTTATTTCTATTTGTAGTTAATTTCAATATCATTTTGCGTTTCTTTTCAGTTTGTGCCAAGTAAGATCATGTATCCTTAAAATCATAATACAAATTCAATTGTTATCCGTTTTTAGGGTAAACAAATAATACAAAAGATTTGTAACTAAAATGTAAAAAAATTGTGAAATTATTTACCTATTCAACTTAAGATCCATTTTCTCTTAATTCGGTCCCATCTACTTTTGAGAAACTAAGGAAAATAAAATATCAAATATTAAAGTACAAATTCATATTTCAAGGGTTCGGGCTGAGATCTACCACTTTCCCAGTTCCCACTTGTCAAAGCTTCGTTACCATGTGTGTAGGTTGTTTGAGTTCCAATTTGTTTTATTATTATTTTAGCGTGTGTTTAGTGATCAGGTCTTAAACCATTGGAGAAGCCGGTATTAAAGTTTAAGATTTTAGTCTTTCAAGTTAATAAATTTTAAATAATAATTTATACTATATATTTAATAAATTTTTAAAAATAAATATATAATTTGAATTAAAGCGGTTGAATTTGATGGAACCCATACTTCACTCCTGACTCAGAGGGTGGCAGAGAAACCGCACGAATTAGCACGTTCAGACTAGGACGGATAAAATATTTTTAACTTCTTTGCATGAACACCCTTTTTTGCGCCGTTACCTGCAACTTAATTTATAATTAAATCGACTGAATTTTTGATTTTTTTGTAGAAATAAATTTCAATTTTTGAAAACAGTGGTATTTACTATTAACCAAGTAAAAAAATTATTTTCTTCTATACAATTATAATATTTTCTCAAGTAAAATGGTCCTAACATAATTTTAAATTCCAATCTCCTTTTTAAATTAATTCCGAGTACTACTTTTCAAAAATCACAATTTATATGTCAAATACCCAGTTATACTTCAGCAACGATCTCTTAAACTAGGATGGATCAATAGATTTTTCTCTTCATTATATTTTTTTCAAATTGCAAAAAATTATGTTAAATTATTTCTGCAACCAGAAGAAGAAAAGGGTTAGGTCACGTGTTGTAGGTGGTAAATGAAAAGTTTTATTTTGTGTCTCAACTCTCGTACAACTGATACTAGTTATATGAGGCTTAGTTTTGTACTAAAGACACAAAATAAAATTTTCCACGGTAAAGTATTGACTTGTCATTGAGGTTAACTGATAGTCACGTGCTCTGTTTCGTGGGTCTCGCGATGTCTGATGGCATCTAGTGTACCACTTTAGATATTTTCTTGCGCAAATTTAAGTTACATTACTACCCCTGACATTACTCTAAATTTCATTGTTTACCAACACCTTTTATCTACTCCGCTACCAATTTACATTACTGTCCAACACGTTACTCTAATTTTCATCAATGACCAACACCTTTTTCAACTCCACTGCCAATGACATAACTGCCCCACACGTTACTCTAATTTTCTTAGATGACCAATGCCTTTCCCTAAAGTTTACTCCACTACCAAATTACTATAGTGCCCCACACGTTACTCTAGCATTTGGACATAGATTTAATTGAAATTTGAATTTTTTTTAATATATGTTGAAAAGTAATTTTGAAAGTTAAGTTGTGTTTGAACATACATTTTATTTGAAAAAAAGTTTAAGTTTTATGAGTGAAAGAAAAAATTTCACCCAAAAACTGTCATAAACCAGTTTTTGGAAACCTTTTTGAATTTTCCCCTCTGAAACATGATCATATTTCATAAACAAATAATGTTTTCAAATTTCTTTTTTAAAAAAACTGAAGCCAAAATTTATGTCTAAACAGTGGCAATTTTCTTAACGATCAACCATCTTCTCTGATTCGGAAGCTCTAGATGCATAGCTGCTATGAGCTATCTCCGGTCAGCATAGGTTCCAAATAACTCTTAAAAAATTTTGGATTCGAAAGCTTTCACTTAGGTTGGGTCTATTTCATAGAGGCGGAATAATTAAATAGAGACCTCTATTTTTATGCGTTTTAAATTCAAAGGCGGAGCCAGAATTTTAAAGTTCCAAGTTTTGATTTTGTCCACGAACCCTAATTTATTTTAGTTAATGAGTTCGTACTTAAATAATTTTATATATTTAATAATTTTTTTTAATACAAATACAGAATTTAAACAAAATTTATTGGGATCGATCGAACCCACCGTTGCCACGCTTTAATAGTCTGATTTGCAAGCACAATTGTCATCGAAATATAGGTATGATGGTTAAAAATATTTGTTAAAAGTTATTTTGTTAAGTAGAGGTGCTTAAATGCCAAACACAAATTTGAGAACGACTTTAACTCGATGCAAGTATATTTTTTAATTTAGGTATTATGACATTTCCTAAACCTTTAAAATATACGAAGACCGAACAACTAACTCACTGCGTACGGCTTCTTCAACAGTAGCTTCTTGACTGTAGCATAAATTATATTACTGTTTGCCCGTAAAATGATACAATTAAAATTATACGTGGTTTTTAGACAAATAAACTAATATAATCCTAAAATAATAAGATAATGCAATACTTAACCTCAAAATGTAAACGAAACAGCAAAAATGATAGTTCTGGAAAAGGGTTTCTGGGCGCAACAATAACAAAATCAAAAAAGCGAGAAAGTAAAATTGTATTAAGCTTTGTATAGAAAGTGGTGCAAGTTTGCCAGAAAATCCATGTCCTTTAAAATGATAACTGAGCGCATTATTTATAGTTGTGTCTAGGGAAGGAAGTCTTAGGATCGTGCCCTCCTTTAATGTTAATTATGAGGGCATTGATAAAGACATATCAGTGAACATAAATGCCAAATTCTCTGTAACATGCCGTCCCCCTTAATGCTGCAGAATATTTTTTATTAAATGCTCCCAGGCGCAGAGCATTTAATATACCTTTATGAACATTATCCCTTCGGTGACAAGCGAAATAGTTGCGTTCGGTCTTTGGCCATCCCCGTCTTGGGTTCCACATGTCCTTCCTTTAGATGACCACGTGTCATATCATATTTTGTCCTGTACAGATATTCCCCCTGCTTTCCGGTGACATAACTTAGTATTACTGGGAAGTTGGTAAAACTACTCTTTTGGCGGGAATTACTATAACTCCCTCTGAAGGCTTCTGACCGTTGATTAGACGCACGTCTCACCATATTTAATATCTCGAACACGCGTCATCCTACGATTTAGAACAGATTTTGCCGATTATCGAGGTAAGCTTCTGATTTGCACCTTTGTTTTCCTCATTCTCTCTAACTCTCTTCAAATAAAAAACCTTTTCCTTCTTCCGTTCAATGGCTTCTTCTTCAAAGCGTGCTAGTTCTTCAAAGAACAAGAACAAGGCCAAAGATTCTGCTCCTCCAACGGTAGGTTCCATCATCCCTAGAAGACTTAATACCACAAAAGATTTCGAAGAAAAATTCCCCACTACTAACCCTCGTACATGGGCTGTCAGTAGGTACCCTTCTTCCATTCGTCCTTCCAGTATTCCTACTATGAGGGATGACTGCCGCTGCATGAGTTAGATATTATTGCTCTTGATCTATCAGAGCGAGTGACCCTTCCTAATGAAGGTTTTACATATTTTTACACGTATCCCTTTACTTTGTGTGCGTTTTCTTTGAGTGGAGAGCTAGATTCCGTGATTGCGGAGTTTTGCCTTCGCTACCAAGTATGTTTGGCACAAGTAAGTCCTTCTGTGTGGAGGACGGTTGCCTGCCTTCGGCGTTTGTGCCAAGAGACTGGAGAAGAGCTAACCTTAGCTCGTGTGATGAATCTATACTCTCCCAAGATTTTCCGTAGAGGAATGATAAACCTCTGCAAACGTGGCCACCATATTCTGTTGACCAGCATGGATAATGATAACGATCAGGGGTGGATGGAACAGTTTGTTATAGTTACAACAATAACTACTCAGTATAATCCCACCAAGTGGGGTCTTGGGAGGGCAGGGTGTACGCAGCCTTACCCCGACCCTGGAAAGGTAGGGAGACTATTTCCGAATGACCCTCGGCTAAAGAAGGTGAAGGAAGCCTTGATAGCAAGTGATAGCAAGACAAATAGTTAGAAAACTAAATCGGAGATAACAACAAAGAATAATAAGATAGTACCGATAACAAGTAATATCAAGATAGTATATTCAGACAGATAAGTCCAAGGCAGCACACGAGAAGATTTGTTGCAGTTGCCACCGATAATATAATTCTAACAACGGCTTCATCCTTTCTGGCCGCTTGGAACCACACTTGTAAAATCATCAATTAATATTTCCTTTTACAAGATACTCCTCCGCGACCATATTGACTCTTCAATCGTCGCATGTTTTAGCAACTTGATGGATCCCACAGGTGGTGGAAGGCTTGGACCGGTGGTTTCAAAAGATCTTGGATGTTACGACGCCCGAAACTCGTTTGTGGAAAGAACTGGTCCTTAAATACGGGTGGAAGGCCAAATATTATGGTAATTTAAACTTACTTTGCTCCCATTTTTTATGAGAAGAACCTGGTTGAACCCTTCTGACTTGTTCATGAAATTAGTTCTACTCGCGGGCTCTGTTGTTGTCCCCGAAGAGGACGTCTTGGTTGATCCTGCTGATGCGGCGAGGCTGCTTCAGGAGGCACTTACTCGAACACGTATCTTCGAGGCTGCTTCTGGTACAAATGTTTTACCATGGAGTCTCCGGTAGGAGAACAAGCAACCAAAAAGAAGGCGTTCTTCTGTGGCCGAGGAAAATAATAAGAAGGCGAAGACTATTGCCCCTCGTCTCCGAAAGTTGTAATCACCAACCCTCCTCCCGCGCCGGTTATAGACACCATGGTGGTCGACGATGATGGAGAAGCTAGTGATTATAGGGCTTCTCTAGTAGAAGGCGACATTTATCATCAACTCAACAGAATGCTCAATCTATTAAGTTAGATACACCAACCGAGGATGATGCCTCGGCGCTTTGGAGGGAGTTTAATTTAGTGAAAAATTCCAACTCCCGCTAACGGGTCCCAACTACTATGCAAGGTACTGTGGGGCTGAGTACCGAGTCCCTGACCTCTTTGGTTGGCGAGCATCCAACTACCAACACTGCATTTGATGCCGCTGCTTCACATCCTTCAACTCCATCAGCTTCATCCCTGTCTTCACCAACAATTGCTACATTACTTACATCTTTATCCACTCTTCCACCATCAACTGCTACATCATCTTCACCAGCCACATCTGATCACGAAGGAGATGTTCCTCCTCCCCAGTCCCCAGATCATGGGAATTTAGGGCAAAATTATGCTGCCCTTTTCGAAGATCTCCATAGGAGGAATGTTACTCTTTTAGTCTCTACAGGATGCAACTTGCTATCTCGGTCGGTGGAGCTTCTAGAGAAATACTGTAAAAAGATTTAAGTACTCTCGGGGGAGTGTTTGTTGAACAATGTCGCAGCGGTGCGTTCCTTTCTTCCTTTGTTATTTTTTTATACTTTTGTATGAATGTATTCTAAGTTTTACTTCTCTTGTTTTGTAGGCCAACTTTCTTACTTCTGAGGTCCTTCAGAGGTTTATTAGTGAGAAGGAGGAACTTACTTTTGAGCGGGATTAACTTTTACTGGAACTGGACTAAACTGTTCTCCGCCTCTCGAAACTGGAAACCAAAGCTACTGAGGCTGTTATTTTGGAGGCTCGTTTGCAGCAAAGAGAGCCAGAGGTGGTAACCCTTAGCCAAGAAATCGGCACGCTGAGGGTTAGATTTGATGAAGCAAATGCCAAATGGGTTGAAGTCCAGGACGTCCTTGTTGCTACAATCGAGCGCAAGGGTGCCACTGCTGAAAAAGTGACTGACTTAGAGGTAGCATTGAACTCCAAAATCGAAGAGCTTGCTGCCACGGGGGAAAAACATGCCTAGTTGGAAAAGAAATACAGGAAAACTATCGAGCATAACAGGCTCCTTAAATCAACTATCCGCGACCTTGATGTTAGCCTCAAATCTGTTAGGTACGCCCGGGAAAGCCTTTCCACAGAGGTAACTCAACTCAAAGAATAACTTAAGCGTCGAGCGACTTCCCTCGTTGTTGCAAACAAAATTACGCCATGTACAACATGAGGAGAAAAATCTTGGAAGAGGCCAAAGCAGGTATCATTGACTTTGATGCCAAAATTGCTAAGGCCGAGAACTTGAGTTGGCTGCTAAAAATGGACTCGCGATGCAGTTTGATGCTCCTAGTTCTTATGGTTCCGGTTTCTAGTTCTCGGAAATTAGAAAGGAATCGGAGGACGATGATGCTGAAGACCAAACTGGGGAAAATATCGAGCCATCGATGGATCTACCTACTTCTCCTGGGGGCGCGAACACTTCTCTTCCTCCTGGTTCTGGAGATACCATAGTTTAGCTTTTCTTTTCTTTTTCCCATTCTGGAACCTATGCTATTTTGGCACGTTTTGTAAATAGAAACATATTTTTTGCCCAAGTACTGTTTGAGTCTTACTTTCGTTTGAATATCCATGCAAGTCTTTAACATTTGCATTTGCTTAAGAATTCTGTGCACATATTTTTGTTCGCGCTTTCTTATGTGTAGTCTCAGATGAATTTTCCTCGAAACACTTTGGTTCCGAGCATTAACCTTTTACGTGAGGGTTTCTATAAGTATTTTCACAAGTTTAATTTTTGCGCCCTTTCGTGTACGTCTTCGGGTACATTTTTCCCTGAAGGCATTCTGATTCCGGGCATATATTCTTCTGAAACCAACCCTTTAACGTGAGGGTTTCATAAGAGATGTCCCTCTTATGTTTACGGTTCTCTTGAAGAGGACGTCTCCTATTCATTATGGCACTAACATTTGAAGTATTTCTTCAACTTTCAAATGAGAAAGTTAATTTATCGTTCTGACAAGAAACAAGATAAAAACAAAAGGATTTTATTTCCTATAATTCCTTCTATTTTCAAAAGTACACATGCATTTACTATGCTAAAAAGAAATTGACATTACTTGTAGCTATCTTGTACAACTTGTTTCTATGGAGTTGGCTGCGCAGTTCCGGTCTTGATGATGCATTTATGTTTCCGAATTTTTGTTTCCCAATTGACGTGGCAGTCATTATTGTTGTATCCTCATATCATACCCTCAAGTGTTCAAATACGAAGAATGCTAATTGGAACTATGAAAGTCTTGTGCCTTCAAAGATTCCACCAATGAATTGCTAGATAATCCTTAACTTGGCAACACACCTTACTTCCCCTTAGGAATTCATGCTATCGATCAAAAGACTATCTAACAACCCTCTAGTGGTTTGTGCTCGTGAACGGTTGGGTAACCTTTTCTTGGTAGCAAACTTAAATTCCCAACGGGAATTTGCTATCGATCTAAAGATTATCTAACCGTCCTCGAGTGGAAACTTGCTTGTTTTCCTTGCTATTAAAGGTCTTATTGCTGCTATCTTCGTAGTATGCTTTCTATCGCTGCCTCGTTAAAAACCTTGCCAGAAAAACCCAATTGGGACAAAAACTGAACGAAGGGATAAAGAGTGCAACACATATTTTCCGCTCGAATAATGTTCATCAGCAATAATATCTTTTAAGGCGTGCCACATTCCAATTGTTCGGCAACTTGTATCCATCCTGGTTCTCCAACTCGTATGAAGCTTTCCCGGTGATAGCTGAAATTGGTAGGGACCTTCCTACGTTGGACCTAGCTTTCCCGCGTTGAGCTCCTAGGTTTGAGTTACTTTTCTCAGAACCAAATATCCAACTTTGAAAAAACGAAGGTTGGCTTTTCTATTATGATATCACTCTATTATTTGCTTTTGAGCTGCCATTCTTACATGCGCCAAGTCCCTGCGTTCCTCGAGCAGTTCCAAGTTGATTAACATTACTTCGTTGTTCGATTCTTCATTTGCCTGGAAATATCTCAAAGTGGGTTCACCTACTTCTATAGGGACTAGAGCTTCAACACCATACACAAGGGAAAAATGAGTTTCTCCAGTGCTTGACTTGGCCGTTGTTCGGTAGGCCCATAGAACTCCGGGCAATTCTTCGGGCCAATTGCCTTTTGCTGCTTCCAACCTTTTCTTGAGGTTTTGAATAATTACTTTATTCGTCTCCGCTTGACCGTTTGTGCTCGGATGATAAGAAGAAGATGTGATCCTCTTTATCTTCAAATCTTCGAGGAGTTTTGTAACTTTTGCACCGATAAACTGTGGCCCATTGTCGCACGCTATCTCTTTTGGTATTTCGAACCTGCAAATTATATTTTCCCATAGGAAATTGACCACTTCGCGTTCTCCCATTTTCTGATAAGGACCTGTTTCCACCCATTTAGAAAAATAGTTAGATAGAATTAAAAGAAATCTTACCTTTCCGGGAGCCAGTGGCTGTGGTCCGACGATGTCGAATCCCCATTTCATAAATGGCCATGGGGACAGAACCGAATGTAAGGATTCTACCAGTTGATGCACTGGTGGTGTGTAGTGTTGTCACTTATCACATTTTCATACGAAGTCCTTGGCGTCATGTTCCATGCGAGGCTAATAATATCCTATTCGTACCAACTTCAGCACCAATGACTCTTTCCCCGAGTGGTTGCCATATATCCCTTTGTGGACCTCTCTCATGACATAGTTAGCTTCGGACGCTCCTAAGAATTGGGCCAGCGGGCCTTGGAAATATTTTATATACAATTGGCCTCTCTTGAAGCTATATCCTGTGGCTTTGGCACATAACGCTCATGATGCTTTGGGTTCTTTGGGAAACTTCCTGTGCTTGAGATAGTCGATTATCTCATTTCTCCAGTCCCAGACCAAACTAGTCGAATTACCTCATAGTAACCATTTGTATCCAGGACTGAGTTCATCAGTTGTACTACCATCCTGTACTCCAATCCCTTTATTTTCATAGATGATTCTAAGTTTGCCAATACATCTTCTTCTGCATTATCCTCCTTTGGGTTATGAGTAATTGACCACTCCCAAAATTGCGCCAACAGAGCCTGGACCTTTATCACATATTGTTGCATGCGTTCTTCTATGGTGCTAAAGATTCCGTAGACCTGATTTACCACTATCTGTGAGTCACATTTGATTTCGATGACCTCAGAGTCAAGTCCCTAGGCCAATTCAAGTCCTACAATAAAAGCTTCATACTCTGCTTCATTGTTAGTTAAGGGGATCGTTCTGATGGCTTACCTTAAGGTTTCCCCGAAGGCATGATTAAGACTATTCCGAGCCCATACCCTTTTACGTTGGAAACTCCGTCCGTAAATAAGGTCCAAACCCTCGATGTCAATTCTGACACCATTACTACCTCCTTGGTTACCAGAGGCAGTAGTCCTAGACTGAAATCGGCCACGAAGTCAGACAAGACTAGCTACTTAATTGCAGTTCTTGGTTTATATTCTATGTCGAACTCACTCATCCCATTTGGCTAATCTACCCAAGAGATCGGGTTTATGGAGGATGTTCCACAGAGAGAAAGTAGTCATCACGACTATCGGGTGGCACTGGAAGTAGGGCCTCAGCTTCTGAGCGACAACTACAAGAGCTAAGGCTAGTTTTTCCAAATGTGTGTAGCGAGTTTCTGCTCCAGTTAAAATTTTGCTAAGATAGTAAATGGGATATTGTGTACCTTTGTCCTCACAGACTAAAATCGCACTTAATGCAACTTCTGAGATCGCGAGGTAGACTAGCAATGTTTCACCTTCTTTTGGTTTTAAGAGCAATGGAAGGGCTTGACAAGTACCTCTTCAAATCCCTCAAGGCTTGCTGGCACTCTGATGTCCATTCGAAATTATTTTTCTTTTTGAGCAGTGCGTAGAATCGATGACATTTTTTCGACGATTGGGAAATGAACCTACTCAAAGCTACCAACCTTCCTGTAAGTCTTTGGACTTCCTTTACGCTCGATAGTTGATCCGAGATATTTTCTATGGCCTTGTTTTGTTGGGGTTTACCTTAATTCCCCTTTGTGAGACTAGAAATTCCAGAAACTTACTAGAACTTACCCCGAACGTGCATTTCTCGGGATTAAGTTTCATGTTATGCTTCCTCAGGATGTCGAAAGTTTCTTTCAAATGTTTAAGGTGGTCACCTGCATTCAAAGACTTAACGAGCATGTCATCTATATAAACTTCCATGGTCTTTCCTATTTGATTTTCAAACATTTTGTTCACGAGCCTTTGATAAGTGGCTCCAGCGTTCTTCAATCCGAAGGGCATCACATTATCACAATATGTACCGAATTTGTTATAAACGAAGTTTTTTATTGATTTTCCGGGTTCATCTTAATTTAGTTGTACCAATAATAAGCATCAAGGAAACACATTAATGCGTGCCTAACTATGGCATCAATCATTTGATCGATATTTGGTAGCAGGAACGAGTCTTTCGGGCACACCTTATTAAGATCTTTATAATCTACACACATGCGAAATTTATTGTTCTTCTTGGGAACTACTACTACGTTAGCCAGCCAGTCAGGATATATTACCTCTCAAATCAAACCGATATTAACCAAGTGGGTTACCTCTTCTTTGACGAATTTATTCCTGGCTTCGGCAATAAGGCATTTCTTTTGTCTTACCGGAGGTATGTTGAAATCTAAGCTTAAATTGTGCACTGCTACCTCCACCGGGATACCAGTCATATCCTCGTGCGACCATGCAAAATAATCGGCATTAAATTTAAGAAATTTAATAAAACCAGACCTGAGCTCCGGGTGCAGTCCCCTCCCCAAGTGTAATTTCCTTTTTAGGAATTCTTCGAACAATGCAACTAGCTCTAGTTCCTCGGTCGTGGAATTCATTGCATCGGTCTCTTCTGGAACTTGAAAATAACTCGGTACCTAAAATTGTTTCGATGCCTCTATCCCGGAACTAACTTCTTCTGGTCCGGATAGGTACCGGTTCCTCTAATTGCTCTGTCGCGTGTTCCTTTCCTTTGCTATCGGAGACCGAAATTTCATTCATCTCCTTTGCTACTAGTTGATCACCCCTTATCTGCTTGATTCCTTCGGGCGTTGGAAACTTCAGCATTGGTGATATGTTGAGGGTACAAATTTCATCTCATGTAACCATGGCCTCCCCAGGATAATATTGTATCCCATATCACCATCTACTACTTCAAAGAGAGTTGTCTTCGTTACTCCTTCAACATTCGTGAGCAATAAAATCTCCCCCCGGGTCGTTATGCTCGCGAGGTTAAAACCAGCGAGGAGCTTTGTGGCCGGAATAATGCTTCCAGTGAGTTTGTCTTGCTTCAATACTCTCCACTGTATGATATTAGCCGAACTTCCTGGATCTTCTAGAATGCTTTTAATTTTAAAATTTAACACATTTAAAGAAATTACCAGTGCATCGTTGTGTGGTAATATCAATCCATCTGCGTCCTCTTTCGTAAAAGTGATATCTTCTTCCCAGAGTCTTTTACTATGAGTTATTGACACTTTCGTCTTTTTTGCTGCCGAAAAGGTGACTCCGTTAATCTCATTCCCTCCAAAAATCATATTAACCATTTGGCGTAGGGGTTCTTCTCCTGCTTTCAAAGGTTCCACGTTATCTCTGTTACGACCATAATTGTTCTTAGCTCGTATCTCGTAAGAATTCTCTAAGGTGACCATTCTTCAATAGTGTTGTCACTTCTTCCCAGAGGTGTCGGCAGTCTCCTGTTCGGTGGTCATCGTCCCATGGTATTCATACCATAAGCTGGGATCCCTCTGGCTGGAATCAGATCTCCTAGGTCTCGGGAATCGTGCCTCTTTGATCTTTCTCATGGCTGACATCAACTCCAATATACTGACGTTGAAGTTGTATTCCGATAACTTGGGGTAAGAAGGATCCCGTGTCCCTGGCATTTCTTTATCCTGCAGTGATCTATTATTGCGACCACGATCAGTCTTTCTGTCAACTGTGAACTTGTCTGCTTCTCCGCTCGTAGGGCAAAAACCGCCCTCTCGAAGTCCGTCTGTCTGCGTCGTAGTCATCGTTTGTTTTTTTTTCTTTTCTTCTTCCGTCCTTTGGTCGATGATGGAATGTCAACCTGATCATCTTTGATACTTATTTTTGACTTGTACCAGTTGTGGACATTTGCCCAAGTCGTTGCTTGAAACTCAAGCAAGCTTTCCTTCAGCTTCCGGAAAACGTCTAAACTTCTCTGATTCAATCCTTTGGTTAATGCTTCAGCCGCCCATTCATTAGGGACAACCGGGAGCAACATTCTTTCCATCTGGAATCGGGTAATGAATTCTTGTAGTAACTCGAACTCTCCCTGTGCAATCTTGAATATATCAGCCTTCCGGTCTTGAACTTTTCTAACCCCGACATGGGCCTTGATGAAAGAGTTCGCGATCGTTTCAAAAAAATCTATGGAATGCTTGGGTAATAGTGAATACCATGACAAATCTCCCTTTGTGAGAATTTCTCCAAATTTCTTTAACAATACAGATTCAATTTTGTGAGGAGCTAAATTATTTCCCTTGACTATTGTTGTGTATGTGGTAACATGCTCCTGAGGATATGAAGTTCATTCATATTTTGGCATTTCAGGTATTTTGAACTGCCTCAGGATTAATTCTGGTGCCGCACTTGGCTTGTACGACAACTGAGTATACTTTTTTGAGTCCGGACATTTTAGTACTGGTGGCGCACCCGGGATTTTGTCCATGCGGGAATTTACTTCCCTCATAAACCATACAAATTCATTCTTGAAAGGGTCGTTCTTGTTATTGAGACTGGATCCGCTCCCCAGCCCCGTCAGAGCCAACTTCACCCCTGGGAGTGTTGTTGTCGACCCAATGTATTGTTTGGTTTGTGGGAACACTGGGAGAAATTGGATCTTGTCTGTTTGCATTATTCGAAGTCGCGGATATCGCTTGCTTCAACTCCGTTGTAACCTTATCCTACCGCGTGATATGGCCTAGAATCATCGTCTGTTGCTCTTGCAAGACCTTACCGTGTCAACGATGTGCTCCTCATTAGCATCATCGGGAGTTGTCTCCCGAACTTGTCGATGATACTCCCTGTCATGCACCAGTGTGGCATTATTCCCCTCATTGTGGGTGTCACCGATCGAGTCCTCGAAATGAGACAAATCCCCTCGAATCTCAGGGTTGTGCGTGTTGTTAACAGTGTTATATGCCATTTTTGTGATTTTTTCTAAGACAAAATAATCAAAGCACGTTAGTAAAAAAGGTAAGGATCAATTTAATTGCACGGTTGTCTAGGCCCTACGATGGGCGCCAAACTCTTTACCCGTAAAATGGTAGAGTTGACTTTATACGTGGTTTCTAGACAAGTGAACTAATTTAATCCTGAAATAATAAGATAATCGAAGAATTATGCAATACTTAGCCTCAAAATGTAGACGAAACAACAGAAATGACAATTCCGGGAATAGGATTTTCGGGCGCAACAATAAAGAAATCAGAAAAGTGAGAAGGTAAGATTGTATTAAGCTTTGTATAGAAAGTAGTGTAAGTTTGCCAGAAAATTCGTGTCCTTTACAATGATAACTGAGCCCACTATTTATAGTTGTGTCTAGAGAAAGAGGTCCTAGGATCGTGCCCTCCTTTAATGTCAATTATGATGGTCATTGATGAAGACGTAACGGTGAACATAAATGTCAAATCTCTGTAACGGGTCGTCGCCCTTAATACCGCAGAATATTCTTTATTAAATGCTCCCGGGTGCAGTGCATTTAATGTACCTTTATGAACGTTATCCCTTCTACTGACAAACGAAATAGCTATGTTCGGTCTTTGGTCATTCCCATCTTGAATTTCATGTGTCCTTCCTGTAGATGGCATAGCATAGTTTACCCTATACAATTACCAGCAGAATATTGTCCTAACTATGGGTTAGAAATTTACTGATTATTGACCGGTGCAGCTAACTAGAAGCTGTATGTGCTGTACCATTTTGCTTTTCACCTAAGAAAAAGAGTAAATTATCTGGCTCTTGAGCATCTATATCATGTCTACAATATAATGAATTTATATTTATCAGTTTAACATTGCTTATAATTTGTCAATCACTAGACACTAGTGTTGTATTCTGGTTTCTTTTTTCCACTGAAGTTAAGAATAAATTGTATGTCGCTGATTAGGATGTACAAATCGAACTGGAAAATCGCACCAAATCGAAAAGTTAAACTAATCGATTAAAAAATTCGAGTAAATTTGATTTGGTATTTAGTAAGATAATCTGAACAAATCGACCTAAAAATATATAATTTTTATATATTTTTTTTAGACTTAATATAAAATTTTCTTTAAAATACCTCTAGAAATATTTGGGATCCTCTCATGAAGTGTATTATTTAATTGAACTATGAAGTGCATTCATTTTTATTTGCTTTAAATAATAGATTGTATCATTTTCTTATCAAGTGTTATTGAAATGCGTTAATTATCTCTTTATTTTTTTATATTTATATGTCAAGATTTCTTATATCTTTTTCGAATTTGAAATGGTATTTCGATAATTTAAAATTAAGTAGAGCATATCATTTTTCAGGTATCATATTGATTTTACGTTTAATTGTTAAATTCGATTAACTTTGAAAGCGTACATCAACAAAAAGTTATTGTTAGACGACTACGAATATAACAATAACGTGTTACTAAAAAAAATTCTGTAATAATATTCTAATAGATTATATGTTTGTCAATTTTTTTAAATTTTACTAAATATATATTACTTATCAAAAACTTTATTTACAACTTTGAGAAAGTAAGATTGAAATAATATTCATATAACAAAAAAAAGTCGAAAAAACACAAAAATCTAACAAAATTGAACCAATTCAAATCGATATAGTTGATTTAGTTTATTTTGATAAAAATCGAACAAGCCCAATCCATGTCCACCCTATCGACTATATATGTTAATAATTTGCAACCACTATTCCACTAACATGTAATCCACGAACGGATGCTTACAGCGGCTGAACGTGGCTACTGTTCTATCCTTGTAATTAACTATATTAAGCATGAGCAAAACAAAAAAATCCACAAAAATATGAACCCAAACTTCAAAATTAGCCAATAAATGCAACATCCAAAAAGGGAAAATTGATTGACTATTTTATATTTATATTTCAAATTGAACCAAAGATTTTCTGTAATTTATATTTTCTTGTTTCTATAGCATTCTTTGAACCCATGCCTTGTTAGTTGTTACCTTAAACACAGCCACGCAACTTGTTCTCTCCAACACTTCCAAAACAGACTTTTTGGTGCCCCCCCCCCCCCCCCCACCCCCTCTCTCTCTATATATAAAATAGAGATTTGGTTCTCAGTGACTTGTTTTCTTTGTGATTTTTCCATATGGCAGTACGAAAAGTTTGACATTATAAGACCATACTTCTTTTTCCTTTTTTTCCCGTTTTATATCACAAAACGAGACACCAACGACAGAAATAAATTGGGGACTGCATAATTACAAGTGTTATTATATTTAAAGCGAAACATATCAAATTAATTAAGTTGTTATCAAGGCATTAGTTGAAGGAATAAGCTAACGTAATATCTTAGTTTAAACTACGTTAAAATATTCAACGAGAGTATATCGGAGTTTAAGGAATCTTTTTAAAATATGGTTCTTAAAAAAAATTCTCGTAACTTAATAATAAAAGGGTGGGTTGCAACAATCGAAAGATGAAAAATAGCCACCAAGTTCTGGATTGATTGTGATTGATTAATAAGTCAAATCTTGTATGCTTGCGTTTGTGGTTATTTTTTCAGAGTTTGTTTATGTCTTGATTAAGAAATTGAGAAGATAATAGTCAGATACCCTGTGGAATAATAAAAAGAGAAAAGCTTTACGTTATCCTCTAATAAAATCAATTATCATTTTGCAACTTGTGAGAAGTTAGACGTTGTATTAGGTATGTTCGAGATGTCTCACAAGAAAAGAATAGATAAACGTACGAATATATTTGGTTAAAACTGATGAAAATAATTGTGTTTGAAGTTGCAGTTGGAAAAGATTTAGAAGTTGTTGCTTTATTTGAATGTAAATTTTTACCTGAAATAAAAGTTTAAATCTTTAAGTAAAATTCAGTTTTTTACTTGGAACTCTCAGTAAGAGTTTATGGAGTTGCACATATATTTTGTATTAAAAATAATTGTATATTGATTGCTATCTTCAAAAGGTTAATCCAAATTAAAAGTGATATGCTAAGGTTTATAGTTAAATGGGTCTATAAGACATCTCTTAAAGTGTGAGATCTTATGTATAGATACTCGAATATAATTTTTAATTTAATGATGGACTAAACTATAAATGGATTACGGTCCCTAAATCAGACGTAAGATTCTTTTCTAATATCCCATTGGTGGAAAAGGGAGAACCGTCTTCTGTGCAATTCTTACGTCTTGATTTAAAAGACCACTAACCGCAAGACGAGCAATTTCATTCGTTCCTATGGATTTAAGTACGCTTCCGCATCTAGTATTTGTTCTTGATGATTCGACATGATAGGTCTTGGGTAAAAGATGATGGTGTTATCTTAGAGTATTTTTGGTTCCAACACTCTCATCTAATAAAATTTTCAAAATTTTATTTCATATATCGAAGTTCAATACTGAACTAGCTTTATTGAGCATGATACCCGACTTCTACAAAGTAAGGCCAGCCTGGTGCATAGTGCAGGATCCGATGAAGGGCCCGACCATAATAGTCTATCGTACACAACTTTATTCGACTTTTACAGAGTAATTTTTGAAAAGGTCTTTAAACGAAACAGACAAGATAGCAGCTGTGATTATAGTATATGTCGATTCAAATTCCTAAAAGGATGTGTTTTGTGGTTGGTATGTCTCTCTAAATATTACAAATGTTGGGAGTGTGTGAATAAAGTTCCACATAAAAAGTAAAAAGGAAAAAATTAGTTACTTATAAGGTGGATACTTTTAATAGTGTGAGGCCTTTTGAGGAAAATCCTGCGGGCTTAGTTCAAAGCGGACAATATCACACCATGTTAAGAGTATCTTTAGAATTTTTTAACCCAACAACCGATATTAGAGCCAATGGTTTTGCGAGACGAGTATGGAGATGGCGAAGTGATGGCATATGGCCCGACTTAGTGCCTTTGCCTGTCTATGAGCCCGTTCACTACCTTTACCCATAACTTCAAAGACGCATTCACAACCTCTCCTTGGGCTTTCGGATCATGTGGGAGACACACAATGAATCTCCAAATTAGTCCATAAACGTGATGGGACATGTGGAACTTAGCTCAAGAAGATTGTTGGGAGAGTGTGAACAAAGCCCGACATGAAAAGTAGAAAAAAAAAATAAGCTACTTATACAAAGTTAGATACTCTTAATGGTATGAGGCCTTTTCGGCAAAAACCGTAGTAAAAATTGCACGGGGCGCCCTATTTGGTCGCCCGCATTTAACCTATACCTATTTTTTAATTTTTTTAAACTTGTACCCACTTTTTAAATAACTTCAGCCCCCTTTTCCTCCTACTTCTCCTACTTCGTCGTCGTCGTCTTCTTCTACTTTTTTCTTCTGTTGTTGGTACTTAATTTAGTTCATAATACTGGAAAAGCAGGGACATATGCATATACGTCTTATCACAAGCACAATTCAGAATAAAGTCGAGTCTAACTTACCTGCAGTTTTCAGGAAGATGCAGCTTCTGACAATTAAACCATGAATCCCCTGTTTCTGCAATCACCGCAATGTTGCCACTAAGCATTTCCTGTGAATGAAAAAGCAATGGGAACAAATTAAAACCTCCAGGGAATATAAGAATTCCTCTTTCATTCTATTGTATATAGCGTCATGAAATCTCTTATACTGTCAATCGATAATGAATTTACACTTCAGTTCTAAAGTGTTCTGTGTTAATCACAATTCATATTTACCTGAATGTGCTTGAAGAGTATATTGACTCAAAGCGGTTCATCCTTCTCATGTTTTAAGGCAACACCTGGAGGGACATAAATTCGATGATGATTCTCCAAAGCAGTGCTATTCTTCTTAAGCTTTTTCGCCAATGCACTTAAGAAATCAGTACAAAAACTGGAAAAGCAGGGACATATGCATATACTACTTTCTCACAAATACAAATAATAATAATAACAAAAACTTCAGCTCTAGAGCTGAAGTTCGCCAGTTACAAAAATAAAAACTTCAGCTCTAGAGCTGAAGTTCGCCAGTTACAAAAACAAAAACTTCAGCTCTAGAGCTGAAGTTCGACAGTTACAAACAAAAACTTCAGCTCTAGAGCTGAAGTTCGACAGTTACAAAACAAAAACTTCAGCTCTAGAGTTGAAGCTTACAAATAAAATCTTCAGCTCTAGAGCTGAAGCTTACAAACAAAAACTTCAGCTCTAGAGCTGAAGTTCGCCAGTTACAAACAAAAACTTCAGCTCTAGCTCTAGAGCTGAAGTTCAACAGTTACAAAACAAAAACTTCAGCTCTAGAGTTGAACTTTAGGCCCGACTACTAGAATGCTGAAGTTATGCGTGATTGCCTTTGCTACTTCAGCCCCGTATGCTGAAATTATGCGAAAAACGGGTATGTTTGCAATTTTTTTGCAATGCGGGCACAAGTTAAAACGTGACACAAAAAACGGGTATAAATACATATGCCCCAAAACCTTAGGAGCTTGACCCAAAACGAATAATATGACACCATAATAAAAATATTTTTAGACTGATTTAACCTAACAACAAAATCACCAAAAACACGTCATGTGAGGGTAAATCTATGTGTCACAATCATATCACCATGCAAATTTAATGACAAAAGATGATAAGCTTACAAAGTTACAATACGCAACAATAAATAAAAGATAAGGAAAAGCAAAAAAAAAAAAAAAAAAGAAGTATGTAAAGCAATGAGAGTCATGACTCACGAGAATTCTGTTTAAAGAAAATGGCATCAAAATAAGAGTGGAAATTTTAAAGAAATGGTACATACATTGGTCGAATTGAACTTCACCGACAAATTCTACACATACACACACATCAAATAATTCGTTTATATTTTCGATTTTTATTTCCTGAAATCCGAAACCAAAATTTCTAAATCCTTCATCTTAAATCTTAATCCAAACCAAAAGATTGAAAAAAATCATTGCAAATACTAAAATAATTCATTCAGTTAGATTTTTCGATTTAATTTGAATTTTGCAAACCACTACAGATAGGTGGAAAAATCAGTTTGCCCTAATTTTCAACTTTCTTCAAATACGTAGATAATTGTTAGGGGTATTGTACTGGGAAAAAACTGAATTTACATTGTAGGTGACGTGGCATGACATGTGGACTGGTCAAACGGTCAAAACACAATAAATAGCCAAGAGGCACGGGTGACAACAGATAAGGGAAAAAGAAAGCAACATTGGTGCGGACCGTTACTAAAATAAGTACGAGTCTCGTACCTATCCAAGTCATCTAAAGACCGAAGAGCGGAAGAAGTTGAAGATACGAATCTGATGATGTAAAAGAGTTTAAATATAACATTAAATATCAAATACGTTAGAATATTTGTTTTAAAAATAAATGATTGTGTAACGTTTCTTTTAATGTCATTTATTGCTCATAATTGCCTCATTAAGACAAAGGCATTACCTCTTCTCCTAAGATTAGCTATAAAAGGAGAAGAACTCACCATCTGTAAGGATACGAAATATTATTGGGATCTTACTGTAATACAAAACTATTTACTGCTTTACCATCATTCTCAAAAGTATTTTGTTTTCGTCTCCTGATTATCAGTAACCCGAATTTCTTTTTAGCCTTGACCAAAGACTCAGAATTTTGGTTAAACAAATTGGTTCCGTTACCGGGAATCTGATAATCTTTTCCTTTAAGCTATATCTTGTCCATTGTCGTCACCATGTCAAACAACAACACCGACAATAACAGTAATAACACATTGGAAAACCATGAAAATCAAATTCATCAAAATCAAGGTGACGTGGTTCCCTCCCCTCCAGATTCACCACGTCAATCTCGTGAAGGCACTCCTGTTACTGAATCCCGTGCTGATCAACAAAAACAATCTGAACACTTTGAAGGAGTTACAACTGAAGCTTTACAAAAGCTAATTGATGCACAGGTCGACAAAGCTCTTCAGGCACTTGTTAGTCGATTGCCTGCTGCACCACCCGCACCAACTCCTAATAATAATACATTGGAGAATCCCCGTTCTGGTCTTGATAATTCTGGAAACGAAGCAACCCCCAGTGAACCACAGGAAGGGGGACCAGGTAATTCAAATAATTCATATTTGCAAAATTTAGTACTAACCTTGCAGAAACAGATTAAGGAACAAAATGAGCGTATTGAGCAAATCCCTGGAGTTCCGCCTGTAATAAAAGGAGTAGACATGGACAAATACTCACAACAACCATGGAAGCCAAGTGCTGCCTCCCCTTCCAATTCCGAAAAAGTTCAAAATGCCTGACATCCCGAAATATGATGGTACTACAGACCCACGTGACCACGTGACTGCATTTACAACAGGCGTGAAAGGCAACGACTTGACCAAACAAGAAATTGAATCAGTACTGGTCAAGAAATTTGGAGAAACACTCACCAAGGGTGCATTAACCTGGTATTCTCTTTTATCTGAAAATTCTATTAATTCTTTTGCTGAGCTTGCAGATTCTTTTATTAAAGCACATTCGGGAGCACAAAAGGTTGAGAAAAGGATGGAAGATATTTTCAAAATCAAACAAGGGGATTCGGAGTTGCTTAGAAACTTCGTTGATAGATTCCAGCGTGAAAGAATGACTCTACCTCGTGTGCCTGACAATTGGGCTGCTATAGCTTTTGCAAGTAATTTAAATGACAAAAGTTCTGAAGCCACGAGACGACTCAAAGAAAGTCTTCGAGAATTTCCTGCAACCACATGGAATGATGTTTACAACAGGTATAGCACGAAGCTGCGAATCGAAGAAGATACCGTACCTAAGCTCCATCATGAAGAAAGGGGCGGTACCCGAAGGTCAGATTCCGAAAAAAGATCAGGTAAAAACAGGTACGATCCATATATAGTTCAGGAATGATCGAAACAGACAAGAATCACGAGATGATGACAGAAGTTTAAAGGCATGATTCGGCGGATATAATTTTAATGTCTCTACCTCCGAGCTCGTAGCTATTTTAAGAAGCATGGGAGATAAGGTACGGTGGCCAAAAGAGATGCGGTCAAATCCAAATAGACGCAATCCAGATCATTGGTGCGAATTCCATAATGATCACGGGCACAAAACTTCAGAATGTAGATTCTTGTAGAATGAAGTGGATCATCTATTGAAGCAAGGGTATCTCATTGAGTTATTTAGCGAGAAAGGAAAACAAGCTTATATGAAAAACAGGCAAGAGCCACCACAACCTTCTTCACCCAAGAGGACAGTGAATGTGATAAGTGGGGGAGAAGATATTCACGGTATAACCTACACAGCCTCCAACAAGGTTTCTAAGGTAATAATTACACACGGGAAACGGGTGCGGCAGGTCCTAGAAAATGAAAGTATTTCGTTCGATGACGCAGATACCGAAGGAGTGACAACTCCACATAATGACGCACTGGTAATATCTTTACTTGTACATGATACTAATGTAAAACGAGTTTTGATTGATCCAGGGAGTTCTGTAAATATTATATTACTAAGGGTACTACGAGAAATGCAAGCTGAAGACAAAATGATACCCAAGGCGCACACCTTGTCAGGCTTCGACAATTCAAGTGTGGTAACAAAAGGAGAGGTAATTCTAACAACTTTTGCTACGGGTGTTGTTAAAGAAACTAAATTTCAGGTAGTTGATATGGAAATGGCCTACAATATGATCATGGAGAGACCATGGATACACGATATGGATGCTGTCCCATCAACTCTACATCAAGTTATTAAATTCCCATCACCATGGGGAATTTGCCAAATTCGTGGGGATCAGCAGGTGGCTAGAAGTGTCAACGCTGTAACAAGTACGAGCACCGTAAATAAAGAAAAATAGCAATTACAAGAAACAGTTGAAGGTAAAAAAAGATCAAACTTCAACTGAACAAGAAAAGACAGATTTGGACTCAAGGCCTGACACAATTCAGGAACCTGAAGAAAATGAAAGCATCAAAACGACAATTGAAGAGCTCGAGGCAGTGATATTATTTGAGCAATGGCCTGAACGGAAGGGACACCGCCGGATGTGATGACTCACAAACTCAATGAGGACCCTTCTTTCACACCAATAAAGCAAAAGAAAAGAAAGCAAGGTGCTTTCAAAAACCAGGTGATTCAGGATGAGGTCCAAAAATTATTAAAAATCGGATCAATCCGTGAGGTAAAGTATCCTAATTGGCTAGCTAACACGGTGGTCATACCCAAGAAAAATGGTAAGTGGCGCGTTTGTGTGGATTATATCGATCTAAACAAAGCCTGTCCAAAAGATTCCTTTCCTTTACCGCATATAGACCAACTAATTGATGCAACCGCAGGTCATGAACTTTTAAGTTTTTTAGATGCATACTCGGGATATAATCAAATTAAAATGGATCCTGGTGATGAAGAAAAAACTTCTTTCATCACAGACAGGGGGACTTACTGTTATAAAGTAATGCCCTTTGGTCTCAAAAATGCTGGGGCAACCTATCAAAGGTTGGTCACCAAAATGTTCCAAGAACATTTAGGGAAAACAATGGAGGTATATATAGACGATATGCTCGTCAAAACCCAGCAATCTCATGATCATATTTCTCATCTATCTATTACTTTTGAAATTTTGCGAAAATTTAATATGAAACTCAACCCAGAAAAATGTGCATTTGGAGTTGCATCAGGTAAGTTTTTGGGTTTTCTTGTTTCTAACCGTGGTATTGAAGTGAATCCTTCTCAGATCAAAGCAATAGAAGAAATCCCTGATATCCTTACTAATAAAAAGGAAGTACAAAGATTAACGGGAAGAATTGCAGCTTTGGGGAGATTTATTTCCAAATCCTCAGAAAGGTGTTTTAAGTTTTTCTCTGCACTCAAAAAGCAAGATCATTTTGAATGGAATGAAGATTGTCAACAAGCCCTTAGAAATTTGAAAGCTTATTTGTCAAAACCACCGTTGTTGGCAAAACCAAAGGTGGGGAAAAACTTCTCATCTATCTGGCCGTATCTGAAGTCGCGGTGAGTGCTGTTTTAGTCCGCGAGGACCAAGGTAAACAATCTCCTATTTATTATGTGAGTAAGTCCTTATTGGATGCTGAGACACGATACCCACAGCTAGAAAAATTAGCATTAGCTTTGATCATGTCATCTAGAAAATTAAGACCTTATTTTCAATGTCATCCCATTAATGTAGTTACTGCTTTTCCGGTTCGAAATATTTTGCATAAACATGAACTTTCAGGAAGATTAGCAAAATGGGCTATAGAACTAAGTGAATATGAAGTTGTTTATCAACCCAGGACCGCTATAAAATCTCAAGTACTAGCTGATTTCGTGGCTGATTTTAGCCAGGGGATGCATTTAGAAGCAGAAAAAGAATTACTAGTTTTTAATGGTGCAAACCCGGGGACTTGGGTTTTATTCACTGATGGTTCATCTAATGTAAAAGGGGCAGGCCTAGGGATAGTCCTCGTACCACCTGCGGGTGAGACTATTAGACAGGCTATAAAATGTCATTCTATAACTAACAATGAAGCAGAGTATGAGGCTGTAATTGCAGGTTTAGAATTGGCACGAGAACTCGGCATAACACAGATTATAATCAAGAGTGATTCTCAACTCGTGGTCAATCAAATGCTGGGGACTTATACAGCCAGAGAGACGCGAATGCAAGAATACCTCGCAAAGGTACGAGAGTTAATAAAGCAATTCCAAACTTGGAAAGTAGTGCAGATCCCAAGAGATAAGAATGTAGAGGCAGATGCTTTAGCAAATCTCGCATCTGCAGCAGACGTAGCAAACGATACAAATGCTTCAGTCATACATTTATTTCATTCCGTTCTCGAATCTGATAAAAACGAGGTAAATTTTAATCATTTAACATGGGATTGGAGAAACGAAATTGTTGCCTTTTTACAGCACGGTACCGTGCCTAATGACAAAGGAAAGGCTCACGCGCTTCGCAAAAAAGCTGCTCGATATTGTTTATATCAAGGAAATCTTTATCGAAAGATTTTCGGCGGACCACTAGCAAGGTGTCTCAGACCCTCTCAAACAGAATATGTGATGAGAGAAGTGCACGAAGGAAATTGTGGGAATCACGTAGGGGGACGGTCACTGGTAAGAACATTAATTCGCACAGGATATTATTGGCCTAAGATGGAAGAAGAAGCAACCAGTTTCGTGTCCAAATGTGATAAATGTCAAAGGTACGACAACAATATGCACAGACCAGCTGAGTTACTACATCCTGTTATAGCCCATGGCCCTTTATGAAATGGGGAATGGATATCGTAGGTCCACTTCCACAAGCAAAAGGTCAGGTAAAGTTTCTGCTTGTGCTTACAGATTATTTCACTAAATGGGTAGAAGCAGGGGCATTTAAACAGGTACGAGAGAAGGAAGTTAAAGACTTCATATGGCGAAATATAATATGCCACTTTGGAGCACCAAAGGAGATCGTGTGTGACAATGGACCACAATTCATTGGAGCTCAAATCACAGAATTTCTTCGAAGTTGGCAAATCAAAAGGATAACGTCTACGCCATACCATCCAGTAGGTAATGGACAAGCGGAATCTACTAAGAAAGTCATTATCAACAACTTTAAGAAGAGGTTACAAGATTCAAAAGGTAATTGGCCTGAAGTATTACTTGGAGTATTATGGGCTTATCGTACAACGACCAAAACAGGCACTGGAGAAACACCATTTTCAATGGTTTATGGTGCGGAAGCCTTAATTCCAGTTGAAATAGGTGAGCCAAGCACACGGTACGATCAGGCAACAAAGGAATCTAATGATGAAGAGATGCGGGTCAACCTTGATTTACTTGAAGGAAGAAGAGAAGCTGCATTGATAAGGATGACAGCACAAAAGCAAGTAATTGAACGATATTACAATAGGAAAGCACGCCTCAGATTTTTCAAAATTGGGGACTTCGTGCTTAAAAAGGTGTTCCAATCTGCAAAGGCTACTAACTCAGGAAAGCTAAGTCCAACATGAGAAGGACCGTACAAAGTCCGTGACATTGCGGGAAAAGGAGCATACCAGTTGGAGACAATGGACAACAAAGTTTTACCCTCACATTGGTATGCCGTCCACTTAAAAAGATATTACTTTTGAGAAAGTACCTACGGTCAGGTATCACCATGTTAAAATTTCTCTCTTGGATTATTAATGTTTTACTAACGATTTTAGATGCTAGGCAAAACACCCTAACTCGTGCCAAATGATGAGTCACAACCTGCAAGGCAAAATGGAGTATTCTTAAATTCCCAGCCCAGGGTTACAATTAATCTGATGGAAATACACACGAGTTAGGCAGTCTTCATTTATAATCGCACCTCCGAGTCCCGTATATCTTTCTGTTTCAAGAAAAGGGCCAAAGTAAAAGAAATAAACAAGTGCTCGAGGCTTCATACTTCACCACTCAAATACTTGGGGGACTACATATTGTACACAGATATGTGTAGAAGTGCAGATACGAATATCGAACAAAAGTCGGCCACAAAGAGACAAGTGTTGAGAAAAAGTTATGAAGTTTTCAGCATTCATGAGAACAACAAAGTCATCTCTCAAAACTCCTAAACAAAGTCACCTCTCAAACCCTTCTTAATATATAAAGATAGGGTCATGACTATGTACTGAAACAGGTTATGAATAAAAACCTTGTTTATTCTATGTTATGTACAAATCTGTTACAAAAATAAAACAGTTACGAGAAAGTTGTAGATGTATTTTAATACATGTAATAGTCAAACACTTGTTAAAGTTCATGAATAGAAACTTGCCAAAGTTGTTTCATACAAAACGTGTGTATTCCTATTTCTTTCATCGTATTATAAACACCATTATGAAGTTGAGACGTCTTCTTCATTAAGTGTCGATAAAATAAAAAGGCCCTCTTTTATAAGCCTCATGTTGATAATCCATGAGAATAATCATAAAGCATTTTAAAATAATAAAAATGCTAAGTTATTCTATATGTCCTAGATAAATGGGCAAGAATAAAGTATACGGAAGTACCAATAAAAACTTCTTAATATAAAAGACTAAGTACAAACTTAGTCAGCAAAATATTTGTTTTTTATAAATGCCCCATTATGATAACTGGGGACTTCGTCAAAAGATCCCTTAAAGTTGCCAAGGGATAACACCACCAATTAATAAAAACAAAAACAGCAATTTCATTTTCAGCTAGTCACTGAAGGGGTTGGAACATCAGAAGTTGCAATTTCATTTTCAAGAGCAATTTTAATTGGGCTTGGAATATTGAAATCACCGAGGGGAGCAAGAATCACAGGAGCTTCAACTTCCATGGAATGTGTCATAGAAGTTTCACCCTTGGGAGCCGGAATTGCAACCTCAATTGCTGTAGTAGCCACTTCTTCATTTAAAAGCTCTTCCGTTCCAGGAGCTTTAAGTGCAGGAGAAGGAGTATCAACAGGTTGTTGACTTTTCTCGATAGTGTCTAAGACTTTGGCTAATTCAGATTGCAAATCGAAGCTTTCCTGAGCAGCTTCCATCAGAGCATCACGACGAGATTTCAGGAAAGCCTAACTCACCTCTATGTTGAAGTTCTCCTCCAGAAGTCCATACTCCCTTTCCCACATAGCAAGATAATTCTTCAATATTTGATGTTCAGCTAAATGAGAATCAAGGGAAGCTTCAAGGGAGGCATGAGAGCTCTTCAAAGCTCGAATCTCGTCAGAGGAGGTATGTAAGTCAGCTTGAGCTTGAGTCAAGCTTTGCACTAATTCTCCTGCATATTCTTCTTTCTTGGCTAAAAGTGCCTTAAGCTCCCTGACTTCTTCACTAGCTTTTGATAATTGTTCTGACATTGAGCACTCCAAAAGCTCTTTATCTCTTTTAAATTGGCTTGAAGAAGCCTTGGCAGTCGCTAGTTCAGAAGTCAAACCACGCTTTTGCTGCTCCAGGAGATTTCTACTTTCTTGCAACTCCTCTATGGTCCCCTGAGCATTCTCAAACTGTTCTTTCCAATTAGCTGCTTCAAGTTGGGCTCCCCTGGCTATTTCCTCGGCCTCATGGATGGATTTTCCAGACTCATGGGTTTTTCTTTCCAGAAGGGAAATTCTTCCCATCAATTCGGTACCAATAAGGTTAGCCTACAGAGAAAATGAGGATTTGTAGATCGAAAATAAAAAACTTGTTGGTAAAGGAAAAATACCTTCAAAGTAGAATGAACTATGTCATTCATCCGAGTCAGGCAGCTGTGGCTCTCCATCTTCTTCTTCTCAATATCACCGATTAGAGGCTCGAGCCAAACATCAGCTCTACCAGTCTTTCTCAAAAGGCTATGGTTGGCAGGAACTTCAAGAGTAACACTTCTCATAGCCATGGTTCTACTGCTAGAACCCGCCTTTGTATGCTGAACGAAGGGAGGAGGAGCCATGGAAGGAGGAGTAGTAGAAAAGGAAAACACAACAGCAGGATCCATAAGAGTCAAAGAAGGGATGGAAGGAGAAGATGAAGAAACTGACACAGGAATGGAAGCAGGTGCAGTTGAAACTGGCAAAGGAATGGAGGAAATAGGAACGAATGAGGAGAGAGGAGCTTCATCAAAAACAGGGCCGGGCTCGCCACTCTCAAAACCACTATCAAAAAGACGCTGAGTTAATTCATTAGTATCTTTTGGCACGGTGTCCTGGTCAAAATGAATCAAAACAGGCTCGGTGGACAAAGTTTGAGCAGGGGTATCCTCAATTTCATCACTATTAATGACTCGTCTCCTAACTCTTGGCCTGGCAATTAAAGAGGTATCTTCCTCTTCCTCATTCTCAGAACTTTCTCCTATAGCTTTCCTTTTGGGAAGCGAAGCTCGAGCTTTGTTCAAATCAAGTGCAGCATTAGCAGACATGCGAATGACCATAGCTACTTCAGCTGTCATTCTTCTAACACCAAATCCTGATCAAAATAAGGATACATAATCAACATTGAGAAAAAGGTGCTTGGCATGTAAAAAAAAAAGACGTGTAAAAAGGGACATACCATGTGTTTTCACCTTCCAGCCATGTAAAGAAGAAATTGATTTCCAAGTTCTTTGATCCTTAGGAGCAATCTTCAAAATTGAATCTACCCAACCACGGAAGTTAGGAATAAGTTCCACATCTCACATGGTTGATACAAAAAACCAAA
The DNA here is from genome assembly GCF_000393655.2 of Nicotiana sylvestris. NCBI lineage: Eukaryota > Viridiplantae > Streptophyta > Magnoliopsida > Solanales > Solanaceae > Nicotiana > Nicotiana sylvestris. The sequence goes on from NC_091059.1 coordinate 203,565,889, forward strand.
AAGAGACGAAGTGAGAAAAAGAATCAGAATTATCAAAAATAGGTGCGGTAAATAAAAGGAAACTTACGTGCAAGATTCCACTTCTCAGGGAAAGGAATATTTGTTTCACCAAGCAAGTCCACCATACGTACAACAACGTAACGGGTGTACCATCCACGATCCCTGTCATCTTCAGGGTTTACCAAAACCTTTTTGCTTCTTGCAGTTAAGGTAAAAACCCCATGGCGCATTAAATTGGGATGGTATAAATGAATAAGGTGAGAAAGGGTGAAGTCGACATTGGCTTTGGCAGATAAGTATCTCAGACAAGCCACTGCTCTCCACACTAGGGGACCGACTTGGGCCAAACAGATTTTAAAGAAACGACAAAAGTTAATAATGACTGGGTCAACCGGCGGATTAAAACCCAAAGTAAATGGGTAAGTATAAACGAAAGAATAACCATTTCTTAAGGAAGAAATTCTTTGATTTGGGGAAGGAATTGACATTCGTAGACTATTGCTCCAGTTACAATCCCTTATGATGGTAGGGATTGTAAGCTCGGTTACTAATGAAGGATAAGTGTCAGCTTTTTCTAAATTTGCAATTTGCCTTTAAAGAGGCGTTCTATCACTCCCAAAAGACAAATCATTGGGAACAATTTCATCGACTAAAGGTTCTTGAGAAGAATCAAGGATTTCTTTACATTTAGAAGAAGGGGTCTTCGGAATAGAACTCCCGATATTAGGAGAAGAAGAAGCAGGACCAGATAAACCATCACGAGCGGACCCTAGGCCCAAGCTCCGAAGCCTACCTCCTCTGCCTCTCCTATGTCTTGTAGGGGCATTGGGGAAGTGATCAAGAATTGGAACTTTTCTAGGGTTAGGGTTTGGAGATGACATTGTTGAAGAAGGATGTACTAAAAGGGAGAGAAAATACAAGTAAGTATTAAATTGCTTGTTGAAGATCTATGAAGAAGAAGGTAAACGAAAGAGGGTTAAAAATGCTTATAATGACAACCGTCAAACTTAGAAGTGCAATGAAGGAAAGCCTATAATAAAGGCGACTATCATTTCGTGAATAGTGTGAAAGAAGAAGTCTCGAAAAAAGGGGGTAGAATTGCAGAATCAATCAGAAGGTGACACGTATGTAAAGCATTAAATGGAAGGGACAATTGAAGCGTCAGTATTTGTCATAATATTAATTACGGCAAAAAATCCCTTTTTATGAAAATCCACTTCCCAATTATTTACTTGATAAATAAATGGAAAGTGGGGGGACTATCTGTATTGGGAAAAAACTGAATTTACATTGTAGGTGACGTGACATGACACGTGGACTGGTCAAACGGTCAAAACACAATAAATAGCCAAGAGGCACTGGTGACAACAGATAAGGGAAAAAGAAAGCAATATTGGTGCGGACCGTTACTAAAATAGGCATGAGTCTCGTACCTATCCAAGTCATCTAAAGACCGAAGAGCGGAAGAAGTTGAAGATACGAATCTGATGATGTAAAAGAGTTTAAATATAGCATTAAATATCAAATACGTTAGAATATTTGTTTTAAAAATAAATGATTGTGTAACGTTTCTTTTAATGTCATTTATTGCTCATAATTGCCTCATTAAGACAAAGGCATTACCTCTTCTCCTAGGATTAGCTATAAAAGGAGAAGAACTCACCATCTGTAAGGATACGAAATATTATTGGGATCTTACTGTAATACAAAACTATTTACTACTTTACCATCATTCTCAAATGTATTTTGTTTTCGTCTCCTGATTATCAGTAACCCGAATTTCTTTTTAGCCTTGACCAAAGACTTAGATTTTTGGTTAAACAGGTATAGTATATATGCCCTAGATCCAATCTCATATTTGATGATTTGAACATATTTTTGTGAATGTTATTTGATATAAAAATATATGGCATTTTATATTCTTTTATATATTATAGTTATTATTAATTATTTGATTAATTTGATAAGGTCCTTGATTAAATTTTGAGATTTGTCATCGTGATAGAGATCATGATAATGAGAGCAAAGTCTCTTATAATTTAATCTAAATTTGTTCTTGATCGTAGGATTATTAATTTGGACATTAGTAATCCGGTTAGATCAATATTTATGTGATCGTCTTTATTGGATAAAGATTAGTTGATCTCATTAACTAAATCACATAGATAGATGATGCATATAGAGATATGATCATTGAACCGACTCATTGGATAATTCCTAATGGTTAGAATTACCATAAACTGTCAATAGGATATTCTCTTGAAGAATGTGATGTAAGAGTTTCCTTTGACCTGAGATCGTCATAGTAATTGACAAGTTATTTATTGTGCTTTGATACCAGACACCTATGGCCCCAGGGCGATAGTTGAAAGGATATTGGGTACGATTAAATACTTGTAGATACGTGATTGATCAAGATAGAATCTGTCAACTCTTGGTAATGAGTTTAAGCTCCATGTTGTCATGAATTATAAATGGCCAAACTAAGACCTTGGCCAGGGCAATTGAATGAAAGAAGAAATGAGTTTCTTAGGTCATTCAATGGTCGATTATATCTGACATGAACACATAGTTGATCGCCTATTAGGATTTGACAGTTGAACCATATCCTAGGGTGATCCAGAGCTATAAGGACAGGAGAAATTACTATATTATTCTTCTACTGGTTCGTGAGAGTAAATTGTATACTTCATTCTATCCGGTCGTTAAGGAGTATTGCTAGACACCACCCTTGATTAGTATATTAATGTGATCAATTTACTACCGGTTTAGTATTGAACCTATGGGGTCGCACACTAACGAGTGTTCTGATCTTTGCTAAAGGATTAGTTACTTTATTATTTGTTAATTAAATTAAAGAATTTAATTAGTCAAATAAATTTAGTTATTAATCCAAATGAAATACTATTATATTCTTTGCTAGCACAGAGGATATAATTAATATTGTCAACAAATTGAAGTTTCTATTTAGAATAGAAAATAAATTATTTTTCTTGGTTGAAATATATTTGAGATATATATAATATGAATTAATATTGATTTATATAAAAGTTATATATATAAAATATTAATTAATTTACCAATTTGGAATTGGATAGGAAAAGTCCATAAAAGGACGTATGAATTGAATCCAACCAACTCCAACATTAAGTTGGATTGGTTCGGCAGTCACGTTTAGTTAAAACGTGATTTCCGAATTTCCATACAATTCGATTGTGATTTATTTTGGAATAAATTATTACCTCAATCAACTAGGAAAATGGTTTATAGGTGATGCTATATAAAGGGTGATGGAACAAAAATTTGCACAATTTTTTTTCTTGAGAAGAAAACCCACTTTGTGAAAGTGAGAGTGCAATACAAAGCCAAGAGAGAAAATACAATTGCAACAAAAGTGTTTCTTGTTCTTCTAACATTGAGTTGAGATTTTTGTGAAAAATTTCAACACAATATTTCGTTCAATTTGTTCGCGGGTTTCATTGATCAAAGAGTTGATAGCAAGGATCAGTCTCGGTGTGGATACGCATAGAGTCTTCGCACTATTGAAGAAATTTTGAAATGAGACTCTCTTCACCTGGTACTTCTTAGATCTGATCTATTGACATGTAAATAAATTTTAAACATAAAAAGATTTGCCTAGGATTGTTATTGTCTTCCGCTGCATGTTACGAACACCTATACACAATCCTACAGTGGTATCAGAGCAGTGGTTTATTGTGTCTAAAATTTATTTACGAAATATTTTTATATTATATTTGAAGAGTTCAAACCATAATACATGTGTCTTGTGCAATAGTTAAATCGTTTGAACTATTGAGATAGTTCATAACTTGAATTTAAAATTTTGTATTAGATACAATGGGAATCTATAATAGGTTACATGACTCTATTGTTATTTTCAATTGTTATTAGTTCATGAGATGTTAATTAACAATAATATTCTAGCATGAATTTTTTTATGTGATATATAAGATAAACATGTTAGAGGATGTTGAATTTTGTTTTAAGTCACGTGCTTGTTCATTATATAATTTTGAATTATTTATTACATGTGATGTAACTCAATTTAGGACTAAGCATGTAGACAACTTGAACTAAATTCACATGCTATAAAAGATTTGATCTTCATGTTATTAAAAATTATTTTAGTAACAATTCCCTCTTACTAAAATTTGAGTTCTTAAATAATAAAATATAAGATATTTTATTATAGAGTTATCCATCAAGGTAATTAATTTTACTTATTTCTTGTTTATAAGGAGCGGCCTGATTACCAGGAGACTTATAGTTCGAGAATATGTTAAAATTATTTATTGCATTAGATGTATGGATTGAAAGAATTATTCAATTTTACACTAGACGCCTGGACTACCCGGGGGAGTATAAAATTTAATAAGTTCTTTGCTATCATGATGGTTGAACTCAACTATGCCAATAGGATCGACCTGACTACCAGGGGACTATTTGACATAGATCTATTTAAGAAAATTGTATGGGGATACAATTGGTAAGAGTACGTACCTTTAAAATATATGTGAGAAACGACTTGACTTCCAAGGGGCTCATACATATTGTTAAAGGATTCCGTTTCAAGGTAAACTGTTTGGCGCCCACCGTGGGGCTAAAAATAATAATGATTGTTTTGGTGCTAGTTTACTGAAAATACTAGTTATTCTTCACACTTTCTCTTGTCCAAGAATCTTTGATTTCAAGTCAAAATATCTAACTCAGTAAATGCACCTGAAAACAACGGTCCTGAGGCCTATGGAGAGAATGGTGTAGCTGTTCCAGGCACCGGTGTACTACTGCGAAACCTAAGGACGCACCAGAACCAATCCCCATAGATGTGGTCTCACGCAATGCCCAACACGTCAATATAATCTCCCACACTAACGGGAGTATACGCCAAGAAAACCAACAGAAAGTTCGGAAAACTCCAGCCCGGGAGAAAAGAGAGGCAGATAGGAAGAACGGAACGGGAAAACCTCATTACATCGTTCATATGATCATTGGGGGGACCGACGTCCCTCAACGACCCATGATCAAGCGGGCAAAAGTTTCCGCCGCAACAGAAGGGCAAATTCGAGGCCGCATGCCTGGACATCCTTGCATTCAGTGAAGAGAACTTCGAGACCTTGTCTCATCCATATAACGATGCGCTAGTAATTTCATTTCTCTTAAATAATGTTCAAATTAAACGTGTTCTCATGGATCCAGGTAGCTCGGCCATTGTAATCAGGTCGAAGGTGGTAGAACAGTTCGGACTAGTCGATCAAATCATACCTACCTCCCGAGTCCTCAATGACTTCAACATGGCCGGTGAAGCAACGAAGGGGGAGATCACCCTCCCGGTCAACATGTTCAGTACAGTACGAAATACCAAATATCATGTCATAGAAGGTGACATGAGGTACAATGCATTGCTTGGAAGGCCATGGATACACAACATGAGGGCAGTACCATCAACTCTTCATCAGGTGATGAAGTTTCCAACAAGAGACAGTATAAAAACGGTATATGGAGAACAACATGCGGCGAAGGAGATGTTTGCGATTCACAGAGAGGCGCAAACTTCCATACCTTCCACCTCGGAGGAGCCAAAGGGCAAATAGACCCCCGAAGACGATGAAGAAGACTTCCCCTAGAGGGTATCTCTCTCAGAGCCTATCTGACTCACGTGCCGTTTGAGTTCGAGAATTTCAGAGTCTCTGGCTCGGAGCTCCTCCCTCATTTGGACATCTTTCTTCTCAAGCTACATAAATCAACCCAAAGGTGTTAAAACACCGAAGTCAGGTAAACATGTAGATAGAAACAAACGGAAACTACATAACCTGCTCAGTGAGATGAGTCCTCTCTCGGGACGCCGCCTCCAAACAATCCCGAAATCCACGGAGTTCCTCCTCCTTTTTGGTAAAAAGAGCTCTAAGCTCATCGGCTTCCGAGGTGAGCTTCCTGCGCTCGCCCTCGCAGCAAGTCAACTCGGCTTGAAACCTGGCAAAGGTTTGATGATAAATCACCTTGGCCTGGAACCATGAAAGAAACAAAGTTAGAAAGACGAAGATCAGGACGCCGAGCAAAGTTTACAAAAAATTACCTGCTCACAGAGCATATCGATCTCACTGAAAATAAGTGAGGCATCGAGCTTAGGGTTTTCCTCGGTCACAGCAAAAAGCCTTTCGAACGCATATTTGTCTCCGACGGGCGCCCCCACATCGGAAGATTCTTTATTTTGGGCATCCTGCATCTCCCATTGAGGTAAAGTTAGACTCGGAGGGGAATCGATCACTTCAATAACCCTAACTGGATCAATCGGGGCCGTCTTTTGCTTCTGGAGAGCTTCAGAACTAGGATCCTCTAAATGCACCTCAGCTCGAGGAATATTTTGGCCGTCAACCGGCTCGAGGACATTACCTGATACACCCTCGAAGGCCTTTTCAGCCCGAGGTAGGACAACAACATCATCAAGTTCCGATTTAGAAGCCACTGGCTCAGCGATATGAGGGACGATCATGTTTTCTCCTCCCTCGGGTGCTACCGAGGAGTCATCTTTCTGCTTGCCTTCAGCTCGGGGACTCCCCGATACTTCTAGAGTTAAGGATGTTGAATCAGCCTTAGGTTTTTCCACTTTTGCCTTCTTGGATTTCTAAGGCTCAGTCGACGATTCCCTTCATTTTTTCTTCTCATTGTCGGGTTTCGGGGCATCCGCTTCCACAGGCGGTACTTCCCTCATCAAGGAGGCCTCTCCCAAACCTGCACAAATATAAAATATAAACGCAAGGAATAAGGGCTCAATAGGTGATAGTTCTTTTGATAGACTCAATCACAGCAGAAGTGAGGGCTCACCGTGGTTCTTGGACTCCCATCGAGCCCTAGACAGGTCGTGCCACACGCGCTCAACATATGGGCAAGTCTAATCTAGCCGGCTAACCCAGCCCGAGAGATCCCTAACTACGTTAGGGTACACCGTGTCAGCTACACCAGCGGAAGAAGTCAGTTCATGGGGAAATTGATCCTAAAGGAAAAGAAAATACTTAATCAGTGTATCCACTTACGTTTCGTGTTCCACCTTTTAGGGAACGACATATTCTCCATTAGGATCAGGTTCGAGGTCTTAACTTGGACAAAACGGCTCATACACCCTCCGTCCCTAACGTTGTCAGTACAAGTAAAAAAGGATTTCGAAGAGTGACATCGGAGCTTAATCAGCCCCCTTGGAGGAGTCGGGGAGTGTACATTCTGATCAAGTGGTCGTGGGTGAAAGGCATCCCCTTAATCATGTTCGCAAAATATCTGGTCATGTAAACAATACGCCAAAATGACGGATGAATTTGGCCGAGAGTCGCTCGATATCATTCATAGAAGTCGAGGATCGCGGGGTCTATTGAGGCCGGGGATGGCTCCACTGGGCCAAGGGTAAATGGATAGGAATACACACTAAGGAGGCCGTCTTTGTATATCGTTATGTCCTCTCTCCGAGAAGGGCTCTCCACCAGCACCACATTCCCCCAGCAACAGTCAGTCTTCACTTTCTCGGCGTCTCATACTAAACTAATATATTAGGACACAAGTTCACATCGTCCCGGCTTCGAAGAAGGCTTGTCGACCTTGAAATCAGAGGTCATTTCGCAGGGTCCTGGGATACATTCCTCAAGACAAGGGGATATTGTTGCCTTACCCTTAGACGAGCGTGAAGTAAAGGGAGACACATCTTCCTGAGGGACAGAGATGGAAGTCTTCGCCATTCTTATTAAAAGGTTCCAGAGGAGAGAAGAAATTGTAATTAGAGAAAGAACACAAGAGAGGAGTAAGAATGACTCTTTTGAAGGCTTAATGATACAGTGGAAAATAAGGGGCGAAGGAAGAGGTATTTATAGAGGCCAATCATATACATTGGAGCAGGCCAAACGGTAGTCAACCGCTGTAATAAATTCAAAGGATCTTCAAGGGCTGTATGGATGCAACCTTTAAACACCTTTTTTGTCACATCAATCGCTTGATATAGCACAACTGACGTCATGATGGATATATCGAAGAAGCAAGAATTCAAGACTGTTTCTTATTATTTTTTCTCTATGAAACGCGGGGACTATCTGTACACGGCTAAAATCGGAGAGTCCAATTTTATGATCGTTATGACATTCCATAGCTCAGAAGGCTCGAGGCACAACTCGAGGTTCGACCCCAAGGGTTCCCTATGCTCAATCTTGGGGTAGCGCAAATCGGTGAATATCATGGACAAGTGGGAAATTCCCAAGTCACATGGTCAAAGCTGAAAACGCCTGCAAAAATAGTACGAGTCCGTATCGGACCATTAAGTAGCTGTACCAGCTACGTTTCTTTGTAATAATTATACATGTACCATGTTTCGATTTTCCCCTTTTATATAAAGGGAACCCTTGTCATTTATGGCACACATGATATTCAATACAAGAACATTCTCTATTCTCTAACTTAAACATTCTCCATTGTCTTTCCTTTGATTTATTGCTTACATTTATTGTGTATTATTGATTGTTCTTCATCTATTACTCATCATTGATCATAAAGAGCCATCATCACGGCCCTTAGGAATGTAAATCCTTCATCGATCGTCCCCGGTCGAGCTCATTAGCTCAACCTCGAGGCCCAACTTAGGCCAGTCCGAGGCCCCGATTTGCAGCCGTTAGGTTTGAATAACAACACTGCTTCTTACTCTTACTTTACTTTCCTAGCCCACACTTAATATTTATTACTTAACAACTAGCATTAAAATAAATCACGTATTTTTAGAACCACAAAATCAAATCTAATTGTAATTACCATTTTCAAGGTAAACAAGTACAATGATTATCAATAGATTAGGTCGGTTGTCATTACAAATTAGATAACTCTCACTGACCACAGAGGCATACAGTTTGTTTAACAATAGATGAATTCAGAGAAGTTTTATTTTGTGTCTCATACAACTTACACTAGTTGTATGAGACTACACTAGTTGTATGAGACTCTTTTTTGTCTCACAAATTTGTGGACCCCAATTTTACACTTCTGGGTCCATAAAAATCTGGTCGTCCACAAAGCTGTGAGACAAAAATGTTACCTCATACAACTAGTGTCAGTTGTATGAGACACAAAATAAAATTTTCCATGGATATACGTTTGCAATTTCATTTACTTAGCATATGAGAAATTAACCTTAAATTTGATGATTCTATATTTCACTTGTTTAGAATAAGCAAATAATTAGCCTTTTCCTCACCTCAAATCCCTCGTATTTGTACAAACAACAATCTTTCAATTAGTAACGACTGTTATGTGATTCCTTACTTTAGAACTAATGTATAATCAAGAGTTGTTTCGATTTTGATCAATAAAACAGCAAGCGCACGTATTTGTGCATGTGCTTAGCTTATAAGTTGTACTCCCCCCCCCCCCCACCCCTCTAATATTTTGTATAACCCATTTACTAGGGTGGGCGTTCGGGCAGTTCAGGTTGGATGTAAAGATTCCGGTTTGTATTTTAATTTTCGAATTGAAGAAATAATAATCCAAATTCAATCCAAATAAGTTCGGATTGAATTGGATTTTTTAAGTTCGGTTTCGAATTAATTGGTTTAAATATTTTGGATTTTCGATTTTGAGCTTATATGTTGAGATGTTTCTTCTTTTGACAAAATGAATATCCAAACGAAGGACTCATGTTAAATTGCCGGAAAAGTTTCTCATTCTTACTGCAATCATCCAAATAAAATATTCAAGTAATGAAATTATTATCAAGGAAATGCAACAGATATTAACACAATCGATAAAAAAAAATAGCAATAGTAAAACCATGTCAAAATAAAAATTATTCTAACAAAAACTTAGTAATTAATATTCAATATGAGATAATATCTAACGGTAGATATGTTTAAACCGAACCGGAAAATCACATCAAATCGAAAAATCAAACCAAACCGATTAAAAAATTCCACTAGGTTTGGTTTGACTTGGTTTGTTATTGAGTAAAAAATACCCGAACTAAACCGACATATAAATATATAATTTATATATATATATATATATATATTTAAGATTTTATATTGAATTTTCTTTAAAAATATTAAAATATTTGGGATCCTCTCATGTGTTAACCTTGAAAGCGTACATTAACGAAAATTATTGTTAGACAACTACAAAAATAACTATCATGTGTTACTAAAAAAATTCTCCCATTAGAATATTTTAATAGATCATATGTTTGTCAATTTTTTTAATATTCACTAAACATATATTCACTTATCAAAACTTTATCTATGACTTTAACAAAGTAAGATTAGAATAATATTCATGTAACAAAATAAAACCCGAAAACCCGACAAAATCGAACCAATCCAAACCGATATAGTTGATTTGGTTTGGTTTTAATAAAAATCGAACCAACCCGGTTCATGTGCACCCCTATCTAACGGGTAGGATATTTAACTTATTACTATTGCTATATGGATAATGGACTAAATATAAAAGAATAAAAATCACGGATTTTCGAATATCCAAAAATCCTAAATACCAAATCCGATATCCAAAAAATTTTAAAATTAAATTTAAAATTCAATCCTCAATCCGAAAATCCAAATCAAAAATCCAAAAAATTCAAAATTCCATTTGAATTTCGAGTTTGCCCAAACTATATCCATCCCTACCATTTACCCTTTGTAAGCACGTGATTTTTGCTTCACGGTAATTACTCCAAAAGAAAAGAAAATCAAAAATATATGAATAAATGTTTCTTATCATTGGTTGATTTTTATTAAATGTTAATCTGTGGGTATATAATTCTACTTTGTCTTATTTAGGAATTTTGTGTTTAAATTAAAATAGAAAAAGCAAAAGAAAATGAGGATACTCGGATTGGGCCAAAAGTTAAAACAGTAGGCCCAAACCACGTCCACCATCCGGTCCAAACAAGCCTGCCTAGGCAAGACCCCAAAACGACGCCGTATGGGCCATCTAATCTGAGCCATCCGCCCAGGCCAATCCAACGGCCCAGGATTCCCTTTCAGTAACCCATTTCCAAACCCGACCCAGGAACCAGTCCGAACCGACCCCCCAACCGAGGCCAAACGGTGTCGTTCCGTTTTAAGTAAAAGATCCTGGCCATCAATCTCGATGCATCCAACGGCCAGGATCTAATTACTCTTTACGTATATAAACCTAACCCTTTACCCAGCCCCCTATACGAGCACCCCCCTCCCGTCGTCCCCAAGATCGAACCTAGACCTCCCATTAGGAACCCTAGCCGCCCCATCTCCCTCGCCATTAAAGCCGGCGGCGTGGACGCCGGTGACCACCTCCTGAACACCCTAGGACCACCTCACTGTCCTGAACATGGATCTGCTATCCTTTTGCTTCGAATCAGTCCTTAGCTTCTCGAATCTTCATTTGAAGATTCCAGTCGAACTATGACCTACACCAAACCACACCATACTCGTACCAGACACTCCCCAGACCTCCCTCGTGACCAAACCAGGCTTGGTTTGGTCCGAATCTAACCAGGGAAGCATAAATCTCAAATCCGCCTTTAGAAACCCTAGAAATCCTGATGTCCGGTCGGTGTCCATTTGAACCAGACGATTAGGGTCTAATGGACCTTAATCGAAGTGTTCTCAGTGGAGAACACTTCGATTAAAGCCCGTTCAACCCCAATAAAGATCGATTCAAATCCGAGTTAGGATTTGCTGATTCCTTTTCCAAGACTCCCAGGTATTTTTACTTTCTCGGTTCATGTGTTTTGTTATAGTTAAAGGTCTGTTTGTATGGTTAATTGTCTGTAGTTGATTTGCTGTGAATTCTGACTGCCCCGTCCATTTTGCCCAAGGTTTCTATGTTTGGTCAAGCCTGTCTTCATTTTTGTGTGTGTTTGTAAGCTGTGCAGTCAGTTGAATTTAAATTTGATCGATTAATTACTCCCCAGTACAACTTGGTTTATGTCGGTACAATTTGAATCACATGCTGATATTTTGGATTTATGATCATTGGTTTCGACTGTATGTATTACAATTAGTATAGTCGAGTCGATATACGTCGTCAATTAGTTCAGTTTGGAATGTCGATAATCTGATCTTTGTCATTGGTTTGCCTGCTGAGATTTTGTTGAATTCAATTAGGAACTGAGTGTGTTTCCTGAGATTTGTTCAAATTGAATAAAAAAAACATTTGAGGGTGTGTTATAGTTGCAGTTCAGGCTGTGATTTTTAAATGGATAACATGTTCTCTTGGTTTAGATTGTGGGCAGCATGTGTATGGTTAGCTGTTAAGGAATTAAAATAATTGGACAGCATGTGCTGTCAGATTATATTCCTGCTGCCCATGCTTTGGCTAAATAAATAAGAGATGAGGACACTTTAACAACAAAAAATAGAGAGGGGCTGTCAGGGATCTCATGGGAGGTCTGGTTATTTAAAATAACTGAGTGGAAAAACAGCAGGGAGGGGGAATTCTGAGTTGTCCAGCAGACTGTAAAGTGCTGAGGGAAGGCTATAAAAAGGCAGACCTTCCGTTTAAAAAGGGGAATGATTTTTGGAGCCTGGAGAAGGTTTTTAAAAAAAAAAGCCGAAAGAAAGAAACAAAAAGAAATCTCAGAACATTGTAACAAGACTGTCTGAAGACAGCATAAGAATTTAAGTTGGCCAAGCTGTCTTGGCCAATTGCTGTTATTTGCTGAATTGAGTGTAATTGTTAAACTGTTGGCGCTGTTACATTCAATATTCTGGGCTTCCTGCTGTTGTTTTTCTACTCTGTTTTCTGGGATTTTCTGCTTGGTGCTCTATCACTTGAGGGCCTCATAATTGTGGCTGGTTATTGCTGCTGGTTGTTGTTGCTGTGTTGTTGCTGTTTGGTTGCCTGTTGCTGATACCTTTCTTCTTCTCCTGCTTTTGTTCCTCTATACCAGGTACACGACTAATACTGTCCATGTAACTTGAAAGTTGAGCATGAATACAAAAGAGAAGATTTGAAGACGTTTAGGTCCACATGTAGTTGTTATATCAAGAGTCATGTAGAGTGTATTGGTTTACATTCTTGTTGGGTACTGGAGTTGGTCATTTCATATAGTGAATGTAAATGTAGGATAATTTAATATCATATGGTGTGTAATTTGACAGATAGGAGGATTGGCAGTATAATAGGCTATAACCTGGAAATGAGTTGTGTTTTTTTTTGTGATTGGCATGTCCTTAAATGTATGTCAAAACATAAAACTATCCATGTTAGTTAATTTCGTTTCCTTTTAATAAACTGCCTCATTATAATTGTCGAACCACACCCTTATAACAAATAGCACAAGTCTGCGTTCCTCGACCTCACCGGGGCGAGCCCAGGACGAAACAGACCGGGCAGGCCCGCATCGGATAAACAGTAGCCCAGGTCTGGCCCATCCCGCATGAGCTGGATTTGGGCCCATAATGTTCGATTACCTGTCTGTGCGCATAGCCACGTTTTCTTGTTCTGTAAAAGCATTTTGAAGCCTGCTATAAATAACCTGCAAGCATGTAATTAACTAGGGCTATCTCTGTTTTCAATTAGTAGAGACAAACGCGACAAGAAACGTAGTTGCTATAGGATATCCTTTTAAAATAAGGACGAGATGAGCCTCGCCAAATAAAATGCACAGATTGCGGGGCCCTCACAAAAAAAAATGTGTGCCTTAATTACTTAGAATTAGGGACGTGCCGTTTAGTAAATTTTACGGCCTTCCCCAAAATAACAAGACGCTGGTTGTCTTAGGTGCGCCTTTAATAATCTATCTTCTTAAACTCGGGTGTGCATTTCATGCGACCCAAATCCAAAATCCCAAAACGTCGAATAAAATATGTTCCGGATTGTGGGTGCATTTCATGTGACGCAGTCCAAAGACGTGTTTTAAGCGATGTTTACATTTCTTTTAAAAAACAATAATAATAAAGCGGTTAAAAGATAAAATTTGCACATAAGTTCATATTTGTATAAAATCAGATACTCAAGCCGAATATAACAGTTGAGCGACCGTGCTAGAACCACAGAACTCGGGAATGCCTAACACCTTCTCCCGGGTTAACAAAATTCCTTATCCGGATTTCTGGTACGCAGACTGTAATATGGAGTCATTCTCTTCCTCGATTCGGGATTAAAATTGGTGACTTGGGACACCCTAAATCTCCCAAGTGGCGACTCTGAAATAAATAAACAAATCCCGTTTCGATTGTCCTTTAATTGGAAAAAACTCCTACGCCCCTCGCGGGAGCGGAAAAAGGAGGTGTGACAGCTCTGGCGACTCTGCTGGGGACTTCTGACCCAGAACCACTGGTTCAGGGTTAGAAATTCGAGCTTAAATAAATTGTTATATTCAGCTTTATCTGATTTTGTTACATGATCTGTGCTCAATGTGCTAACTAACTGCTTTACCGCTTTGATATTTTGTGAACTGTATATAAATTATGCCGAAACCCATATCCTCTCTGAGTCTTCTAAATCATGAAAAAGGGCGTACTTCGTACGACTTCTTTTCTGTATAGTGTCAAATCCCAATTTAGAATGAGGTTCGGACAAGTTGCTAAGCCGGTGAAGCTTCTGTATTCCCGGTACGCTGCCCCCTCGGCTCGAGCTGTCCGCTCGGGTAAGCCAGGTCTAGAACAAACACCCAGGTTCTGAACCTAGAATAACTCAACTTCATGCCGGATCCCTAGTAGGAACGCTTATTTGCATCATGTGCATTTTTGACTTAGGGGACTCAACACAGGGGTTGGGTCCGTCTAGGAATAGCAACCTGAAACAAAAAAAGGTCATCCTGATGCATCCTGCTCACTACAAAAAAAAATAAATAAATAAAAAAAAAAATAAAAAAAATGACAAAGTTCAAATAGAGGAGAAATTGGCTATATTTTAACAGTTTGTTATACTGAAGAAAAAAAAAATTTAGTTTATTTTTAAGTTATAAATTTATAATAAGGAATGAGTTTTTCTTTTAATTTGCTTTATTTTCAAGTTATAAACTATTTAGTTTATTACCCGAACTACGTCGGTTTGATTCTCACCGGATGTGGGATACGTAGGTAACCCTCATCGGGTCCAACTCCCTTTTTTGTTTTTACCAAATAAAGATATAATAAAGTATATATGTATATATATATACACATGTATATATATACATATATTGTTTTTTTTCAAAGATTTTTGTTTGGAGTCAAAATAAAGGTTTTGTTTACGCCTAAAAAATCACCTTAATAAATGTGCAGGATGAGCACAGAGCAAAATGAACCGTTCTTGGCCCTCAGCGAGGTCCCTCTACAACTCCACATGTGGTGGAATGATTTGGAAGCCGACGACAAAGAGATAGTGGGAAGAGTATTGGGAGATTTTGTCAATTTGCCGAGTATTAAGCCAAAGACAGATATTCTTGAAGCTCTAATACCATTTTGGGACCCAACCCGCAATGTATTCCGTTTTGTTGACTTTGAACTTTCACCGACACTAGAGGAATTCGCCGGATATGCGGGATTGAATAGAAGGTTAAGAGGACAATACCTACTTTCGCCAAGGCCGGTATCTCCGCACGCATTCCTGGATTTGCTAAGCATCAGTCGGAAGATACAACATGATGATTTATCGAGAGGATGTTGTGATCTCCATTTCTTGTATCAGTGGTACGGGGCTTCGCAGGGCTTCGAGGAACCAAACCTTGGACTAACTCATGGCGGGAACAGAAACAAATGGGAAGCAAGACGTACTTTGGCTTTCATCACAGCATTCTTGGGAGTCGTGGTCTGTCCAAGGGAGGATAAAAAGATAGAGATAGGCCTTGTAGGGATGGCCGACGTTGCAAACAAAAGAACCGACAGTACTGTTGTTCCTTTGATTTTGTCCGAAATCTACCGAGCCTTGACGATATGCCGAGAAGGAGGCAAGTTCTTCCAGGGTTGCAATCTGTTACTTCAGCTATGGATGCAAGAGCACCTCCATCACCGAGTAGGATACATGAATCACGGGTTGACCGGGAGGAATTGTATCAGCGGCTTCGAGAAGCGCATGACAGGCGTCAGGTTTCCTGAAGGTGTCGAAGCATGGTTTACACGATTAAGGTCAACAACAGCTGACCAAATTGAATGGGCATTTGGCTGGTTGGTTGATACAGAGGTAATATACATGGCAGCTGAAGAATGTCATGTTCTCTTAATGGGACTTCGCAGCATCTAGCCATATGCTCCTCATCGGGTATTGCGCCTGCTGGGCAGGTTTCAAGTAATCCCTACTGATGAAGACCTGAGCAAGCACGCCATTGAGCTAAGCCCGGGAGTCATATTTCTCGAGGGAAAGATTATAAAGCTGTGGCACGAATGTAGATTCTTGGAACCCAAGACCATGGTGCGAGAACTAGCTAAAGGTGAGGTAGACCCAAAGTACGATGCTTGGTTCGAAAGAAGATTCCAGATTCGGCAGAGACCTGCTAAAAGAGCTCACATCCAACAATTCACGGATGATTCACAGGAGCAATGGGGATGGTTAAAAAGGGAAGAAGGTTACCGGGTTGAAATCGGGAAACTAAAGCAACAAGTTGAAAGGCTTGTATTTGAGAACAACGTGCAAGTCGCCTCGGAGCAGGCTGAAAGAAACAAGCTAACCCAAGAAAACCAAACCCTGAAGGCTCGCCTTCGCCAAGCCAGCAAAAGTAACATTGACCGACAAAGACGTCGCTCCGACGAAAGGTTGATAGCAGGTTTAAAAAATCAGGTCGTCCAAAGCCAAGAATAATTAGAGCAATCAGAAGCTCGCGTGGCCAGGATGAAGGACAGATGGGCAAAATGCACAATGGCCCGGAGGCAGCGTCTGCAACAGGTCATAAGGGATTATGAAATGAGCATCGGGATATTAAGGAAAACGAACTCCACCCTACATGATCGGATCATCAAACAAGCACGAGATGCCCAGGCCGACAGAAGACATTGTTACGATGCAATAGCCTGCATGGAAAGACAAATGGAGTTGTTCCAGGATCGACTTGCCAACAATGCTCAAGCACTGGGATTAAAGAACCAGCAAATAGAGCAATTATTCACTGAAAGGGACAACATTCGAGGAAGGATCGACGAGATCGGACATTACATCTACATGAGATGCTTAGAATGCGAGCAAATGCCTCGGAAAACCCTCCTTGATTCCATCATGGGCTGCGTCCACCGGATCATGAATGAATTGAAAGGCTTGCAGAGAGACCTCACACCTAGAGCCGCGAAAAGGCCGAATGATGCCTTGCGGGCCCTTAAGTTGGAAAATTAATCCTTGCTCAAGTCCTGTTTATTTGGCTTTGTTTTCCCATATGTTGTTTTCTTTTCTTTTAGTCAAATCAAGTTAAAAACTGTGGGGTCTGTACTGTTGCTACTTTTGTTTGAAATAATGTGTAATAGCAAATTTTGATAATGAAATGAAGTGACTCCAGAAGAATTTTTGTGTCTTTACTTTGTGGCAGAGCTACGCCTGGTCTGATTCGCGCGGGGACGTGATACGTAGGCAATCCCCATAAGATTCGACCGCTTTTAATAAAGAAAGAATAAAATAAAACGCAGGGTTTCCCAAAGTACTTTAAAAAGGGACAAATGAGCAAGCCGGGATGACGCATGTTGTTTGAAGCAAAGCATGTAGAAACGGTTAACTGCCTAGGAGCATTGCATCCTCTATGTGTTATGATCAAATCTGTTAAACTCTAACGCTAACAAAGTTTGTTGTTGTCTATACCAGACAAGTTAGTTGTTAAAGAACTCTGGCAACACACTCCTACCAAACCAGATCCAAAGGACCGGTAGCAACAAGCATGACTACTTCAGAGAATAGTAATGAGGAAGAAAGGCCGATGAGCCAGTTGTTAAAAGAAGCGATGGAAAAGATTGAAAGGATGGGACTAGAGATGAATGCAATGCAGCTAGCCCTAGCCAAAGCACAAAAGAGCCCTGAGCCACTGGGGCACATGCCGGAATACCCTCACTCCGGCCCTTCAACAAGCCTCCAAACCCCCCGTTATCATCAAGAAAGAAGCCCTCACGATTCCCAAGATCCACCACCCCATCAACCTCTCCCAACACCCAATATTCCCACTTTTGTGGGACCCACATCAGCCCCCTTGCAAAGAACGACTAGTGAGCCATTGTTTCAGGCTCACGATACGCAATACTATCCCCCTAAGCCTACATTCCATGCCCCCGAACCACATGCTTACAATCCACACTTGGAGGTACCGGCAGAGATTGAAAAGCCGGTTAAAACCCCTGAACAGGATGAGGTATTGAGAAAGTTCAAAAGCCTGGAGCAGTCCTTCAGGAACCTGCACGGTTTGGGCAACCAGGTCAGCGTAGCATACAAAGATCTGTGCCCTTTCCCAGACGTCCAACTCCCGGCTGGGTTCAAGATGCCTAAGTTTGATTTATATGAAGGGCACGGTGATCCCATGGCACATTTGCGGGGATTTTGTAGCAAAATGAGAGGGGCAGGCGGCAAGGATGAGCTGCTAATAGCTTATTTCGGCCAAAGTCTGAGCGGATCTGCACTAGAATGGTATACCAGGCAGGATTCCAGTAGGTGGTATACTTGGGATGATCTGGCGCAGGCTTTCGCAGGTCATTTCCAGTACAATCTCGAGATAGTCCCTGACCGTCTCACATTATTAAGAACTGGGAAGAAACCCGGGGAAAGTTTTCGCGAGTTCGGGTTCCGCTGGAGAGAACAAGCAGCTAGAGTCGATCCTCCCATGAGAGAGGGAGAGATGGTGGATTATTTCTTACAAACATTGGATCCAACCTACTTTGGTCACTTGGTGACAACGGTTGGAAAATCCTTCAACGAGGTGGTCAAGATAGGGGTCATGATAGAAGAAGGTCTGAGGTCTGACAAAATCTTGAATTATTCGGCACTCAAGGCCACGACCCAAGCTATTTAGAGCGGCACCGGAGGTGCGTTGGGAAGAAGAAAGAAGGAAGAAATTGTCACAATCGAGGCAGGCAGTTGGTCCAGGGCTAGCAAGCCACACTACAACCAACCCAGGCCTCACAGGCCAAACTACCCATACAATCCACCACAACATTTCTATCCGCCTCAAGAACCACATTGCTCCGTACACCAGGCCCAGGCATACACTCAGCCTTCGGTTCGCCCGCAATGGCGCGCGCCGGCTCCCCAGAACATATATGCACCACCACAACACACCTATCCTCCACCGAGGGCGTATAGAAACCCTCCAGGGGCAGGCTTTCGGGGAAATCCAGATGTTAGGAATGACAGGTTGCGGAAACACAGAACTTTCACGGAGTTGGGAGAAACCTACACCGCTTTGTTCCACAAACTGAGGCAATTGGGTTTGGTTAGTCCTGTCCAGACTCGAGAACCAAATCCCCCACCCCAGAATTTGGATCGATCAATAAGTTATGAATACTGCTCAGGGATGCTCGGGCATGATACCGAAAAGTGTTGGAAATTGAGGCATGCCATACAGGATCTTATTGACACCAATAAGATCAAGGTCCAGACACCGGAGGCTCCTAACATCAACCAGAACACGCTGCCAGCGCACCACGAGACTCACATGATTGAGTTGGTGTATGAGGGTGGAGAGTTGAGAAAACCCTCACAGACAATGATGATGATCCAGGCCGCCCCGAAAGAAGTCTCAACCAGTGGGGGAACGAGGGTACAGTCGCAGGGAGAAGGCGTCAAGCCAGTAGTGATATTGGGAAAGAGCCCGTCCGCCATAACAAGCAAACCCGAGCCAAACAAGTTGGTAATATCAGGGATTCCGCCCACACCTGCATTTGTATTGAAGGGGGTATATAGAGAACTGGTCACCATAAAGCCTGTAGTCCAGCTACCGATGATTGATAGCAAGGCTGTGCCGTGGAAATATGAAAAGGCGGTGGTGATGTACAAAGGAAAACAGGTGGAAGAAGTTAGTTGTGAAGCGCAAGGGCTGACTCGATCAGGTCGATGTTTTGATCCGGTGGAGCTAAGGAGAACCAACCCAACTGCAACCAAGAAACCTGTGTCCGAAGAAGAGGCGGAGGAGTTCCTGAGAAAGATGAAAGTGCAGGACTACTCTGTGGTCGAACAGCTGAGGAAAACACTGGCCCGGATCTCGCTGCTGTCATTGCTGATCCATTATGAGGAGCATCGTCGGGCCTTGATGAAGATATTGAACGAAGCTCATGTACCCAACGAGATTTCTGTAAACCACCTGGAAACCATTGCCAACAAGATTTTAGAGGTGAACAGGGTGACATTCTCAGATGATGATCTGCCGGTGGAAGGTACGGAGCATAATAAAGCTCTATACCTAGCTATCAAATGTGAAGACTCGGTGGTAACTCGAGTATTGGTGGATAACGGCTCAAGTGACAATATTTGTCCACTATCTACCCTGAACCAGTTAAAGATCGACCACGGAAGAATCCACAAGAACAACATATGTGTCCGAGGGTTCGACGAAAACGGAACAGCCACTGTGGGGGATGTTGTACTTGAATTGACCATCGGTCCAGTCCTGTTTACCATGGAGTTCCAGGTGTTAGATGCCACAGTATCTTATAACCTTCTGTTAGGACGGCCATGGATTCATGCAGCCAAAGCAGTGCCCTCCACCCTACATCAGATGGTGAAGTTTGAGTGGGAAAGACAAGAGGTCGTGCTACACGGCGAGGACACGGCGTGCACCATGGGTGGCGCCATTGTACCTTTCATAGAGACCGCTGATGACAAAGGTCCTTGGGTCTACCAGATTTTCGATACAGGGCCGGCAAACAAAGTTGCTGAGGGAAAAAGCATCCCGCACCCTAGGGTAGCTGCTGCGACAGTCATGATGGTGTCGGAAATGCTGGGTAATGGATTTGTGCCGGGAAAGGGCCTGGGAGTCGAGCTTCAGGGGATTGTCCAACCTGTCACCCTGCCTAAAAATCTGGAAACTTTCGGATTGGGGTTCAAACCAACCGCAGCAGATAGGAAGCAAGCGCGAAAAATGAAGAAGAGGGTCTGGTTTCTGCCCAAATCGGTGCCACGACTATCAAGATCTTTTGTCAGAGCAAGCGCCAAAGGGCCACCAGTCCCAAAGATTCTAGGACCATTGATTGGTATGAATGGGGACCTGAATCAGAGTTTCGAGAGGCTATTCGCTGATGTCAGTATGGTAGAAGCTGGAGAAGGTTCCAGCAGAACAGAGATACAGTTTGTGGGGCCTGAGGCCAAAACCAACAATTGGACAGTTACTCTTCTTCCTGTCCGAGGGGAGTCTTGGTAGTAGGCTTTGATTTATGTTTTGTGTGTTTTGTTTTGTTCGGATTATTCCAGGGTGTAATCCAAATTTTTACTTTTGGTTTTGTAAAAGTGTGAACCCTTTTATCCCGCAAGTTTAATAAAGTTCTCTTCTTTTGTCCCATTTTAATTTTGTTTTGTTTTTTTTTCTGAACAGTTCTCTTTTTACTGGTTCTAATGACATGGCATGCACAGCGGATCTTCGACCTAGTCTAATAAATCAATCTGAATCCGACTCAATGATGCAAGAGGTCATTTGCGACAATAGAATATGACGAAGATAAGGCCTTCGAAGAGATAAACCGAGAATTGTGCCAATTTGAAGAAAAACCCAAACCTAACCTAAATGACACTGAGGCTGTGAATCTAGGGGACGCTGATAATGTCCAAGAAACCAAAATTAGCATCCATATTGAGCCAAGTGTCAGGGAAGAATTGATCAAAACCCTCGTGGAATTCAAAGATGTTTTTGCATGGTCATATGATGATATGCCGGGATTAAGCACCAATTTAGTGGTTCACAAATTGCCCACTGACCCGGCATACCCTCCGGTCAAGCAAAAGCTAAGGAAATTTAAAATAGAAATGAGTGTAAAGATCAAAGAAGAGGTGATTAAGCAGTTGCAGGCGAAGGTCATTCGGGTCACTCGATATCCCGAGTGGTTGGCCAATGTGGTACCAGTTCCAAAGAAGGATGGGAAAATCAGGGTGCGCGTCGATTACCGCAATCTCAACAAAGCAAGTCCCAAGGACAATTTTCCACTGCCCAACATCCATATCCTGATCGATAACTGCGCTGGGCGCGAGATCGGATCATTTGTGGATTGCTATGCGGGATATCATCAGATCCTAATGGACGAGGAAGATGCGGAAAAGACAGCATTTATCACGCCATGGGGAACTTACTGCTATCGGGTAATGTTGTTCGGACTGAAGAATGCCGGGGCAACGTACATGCGAGCAATGACTGCTGTGTTTCACGACATGATACACAAAGAAATTGAGGTGTACGTAGATGACGTGATCATAAAGTCTTGGCGTCAGGAGGACCATGTAGCAGACCTAAGGAGATTCTTCCAAAGACTCCGAAGGTATGATATCAAGCTTAACCCGGCCAAATGCGCATTCGGGGTTCCATCAGGAAAGTTGTTGGGATTCATCGTCAGTCGACGCGGGATTGAGTTAGACCCATCCAAAATCAAATCCATCCGAGATTTGCCACCGCCAAGGAACAAAACAGAGGTAATGAGTTTGCTGGGTAGACTCAATTACATCAGCAGGTTCATCGCTCAACTCACAGCAACTTGTGAGCCCATATTTCGGCTACTGAGAAAGGATGCTGCAGAAGGTTGGACGACAGAGTGTCAAGAGGCTTTCGACCAAATCAAAGGGTATCTGTCTAATCCACCCGTGTTGGTCCCGCCTAAGCCCGGGAAACCCCTAATCCTTTACCTGACAGTCTTGGAAAATTCATTTGGTTGTGTACTGGGGCAACATGATGACACAGGAAGGAAGGAGCAGGCCATCTACTATCTTAGCAAGAAATTCACAGTACATGAGGTCAAGTACACTCAACTCGAGAAAACATGTTGCGCCCTAACTTGGGTAGCTCAGAAGTTGAAGCACTACCTGTCCTCGTATACTACTTATCTCATATCCCGTTTGGACCCATTGAAGTATATCTTTCAGAAACCTATGCCCACGGGAAGGTTGGCAAAATGGCAAATTCTGCTCACAGAGTTTGATATCGTCTATGTGACGAGGATAGCCATGAAAGCCCAGGTGCTGGCCGACCATTTGGCAGAGAATCCCGTTGATGAAAAATACGAGCCCTTAAGAACGTATTTTCCCGACGAAGAGGTAATGCATACAAGTGAGCCGGAGTTACCCGAAGAACCGGGTTGGAAGCTTTTCTTCGATGGAGCTGCAAATGCGAAAAGGGTTGGAATAGGAGCAGTACTCATTTCTGAAACAGGACGCCATTATCCTGTTACGGCTCAACTACGCTTCTATTGCACCAATAATATGGCCGAATATGAAGCTTGTATTCTGGGTCTGCGTTTGGCTGCGGACATGGATGTCCAAGATGTCTTGGTCTTGGGAGACTCGGACCTCTTAGTACATCAGATTCAGGGTGAATGGGAAACGAGGGATCTAAAGCTCATACCATATCGACAATGCTTGCATGATCTGAGCAAGCGATTTCGATCGGTGAAGTTCAAACATATCTCGAGAGTTCATAACGAGGTTGCGGATGCATTGGCCACCTTAGCATCAATGTTGCACCACCCTGACAAAATGTATGTTGATCCTCTGTACATCCAGGTCCGCGATCAGCACGCTTATTGCAACGCCGTAGAAGAGGAAGCAGATGGCAAGCCCTGGTTTCATGATATCAAAGAATACCTCAGAATGGGGACATATCCGGAACGAGCCACTGGAGACCAAAAAAGAGCCCTTCGGCATTTGTCAAATGGTTTCTTCCTCAGCGGAGGAGTTTTGTACAAAAGAACCCCGGATTTAGGATTGTTGAGATGTATAGACGCCGGTCAAGCCACGACGGTTATGGCAGAGGTACATGCTGGAGTTTGTGGTCCACATATGAGCGGATATGTACTGGCAAGGAAGATCCTTCGAGCAGGGTATTATTGGCTTACCATGGAGCTTGACTGTATCTCTTTTGTGAGGAAATGCCATCAGTGTCAGATACATGGAGATCTGATTCATTCTCCGCCAACAGAGTTACATACAATGTCAGCACCCTGGCCGTTTGTGGCATGGGGCATGGATGTCATTGGACCTATCGAGCCGGTAGCATCCAACGGTCATAGGTTCATTCTAGTAGCCATTGATTACTTCACCAAATGGGTTGAGGCTAAAACATTCAAGTCGGTAACTAAAAAGGCAGTGGTGGATTTTGTGCATTCCCATATCATCTGCAGATTTGGGATCCCAAAAGTAATCATCACAGATAACGGTGCGAATCTTAATAGCAGCCTGATGAGAGAGGTATGCCAACAATTCAAGATTACACACCGCAATTCCATCCCATATCGTCCCAAGGCGAATGGAGCGATCGAAGCAGCCAATAAGAACATCAAAAAGATATTGCGAAAGATGGTGGAAGGGTCCAGACAATGGCACGAGAGATTACCCTTTGCTTTGTTGGGTTACCGCACTACCGTCCGGACTTCCATAGGTACAACTCCTTATTTGTTGGTGTACGGAACTGAGGCCGTAATACCAGCGGAGGTCGAAATTTCGTCCCTCCGGATTGTCGCTGAAGCCGGTATTGATGATGAGGAATGGGTCAAAGCTCGATTGGAACAATTGAGCTTGATAGACGAGAAAAGATTTGGCAGCAGTGTGCCATGGTCAGCTGTATCAGAAGAGAATGGCGAGAACATATAATAAGAAGGTACGCCCCAGGAAGTTCGAAGTAGGGCAGCAAGTATTAAAGAAGATCCTCCCACATCAGGTCGAGGCAAAAGGCAAATTCGCCCCAAATTGGCAAGGGCCTTATATTGTAACCAGAGTGTTGTCCAACGGTGCTTTGTGTTTGACAGATATCGAGGGGAGATGCGTCGACATGGCTATCAATTCTGATGCAGTCAAGAGATATTATGCGTAATTTCTTTAATTATGGCAATTTTTGGTTCGTTTGTTTGTATCTGGTATTTATTGGATAATGGGATGACGGAGGCAATTCTTTCTTCTATCCAAACACTTTTAACCCTTGTCTCCCCCTTTTGAGCCTTAAGTTATTCTTTCATACCCCTCTTTTGGAATCACTAACGGAAAAGATATGAAAAGAGAAAGAAGAAAAGAAAATTTTTAAGGAAAAATGAAAAAAGAAGAAGATAAAAACCACAAACCGTGGGAACTACGTTTGACCTGATTCCTCAAAGAGGATATGTAGGCGCCTCACGGCTCGGTCATAGTGTGCATCGTAGTGTATATAGGATGCATAGTGTACATAAATACGCATAATAAGGCACAGTGTACGTAACGCACATAGCTCAACATAGAGTAAAAAATAGAATCCCCAAGCAAGAAAACTGGGGCAGAGGCTATGTTTTAAAATTCCAACAAAGGTTTGATTCCAAAAGTTGTAGCAGATCACCCATCGAAATTATTTCATTTTTGATAAAGCCTTTCTTCTAGCCCCCACACCAAAACCAACATCGACGTCCAAAAGACCTCCCGATCAATATCCAAGAGATGTCAAGTCAGGCAAATAAAGCCGAGAATAATACACCGATCCCCAGCAAAGAAGAGGATCATAAGACTGAGAATGAATTGATGGTCAAAGGAATCTCCAGAAGAGAGGGTCGTATCGATAACACCCCGATTCCTCGATGAAGAAATAAAATGAGAGAGTCTTATCGGTGAAAACCTTCACAGGCACCGAAAGGCGACGTAAGATGAGAGATATAAAATGAGAGAGTCTTATTGGTGAAAACCTTCACAGGCACCATAAGGCGCCGGGAGATGAGAGAAAAGAGAGAGTCTCATTAGTGAAAACCCCTCGAAGGGCACTATGAGGCGACGAGACAGATCAGCGAAGCTACCACATTAGAAACGAAGTGAACACTCCTTTATCATCCCCAGCAAGTCAAACCATCGGGCAAATCAATTGATACAAATAGACTGGGTCGGAATCTATGGTGCACGCCATGATCACGGGGACCAGTTGTGTCCTCCAGATAAGTTCTTTTGATTGTCTCCTCCCACAAAATATTGGTTCAGAAAGATTTTCTCCTTTCCATATCTTTATTTCTTTTCCTAAAATGTGTCTTTAAAGGATTTTTCAAAGCTTACTACCAGAAACCGAAGGGGAATTCATCCAATGCAGGATAATACAAACAGTCTTAAAGGCTAGCCCCAGGCAATGCAATGTTGTGCCCTGCCGTTTTGGAGGAAGTAAACTCCTAAAGGGAGTGGTTTCGGGAGTAAAAGCAGACTCCCACAACATGTACTGTAAAGAGAAAGCAGAAAAGGGGATTAATTGAAAACCAATCCATAGCAGGCCGGAAACCTCCAGCAAGCAACTTTCTCCACCAACCAGTTATGGGGGCACAGAGCAAGAAAAGGGAAAGAGAGGAAAAAACATCCACCAGAAAGGCACCTCCTACCACCATGATTGAAACTAACTAAATCCTTTTTGTCTGTTGCAGGAAAACAAAGGATGGATGATGGCAGCAGGACGCGATGCCAGAGAAATCACCAAAACCGGGGCAGAAAATTTTCTGCCGATTGTCAAAGATTTTCTCGGAAGAACGAGGAAACAATTTTAATACTTTTCAGCTCTAGGTCGCCCACCAGTAAAATGCGGGAATACTTTTCAGCTCTAGGTCGCCCACCAGTAAAATGCGGGAATACTTTTCAGTTCTAGGTCGCCCACCAGTAAAATGCGGGAATACATTTCAGTTCTAGGTCGCCCACCAGTAAAATGCGGGAATACTTTTCAGTTCTAGGTCGCCCACCAGTAAAATGCGGGAATACTTTTCAGCTCTAGGTCACCCACCAGTAAAATGCGGGAATACATTTCAGCTCTAGGTCGCCCACCAGTAAAATGCGGGAACACTTTTCAGTTCTAGGTCGTCCACCAGTAAAATGCGGGAATACATTTCAGTTCTAGGTCGCCCACCAGTAAAATGCGGGAATACTTTTCAGTTCTAGGTCGCCCACCAGTAAAATGCGGGAATACCTTTCAACTCTAGGTCGCCCACCAGTAAAATGCGGGAATACTTTCAGTTCTAGGTCGCCCACCAGTAAAATGCGGGAATACATTTCAGTTCTAGGTCGCCCACCAGTAAAATGCGGGAATACTTTTATGTTCTAGGTCGCCCACCAGTAAAATGCGGGAATACTTTTCAGCTCTAGGTCGCCCACCAGTAAAATGCGGGAATACATTTCAGTTCTAGGTCGCCCACCAGTAAAATGCGGGAATACTTTTCAGCTCTAGGTCGCCCACCAGTAAAATGCGGGAATACTTTTCAGCTCTAGGTCGCCCACCAGTAAAATGCGGGAATACTTTTCAGTTCTAGGTCGCCCACCAGTAAAATGCGGGAATACTTTTCAGCTCTAGGTCGCCCACCAGTAAAATACGGGAATACATTTCAGTTCTAGGTCGCCCACCAGTAAAATGCGGGAATACTTTTCAGTTCTAGGTCGCCCACCAGTAAAATGCGGGAATACTTTTCAGTTCTAGGTCGCCCACCAGTAAAATGCGGGAATACTTTTCAGCTCTAGGTCGCCCACCAGTAAAATGCGGGAATACTTTCAGTTCTAGGTCGCCCACCAGTAAAATGCGGGAATACATTTCAGTTCTAGGTCGCCCACCAGTAAAATGCGGGAATACTTTTCAGTTCTAGGTCGCCCACCAGTAAAATGCGGGAATACATTTCAGTTCTAGGTCGCCCACCAGTAAAATGCGGGAATACTTTTCAGTTCTAGGTCGCCCACCAGTAAAATGCGGGAATACTTTTCAGCTCTAGGTCGCCCACCAGTAAAATGCGGGAATACTTTCAGTTCTAGGTCGCCCACCAGTAAAATGCGGGAATACTTTTCAGTTCTAGGTCGCCCACCAGTAAAATGCGGGAATACTTTTCAGCTCTAGGTCGCCCACCAGTAAAATGCGGGAATACTTTCAGTTCTAGGTCGCCCACCAGTAAAATGCGGGAATACATTTCAGTTCTAGGTCGTCCACCAGTAAAATGCGGGAATATTTTTCAGTTCTAGGTCGCCCACCAGTAAAATGCGGGAATACTTTTCAGCTCTAGGTCGCCCACCAGTAAAATGCGGGAATACTTTTCAGTTCTAGGTCGCCCACCAGTAAAATACGGGAATACTTTTCAGC
Organism: Nicotiana sylvestris; assembly: GCF_000393655.2. Classification (NCBI taxonomy): domain Eukaryota; kingdom Viridiplantae; phylum Streptophyta; class Magnoliopsida; order Solanales; family Solanaceae; genus Nicotiana; species Nicotiana sylvestris. Next base: position 203,594,027 of record NC_091059.1, read on the forward strand.
TCTAGGTCGCCCACCAGTAAAATGCGGGAATACTTTTCAGTTCTAGGTCGCCCATCAGTAAAATGCGGGAATACTTTTCAGCTTTAGGTCGCCCACCAGTAAAATGCGGGAATACTTTCAGTTCTAGGTCGCCCACCAGTAAAATACGGGAATACATTTCAGTTCTAGGTCACCCACCAGTAAAATGCGGGAATACTTTTCAGTTCTAGGTCGCCCACCAGTAAAATGCGAGAATACTTTTCAGCTCTAGGTCGCCCACCAGTAAAATGCGGGAATACATTTCAGTTCTAGGTCGCCCACCAGTAAAATGCGGGAATACTTTTCAGCTCTAGGTCGCCCACCAGTAAAATGCGGGAATACTTTTCAGTTCTAGGTCGCCCACCAGTAAAATGCGGGAATACTTTTCAGCTCTAGGTCGCCCACCAGTAAAATACGGGAATACATTTCAGTTCTAGGTTGCCCACCAGTAAAATGCGGGAATACTTTTCAGCTCTAGGTCGCCCACCAGTAAAATGCGAGAATACATTTCAGTTCTAGGTCGCCCACCAGTAAAATGCGGGAATACATTTCAGTTCTAGGTCGCCCACCAGTAAAATGCGGGAATACTTTTCAGTTCTAGGTCGCCCACCAGTAAAATGCGGGAATACCTTTCAGCTCTAGGTCGCCCACCAGTAAAATGCGGGAATACTTTCAGTTCTAGGTCGCCCACCAGTAAAATGCGGGAATACATTTCAGTTCTAGGTCGCCCACCAGTAAAATGCGGGAATACTTTTATGTTCTAGGTCGCCCACCAGTAAAATGCGGGAATACTTTTCAGCTCTAGGTCGCCCACCAGTAAAATGCGGGAATACATTTCAGTTCTAGGTCGCCCACCAGTAAAATGCGGGAATACTTTTCAGCTCTAGGTCGCCCACCAGTAAAATGCGGGAATACTTTTCAGCTCTAGGTCGCCCACCAGTAAAATGCGGGAATACTTTTCAGTTCTAGGTCGCCCACCAGTAAAATGCGGGAATACTTTTCAGCTCTAGGTCGCCCACCAGTAAAATACGGGAATACATTTCAGTTCTAGGTCGCCCACCAGTAAAATGCGGGAATACTTTTCAGTTCTAGGTCGCCCACCAGTAAAATGCGGGAATACATTTCAGTTCTAGGTCGCCCACCAGTAAAATGCGGGAATACTTTTCAGTTCTAGGTCGCCCACCAGTAAAATGCGGGAATACTTTTCAGCTCTAGGTCACCCACCAGTAAAATGCGGGAATACATTTCAGCTCTAGGTCGCCCACCAGTAAAATGCGGGAACACTTTTCAGTTCTAGGTCGTCCACCAGTAAAATGCGGGAATACATTTCAGTTCTAGGTCGCCCACCAGTAAAATGCGGGAATACTTTTCAGTTCTAGGTCGCCCACCAGTAAAATGCGGGAATACCTTTCAACTCTAGGTCGCCCACCAGTAAAATGCGGGAATACTTTCAGTTCTAGGTCGCCCACCAGTAAAATGCGGGAATACATTTCAGTTCTAGGTCGCCCACCAGTAAAATGCGGGAATACTTTTATGTTCTAGGTCGCCCACCAGTAAAATGCGGGAATACTTTTCAGCTCTAGGTCGCCCACCAGTAAAATGCGGGAATACATTTCAGTTCTAGGTCGCCCACCAGTAAAATGCGGGAATACTTTTCAGCTCTAGGTCGCCCACCAGTAAAATGCGGGAATACTTTTCAGCTCTAGGTCGCCCACCAGTAAAATGCGGGAATACTTTTCAGTTCTAGGTCGCCCACCAGTAAAATGCGGGAATACTTTTCAGCTCTAGGTCGCCCACCAGTAAAATACGGGAATACATTTCAGTTCTAGGTCGCCCACCAGTAAAATGCGGGAATACTTTTCAGTTCTAGGTCGCCCACCAGTAAAATGCGGGAATACTTTTCAGTTCTAGGTCGCCCACCAGTAAAATGCGGGAATACTTTTCAGCTCTAGGTCGCCCACCAGTAAAATGCGGGAATACTTTCAGTTCTAGGTCGCCCACCAGTAAAATGCGGGAATACATTTCAGTTCTAGGTCGCCCACCAGTAAAATGCGGGAATACTTTTCAGTTCTAGGTCGCCCACCAGTAAAATGCGGGAATACATTTCAGTTCTAGGTCGCCCACCAGTAAAATGCGGGAATACTTTTCAGTTCTAGGTCGCCCACCAGTAAAATGCGGGAATACTTTTCAGCTCTAGGTCGCCCACCAGTAAAATGCGGGAATACTTTCAGTTCTAGGTCGCCCACCAGTAAAATGCGGGAATACTTTTCAGTTCTAGGTCGCCCACCAGTAAAATGCGGGAATACTTTTCAGCTCTAGGTCGCCCACCAGTAAAATGCGGGAATACTTTCAGTTCTAGGTCGCCCACCAGTAAAATGCGGGAATACATTTCAGTTCTAGGTCGTCCACCAGTAAAATGCGGGAATATTTTTCAGTTCTAGGTCGCCCACCAGTAAAATGCGGGAATACTTTTCAGCTCTAGGTCGCCCACCAGTAAAATGCGGGAATACATTTCAGTTCTAGGTCGCCCACCAGTAAAATGCGGGAATACTTTTCAGCTCTAGGTCGCCCACCAGTAAAATGCGGGAATACTTTTCAGTTCTAGGTCGCCCACCAGTAAAATGCGGGAATACTTTTCAGCTCTAGGTCGCCCACCAGTAAAATACGGGAATACATTTCAGTTCTAGGTTGCCCACCAGTAAAATGCGGGAATACTTTTCAGCTCTAGGTCGCCCACCAGTAAAATGCGGGAATACTTTTCAGTTCTAGGTCGCCCACCAGTAAAATGCGGGAATACTTTTCAGTTCTAGGTCGCCCACCAGTAAAATGCGGGAATACTTTTCAGCTCTAGGTCGCCCACCAGTAAAATGCGGGAATACTTTCAGTTCTAGGTCGCCCACCAGTAAAATGCGGGAATACATTTCAGTTCTAGGTCGCCCACCAGTAAAATGCGGGAATACATTTCAGTTCTAGGTCGCCCACCAGTAAAATGCGGGAATACTTTTCAGTTCTAGGTCGCCCACCAGTAAAATGCGGGAATACTTTTCAGCTCTAGGTCGCCCACCAGTAAAATGCGGGAATACTTTCAGTTCTAGGTCGCCCACCAGTAAAATGCGGGAATACTTTTCAGTTCTAGGTCGCCCACCAGTAAAATGCGGGAATACTTTTCAGCTCTAGGTCGCCCACCAGTAAAATGCGGGAATACTTTCAGTTCTAGGTCGCCCACCAGTAAAATGCGGGAATACATTTCAGTTCTAGGTCACCCACCAGTAAAATGCGGGAATACTTTTCAGTTCTAGGTCGCCCACCAGTAAAATGCGGGAATACTTTTCAGCTCTAGGTCGCCCACCAGTAAAATGCGGGAATACATTTCAGTTCTAGGTCGCCCACCAGTAAAATACGGGAATACTTTTCAGCTTTAGGTCGCCCACCAGTAAAATGCGGGAATACTTTTCAGCTCTAGGTCGCCCACCAGTAAAATGCGGAAATACATTTCAGTTCTAGGTCGCCCACCAGTAAAATGCGGGAATACTTTTCAGCTCAAGGTCGTCCACCAGTAAAATGCGGGAATACTTTCAGTTCTAGGTCGCCCACCAGTAAAATGCGGGAATACTTTTCAGCTCTAGGTCGCCCACCAGTAAAATGCGGGAATACTTTCAGTTCTAGGTCGCCCACCAGTAAAATGCGGGAATACTTTTCAGTTCTAGGTCGCCCACCAGTAAAATGCGGGAATACTTTCAGTTCTAGGTCGCCCACCAGTAAAATGCGGGAATACTTTTCAGCTCTAGGTCGCCCACCAGTAAAATGCGGGAATACTTTCAGTTCTAGGTCGCCCACCAGTAAAATGCGGGAATACTTTTCAGTTCTAGGTCGCCCACCAGTAAAATGCGGGAATACTTTTCAGCTCTAGGTCGCCCACCAGTAAAATGCGGGAATACTTTCAGTTCTAGGTCGCCCACCAGTAAAATGCGGGAATACATTTCAGTTCTAGGTCGTCCACCAGTAAAATGCGGGAATATTTTTCAGTTCTAGGTCGCCCACCAGTAAAATGCGGGAATACTTTTCAGCTCTAGGTCGCCCACCAGTAAAATGCGGGAATACTTTTCAGTTCTAGGTCGCCCACCAGTAAAATACGGGAATACTTTTCAGCTCTAGGTCGCCCACCAGTAAAATGCGGGAATACTTTTCAGTTCTAGGTCGCCCATCAGTAAAATGCGGGAATACTTTTCAGCTTTAGGTCGCCCACCAGTAAAATGCGGGAATACTTTCAGTTCTAGGTCGCCCACCAGTAAAATACGGGAATACATTTCAGTTCTAGGTCACCCACCAGTAAAATGCGGGAATACTTTTCAGTTCTAGGTCGCCCACCAGTAAAATGCGAGAATACTTTTCAGCTCTAGGTCGCCCACCAGTAAAATGCGGGAATACATTTCAGTTCTAGGTCGCCCACCAGTAAAATGCGGGAATACTTTTCAGCTCTAGGTCGCCCACCAGTAAAATGCGGGAATACTTTTCAGTTCTAGGTCGCCCACCAGTAAAATGCGGGAATACTTTTCAGCTCTAGGTCGCCCACCAGTAAAATACGGGAATACATTTCAGTTCTAGGTTGCCCACCAGTAAAATGCGGGAATACTTTTCAGCTCTAGGTCGCCCACCAGTAAAATGCGGGAATACTTTTCAGTTCTAGGTCGCCCACCAGTAAAATGCGGGAATACTTTTCAGTTCTAGGTCGCCCACCAGTAAAATGCGGGAATACTTTTCAGCTCTAGGTCGCCCACCAGTAAAATGCGGGAATACTTTCAGTTCTAGGTCGCCCACCAGTAAAATGCGGGAATACATTTCAGTTCTAGGTCGCCCACCAGTAAAATGCGGGAATACATTTCAGTTCTAGGTCGCCCACCAGTAAAATGCGGGAATACTTTTCAGTTCTAGGTCGCCCACCAGTAAAATGCGGGAATACTTTTCAGCTCTAGGTCGCCCACCAGTAAAATGCGGGAATACTTTCAGTTCTAGGTCGCCCACCAGTAAAATGCGGGAATACTTTTCAGTTCTAGGTCGCCCACCAGTAAAATGCGGGAATACTTTCAGTTCTAGGTCGCCCACCAGTAAAATGCGGGAATACTTTTCAGCTCTAGGTCGCCCACCAGTAAAATGCGGGAATACTTTTCAGCTCTAGGTCGCCCACCAGTAAAATGCGGGAATACTTTCAGTTCTAGGTCGCCCACCAGTAAAATGCGGGAATACTTTTCAGTTCTAGGTCGCCCACCAGTAAAATGCGGGAATACTTTCAGTTCTAGGTCGCCCACCAGTAAAATGCGGGAATACTTTTCAGCTCTAGGTCGCCCACCAGTAAAATGCGGGAATACTTTTCAGCTCTAGGTCGCCCACCAGTAAAATGCGGGAATACTTTCAGTTCTAGGTCGCCCACCAGTAAAATGCGGGAATACTTTTCAGTTCTAGGTCGCCCACCAGTAAAATGCGGGAATACTTTCAGTTCTAGGTCGCCCACCAGTAAAATGCGGGAATACTTTTCAGCTCTAGGTCGCCCACCAGTAAAATGCGGGAATACTTTCAGTTCTAGGTCGCCCACCAGTAAAATGCGGGAATACTTTTCAGTTCTAGGTTGCCCACCAGTAAAATGCGGTTATACTTTTCAGTTCTAGGTCGCCCACCAGTAAAATGCGGGAATACTTTTTCAGCTCTAGGTCGCCCACCAGTAAAATGCGGGCATGCATTTCATAATTTTGCATTTAAGCAATTTTTTTGGTCTTATATTACAGATTCTGGAATTAGTAACCCCACCAGAAGGCGGAAGGTTACAACAGAGATCCCCAGGCAGGAAACAATAAAATCCCCAGTACCAAGAAGCAGAAGGCTGCAAAGGCAAGCGCGCAATTCAAAAGGAAGAAGGGACGCGTCTTGAAAGAAGCAGTTTGGGAACGTTATAGCATGCCCAGCATAATAATTTTGATGAAGAAATTCACACCACTGAAGAAACCTTTGAAAGGCTTAAGGAAGAGGGCCATGTCCCCAGCAGACCAAGCGAAATGATGAAAACTGGCATTCAGAAAAAGCAAAAGACCAGTATCATCCCCCCAAGTTCACAAAATAAAGGCATAGGAGGACAGCGCTAGCCGACAAGAAACCAAGGCGACAAGAACAAGTTGAAGATAGATGAGATCTCATGATCCCTAGTCTAGCGTAGCTTCTTGTTTTCCCTTTCAGAACAATGTAACAAGGAGATCGGTGAGCGGTAGCATCCTACAGCAGCATGCAACAGCGCACAACAGCAGCGAACACTACAGTCATACGGTAGTCCCAGCTACCAAAATTTCCCGAACTACATTGACCTGATTCCTGTTCAGCCCAGGATATGTAGGAAACCTCTGAAGCAAAGGTTCGGTCAAATCTTTTTCAAAAAATGCTTCACACGGAGTACTCGGACGAGCAAAAATCGCCCGCTTTATCTTTGCGCGAAAACCCTTCGTGTCTTCGGGCAAAGAGGGGCAGCTGTAAGCACGTGATTTTTGCTTCACGGGAATTACTCCAAAAGAAAAGAAAATCAAAAATATATGAATAAATGTTTCTTATCATTGGTTGATTTTTATTAAATGTTAATCTGTGGGTATATAATTCTACTTTGTCTTATTTAGGAATTTTGTGTTTAAATTAAAATAGAAAAAGCAAAAGAAAATGAGGATACTCGGATTGGGCCAAAAGTTAAAACAGTAGGCCCAAACCACGTCCACCATCCAGTCCAAACAAGCCTGCCCAGGCAAGACCCCAAAACGACGCCGTATGGGCCATCTAATCTGAGCCATCTGCCCAGGCCAATCCAACGGCCCAGGATTCCCTTTCAGTAACCCATTTCCAAACCCGACCCAAGAACCAGTCCGAACCGACCCCCCCCAACCGAGGCCAAACGGTGTCGTTCCGTTTTAAGTAAAAGATCCTGGCCATCAATCTCGATGCATCCAACGGCCAGGATCTAATTACTCTTTACGTATATAAACCTAACCCTTTACCCAGCCCCCTATACGAGCACCCCCCTCCCGTCGTCCCCAAGCTCGAACCCAGACCTCCCATTAGGAACCCTAGCTGCCCCATCTCCCTCGCCATTAAAGCCGGTGGCATGGACGCCGGTGACCACCTCCTGAACACCCTAGGACCACCTCACTGTCCTGAACATGGATCTGCTATCCTTTTGCTTTGAATCAGTCCTTAGCTTCTCGAATCTTCATTTGAAGATTCGAGTCGAACTATGACCTACACCAAACCACACCATACTCGTACCAGACACTCCCCAGACCTCCCTCGTGACCAAACCATGCTTGGTTTGGTCCGAATCTAACCAGGGAAGCATAAATCTCAAATCCGCCTTTAGAAACCCTAGAAATCCTGATGTCCGGTCGGTGTCCATTTGAACCAGACGATTAGGGTCTAATTGACCTTAATCGAAGTGTTCTCAGTGGAGAACACTTCGATTAAAGCCCGTTCAACCCCAATAAAGATCGATTCAAATCCGAGTTAGGATTTGCTGATTCCTTTTCCAAGACTCCCAGGTATTTTTACTTTATCGGTTCATGTGTTTTGTTATAGTTAAAGGTCTGTTTGTATGGTTAATTATCTGTAGTTGATTTGCTGTGAATTCTGACTGCCCCGTCCATTTTGCCCAAGGTTTCTGTGTTTGGTCAAGCCCGTCTTCATTTTTGTGTGTGTTTGTAAGCTGTGCAGTCAGTTGAATTTAAATTTGATCGATTAATTAGTCCCCAGTACAACTTGATTTATGTCGGTACAATTTGAATCACATGCTGATACTTTTGGATTTATGATCATTGGTTTCGACTGTATGTATTAAAATTAGTATAGTCGAGTCGATATACGTCGTCAATTAGTTCAGTTTGGAATGTCGATAATCTGATCTTTGTCATTGGTTTGCCTGCTGAGATTTTGTTGAATTCAATTAGGAACTGAGTGTGTTGCCTGAGATTTGTTCAAATTGAATAAAAAAAACATTTGAGGGTGTGTTATAGTTGCAGTTCAGGCTGTGATTTTTAAATGGATAACATGTTCTCTTGGTTTAGATTGTGGGCAGCATGTGTATGGTTAGCTGTTAAGGAATTAAAATAATTGGACAGCATGTGCTGTCAGATTATATTCCTGTTGCCCATGCTTTGGCTAAATAAATAAGAGATGAGGACACTTTAACAACAAAAAATAGAGAGGGGCTGTCAAGGATCTCATGGAAGGTCTGGTTATTTAAAATAACTGAGTGGAAAAACAGCAGGGAGGGGGAATTCTGAGTTGTCCAGCAGACTGTAAAGTGCTGAGGGAAGGCTATAAAAAGGCAGACCTTCCGTTTAAAAAGGGGAATGATTTTTGGAGCCTGGAGAAGGTTTTTTTTAAAAAAAGCTGAAAGAAAGAAACAAAAAGAAATCTCAGAACATTGTAACAAGACTGTCTGAAAACAGCATAAGAATTTAAGCTGGCCAAGCTGTCTTGGCCAATTGCTGTTATTTGCTGAATTGAGTGTAATTGTTAAACTGTTGGCGCTGTTACATTTAATATTCTGGGCTTCCTGCTGTTGTTTTTCTACTCTGTTTTCTGGGATTTTCTGCTTGGTGCTCTATCACTTGAGGGCCTCATAATTGTGGCTGGTTATTGCTGCTGGTTGTTGTTGCTGTGTTGTTGCTGTTTGGTTGCCTGTTGCTGACACCTTTCTTCTTCTCCTGCTTTTGTTCCTCTATACCAGGTACACGACTAATATTGTCCATGTAACTTGAAAGTTGAGCATGAATACAAAAGAGAAGATTTGAAGACGTTTAGGTCCACATGTAGTTGTTATATCAAGAGTCATGTAGAGTGTATTGGTTTACATTCTTGTTGGGTACTGGAGTTGGTCATTTCATATAGTGAATGTAAATGTAGGATAATTTAATATCATATGGTGTGTAATTTGACAGATAGGAGGATTGGCAGTATAATAGGCTATAACCTGGAAATGAGTTGTGTTTTTTTTTGTGATTGGCATGTCCTTAAATGTATGTCAAAACATAAAACTATCCATGTTAGTTAATTTCGTTTCCTTTTAATAAACTGCCTCATTATAATTATCGAACCACACCCTTATAACAAATAGCACAAGTCTGCGTTCCTCGACCTCACGGGGGCGAGCCCAGGACGAAACAGACCGGGCAGGCCCGCATCGGATAAACAGTAGCCCAGGTCTGGCCCATCCCGCATGAGCTGGATTTGGGCCCATAATGTTCGATTACCTGTCCGTGCGCATAGCCACGTTTTCTTGTTCTGTAAAAGCATTTTGAAGCCTGCTATAAATAACCTGCAAGCATGTAATTAACTAGGGCTATCTCTGTTTTCAATTAGTAGAGACAAACGCGACAAGAAACGTAGTTGCTATAGGATATCCTTTTAAAATAAGGACGAGATGAGCCTCGCCAAATAAAATACACAGATTGCGGGGCCCTCACAAAAAAAATGTGTGCTTTAATTACTTAGAATTAGGGACGTGCCGTTTAGTAAATTTTACGGCCTTCCCCAAAATAACAAGACGCTGGTTGTCTTAGGCGCGCCTTTAATAATCTATCTTCTTAAACTCGGGTGTGCATTTCATGCGACCCAAATCCAAAATCCCAAAACGTCGAATAAAATATGTTCCGGATTGTGGGTGCATTTCATGTGACGCAGTCCAAAGACGTGTTTTAAGCGATGTTCACATTTCTTTTAAAAAACAATAATAATAAAGCGGTTAAAAGATAAAATTTGCACATAAGTTCATATTTGTATAAAATCAGATACTCAAGCCGAATATAACAGTTGAGCGACCGTGCTAGAACCACGGAACTCGGGAATGCCTAACACCTTCTCCCGGGTTAACAGAATTCCTTATCCGGATTTCTGGTACGCAGACTGTAATATGGAGTCATTCTCTTCCTCGATTCAGGATTAAAATTGGTAACTTGGGACACCCTAAATCTCCCAAGTGGCGACTCTAAAATAAATAAATAAATCCCGTTTCGATTGTCCTTTAATTGGAAAAAACTCCTACGCCCCTCGCGAGAGCGGAAAAAGGAGATGTGACACCCTTTTCTATTGTATGCTTAAGGAGTGGTTTTAAAGGGGTACGAAATGAGGATTGTGATAGGTGTCACAATTTAGTTGCATCGGCACTATATCCTACTTTACTTCAATTATGGTGTTGTATAAACAAGGTTAGACGCAGGGGTGACAAACGGTGGGGTCAGTCGGATATAGGGCGGGTCAAAAACGGATAAATTAACCGACCTGATATAATCCATACTTAATACGAATAAAAATAAGTTAATCCGCAGATAATATGGGCCATGACTTTTTGAATATGATCTCTTTTGGGAGAATTCTTAGTCTCCCAAACTTGAGAAATTTCCAATTTAGGTTTTATAGATGTAAAAGTTAAATTTATTAGTCATCCATTAATTATTCATTTTCTAAATGAATAATATGATTTTTATCCATATTTAACCAGTTTTTAAAAAGTTATCCAACCTATTTTTAGTGAATAATATAGGTGGTTAATTTTTTTCTTTTAATCATTTTACCGCCACTAGTTAGACGTATGTGATAAGAATATAAATAAAATACGTAGTTACTTACCCCTGTTACTCTTTAAGGCCCTGTGTCTGTGATATCAACTTTTGCTATTAAAACACTACGCGTAATCAATCAAAATTAATAACACACATCGAAACAATGTCTACAGTTAAACAATAAGTTTTCGTCATTGAACAAATTAAAGTAAAATTTTATTAACCCTTTCAGTAACGAAACATCATAGCGACAACGATTAGGTTCTAATATTCACCTCCTACTCAATATGAAGATATTATAATGTGATAATACTGCTGACTTATCCAAAATTAAGACAATTATGTACCTCCCCCTATTTGCAAAAAGTCAAAAAAAAAAAAAATCCAAAAATAATCTTTAATGTGGCTCTTGATTACTAGTAATAGTTTGGATCAACATCATTATATTGGAGTGAACACATATCTGTGAGTTGCCGAAAGCTAATTTGGACTTTAAAACATGGCAACGGGCAAATAAAAGTTGATAACGTATCTGTGAGTCATGACAAGACAGAATAAAAGAAGAAGGGAAGAAAACATAAGAAATTATCGGTCTAATAGTCACTTGTGGATGTAATTAGATTAAAAGAATATTGTATAGCCGATGTAATAATAATAGCCAAAATATATATATAAAATTTGTATAATTTTTATATATAACATATAAAATGTATATATATATACAAAAAATATACAAATTTTACATATATTTTTCGGCTATTATTATTACATCGGCTATACAAATTTTATACACTTTTCGATTAACAAATGTAAATAGTTTTTGATATAGACTAAAAGTAATAATATCTCATATCATTATCATTAGGAGGGGCCATCCTTGATGGGCCGAGAGCTCCAAATGACGCACGACACCAATGGCCCATCATCGTTTTTTAAGGAAAAAAAAACAATTAAGACATAGGGTAGGGGTAGAGGTGATTACCATTTACAAGGGAAGAATCAAACCCTCATCAATAAAATTCGTCAAGAGCTCCAAATGACGCGAGATAGTGACGGTCATCATTTCAAAACAGTATTTTAAACAATTATGCTCTACTATTTGCTTTGATATCAAGCTCAAAATTTCCCTCTTTTATCCTTGTACATTATTCCACTTTTGGTTCTATTTGGTTTTCTTTTTTGTACTCTAGCGAATTTGTGATCCCACTTATTTTTTGGGCCATAAAACAATGCATGGTCAAAACTATTCTAGCATCCGAAGAAACTCTTCTAGCATCCGAAGAAACTCTCTGGCTGTTGTCTATTTTTAAATTTCTTGTTTTAACTTTTTGTGCTTAAGATTTGGACCCACTTCAATTTACTGATGTGCCCCTCTCCGTTTTGAATACTTAGATTATTTTCCTCGCATAATTCAAGAGCTTATTATCGATAATCCGTTGTCACAGGTTTTTTTTTATGGGCATAAAAATGGAGGAGAAATGAGATAAATGCATGTCAATAATGTTTGACCAAAAGATATTGAAATCACTTTGATTAAATCAATTAAAAAGATGAAGAGGTAAATCTAAGCCAAGTATAATAAAATTTAGATTAAAAAATGCAAGGGATGAATATGGTGAATAATGCTTCTTAATATGTCTGAAACCAAATGATAAAATGTAAATATGATAACTTCGAATGTAGAGAAATATTGCAATGGATGCTATTAGCCAAGATAAAGAATGATGTGTGGATTCCAGAACTGTAATAAGCAAAAGTTGTCTTTTCTGTATTCACTCTTCAATCCCCCTTTACAAAGTCTTCTCCCTCTATTTATATGAGACAATCCCCTCTTGAACCCTAAAAAGTATAACATAAAGAATATTCGAAAAGCATATTCCTACTGTCTCCTACTACGCCTACACTACTATAAATGTTGTGCATTTACTAACCGCTGTCAGTCGTCACCCTCTGCAACGATCCAAGGACGCTGCGTCATAAGGGCCTCATCCCTCGCCGTACTCGTTAGTGGTCGTCCAAATCTGGACCTATACAGTTAGTCCCTCTGCTTGTCGAGGTTGCGGCTCGGTGCGTCCTCGATAAGCGGAAATCGCCCACACCTGCAGAGAAATTTGGCTTACGAATCGTAACGGTTTGGCCAACATTGGAAGGGTAGCGTGCTTCACGATATCCTAGGTGGTGTGTCTTATTGGGAAATGACGTCACTTCTACGTGCGTCATCATTACGCATATTTCTGAGACAGAGACTAATGGTTTGTCGCTTTGATTTTGGTGCCATTTGGCAGCCTTCCGCTTCGATTCTGGCGCTACCCAACCCTATAAATAGGTGGAGGGTTTGTTTTTTCAAAAACTCTTGGCCATTTCTTCTTTGGTTATTGCTTCTCATACCTTCAGCTTTTTCGTTAGCGATTTTTTTGCTTTCTCTCTTCCGTTCGCCATTCGATCTCGTAAGGGGATTTCTGACGCCACCCCATTATCCATGGCGCTCCCTTCCGATGGTGAGGACATGACGATGGAGGAAGGGGATAGTTTTCCCAGCGTGTACGAGTTACTGTCGAGACACCCCATGTATCGAAGTGACTTTCTTAAAGAACTTGCTCCGACTCCCGCTTCGGTACTATCTGAAACTGAGCAGGCCTATATAGATGCCCTCCGCACTAAATACAACATTCCCTCTCATGTCGAGATGGTTCCGGTAGGGAGAGACTTCGTGGAGGTCCATAGACTGGGGTACTGTGCTTTTTATGAATACCCCTTTGTGATTGGTCATTCCTTCCCCCTTCTCCCGTTAGCGGAAGAATTCTGTCGATTCTATCAGGTTTGCCCGGCACAGCTTTCTCCATACACGTACAAAATACTTTGGTGTTGACAAAATAAGCGGAGTTGGCGAGGGTGTGAAGTTACCGTTCACCACCTCCTGCACTTGTTTTCTCCTAGTTTTCACATGGGTACTATGGTGCATCTGAGGCACCGTGGGGCCAAAGAGCTGGTGGTCGGAACTGATGGTCGGGAGAGCTGTAAATATTTATGTATTTCTTTGTCAGAACTGAACACATTATGTCGGACCCTGCTAGATTCCCGGAGTGGTGGAATGAGAATCGTAGGTGTCGTAACTTGTTTACTTTTTTTTTTGTGTGTCCAACTTAGCATTTATTTGCGGCTCTATTTTGCAGCTATGGGGCACCCACCCCATCCTATCGCCGGTACGAGGGACTAGGTAGCCTGTTTGCTGCTTCATGCAGTGGAGACTCGAGACTAGACCACTTTTGTGAAACATTTTGGGCCAAAGGTCTCATCCGGTAAGTGTTTTCATTTGTACCGCTATTCGGCTGTTTGCCATTGTCTACTGATACGACTCTTTATGATGACAGGTCATGGAGCTTCTAGGCGGAGGGCCCCAATCCCTGCATTTCCCTAGGTCGTCGCCTCCGCGGGAATATAATTTACTTTGGAGGAGTCCGCCCGAGAGGATCGTGCTCAGTCGGTATAGGTGAGAGACTCTTCTTGGGATATGGTTGTAAGGGAAGAGATCTCCTCTTTACCGGTCCATCACCTCGTGGATGAGTCATCTAATAGGGATGAATCTTCATTGAGAAAAAAGAGGAGGGTAGAGCTGGGGAAATGCGTGGCCGTTAATACTGGCAAGAGTGGGACGGGTGCATCGGAGACGGTACCGGTGCCCGTGTGGCCGTTGGATTTGTTTTACTGTTCTTGGCCCATCTCTTTGTTTTAACTTGGTTTTTCATATTAGACCCTCATTATGGAGATCGAGCGTGAGCGTCGGGAGAGGAAGAGGACGACCATCTATGGGAATATGTCCTCTTAGTATCAAGAATACCACACCAAGCATCGTGCGATGGCCAACATTTTCACTCAGGAACGCGACTTTCAGCTGTTCCGCGATGGGCTTAAGGAGAGGGAGGATCAGTTGGCGCGTAAGGTCGAGGAATTGAAAGAGCGAGACAAGGACCTTATGAAGGCCATTGCCTGTTGTAGTGAGCTTGAGGCGGGCCTTAAGGTCAGGGAAGATGAGCATGAGCTAAATAAGGGAGTGATGGCTGAAAATTCCGGCATCCAAGCAAAGGTGGCCAATTTAGACGCCGAACTAAATGCAAAGGTAGCGGAGGTCGTTGACCTTAAGAGTGAATTGAACGCAACTGCTGATAGAGTGGCCCATGCCGAAAGGGACAGGGCAACTGCTATATCTGAGGCAGTGACTTTAGAAGATGCCCTCTGAGTTTGTAGATTGGAGTAGGCCAAGGAGTCAGAGGCGTCTGTGCTTAAGGTAGCGAGACTTGATGGGGGTATTCAAGGTTTGGAGGTGGAATTGTCCGAATTAAATGAGCAGGTGGCTTCTTTGAAAACGGAGGACGTGCATTGTCAGTTGCAGCCCTCTACATCCCATGCTTCGGCTAATCCTGTCGTGCCTCGCCATTTGTATGAGTTGTAGGTTCACGCTGAAGCCCGGCTCTATGTGTACAAGGCTCTTTATGCTGACAGGAGGGCATCCGAGACGGAGCTTCAGGATGTGCGTGCCAAGGACCATGCAGCTCATGAGGGATGCAGGTATGACCCCATCACACCTGGCAGGGATGATATTAGCTCTGGTGATACAGACAAATTTGCCTCTGATTCTTGGTACGAGGAGGTGTATGCCATACGGAATGATGTGGCATAGTTTTTGGTTGTATTTACTTTTGCTTCGCCATTTTTGCGAGGGCATCTCTGAGCCCTTTGTAAAAACAAATATTTGTAATATATTTGTTGTAATGAAAATTATTTTGGTCATGTACCTCTGAGTTGTTGTTCCCTTTCTTCGCTTTGTTTGACGATAACTTTTGCCGCAGTTATGTTACTCCGAATCTTTGTTGAAATGTTAAACCCGTTGGGTTGTGAGTTTAGTTGAAATTTTTTCATTAGCAACGACCTTGGCCGTAGGGATATTACTTTCGAGCTGGTGCTGAAGTAGTATCCCTTCGTGGTTCAAGTGAAGTCGAACTGTTTTCTTTGATGATGACCTTGGTCATTGGGATGTTACTTTCGAGCTGGTGTCGAAGTAGTATCCCGTCTTGGTTCAAATGAAGTCTAACTCTTTTCTTCGACGATGGCCTTAGCCATTGGGATGTTACTTTCGAGCTGGTGCCGAAGTAGTATCCCGTCGTGGTTTCATTGAAGTAGAACTCTTTTCTTTGACGATGGCCTTAGCCATGGGGATGTTACTTTCGAGGTGGTACCGAAGTACTATCCCGTCGTTGTTCGAATGAAGTCGAACTATTTTCTTTGACGATGGCCTTGGCCATTGGGATATTACTTTCGAGCTGGTATCGAAGTAGTATCCCGTCGTGGTTTGAATGAAGTCGAACTGTTTTCTTTGACGATGGCCTTGGCCATTGGGATGTTACTTTCGAGCTGGTGTCGAAGTAGTATCCGGCTGTGGTTCGAATGAAGTCGAACTCTTTTCTTTGATGATGGACTTACCCATTGGGATGTTACTTTCGAGCTGGTGCCGAAGTAGTATCCCATCGTAAGGGTGGCGTTCTATTTTATTTGTTGGAGTGTCATATATGCCGGTTTTATTCATACATTGGAGACGCATGTTGATTTTGTGTACATAATGGAGTGATTTTATTCATATGTCGGAGATATACGTTGACTTCGATCGTACAATGGAGGTACATGTCGATTTCGTACATATAATGGAGATTCTTTATATCTAGTCCCTTCATTGCTCGGCCTAGAGATGTAATCAATAGGCAGGGCAATGAACAATACTTTGAACCTCGAGATTTCCCCCTCGTCGCCTCATTAAAAACCTCCCCAAGAAAAACTGATTGGGATAAAACTCGGGCGAGGGAAAAAGAGTACGACTTGGGCGGCGTCTCTTTTCAGAAGTGGAAGTACTTGAGGTGGGCAACATTCTAGTTATTTTGTAGTAGTTTTCCTTCCATTGTTTCTAATTGGAACCCTCCTTTGCTTGCTGCTGCTGTGATTTTATATGGCCCGTCCCAGTTTGTTCCCAATTTCCCTTCATTCGGGTCTTTCGCTACTTGTGTTTTGGCTTTTAGCACGTAGTCCCCGACTCCGAGTGGCCGTACTTTGGCCTTCTTGTTATAGTACCTTTATGCTTGTTGTTTTTGGGCCACCATCCTTATATGTGCCATATCCTTTCATTCTTCGACCTCATCCAGGTCTTGTAATCTGCTTTCATCGTTGCTTGGTCCACTCTCATTGGAGTATCTCAGGCTAGGTTTCCCGACCTCAACGGGTATGACTGCGTCAGTGCTGTAGACCAGTGAATACGGCGTCTCACTTGTGCTGGTTTTCGGCGTTGTGCGGTAGGCCCATAACACCTCTCGTAGCAGTTCTAGCCATAGCTCTTTGGCTCCTCGAGCCTTTTCTTTAATATGTTCAATATTGTTTTATTGGAGGATTCCACTGGACCATTGCCAGCAGGATGATATGGCGTGGAGAGTATCCGCTTGATGTGCCATTTTTCGAAGAAGTCAGTCGTCTTTTTCCTAATGAACTGGGGTCCGTTGTCGCAACTGATTTCTTTGAGGATGCCGAAGCGGCATATGATATTTTTCCAGATGAACGCGATGACTTCTTGTTCGCATATTTGGGTGAACGCGCCTACTTCCACCCATTTGGAAAAGTAGTCAGTTTAAACCAAATGGAAGAGTATCTTACCTCGCCCTACTGGGAGGGGCCCGACGATATCCATCCTCCATTTTATAAACGGCTATGGAGAAGTGATGGAATGCAGGAGTTACCCCGCTTGGTGTATCATAGGGGCGTATTTCTGGCAGTGCTCACATTTCTTGACTTATTCCACGGCCTCTTTTTTCATACTAGGCCAGTAGTATCCTGCACAAATAAGACATCTAACGAGGGCCCGGTTGCCTATATAGGCACCGCAGTGGCCTTCGTGTACCTCTTCGAGCACACGTCTTGTTTGATTTGGTCCAAGGCATTTGGCTAAAGGGTCGCCGAACGTCCTTTTGTAAAGGTCGTGGTTTATGAAGCTGTATCTAGCCGCTTGTATTCAGAGCTTTTTGGTTTCTTTTTTATCTTGTGGGATTCTTCCCTCCTACAGATATGATATGATGCAATTACACCAGTCCCAAGTTAAATTTATCGAATGTACCTCGACTTGGTCTATTGATGAGTGGAGGAGGGTGACTACGTTCACCTTGGTGATGTTTTTAGTTACTGCTGCCAGCTTGGCGAGACCGTCTGCTTCAATGTTTTGTGCTCGGGGTATTTGGTCGAGTCGGCATTCGTCAAATTCTGGCAGCAGCTTGTGCATTTCTGGCTGGTATTTTTGCAACCTCTGCTCCTTGACCTGGAAAGTCCCAGTAACTTGGTTTACAACAAGTTAAGAGTTGCAGTGGAGGATGACTAGTCGAGCACCATACTTGAGGGCCAATTTCAGTCCTGCAATTACGGCCTCATACTCGGCCTCATTGTTAGTCATTTCAGGGCATCGTATAGATTGGAAAATTACTTCGCTCGTTAGGACTTCAAGTACGAGTCCCAATCCCGATACCGATGCGTTGAACATGCTGTCGGTGTAGAGGACCCAGAGGTCGGGTCGTTTAGGTGAAGCGCGAAGCGCTTCTTGCTCGACTTCGGGCAATGTCTCTGCACTGAAGTCAACGACGAAATCGGCGAGCACTTGCGACTTTAGTGTAGTTCGCGGTTGATATGTTATATCATGCTCACTCAATTCTATGGCCCATTTGGTCAACCTACCCGATAATTCGGGTTTGTGCAGGATGATCCTGAGAGGAAAGGTTATCACCACCTTTATGGGGTGGCACTGAAAATATGGTCTAAGCTTTCGTGAAGCTATGACTAATGCTAGAGCCAACATTTCAAGGCGGGGGTACGTTGTTTCGGCGTCAATTAAGGTTTTGTTGATATAGTAAATTGGAGATTTCGTACCTTTGTTTTCTCGGACTAGAACTGTACTTTCCGTGACTTCGGATACAGCTAGGTAGACTAGAAGGTACTCGCCTGGATCTACCTTAGCGAGTAAGGGTAGTGAAGACAAGTATGCTTTCAGTTTCCTTAAGGCGTCGACACATTCTGAATTCCACTGAAGTCCATTATCTTTCCTTAATACATTAAAGAATTTATGGCATCTATCCAATGACCGTGAGATGAACCTCGACAAGTCGGCTATCTATCATGTCAATTTTTGTACCTGCTTTTTGCTGGTCAATATTTCGGGTATTCCTTCGATGGCCTTAATCTATTCTGGGTTGACCTCGATGCCTCTTTGTGATAGTAGGAAACCGAGAAACTTACCCGAGGCTACACCAAAGGCGCATTTTTCGGGGTTTAGTTTTATGTCGTACCGTCTTAATATCTCGAAGGCTTCCTTCAGATGATCGATATGATCTTCTTTCCTTTTCGACTTAACTAGCATGTCGTCAATGTAGACCTGCATTGTTTTATCGAGTTGGTTTTTGAACATCTTGGTGACCAATCTCTGATACGTCGCCTCTGCATTCTTCAGTTCGAACGACATGACCTTATAGCAGTACGTTCCTTGGTGAGTGATGAAAGTGGTTTCCTTCTGGTCTTCTTCTTCCATGAGAATCTGGTTGTAACCCGAGTAGGCATCAAAGAAGCTTAGCAACTCGTGTCCTGTTGTTGAGCTGGTTGATGTGTGGCAGTGGAAAGGAATCTTTTGGGAATGCCTTGTTTAGGTCCGTGAAATCTACACATATCCGCCACTTTCTATTTTTTTTCACCATGACCACAGTGGCGACCCACTGAGGGTATTTTGATTCTCGGACGGAGCCATTTGCGAGCAACTTATCGACTTCTTCGCTGACGGCTTCGTTAATCACGGCATTGAACTTTGTTCTTATTTGCCGTACTGGAGGGTATATGGGATCGACATTTAGCTTGTGTGTGGCGATATCCTTTGGGATACCTGGCATATCTGCATGGAAGAAGGCAAATAGATCAACATGGTTAGTCAAAAATTTATGAAACTTACCTGGTTCCGAGAGGTTGTGCCCGATATAAGCCTTTTTTGTGCTATCATTGTTGTCTAGTAGGACAGGATCATGTTTTTGTATCATTGACTCGGACGCTTCCACGATGTCGGGATCCTTGATAACATCTGTCCGTACGTCAAGTTTGTCTCCCGACATTGCTAATTGTTATGCTTCCGCATTTGCCCCTTTCAGTTGCTGGGTGTGGGCGCAATCTTGGGCGATGCGATAGTATTCTTGTGCGGTGCGTTGCTCGCCTCAAATGTTGAATACTCCTCATGGGGTAGGAAACTTGATCACTTGATAGAGACTGAAAGGGACCACTCGCATACGGACGCCCTATGATGGCGTTGTAGGCTGTTTCTTGGTTCATGACATGAAACGTCGTTTCTAGGGTGACTCCTCAGGCTAGGATGGGTAGGACTATCTCTCCAGAAGTCCGTTCGACTGCATTATTAAAACCTGTTAGCATTATGCAGCGTGGTATTATTTTGTCTTCGAGTCTCATCTGTACGAGGACTTGAGGATGGATAATACACGTGCCGCTCCCGTCATCTACCATTATTCTTTTTACATCAGTATCTGCAATACGTAAAGTGATAACAAGAGCATCATAGTGAAGGAAACAAAAACCGTCGGCATCTGACTTATCGAAGATGATACTGTCTTCGAGGTCAGCATACCGTTCATGGGTGATTGAACATTTGAGTTTATGTGTGGTGGTGGTGAACCTGACATGATTGATTGCTGTGCCATCGCCCCGGCGATGGTCATCTGTATACTGTGAGCGGGAGAAGGCGGTTTTGGGGGTCCCTGGTGTCACACCTCCTTTTTCTACCACCCCCGTAAAGGGTATAATGGAGTGTTTTCCAATTTAATTGACAATCGAAACAGGATTATTTTATTTAAAATTCAGAGTCGCCACTTGGGATAATTTATGGTGTCCCAAGTTACCGATTCAAATTCCGAATCGAGGAAAGATTGAATCTGTTTTACAGTCCGCGAATACAGAAATCTGGGTAAGAAATTTTGTTAACCCGGGAGAAGGTGTTAGGCATTCCCGGGTTCCGTGGTTTTAGCATGGTCGCTCAAGTGTTATTATTGGCCTATTTATTTGATTTTAAAACATCTTTGAAACCTATGTACATTTTATTCCTTTTAAATCGCTTTTAATAATCCAATTATTATTCAACTAATTATTGATTACACGTTTGCGAATCATGTCACGGGAATCGTACCCACGATCCACAACGTGCTTATTTTGTTTAAAAATATTAAATTATGGCCGGGTCACATATATGTACCTCCAGATTTGAAAATTAAGCATCACAACTACCTCACGGGAACTGTACCCGTAGCTATGACAATTATTTAAATAACGCGCCTAAAGCAAACTACGAAAGTTCAAGGCACATTTTTTACACTAGTCAAGATAATTAATATGAGGGCCATAGACTAGGAATTTTGTTTATGCATGGCCCACCTCAAATTATTTTGAAAGAAATGATTGTATATATACTTTTGAAGGCCAGCTAAAGCTATTCCTATTTATTTAATTTCTGAAAAACAAGTACCACAACTACGTCACGGGAACCGTACCCGTAGTTGTGATAATTTAATTACGTGCCTAAAGCAAACTACGAGATCCATTTTAAATATCTAAGTTATAAAGGATGAGGGCCATGGGTTATTTGATTCAAAGGTATGAATGGTACACCTCAAAACTATTCAACGAAATGAACTACGTATATTCATATTTAAAGCTAATTTGAAATTTAGT
Source organism: Nicotiana sylvestris (assembly GCF_000393655.2). Lineage (NCBI taxonomy): Eukaryota > Viridiplantae > Streptophyta > Magnoliopsida > Solanales > Solanaceae > Nicotiana > Nicotiana sylvestris. The sequence goes on from NC_091059.1 coordinate 203,615,419, forward strand.
ATCACAACTACACCATGGAAACCGTACTCGTAGTTGTGATAATTTAATTACGGGTCTAAAACAAAACTATGAATGTTCAATAATGGTGGTCAATTTCCCTAAAACTTACATGGCAACGTGAACTCCCACTGCCTAAAACTTAAATGGAGACAACGTTTTTTTTTCTAAAAAGAAAAAACTTCATCAAACAACAAACACATCAAGTCAGCAGCCATGTTTCAAAATTTAAACCAAGGCTCAACTTCTAATCTAACTAAATTTCAGAAAAGGAACAGATGATCCCCAATAAATTAAAAAACAAACAAGGTAAATTTTGGTTTAAGCCATATTTCGAATACAGAACCAGACTAAAACAACATGCTCCCTACACATCTATGCACCAACACAGTAGTACATTATTATTTGATTCAAGACTCAACAGATTTACCATAACAATATGTAGCAGCAGAGCTCAGCAATACCACAGAAGAGTCATGATCACGCCCAACTCTAGTCCTAATAAGGATAAGCGGTCGCTGCAAATATAATCCGGTCTAAAAGTCCGGAGTCCAATCCCACAGAGAACTAAGGCTTAGCTATATCTGTTTAATATTACTAAAAAGACAAGTTTGAACAATTTTCTAAATTATAAAGATTGAGATTTATATTTCTAACTAATTAACTAGCAAATACAAGAAAACGGTAAAATTACCAACTAACGAGACAAAGGGTTGGAGACTAAATTAAGGAGGTCTAGAGTTATGATTTCCCCAATTGTCGGAATCCTTCTAGCTATGTTCCCTACAATTTTGCCAATGTATTCTCTACTGATCGTGAGCACTTTATATACCGTAATTCTCTCTCGAGCAACTACAACAATTTACTAAACATATTCTTTCGAACTATACTAGTTTGCTTTATCTAACCGCTCATTATGACCATATCAAGGTTTTGTTATTTCTAAACCTATCTTTAAACCCACTGTATTGGTTTCTCACATACGTTAGGGGTGACGTTGTTCAACAATTACCTAAATATGTACACTCTCTCTCTCTCAAGCACTACACACTAAATAGGCACAATCAATTGATGGCCATTCAATCAACAATAACAAATACGTAGTTGAACAAGTAGAGAAATCCAACGGCTCAATTATATAAAAATATAACAAGAATTTATCCTACAAAAGGTTCTATCAAAATCCTAGATAACAAATTAGCTATTCATAATAGTATGTAAAACTACAATACTAAAAGTCATAACCAACAATGAAAAAATAGGAAGAAGAAGGAAAAACTCGTAGAAGAATATTTGCCTTGCTCCTATTGTGTCTCTGCCTCCTTAGTTCGAATCTGTGTCAAAAATTGGTCTCCTCCCTTCAAAATACTGTTTTTCCATGCATATATACCAAGTAAGGTCGGGGCCCAGCTATTACCTTCTCCTACGCGAAAACGGACAAGTTTCCAGGTCTGGGCGTCTGCGGCCGCGGCCCGGGTGCGGTACGGGCGTGGTATTTGGCAAGTCTACTGCCTCAGCCCGCCTCAGGTCCGCGGTCGTAGTTTCGAACGAATTTTTCACCCTGTTCCGTTTGGAATTTGAAAAACGTAAAACATGAAAGTTGTATCCCTTTGAGTTAGCTTTCCAACCATATATTGTGGAGCTCAAATGGAGCTCTGAGCAAAATGTTATGTGCATTTACTAAATAGTGCGCAATATGCCTACTCGATTCTTTGTTTTGTTGCTCTATCATCCGTTGATCCCTGAATACGATCCTAGCTTAATTTCTTGGGCTTTTACTCAGACTTCAAAGCTCAAAATCACTTGAGTTCATTTTATACATCTACATAGCTCGGAATCACTCCTACAAGGCATAAAACACACAATTAGTGCAAGACACTAGCGATTAAAGCTCAAACTCAATTAAAGTACAGTAAATTTGAGTGTAATAAGCGACTAAAATATGTAATTATAGCCTCTCATCAAGTCATATGGTTGGAATGAAGCTTGAATTGCAGCGCTTTTAGAGGTGTGAGGGACTAAATTTCTGATTGTTTCATGAAGGTTTCAGGCAAGTTTTGTGGCTAAAACTATGATGGGTTTCGAGACGAGGTTCAGCTGCGCTTTTGGCTGGGTTCTGTCGAGTTTAAAATGCGGATCTGGGGGAGATTAGAAGTGAGGTTTGAGCTCTATCTTGGGGGTCTTATACAATCAGAATTCACACTAATATTGAGATATACTTGCAAAACAGGATTCATTCACAAATAATTTTCGCACAACACAAAACATGCTTGATCCAAGCAAACATTTGTTATCAGCTACACATTTACACTAAAAAAAATCTGCGGCTCTATGCAGGAATAAGAAAGTAAGAAGCAAACATCAAGCTAAAGCCAAGAGTCAATTTCCTTTTATGCATATCATGGCTCCTTTGAGTGTAAAATCACTTAACTGCTTCGATTTCGCAAGGACAGCGATACACCAACAAGTTCTAATTTAGTTTCCGTCTTGAATAGGCATTGCGGAGCAGAAAAAACACTTGCAAAATCCAAGCTAAAATCCTACTTGAGCCTTTAACGTAGATGCTGAAATCTTGCCTAAACCATAACCAAAGAGAAACCAAACTGATGTGTATCTTAACAAAGGATAACAACAAGATTTCGCAATGAGAATCAGCTAAACTCAACAACCGAGAACCTGACAGTACCTCGACAAACCTAACAGTATCTCGACAATTTTCAAAATCTTAGTTCACAAAACTTAGCCTACACGTGACTTAAATTAGAGGGGTCTAAAATAGATCATGTTCAGAAGAAGGGGATAATCTTTCAATTAAAAAAAACACAAGATAGTGGTATAACTATTATCATTCCAAATGAGGAACATCTTGCTTAATCAAACAACAAGTTGTCACACAAACACACATTTTAGGTTAAAAGAAACAAACAAGCAGACTTGGACAGTTGCACTTCCTCATCAATTCTATAACTTGAAACTTAAACTTTCAGGTCTAATAAAATTATCAACTCAAGCACATAGGATTTACACCAAACAGTTGATGTTCACAATCACTCCAGCTTTTGATACATGAATTCCAACACCAATTGTTTCTCGATCAAATAGGGCTATCAGTTGACATAGGGACACGATAGAACAAGGAACAACATCAAGTTTAGAGCAACATGCACGTAGACTAGATTATCAACAGGCAGAAAACAAAACTTATTTCCAGCACTCTTTCGGGCTCCAACTGAGAAGAATATACTAAATGTTCATAAAAAAATCACAACAGAACACGTCGCTAGAATGAGATTCAGCTAACATTTTCACAACTAGCCGAGCTTCAGCCAAACAAAGCAGACTAATGAAAACAAACAGCAAAAATTCGAGAGTAAAGGCGTCGCAAATTCGTGCTCTGCTAGCAGCCACATATTTCATCAAAATGCAACTTATCACATCAGCAATGCATAAATTTAATCAAGACTGAACTTCTTAACCGTGTTTTAAACCATCTAAACAAAGTAGTACAGGAGAAGAAATACACCTGAATGCTCAAAACTTCAACTACTTCCAGGAGCAGAATACAAGAAAGGTTCAGCAGTGAAAATCCAAAACAAAGCAACAGTAGAGAAACATGACTTAGCAGCCACGGAAGAAACTCGATCAGCAGCTCTCAACAGCGACGAGCTCGCTTAAATCAACTTCACTTGAACGGAAATCATAGAAGGAAAATGGACCATTTTTTTTTCTCGAATTTTCAGATTTTTGGAAGCAAACTAAGAATAAGCAAAAAAGAACTGGAAAGTTTTTTCATTTTCTTTCAGAAATCGAGAAGAAGACAGAAAGAATAAAACCAACCAAAAAAGGAAAACTCAGAACAAATCCTCCATTTTCTTTTCTAATTTCTCTCAAAATCCCTTATATCCCTATCTCCCTAGATTTTTTTTTCTTCTTCAAGAAATCGGATAGGGCCCTCTTGAAAATGAACACCTGATGAATGTGAGGTTTGGATTGAGTGAAATCGATCCAACGCCTCTCACTCATCCAACGCACGTCTTCTAGAGCCTACTAATCGCGTGAAATGGGTTAAAATCGGGCGAGTAAAGGGGAGGAGAGTCTTTGGATGTCAGAGGTCGTTACACCTATGTGGTAAGGGGAGAGAGGGGGAAAGTGCGTGAGGTGAGTTAAGGGGTGAACTCGGGCGAGTTTTGGGCGAGGCAGAGGTGAGTTTTGGTGAGGGAGAAGATGAACAGTAGCTACGCAGCATTGAGGGGTCTTTAGGATTTTAGGGTTTAATTTTGTGTAAGTGTTATAAAGGGATTATGTGAGAATGGGAAATGGGGCGGGTCGGTTTAAGGCAGACGGGCGGGTGTGTGAATTTGGGCTGGGGTGGTTTTAAATATGGCTGGTTGGGATGGGATTTGGGCTCAACAATCCATTGGCCCAATTGGTTTTAAAAACAGCCCTTTTTCATTTCCCCCTTTTCTTTTGCTTTTCTTTTTATAAAAATAATTAAAAACCCAAATTAACTCTTAAATTAAAATAATTAAGCTAATTAACCACCATGATATTTACACCAAATTAATTACCCCTAAAAAGTTACTAATTTAAATCTAATAGGTTAAAAGTGCAAAAGTAAGCCATCTTTTTGTGATTTTTATTTTTTGATAAAACAAATAATTTACTAATTAACCTAAAAATATAAAAATAAATCCCAAATGCAATGCAAGGTATTTTTTTTGGTATTTTCTGTGATTTAAATAAAACAAACATGCATAACAAAATGCGAACAATTAACAAAAATCCTACAAAAAATTTACAAAATTGCAAATAACGGAAAAAAAAATATTTTCTTGAATTTATGGGAGTAATTCATATAGGAAAAAAATCACGTGCTCACAGCTGCCCCTCTTTGCTCGGAAACACGAAAAGTTTTCGTGCAAAGATAAAGTGAGAGGATGCGAGCGATTTTTTGCCCGTTTGAATACTCCGTGGGAAGCATTTTTGAAAAATTTGACCGCACCCTGCTTCTGAGGTTGCCTACATATCCTTGGCTATAAAGGAATCAGGTCAGTGTAGTTCGGGAAATTTTGGTAGCTGGGACTACCAGGAAGCTGTGATTTCACCGTTGCTACTGCTGCTTTTGCTTGCTGAGCTCCTTATTACACCAAGACAAAATAAAAAAAGCTAGACTAAACTATGATCTACGAATTACAAGAATCCTATCTAATCTTCAAACTTGATCTTGCAATTTCTATTGCTCTGTTGACTTTTACTCTCCAGGTGAAATTCCTTTGTTGTTGACCTGAATCGTATTTTGCGGTGCTTTCCCTTTGTTCTCCAGGCGAGTACCTGATTGCTGAACTTGAACCGTCTTCCTTCGAACATTGTTGCTTTTCCTTTGTTCTCCAGGTGGGCTCCTGATTACCAACATTTGAGTTATTTTCCTTTCCTCCGAAACTTGACTTGTTTTCCATTTGTTCTCCAGGTGAGCGCCTGATTACCAATATTTGAACTGCTCTCCCTTTGTTCTCCAGGTAGGCTCTTGATTTCCGACACTTGAACCGCTTCTCTAAAACTGTTGCTTTCCCTTTGTTCTCCAGGTGGGCTCCTGATCACCAACACTTGAATTGTTTTCCTTTTGTTCTCCAGGTAGGCTCCTGACTTCCAAAACTTGAATTGTTTTCCCTTTGTTTTCCAGGTGGGCTCCTGATTACCGACACTTGAATTACTTTTCCCTTTGTTCTCCAGGTTGGCTCCTGATTACCAATACTTGAATTTGTTTTCCCTTTGCTCTCCAGGTGGGCTCCTGATTACCAACACTTGAATTGTTTTTCCCTTTATTCTCCAGGTGGGCTCCTGATTACCAACACTTGAACCGCTTCTCTAAAACTGTTGCTTTCCCTTTGTTCTCCAGGTGGGCTCTTGATCACCAAAACTTGAATTGGTTTTGCTTTGTTCTCCAGGTGGGCTCCTGACTTCCAAAACTTGAATTGATTTCCCTTTGTTCTCCAGGTGGGATCCTGATTACCGACATTTGAGTTATTTTCCTTTCCTCCGAAACTTGACTTGTTTTCCCTTTGTTCTCCAGGTGGGCGCCTGATTACCAACATTTGAACTGCTCTCCCTTTGTTCTCGAGGTGGGCTCCTGATTTTCGACACTTTAACCGCTTCTCTAAAACTGTTACTTTCCTTTTGTTCTCAAGGTGGGCTCCTGATCACCAACACTTGAATTGTTTCCCTTTGTTCTCCAAGTGGGCTCCTGACTTCCAAAACTTGAATTGATTTCCCTTTGTTCTCCAGGTGGGCTCCTGATTACCGACACTTGAATTGCTTTTCCCTTTGTTCTCCAGGTGGGCTCCTGATTACCAACACTTGAATTGCTTTCCCTTTTGTTCTCCAGGTGGGCTCCTGATTACCGACACTTGAATTGTTTTCTCTTTGTTCTCTAAGTGGGCTCTTGATTACCGACACTTGAATTGCTTTTCCCTTTGTTCTCCAGGTGGGCTCCTGATTACCAATACTTGAATTGTTTTTCCCTTTGTTCTCCAGGTGGGCTCCTGATTACCAACACTGGAATTGTTTTCCCTTGAGACTTGAACTGCTTCACCTTATTCTCCAGGTGTGTGCCCGATTTCCAACACTTGCCCTATTTTTCCTTGAGACTTGAACTCTTTTTCCTTATTTCTCCAGGTGGATGCCTGATTGTTTGAACATGAACTGCTTTCTATTCTTGAAACTCGTGTTGTTCTTCCTTGCTCTCCAGGTGGGTGCCTAATTACAAAAGAATAGACAAAACAAAGAAAATTACTGCCCCAGTTTGGTAGCTGGGCACACCTGTGAATACTAAGTGAATTGTGTTACCCAATATCTCTAAGAATTTAAAAGCTAGATCCCATTATCCAGGAGAGTCCTGAAAATTCCCAGTTAAATATCATCTTAAGCATAACAGTTTTAAAGCTAAATTATATTTCTAAAGGTATGACTTCCACTAAATCTTGTTATCTATGAAGGTCTTAAAACTACATCCCATTACCCATGAGGGCCCTAAAAATCAAAATCAAATCTCATCTTAAGAGTGACAACTTTAAGGCTAAATTATACTTCCCTACGACAGAACTTACGCTAAATCTTGCTATCTAATGGAGGTCTTAAAGCTAACACCCATTATTCAGGAGGGTCCTGAAAATTTCCAATTGAGTCTCGTCCTAAGAATGAAAACTTCAAAACCAACTTATATTTTCACAAAGTAGAGCTTATGCTAGATCTTGTTACTTATTAATGTTTTGAATTTTAAAACTAGGTCCCATTGTCCAGGAGGGTCCTGAGAATTTACGGTCGAACCTGTCTGGTACTTGCTTTCCTCACGGAGGGTTTCTTCGAAACAAACGAAATTTTCTACCCCTGTTTCAAATTAAAGAAAAATCTTGTCAGTTTAAAATATGGTTGTTAGTTTGTGGATTTCTTGTTGAAGGTGGCCTCTCTGCTGTTATGCTTGTCTTTGACTGGTTGCCTTGAACTGGCCAAGAACCGTTTGACTTTCTGACTGACTCTCAACCGCAGGACCTTGGATGACCCGAGCGTTCTACACCCAAACCGTTGTTTTGCATTTCTGACCCTTCTACCTGAACCTCTATATCTCCCACAAGATTACTAAACCATTCGACCAATGGAACTTTCACTGACACCTTATTTCCCACTTTACATCATGCTATCTCTGGTATGCTTTGGACGCACTTTGCTTTGTGCAATTTGGAGGTTTGGTAGTAAGCTTTGAAATCCTTTCTTTCTTGCTTAAACAAGGCTGACATTTGGAAAAACCTTAGAGAAATAAATGCAAAGAAATGAAATGCAATGACTCCGAGAGTTAGGAAAAAAGAGGAAAACCCAAAATTGGATGACATGTTTGAAAGAGAAAAGGGAAAGAGACTTATTTGAGTGGAGCAGGTGGTACCAATGATCATGACATGCATTTCGGATTAATTAGCCCAGCATATTCAACCAATCTTCTTTCAATCTTCGCACTTTTATGCCCGTGGTTTCCATAATCTAACTCCCTTGCCAAGTCAATAATCTTATTCGGCTTGCGGTGCCCTGAAGGATTTTCACCAACAAACCTCTCTCATTTGTTTATCTCTCAACTCAATGTTGCCTTACGGTGCCCGTGAGGGTTTTCACTAATAAGACTCTCTCACTTTTGATTTCTCTCAGCTTTCCATCGCCTTACGGTGTCCATGAAGGTTTTTACCAATAAGACTCTCTCATTTTTCACTTCCCTACTCAGAACGGAGTGTTGCCCCTGATACGACTCGCCTCTACTTGCTCGACCTGGCATCTCTCGACGACTGATCGGAAAGTCTTTCTTTGGACCGTAATGTGGGTTTTGGATAGGTTTAGAAAGAAAGGATATCGAAAGTCTCAAAACAATTTGAAAGGGTTCAAAATTACAACTTTTGGAATCAGATTTCTTACAACTACCACAACTTTCTGCCCCAGTTTCTTTGCTTGGGAACTTTTGAATTTTTATTTTGATGGGACTGAACCGTGAGGCTGCCTACGTATCCTTAAAAGGAATCAGGTCGAACGTAGTTCATGTTATAGGAATTACTTTGTTGTTGTGATTTTTCTCTTTTCTTTTTCTTTCTCTCTTTTCCTTTTCTTTGCTTTTCTTCCTTTTCTTTTATTTTCTTTTCTTTTCTCTCCTTTTTTCACTCTTTTCCATTATTTTCCTTCTTTTTTCTCTCTTCTTTTCTCTTTTTCTTCTTTACTCACCCTTTGAGCTCGTATTTCCGAACTTTGCTACTGATTCCAAAAGAGGGGTATGAAAGGATATAAATAAAGCTCAAAGAGGTAACAAAGGATAAAGTTTTTAGATAGCAGAACAAAATGCCTTCGTCATTCCAATCTTCAAAACATGCCAAGTACAAATAATACAATTTAAACCAAAGAAATCATACATAATATCTTTTGACTGCATCAAAATTGATAGCCATATCTACACATTTGCCTTCTATATCTTTCAAATACAAAGCACCATTGGACAACACTCTCGTTATGATGAACGACCCCTGCCAATTTGGGGTAAACTTACCTTTTGCTTCAACCTGATGTGGAAGGATGCGTTTCAATACTTGCTGACCCACTTCAAATTTACGGGGACACACCTTCTTGTTGTATGCTCTTGACATTCTCTTTTGATACAACTGGCTGTGGCATACTGCTGCCAATCTTTTCTCATCAATCAAACTTAATTGCTCCAAATAGGTTTTGACCCACTCAGCATCATAAATTTTGGCTTCAGCAACAATCCGAAGGGATGAAATTTCAACCTCCGCGGGTATCACTGCTTCTGTGCCATATATTAACAAATAGGGAGTTGCACCTGCTGAAGTGCGAACAGTAGTGCGATGACCCAACAATGCAAAGGGAAACTTTTCATACCATTGCCTAAAACCCTGCACCATTTTTCGAAGTATCTTCTTTATGTTCTTGTTGGCTGCCTCGACTGCTCCATTCGCCTTGGGGCGGTATGTGGTGGAATTGCGATGCATAATCTTAAACTGTTGACACACTTCTTTCATCAGATGGTTGTTAAGATTAGAACCATTATCTATGATGATCACCTTTAGGATTTCGAACAGACAAATGATATTTGAGTGAACAAAATCGACTACCGCCTTCTTGGTCACAGATTTGAATGTTTTAGCTTCAACCCACTTAGTGAAATAGTCAATGGCCACTAGAATGAACCTGTGTCCATTGAATGCTACTGGCTCAATTGGTCCGATAACATCCATACCCCAAACAACAAAAGTCCATGGTGCGGACATTGTGTGTAATTCAGATGGCGGAAAATGAATCAAATCTCTGTGTACTAGGCATTGATGACATTTGCGCACAAAACTAATACAATATCGCTCCATGGTGAGCCAATAATAACCTGCTCGGAGAATCTTCTTTGCCAGAACATACCCACTCATATGCGGCCCGCAAACCCCAGAATGTACTTTGGTCATAATAGTCGATGCCTGTATATCATCTATGCATCTTAACAATCCAAGATCTGGAGTCCTTTTGTACAAAACTCCCCCATTGAAGAAAAATCCACTTGCCAATCGACGAATTGTTCTCTTTTGATCCCCTGTGGCATGTACCGAGTATACCTCATTCTGATGTACTCCTTGATGTCATGGAACCATGGCTCACCATCAAGTTCCTCTTCAATCATATTGCAGTAAGCATTCTGATCACGGACCTGAATATGCAAAGGGTCAACATAAGCCTTATCTGGATGATGTAACATCGACGCCAGAGTAGCCAAGCCATCGGCAACCTCATTATGGATCCTTGGAATGTGTCTGAATTCTATAGATCGAAACTATTGACAAAGATCATGCATCCATTGTCGATACAGTATAAGCTTTAAATCACGTGTCTCTCATTCTCCTTGAATCTGGTGCACCAGGAGGTCCGAGTCTCCCAAGACCAAAACCTCCTGGATTCCCATATTTACAGCCAACCTTAAACCCAAAATACATGCCTCATAATCAGCCATGTTGTTGGTACACTAGAAATGAAGCTAAGCCGTAACATGGTAGTGATGCCCTATTTCAGAAATGAGTACAACTCTTATCCCAATGCCTTTCATGTTAACAGCCACATCAAAGAAGAATTTCCAACCGGGCTTTTCCTCCTTCTCGACCTCGTCAATGTGCATTACCTCTTCATCAGGAAAATAAGTCTTCAAGGTTCATATTCTTCATCCACAGGGTTCTCGGCCAAATGATCGGCCAGAGCTTGGGCTTTCATCGTCGTCCGAGTCCCATATATGATGTCAAACTCTGTGAGCAAGATCTGCCACTTTGCAAGCCTTCCTGTGGCCATGGGCTTCTGAAAGATATACTTCAAAGGATCCAGACGAGAGATGAGGTAAGTAGTGTAGGATGACAAATAATGCTTCAACTTCTGTGCTACCCAGGTCAAGGCACAACATGTCCTTTCAAGGGGATTATACTTAACCTCATAAGATGTGACCTTCTTGCTGAGATAGTATATGGCTTTTTCTTTCCTACTAGTGATGTCATGCTGTCCCAACACACAACCAAATTTGTTATCCAAGACTGTCAAGTAAAGAATCAAAGGTCTTCCAGGTTTTGGCGAGACCAACACAGGTGGATTCGACAAGTACCCCTTTATCTTACCAAATGCTTCCTGACACTCATCATTCCACTTGACCGCAACATCCTTCTTCAGCAACTTAAAGATAGGCTTACAAGTTGTCGTGAGTTGAGCAATAAACCTGCTGATGTAGTTCAATCTCCCTAACAGACTCATCACCTCGGTCTTGTTCCTTGGCGGTGGTAACTCTTGGATAGCTTTGATCTTTGACGGATCCAATTCAATACCCCACCGACTGACTATGAATCCCAACAGCTTCCCCGATGGAACATCTAATGTGCACTTTGCAGTATTGAGCTTAAGATTGTACCTGCGGAGCCTTTGGAAAAACTTTCTCAAATCTTTGACGTGGTCAGACTGCTTCCTGGACTTTATGATCACATCATCCACGTAAACCTCAATATCCTTGTGTATAATGTCATGGAATATGGTTGTCATTGCCCTCATGTAAGTTGCCCCAGCATTTTTCAAACCAAAAGGCATGACCCTGTAGCGGTATGTTCCCCACGGCGTGATGAATGTTGTCTTCTCCGCATCTTTCTCATCCATTAGAATCTGATGATATCCCGCGTAGCAGTCCACAAAAGACCCAATCTCACGCTTGGCACAATTATCAATCAAAATATGGATATTTGGCAGCGGGAAGTTCTCCTTTAGACTTGCTTTGTTGAGATCACGGTAGTCGACACACACCCTATTTTTACCATCTTTCTTCGGCACTTGCATAACATTGGCTAACCACGTGGGATACCATGTGACTCGAATGACATTTGCATCAAGCTGCTTTGTGACATATTCTTTAATTTTCACACTCATGTCAGTTTTGAACTTTCTCAATTTTTGCTTGACGGGAGGAAATGCTGGATTAATTGGCAGTTTGTGGACCACCAAATCGGTACTCAAGCCTGGCATGTCATCATACGACCATGCAAAAATATCCTTATACTCAAACAATGCTTCAATTATTTCTTCCCTGATTTGTGGTTCAAGATAGACACTTATCTTACTTTCTCTGACATTATCTAGGTCCCCTAAATTGACTGCTTCTATATCATTCAGGTTAGGCTTGGGTGTTTCCTCAAAATGACTTAGTTCCTTACTAATCTCTTCGAAGACCTCATCCTCATCATATTCTGATTCATCATCACACTCTATTTTTTGGATTATTATATCAAAATTAGATTGACTTTTAAGACTGGGCCGAAGATTCTTCATGCATGTCATGTCATTGAAACCAGCATAAAAAGAACTGTAAGAGAAGAAAAGAAAACAAAAATAAAACTATCAGGAGTGATGGAAAGGGAAATTGCATTTCATTAAAATAAAGGATAACAGGGTTTGTACATCAACAAGCGAAAAATAAAAATCTGGGTCACAACCCTGGAATGATCCAGATAGAAAGGAAAACAAAACAAACTACCACGACTCCTTCCTGGTAGGGAGAGGAATAGCCTTCCAATTGTTAAGCTTTGCATTCGGCCCGACGAACTGCACGTCCGCTTTGCTAGAACCTTCTCCAAATTCCACCATGTTCACATCATCAAACAAACTCTAGAAACTTTAAATTAACTCCTCATCAATGTCAACCATAGAACTTGGGACCGTCGTCACTAGGCATTTCCTAGCACCGGGCTTGACAAAAGACCTGGACAGACGGGGAACAGGCTTTGGAAGTGCCCACACCTTCTGTTTCAATATTTTAGCCCTTTCTGTCGCTGTAGGTTTGAATCCAAGATCGAACGTACCCAAATTTTTAGGGAGGGACACTGGCTGTATGATACCCTTCAGAACCCAGACCTTTACCGGGCACAAAGCCATTTTTCAGCATTTCGAAGGCCACCATGACTGATGCGGAGGTTACCTTTGGTGTTGAAACATATTTCCCTTCTAGAACTTTCTTGACCGGCACTATTTCAAAAACTTGATAGACTCAGGGCCCTTTGTCATCTTCAACCTCAATGAACGGGGCAACGACATCATTATGAGCACACAAATTATCCTCGCCATGCACGACGATCTCATGTCTATCCCATTCGAACTTGACCATCTGGTGCAGAGTGGACGGGACTGCTTTGGTGGCATGAACCCAAGGTCGACCTAACAGCAAATTGTAAGAGATGGCTACGTCCAGCACCTGGAACTCTATGGTGAATTCCACCGGTCCTATTGTCAACTCAAACACTATATCATCAACTGAATCTTTCCCTCCACCGTCAAATCCCCAAATGCAGATGTTGTTCTTGTGAATCCTCTCATCATCCACTTTCAACTTGTTCAGAGTAGAGAGAGGGCAGATGTTTGCACTGGAACCATTGACAACTAATACCCTGGTAACCACAAAATCTTCACATTTTACCGTAAGATAGAGAGCTCTATTGTGTTCAGTACCTTCCACAGGAAACTCATCATGAGAGAAGGTGACCCTGTTCACCTTAAATATTTTGTTGGCGATCTTTTCCAGATGGTTTACTGAAATTTTATCGGGAACATGAGCCTCGTTCAAATTTTCATCAAGGCCCGACGATGCTCGTTTGAGTGGATTAACAATGACAACAATGAAATTTGAGCAGGCGTCTTTCTCAATTGCTCCACGATGGAATAATCTTGTACCTTCATTTTTCTTAGAAACTCCTCCCCTCTTCTTAGTCACTGCTTTATTCACTAGAACTGGGTTATCTCTGGATATTTTAGCTTTCCTTAACTCTTTCGGGGCAAAGTATCTCCCCAAACGAGTTAATCCCTGGGCATCATTGACTTCTTCTTTCACTTCCTTTCCCTTGTAGGTCACTATCACCCGTTCATAGTTCCACGGGATAGTCTTGCTGTTGACTATCGGCAACTGGGTTACAGGCTTGATGATGATAGGATCCATACGGGTACCCTCTACAGTTATGATAGGCTTGTTTGCCACTCCTGGCACAACCACTTTTGAATTTTCTTTCTTCACCGCGACATCACTTGGGGGTCTTTCCTTGATTACCACAAATGGTTTACTGTTTGCCCTGCTCAACTTGTTCACTGATCCTTCAACTCTTGGTTTTTTAACTGGCTTGACCTCACTGGACTGAATCATCATAACGGTCTATGAAGGCTTCTTGGGCTACCCTCCCTTATATACTATCTCGATCATGTTTGTTTCCTGATGGGTTAGCAATGGGTTATGGTTGATGTTGGGTGCCTCTGGAGTTCGGACTTCAATCTGGTTTTTGTCAATGAGCTCCTGGATAGAATTTTTCAAGTGCTAGCACTTCTCCGTATCATGCCCCGGAGTACCAGAACAATATTCACAGCTTATAGAGTAATTAAAATTCTTTGGATGAGGGTTTGACAATTTCGACTCAATTGGCCTCAGCATATCCAATTGCCTCAATCTGTGGAACAAACTAGTATAAGACTCCCCCAACGGGGTAAAGGTTTTCTTCTGCTGCATCCTCTCGTTTTTAAATGCTGGATTGGGTCAGAAACCTGGGCCGGCAGGGTTTCGGTAGGCTCGTGGGGGTGGATAAGCATTTTGTGGAGCTGGATAGGTGTTTTGTGGGGCTGGGGCACGCCATTGTGCATAGGCAGGAGGTTGAGTATATGTTTGGGCGTGGTGGACAGAAATATGAGGGTCTGGTGATGGGAAGTAGTATTAGGGTGGATTATATGGGGGTTGGGTGTAGGTTCGGTGATGGGGTCGAGGCTGGGTATATTGGTGTGATGGGCCCCTGGGTCCAAACCATAATATTAAATCAATTGTTGTCATATCTTCTTTCTTCTTCTTTCCAATTACTACCCCAGTATCGTTCTGAATGGCTTGGCCTCCCAATTCTGGGTTTTTAGGTGGTTTCTCAGTCTCAACAGGGAGGTTGAAACGAGGAGTGTAAGAGTAAGGTTCCGGGGCCTTGAAAGTAGGCTCCGAGGGATAGTATTGGTTATCTTGGGTCTGGAATAAAGGCTCACTAGAGGATCGGTGGAGTGTAGCAGGTGGGGGTGCCTCGAAAATAGGGGTGGCTGGTAGAGGACGGTATGGAACTGGTTTGGGTGGTGGAGCTTGAGGTATTTGGGAAGTGGTACCCTGGTAGTGGTGGTAAACGGGGAAGCCTGGAGATGAATGAACAGTGGGAGGTTCTTGGGATTGAGCCAGCAGCGGGACGAAAGCATGGTTGGCGGGGTAGGATGGTGGTGGATGCCCTTTTACCCATGCCTGGTACATCTTTGTCATCTGGTGTTTCAACTTATACAACTCCTCTTTTAGGTTAACATCAGACTCCTCCCCCTCTTTTGACGGGTTAATAACGCTTGCATTTAGTTCTTGGTTAGCCACGATCAACTTGTCTTTGGACCTGGTGTTGTACGAATGAGTTACTAGAATGCCAAACAAACTAACCACCTGCCTGAACTTAATGACAACAACAAACTTGTTAGCGATTAGGGCTTAACAGATAGGCAACCGCACGATGGGGAGGCAATGCACCTAAGCAGTTAACCGTTTCTATTATGCATTTGATCGATTGCTTGCGTCATCCCGGCTTTCCCTAATTTTCATTTTGCAACTTCTCTTCTTTTTTCATTCCTGCTTTTCTTTGTTTTATTCTTGTTTTTCTTTTATTCCCTCATCTTTATCTCTTGTTTTGCTATTATTTCCCTCCCACAATTCTCTTGTTTTCTCTCTTTTTTTTTTCTTTTTTTTTTCATTTCACGGGTATGATTGAATCCTATGGGGATTGCCTACGTATCATGACGCCGCATGAATTAGACCAAGCGTAGTTTTGGGAATAAGTGTAAAATAAATAAATAAATAAATAAAAACATTTTGGGGTTTTCAAATTTTTCATAAAACGTCTTGATTACAACAACTCATCCTACAAAATTTAAACTAACAGACTCGAAAAGGGGGACTAACAGACTCCAACAGAAAGATAAAAATACAGACTCGAAAATAGACTAACAAACTCCAACAAAGAAAATGAAAATACAAACTCGAAGGAAAATCATGAATACATCAATGCCTCGACTGCTCCAGGGTCCCGTGGGACGTCAGTCGATCTTGCCACGGGCCTATGCGCAATATCCCCTTGAAGACGCTCCAAATCACTCATTATTTGGCGAACAAAGGTCATTACTGCAGCAAAGAAGGTGGTTCTAGTCATGTCTTCACATTCATGGCACTTCATGACGATGTAGTCAGCAATTGCTCTAACCTTCTCCCTGATGTTACCCTTTTCTTGTAGCAACCGTCCAATCTGCTGAGACCTGGCCCCCAAAACTTATTCAGTTGTATGATTTTGTTCTTGAAGCTGTTGTAGGTCTTTTTCTAACTGCGACATCAGTGCATAACAGTGTTCTCTTTCTGCTTTGAAATCTTTTGCCTGCTTGGTCATTTTGTTCTCAAGGACGATGATCTTTTTCTTCAACCCCATGACTCCATCGTCATATTTCTCTTTTAACTATTGAACCAAGCGCGCTCGTTCCTCCGCATTATTAGTCAATTTTGTTCGAGCCCTTGCCAGTTCGCCCTCGGCCTTTTTCAGATCAAAACAATATTCACCCACTTTCTGCCTAAGGTTACCTATAAGTTTTTCATCTTTTGCACTTCTGGCGGGGTTTTCGGTTGCTATTTTCATTTCCTGAATTTGGGCTCGAAGGGCGTCATTTTCTTTGGCTAGCTTTTTCTTTTCGCCCTCATCCGCGGCGACTTGCAAACCATTCTCAAACTAAAGATCCCTGACTTGTTTTTCCAGTTTGCCTATTGTGGCCCTGTACTCATTCTCCTTGGCCAACCAAGCCCACTGCTCTTGCGATGCCTCAACAAATTCCTGGATGTGAGGCTTTTTGGTTGGTCTTTCAGGTTCGGCCCTTGCGGTGTTCTTCTTCCTATACCAGGCAAGATAGGCGGGTAAGACCTCGCCTCTAGATAGGTCACACACTCGAGTGTTTGTTGTCAAATGCTGGCACTCGTTCCAAATATGACGAACTGTTTCTTCATGAAATTGGCCATCGGAGCTGACTTCGACCGCATAAACACTAAGATATTCATCTGGGTGTTCCACCTGGCATCTTCCCAACTGTCTCATCACCCGGTATGGAGCATAAGGCTGAATTCCTCGAAGACCCATTAGGAGGAGGTGAGGACCGGTGGCAGGCATATACACAATCTCTACAACTAGAAGCCAACCTAGTGTCCACTCAATTTGCCCCACAGTGATGGAGCGAAGGCGGGATACCCAATCTCCAAACCCTTCTGGAAGCTTGAACCTTGAAATCCTTGTGTCGAACTCTTCAATGCAGCTTTTCTCCGTGCACCCATAACTCATATACTGAGGGCGATAACACAGATGCTCGATCATCAACATTTATAATACAAATTTAATCCCTCAAAAAAGTCCGCTCCAACTTTACAAGCTGTGAGAGCTCGGTATATCTCAGACACTATCAAAGTGGCGAGGGTGCTCTTGGTGTTGGTAATCAAAACATTGACGACTCCATCTACCAGCAGATCGATATTCCTATCCTTCTGGGGAAACACCACGAGGCCTAAGAAAGCTACCATGAAAGCGAAACGCCTATGCTCATCCCATTTTGCTCGGTTCCCTTTGCTACAAACCCCACTCTCCGGGTTGTCAAATCCTCCTACATGCCCGTACCTCTGGTATATAAAGCATAGAGTGGAAAAAATGACAGTCAAATCTGCGTACTGGACCCCCTACCTATTTTTAGAAAATCCAGGAACTTGTGAGGGGTAACAATTCTTGGAGCGACCAGATACTTATGCTTTAGACCTTTGGTACTTCCCAAATAACCCGTTATCTCTTCCAAGGTGGGGGTGAGTTCAAAATCTTAGAAGTGTGGGACGTTGTGAGCTGGGTCCCAAAATGTTATCAGTGCCCTTATTATGTCTCCTCTAGGTCTGATCTTCATCAATCCGGTGAGCCCTCCCAAATAAATGTTGACACATCTCGTCCTTGTTTACCCAAATCTTCCCACCACATGAGTAGATGCAACGGAATCTTGTACATGACCTTCATTGGTAAATTTTGACTCGTGCTTATTCTGCACATTTAGATTAGGGTGATTGTTTACACATAAAGTGAACCTCATTTGAAAAACTAATAAAAGGGGTTATTTTTGCAAAAATCAAAAAGTCGGGGCTACTTTTGCGAATATGGCCCTTAAACATTTTGAAATGGAAGTTTTTAGGGATGTGCTCGCTAAGTGGCCAAAATTTGACAAAAACACAGTCAGCGGCTATTCTTGCAAAAACAGCCCTCCGGCATCCCGTTGGGACATTCGACTATTTAGACAAGAACGGTATTACCCACTTTATTTACGACAAAATGACGATGCTTCATATATTATTTTCAAAAATTTTCAAAATGTGGGGTTGGACCCGATAAAGGTTGCCTACGTATCTCACACCCGGTGAAAATCAAACCCGCGTAGTTCGGCTAGTTTTGACATGAAAACGAAAAAAAATAAAAATCATTTTGGACTAATTCTTCTCTTTTCAAGAAACTTATTTTTTCAAGGAATCCTTTTTCTTCTCTTTTTTTCAAAAATTCGGCAGAGTTTCGGGACATTTTGGGCATCATTTTTGGGAAATGGGTGAAATCCTCTCTCATACCTCAACTTGGTTTTTCTTTTGGTTTTCCTCACTCAATCTAGAAGCTGGTCAACATGCAATTTGAAATAAATTAAATGCACAGGTAGCACATAGAATACATCAGGTTGGTCTTTTACTTTCGGGTACACATGTCCTAGACGGACCCAACCCCTGTGTTAAGTCCCCAAAGTCAAATGCACATGATGCAAACAAGTGGTCATACTAGGGATCCGGCATGAGGCTGAGTTATTCTAAGTTTAAAACCTGGGTGCATTGTTCTAGACCTGGCTTACCCGAGTGGACAACTGGAGCCGGGGGGCAGCGTACCGGTAATCAAAAGATCATACGGCTATGCAACTTGTCCGATCCTCGTTCTAAATTGAGATATGACACTAACAGAAAGAAGTCACGCTAGCGTGCACTCCTCAGAAGATAGAAGATAGGGGTTTCGTAGCAGTTTATATATACAGATCAGATAATATCAAAGCGGTAAAAAGTAACATTTAGCACTTTAGGCCCAAACATGTAGATAAAATCAGATAATAAATAAAGCCAACTATAACAATTATTCTAAGCTCGAATTCTTGAATCCTGAACCAGAGATTCTGGGTTCGATCCCCTGCAGAATCACCAGAGCTGTCACACCTCTTTTTTTCTATCACCCCCGTAAAGGGTATAATGGAGTTTTTTTTAATTTAAGTGACAATCAAACTTGGATTATTTTATTTAAAATTCAGAATCACTACTACAAAAATTACTTTTAGTGGCCACTATTTAGCGACGATAAATTAATTGCCGATAATGCATTTCCTACGCCAAATTATTGCCGGTAAATGAGCATTAGCCATAAAAAACACATCTTTACCGGGAATTGAATATAATGGCCTGTAATAGGTAATAGTAGTAGATATCCGATTTATTCTTCCCTCCAAAGCTTCTCATTTTGCCACCTATAACCTTTGGTCATTCCCTCCTATTTCTTCCCTTAAAATAAGAAAACAGAACCAACTAGGAAAATTTGGAAAGAATAAAATAACCGAAATGACTCTCCTTTCTCAAACTGATGATCCAATTGCAAAAAATTTCATCGCCGCCAACCAAGTACTAACTCATGTATTTCTCCATCACGAGCCCCAATTTATCGCGATTTCAACATTGTCGGTCACCATCTCCAGGTAACCCAGCATGTCTCTCTCCACTCTCTATCTCTATTCTGCGATTTTAATTTGTGAGATATGATTCTGATAGAGTATGTTAGGAAACATAAAGAAGGGAACTAGATTGGGTTTAGAGGAATTGAAGGTTGAAGAAATATGTAAAAAGTTGTAGATTAATATTTTGTGACCTAATCTTAGCATGGGGGGATGGAGGTGGTGATGAGGTTGGGTTACTACTGCAAATTTGGTATTTATGCATGTTCTAGGGTTCACGAATTAAAAACCCTTGATAAATTAGAATGTAAACTAAAAAATTCAGAAAATCTTAGCATTGGGGGGGGGGATAGAAGTGGTGATGAGGTTGGGTTACTACTGCAAATTTGGTATTTATGCATGTTCTAGGGTTCACGAATTAGAAACCCTTGATAAATTGGAATGTAAACCAAAAACTTCAAAATAGATGTGTGGATTACATTTTCTTCCTTTGCAATAACTATACTAGTAAATTACTTGTCACTTATCATTTTGGCTTAATTTTGTATCATATGTATGAGCACTTGATTTTTGCTTCACGAAAACTACTCCAAAAGAAATCGAAAAATAAAACAAATTACCTTTGGGTACAATTTTGAGAATTTTGGCGTGACATTTTGGATAATTATTTTTGTCTGTGAATGTTTACCTTGTTTTAATTAATTGAAAAATATCAAAATACATGTTGCATGCATATTTGGAATTTAATTATGCATTTTGGAATTAATTAAACCATGTCCTATTTTAAAGAATGAAAATCACAAAATATGAATTTTGGTAGCTTTGTCATTTTTATTGTTTAATTGTGTGATTTTTATTTTAATCAATATTTGATCTTGTGTGTTAATTATTGTTAAGGGTTAATTAATATCTTTTTAAAACAATCTTGGTTTTACCATTTAATTTAGGAATTTTGGTTTTTAGGAATTAAAAAGAAAATAGAAGAAAAAGAAGAAAACAAGAGAAGAAAATCGGACTGGGCCAATTTTAAAAGAAAGTTCAGGCCCAGTCCAAATACCCTTTTACCCGGTCCAATCCAACCAGTCTTGGAGACGGGTGGAACGACGCCGTTCGGGCATGAAGAATCTGGGCCGTTGATACGACTTGATCCAACGGTCCAGATCACCCCATCCTTACCCATCCCCTGGCCCGACCTGTTACCCGGTTCAAACCGACCCCCTACTTAAATCAAATGACGTCGTATGGGTTAATCTCCTTGATCCTGGCCGTTGATCTTAATTGATCTAACGGCCGGGATTAAATTCCCCACATGGTATATATTTCTAAATCCTACCTCGCCCCCCTAAACCAAACCCCCCTCACCTCTTCATCTCTGAGCTTCAGAGATCAAACAAACCCTCCGCCTTCAACCACCGTGCTCCGCCCACCGGAAATCACCTCACGGCGGTTCCGGTGGTCCAAACGACCCCATCTTTTCACCACTGATTCCCCTCGATCTCCCTATTCAGAATCCCTAACTCTTACCCCTCGAATCTCGGCTGTGTGCTTCGAATGTTAGATTGAAAATCAGGCCGGAACCCTATCTCGTCCAATAGCCTCCAAATTCACACCACAGCTTTGCCAAGACTTCCTCGTTCCAGTCCCACGCTCATTTTTTTTCGAATCACCCTCGAGCTCCTCGAATCTTAGATCAAAGGAATCGACCCAAACCTTAATCCTTTCAAATGCCACCAAACTCGCACCCTGTGATCTCCTGGACCCCCTCACCATGAATCCCTGATCGACTCTTTTCAAATCATCGTGGGGTAGCTCGGATTCCAAATCGAAGTTAGGCAGGTCAGGTTCCATGAATTTTGAGCCAGAGACTGACTTTAGCCATGCTGTTTTCCTTCGAAAACACATGGTTAAAGTCCGTCTCGGCTTGAAAATGGGAAGAGCCTCGAGTTTTTTTATCGAGTTGTGATTCGGGTAAGTCTTTTACATCCAGTTTGATACTTCACTCTTGCAGTTCCATTTGTTTACTTTGTCCCTTCCCCTTCTATAAATTGGCATGAATTTCCCGTTTGAATTATGATTAGTAGTCTAAGGTCCAAACTTGGGCCAGTTTGCGAGTTTGTGTCTGTTTAGTTTCATTAGTCTAAGGTCCAAACTGGTTGAATTTGTGTATGTTTAGTTTGTTCAAGTTCAGGTTACCAATTATGTTGTCATGGTGATCCCTTAATCAGCAATGTTAGCCTGTACAATAGACCTAATGCTTAGGAAATGGTTCATGATTGTCTGGGCCTAGACTCGTGTTATTAATCAGGTTTCATTTCATGACACTTGCTTTGCCTCATCTCTAATTGCAGTCACATGTTGATAGTAGTTGGGTTTAGCCAAATTGTTGTGAATTAAAACTTATTCTATAGTGTGTGATTCCCTTTGCTTGCAATTCATGCTGTTGATTACTTGTCTAGTTGGTTATCAGGGAGTCTATTGGTTTTTCAAATCTGAAGTTTTGTAATCTGTCCAGTTGAGTTAGGAGTCAGTTGTTAGGAATTTGATAGTTTGAATTGGTTATAGCTGTTTGGGGTTGTTACCAATTGAAGGGATTGGGTAGGACAGTAATTTCAGGGGCTTTAGGAGGGTAATTTGGGAATTGAAAAGTATAAAAATGGCCAGTTTAAGTGGGTTGTCAGTAAAACACTTAATTAACATTAAACTAATGCATTTGTTTAGTGCTAATGGGAAACAAAACATGATGGTTTGGAAGGTCTAAAGGAAATGGATTAAGAAATAGGTGCTCAAACCTGTTTGAACAATTAAATAAGGAAAAGACAAGGGTAGTGGGGAACAAGTGAATTAAAAAGAGAACAAAACATGTAGTAGTGGTGGAGGAATATCATAGGCAGAAAAACTGATAAGGCAGAGGGGGCAGGTCTGTTTTGGTGATAAATAGGGTCACTCAAGACCAGAAAAGGGGCTGGGTTTTTTTGGGAGCAGAAAATCAGTTCTCTTTGGATTTTTTTCGAGTCTGGGCTTGGATCTCTCTGGGTCTGGTCTGGCTTTTCTTTTAGGCAGACTTTAGAAGAGAAAGTAATCTGAAAAGGGAGAGAAAGGAGTTCAAAGTTTAAATAGGTTTTGAGATGGTTTAAGATGAGTTTGGGTGTAGTGTTGCAGTAGTGTGTTTTTTCTAATTTCCTTTCTAGGTCGTTTGAGCTGTTGAAGTTTGAGTATTCTGGTTTTAACTGGTTTCAAATCCACTTGGGTCTGCTGCATATGCCACTAGCTGTTGGTACCTGCTGTTTGGTATTTGCAGTGGCTGTTTGTTGTTCTGTTGTATTGTATTGCTACTGCTGCTTCTGATCCTCTTCTTACTCTTCTTGTATTGTCAATACCAGGTACACATTTGTATATCCTTGTCTATTGGAATGAAATGAAGCATGATCCGAGTCTCTGTGCTGCCTAGTTACTGCCTAGTCATTATTTCTGATGGTTTTGAGTTGTATTGGATAGGGATTTGTTTAGTTAGAATTATCTTCAGTTAATGTAAATGGTTGCCTGAAAATTGAACTGATAAACCCTACGCCTAGTTTGTTCATGTTCTTGTTAGTGTATTTATATTCCTGTGCGTGATGGAAACGGTGAACTATTAGTTGGATATTTGCCTTTTAGCCAGGCTATAGTATAATCTCAATTGACGTAGTTTATTTTTTGAAAACAGAATTGAAGTAGAATAGGGCAGTAGATTTAGAGTACTGGAAATATCTGATAAATGTTAGAGCTTGAGCTGTTAGTTGTCAACTTAATTTCTCATGTATATCAATCCGAATCAACTTCAATTTACTGCAGTTTACTTCAGTCTACCATACACGCCTAAGTTTGCATTTAGTAGAATTGAACAACTTGAATGGAATTCAATTGAACAATATCTTCTCGTTTGGTATAACCGCGGAAATTGCTAAGTTGTTGGAGCAAATAATAAAAGTTGGGCCATTATACGCATATAATTAATTATGACTTTTCTTTATCTTTAGAAAAAATATAGAAAAATCTTAGTCACCTTAGGATCGTCCTTTTAAAATAAACGAGATGAGCCTCGCCAAATAAAATACACAGATTGCGGGGCCCTCGATAATTGTATATATTAAAATGCTCAGATTTCGGGACAGGCCTTTTAGCGAATTCCACAGTCACTTCCCAAAATAACCCCGCGTTAGTCTCTTTAGGTGCGTACTTTAAATAACATTACCTCCTTAAACCCGGGTGCACATTTATGTGACCCAAATTCAAATCCCAACGGAGTCGAAATGTGTCGTGGTTCAAGATGCATTTCCATGATATTGCAATTCTTTTTTAAAAAAATATAATGAATGAGATGAGCCTCGACAAACAAAAATACATAAGCTGCGGGGCCTTCTATAAGTGTTTGTAAAATCCCTTAGACTTCGGGATGGGCCGTTTAGCAAAAGTTCACGGCCTTCCCCAAAATGATAATACGCTAGTCGCTTTAGGGGCGCCAATAATAATTTACTTTCTTAAACTCGGGTGCACATTTATGTGACCCAAATCCAAATCTCAACGGAGTCGAAATGTGTCGATAACCACGGGTACATTGATGTGACGTGGTTCGAGATACTTTTTCACAACGTTGCAATTTTTTGTTAAAATAATAATGATAATAATAAAAGCGGTTAAAATTTAAAATTTGCACATAGGTTCATAATCGTATAAAATCATATAATTAAGCCGAATATGACAGTTGAGCGACCGTTCTAGAATCACGGAACTCGGGAATGCCTAACACCTTCTCCCGGGTTAACAGAATTCCTTATCCGAATTTCTGGTTCGCAGACTGTAATACAGAGTCATTCTTTTCCTCGATTAGGGATTAAATCGGTGACTTGGGACACCACAAATCTCCCAAGTGGCTACTCTGATCCTTTAATAATAAATCCCGTTTCGATTGTCCTTTAATTGGAAAAACTCCTCTGCGCCCCTGCGTGCGCGGATGAAAAAGGAGGTGTGACGGCTCTGGCGACTCTGCTGGGGAGCGAACCCAGAATCTCTGGTTCAGGGTTCGAGAATTTGAGCTTGGAAAAATTATTATAATTGGCTTTGTTTATTATCTGATTTTTACATGTTTGGGCCTAATGTGCTAAATGCTGCTTTTACCGCTTTGATATTATCTGAACTATATATAAACTGTGCTGAAACCCTTCTCTTCTTACCTACGGGGATGTGCTTGCTGGGCGAGACTCCCTATTCTGTTAGTGTCATACCTTGGAATAAGAAAGAGGCCGGACAAGTTACAAAGCCGGACGATCCCGCGGGTCCTCGGTACGTAGCCCCTTCCTCGACTCGAGTTGTTCGCTCGGGTACACAGTCTAGAACAAATACCCAGGTTACGAACCTAGAATAACTCAGCTTCATGCCGGATCCCAAGTAGGAACGTTTGTTTTGCATTATGTGCATTTGACTTTGGAGGCTCAACACAGGGGTTGGGTCTGTCTAGGACAGGTGTACCAAAACGACAGAAGGCCATCCTGATACATCCAACTTGCTACCTGTGCATTTGTTTGCGTCGGACTTGCATGCTGACCGGCTTTTGAATACTTTGAGGAAAGAGAGATAGAGGTAGTTAATCGACTGTTTTGAAAAAAAAATCAATGTTCAAATAGCATCGAAACTCTGTCAAATTTTTGAGAAAATGAAAAAAGAAAGGGGGTTTTATTTATGAAAAATGGTTTTTATTTGCCATTGAAAAGAGTCTTGTTTTCAAAAGAAGTTCGTTTTATCTACCCGAACTACGCTGGTTTGATTCTCACAAGGTGCGGGATACGTAGGCAACCCTCATAGGGTCCAACCTCCCCTTTTACAAAAATAGCCAAAAAATGTCAAATTTTAATTGTCAACATAAATAAGTCGGGTGATGCCATTTTTGGCAAGAATCGCCGAATGTTCCCGAAAGGGACGCCGGAAGGCTGACTTTGCATAAACGGCCACTTTTAGTCATTTTTGGATTTTTGACCGGGTGACTCACTCAGCTTTAAAATCTTCGTTCCCGAAGTGCTGAAAAGCCGTGTGCGGAGCCGGATCTTTCTTTTAATCTGTGAAAAATTAAAAATAGCCAATTGGTTGAGTCAAATAAATTTTATTTTTTGCTCAAATCACCTTAATAAATGTGCAGGATGAGCACGATGCAAAATGAACCTTTTTCAATAATGACTAAAATCCCTTTCAAGTTGCGACTATGGTGGGATGATTTAGGTGGTGAAGGGCAAGATGAGGTCAAGAAATATCTAAAAGGTCTTACGGGTTTATTGGAAATCCAGCCTCGGGGGATATCATAAGAGCTTTGGTCACCTGCTCGGACCCGACACACAATGTCTTCCACTTCTCCGATTTTGAACTCACCCCGACTTTGGAGGAAATAGCCGGGTACATCGAAAATGCTGAAGTTCCGTTGAGGCAAAAATACCTGGTTGCTCCAAGAGCTTTCACTGTGCATCGATTTTTAGATTCATTAAAGATACCCAGGACGGTCCATAACCCAGATCTGACCGCAGGGTTTTGTAATCCGCGCTTCATATACGACAGATACGGTCATGTCGGAGGATTCAATAACCCGGGTAACAAGTTATTCAGCAAAAGTAACCGTCAGAAATGGGACGAGCATAGACGAGTGGCTTTTATGATAACCTTTTTGGGCCTTTTGGTATTTCCAAGGAGAGACGGAAACATTGATCTAAAAATAGCCGGGGTCGTCAGTACCTTGCTCATTCAAGATAAAAGCACTCTTGTGCCTATGATAGTATCTGATATCTTCCGAGCTCTCACAGCCTGCAAAGCCAGAGGGAACTTTTTCGAGGGGTGTAACTTGTTGTTACAAATATGGATGACTGAGAATCTTTGCCACCGTTCCCAGCTCTTGAGGTATGGTTCCTCGAAGAAAACTTGCATAGAAGAGTTCTACACAAGAATCAAGGGTGTCAGTCTACCATGGGAGTTACGGCATGGACAACATTCTTTCGGACCCTCACCGCTAGCCAAATACAGTAGATACTAGGATGGTTTCCCGTTGACGAGGTCATCCATATGCCGGCAGCGAGGAGCCACTTTCTATTGATGGGGCTCAAGAGCATTCAGCCTTACGCGTCATATCGGGTTTTGAGACAACTCGGGGGATGCCAAATAGTGCCACAGGAGGAAGATCTTAGTGCTCAAGTAATTGAGATTAGCCCTGACGGACAGTTTCCTGAAGAAAGAGTCCGTCAGATCTGGAGTGAATGCCAATATTTAAAAGTAGATACTTGCGTGCAGGATCAGGCCAAAGGCGAAGTGGCGCCAGGATACCTTGCGTGGTACATGAGAGAACTTGAGCATGAAAGGCCGGCTAAAAGACCCCATCTCCAGGAATTCGTCAAGGCATCGCAAGAACAGTGGGATTGGTTAGCTAAAGAGCACGAGTACAGGGTTGCAATAGGCAAGTTGGAGAAGCAAGTTATAGATTTGAAATTTGAGAAAGATTTGCATATCGCTGCAGATGAGGGAGAAAAGAGAAAACTAGCTCAGGAAAACGAGGTCCTCAAAGCTCAAATCCAAGAAATGAAAATAGCTACCATAAACCCGAAGAGAAGTCGGGCCGATGAAAGGCTCGTAAACGGTCTAAAGAGGAAAGTCCTCGAGTATCAAGAAGATCTGGAAAAATCCAAAGCTGGTCTAGCGAGAATCCAGGTAAAATGGATAAAGAAGGCAGAAGAGCGAGCACGGTCTATGCAACAAATGAAGAGGGACTACGGAAGGAACATCGCTACATTGAGAGAAACGATATCCACTCTCAAAGAGCGGATCTTCAGACAAGCCCGAGATGCCAGAGCAGATAGGAAGCGCTACTATGATCTAATAGCCCGAATGGAGAAACAGATGAATGAGTTTCAGGATCAACTCCTTTACAACGCGCAAATGCTGGGGACGCGGAATCAACAAATAGAGCGATTGTTTATGGAAAGGGACAGAATCAAGGGAAGAATTGACGATATCGGGCACTATATCACCATAAAGTGCCTAGCTTGTGAGGATATGTCCCGTACCACCTTCTTTGCTTCAATAATGATTTATGTCCACCAGATCATGGAAGATTTGAAAGATCTGCAAAGGGGCCTTGCACCAAAGCCCGCGGCGAGGCTGAACGACGCCCCGCGGGCGCCAAAATTCAAAACTCTAAAACATTCATAGTTTGAGTCTGTATTTTCCTTGTCTTCAGAGTCTGTTGTCCGTCGGAGTTTGTATTTCCCTTTTTGGCATAAAGTCTGTAGTCTGTATCAAGTCTCTTAATTTCCTTTCAAAAATGTTTTGCCTTGTAATAAAACGTTTTGCTAGTAAAGGTTGAAAACTCCAAAAATGGTGTCTTTATTTTCCACACTTGTGGAAGAACTACGCCCGGTCTAATTCATGCGGGGACATGATACGCAGGCAATCTACATAAGATTCGACCACCACTAAAAAGAAAAAGAGAAAAGGCAAAGTGAATAAAAGAAAGGAAAAGAAAGAAAAAAGAGAGATAAAGAAAGTTTCGGAAACACTTAAACAAGGCACAAACAAAGTAAGTCGGAATGACGCATGCGGTCGAAGCAAAGACATGTTAGAAATGGTTAAACTGCCTAGGAACATTGCATCCCCCAACATGAAATTGCAATATGTGTTAAACTCTAACGCTAACAAGTTTGTTGTCTTATCAGAGATTTCGAACCAGTTAGTTTGTTAGAACGTTCTGGCAGATTACCATTACCAAACAAGATCCAAAGGGCCCGTACTAAAAAGCATGACTAATTCAGACCAAAGGGTCGAGGATGAAAGGATGGAGAATAAAATGTTGAAGGAGGAAATGGATAAGATGAGACAGAAGATGAAAGAAATGCAGTTGGCCTTAGCTAGGGTACAAAAAGTGCCTGGCCCTCCCGTTATTCTCACTCTCCCACCAGGACACACGCCGGAATACCCTCCCCCCGGCCCTTCGACAAGCTTCTCCAGTCACCAATACTATCAGGGAAGAAATGCCTATGATCCCCAAGCTTCACAATCCAATCAGAACCCTCCTCCACCAAATATTCCTGTTTTCGTGGCACCCCCACCAGCCACGCTGCAAAGATCATCCAGCAAGCCGTTGTTTCAGGCTCACGATAACCAATATTACCCCCTGAACCAACCTTCAAAGAACCCGAGCCTCATACTTATAATACTCACTTCGAGATCCCGGTAGAGACTGAAAAGCCGGCTAAGAGCCCAGAGCAAGACGAAGTGCTTCGAAAGTTTAAAAGCCTGGAGCAGTCCTTCAGGAATATCCATGGGTTAGGCAACCAAGTCAGTGTGGCCTACAAAGATCTGTGCCCATTCCCAGAAATTCAATGGTCGGCAGGGTTCAAAATGCCAAAGTTTGATCTATACGAGGGGCACGGTGATCCAATGGCACATCTGCAAGGGTTTTGCAGTAAGATGAGCGGGGCCAAGGGAAAACACGAGCTGCTAATAGCTTACTTTGGTCAGAGTCTGAGCGGTTCTGCACTGGAATGGTACACAAGACAGGATCCGAGCAAGTGGTACACCTGGGACGATTTAGCATAAGCATTTGCAGGTCACTTTCAGTACAACCTTGAGATCGTCCCTGACCATCTCACATTGCTGAAACTTGAGAAGAAGCCTGGGGAAAGCTTCCGAGAATTTGGGTTCCGCTGGAAAGAGCAGGCGACAAGAGTTGATCCTCCGATGAGAGAGGGGGAGATGGTGGACTACTTTCTGCAGACTCTGGAGCCAACTTACTTCGGTTACCTGGTGACGTCAGTTGGCAAATCTTTCAACGAAGTAGTGAAAATGGGCGGTATTATTGAAGAGGGACTTAAGTCCAACAAAATCCTGAGCTATTCGGCGATTAAAGCAACCACTCAGGCCATCCAGAGCGGCACGGGAGGTGCGCTCGGAAAGAAGAAAAGGGAAGATGTCGCAACAGTCAAGGCAGGTACTTGGTTCAGATCCAAAGGTCCCCCCCTCACTACCAACCTAGACCTCATCACTCAAATTACCCACACATTCCATACGGCCCTCCACAGCCCTACTACCCACCACAAAAGCCACATTTCTCTGTCCATCACGCCCAAACTTACACCCAGCCTCCGGCTCGCCCGCAATGGCGTGCGCTGGCTCCCCAGAATACATATCCACCTCCACAAAATACATATCCACCTCCACAAAACATATATCCACCACCAAGGGCCTACAGGAATCCCTCGGGACTAGGTTTCCGTGGGAATCAGACTTTCAGGAATGAAAGGGTGTAGAAACAGAGAACATTCACTCTGCTAGGAGAAACCTATACTACTCTGTTCCACAAATTGAGGCAGTTAGGCCTATTGAGTCCTGTGGAGCCCAAATTGCCAAATCCCCTTCCCAAAAATCTAGACCACTCGATAAGCTGTGAATATTGTTCGGGGGCTCCCGAGCTTGATACTGAGAAGTGTTGGAAGTTGAAGACTGCCGTACAAGATCTTATTAACAAAAATAGGATCGAGGTCCAGGAGCCAGAGTCACCCAACATCAATCAGAACCCATTGCCAGCACACCATGAAGCCCACATGATTGAACTAGTGCACGAAGGAGGGAAGCTCAAGAAGCCCTCACAAACGGTAATGATGATCCGTGCCAGTCCGAAAGAAAAGTCGATCAGTGGAGAAGCGGTAGTACAGTCGGAAAGGGTAGAAGACAAGCCAGTGGTGGTGATGGGGAAGAGTTCGTCTGATGTTGCCAAGAATCCAGAGCCGGTCAAAGTAACGGTGTAAGGGATATCAAGCAAGCCAGTAGCCATAAAGGGGGCATACATATGACCAGTTGTTATCAGGCCAGTAATGCATTTGCCGATAATCAGCGAGAAAGCTGTGCCGTGGAGCTACAGTCAAGTAATGGTAATGCATAAGGGGAAGGAGGTTGTGGAAGAAATATATGAGGCACAGGTGTTAACTCGTTCCGGAAGGTGTTTTGCTCCCGCAGAGTTAAGAAGGGCCAATCCAGTAGCGACAAAGAATCCAGTTACTGAGGAAGAGGCGGAAGAACTTTTAAAGAAAATGAAGGCGCAAGATTACTCCATTGTGGAGCAGTTGAGGAAGACCCTGACACAGATCTCATTGTTATCGTTGTTGATTCATTCAGATGAGCATTGCTAGGTATTGATGAAAATTCTAAACGAAGCCCATATTCCGGATAAGATCTCTGTGAACCATCTGGAGAAAATAGCAAACAAGATTTTCGAGGTCAACAGGGTCACTTTTTCATACGACGAGTTGCCCGTGGAGGGTACAGAACATAATAGAGCCCTTTATCTGACCGTGAAGTGCGAAGACTCGGTAGTCACTCGAGTACTGATTGATAATGGGTCCAGTGCCAATATCTGTCCTTTGGCCACATTGAACAAATTGAAGGTTGATGGTGATAGGATTCACAAGAACATCATCTATGTTCGAGGGTTTGACGGTGATGGTACAGACACGGTGGGTGATATCATACTGGGATTGACCATTGGTCCAGTCGAGTTCACCATGGAGTTTCAAGTGTTAGACGTGGCAGTGTCATATAATCTTCTGTTGGGGCGACCCTGGATCCACGCCTCCAAAGCAGTGCCTTCTACACTACATCAGATGGTCAAATTCGAGTGGGATAGGCAAGAGATCGTAGAACATGGGGAAGACAATGCAAGCGCCGTAAGTAATGTCATCGTACCCTTCATAGAGACTGATGATGATAAGGGGCCGTGGGTTTACCAGGTTTTCGATACGATTTCAGTGGACAAAGTTCCCGAAGGTGAAAGCATCCCACTTCCCAAAATAGCAGCTGCAACTATCATGGTAGCTTCGGATATGTTAAAGAACGGGTTTGTGCCAGGCAAAGGTTTAGGGGCTGATCTTCAGGGTATTGTTCAGCCGATTTCTTTGCCCAAAAATCTGGATACCGTTGGTTTGGGGTTCAAGCCTACAGCGGTGGATGTGAGACGGGCCCGCAAGTTGAAGAAAAGAGTCTGGGTCCTTCCCAAGCCAATCCCGCGCCTATCCAGATCATTTGTCAGAGCAGGTATCAGAAAGTTGTCGGTCTTGAAAGTTCTCGGACCACTGATTGGGCTAGATGGAGATTTGAATGAGGGATTTGAAAGGTTGTTCGCCGATGTCAACATGATAGAAGCTGGAGAAGGGTCCAGTAGATTAGATGTACAGTTTGTGGGGCCTAGTGCAAATATCAACTATTGGATGGCTACTCCCCTTCCTACCCGGAGGGAATCTTGGTAGCGGGCTCTGATTTTTCTTTCTTGTCTTTTTGGATTATTCCAAGGTTGTAATCCAGTTTTGTTTTGTATTCGGCAAAGTGTGAAACTCTGTTATCCTGTATTTTAATAAAGTGAAAGCTTTTGTTCTTCTTATTTTGTTTTAACTTTATATTCTTCTTTTCTCTTTCTGAACAGTTCTCTTTATATTGGTTCTAATGACAAGGCATGCACAACAGATCTTCAACCCAGTCTAAAAAATTAATCTGATTCCGAACTAATTGTACAAGAGGTCGATTATGATGATGAATCAGAATACGATGAGAATGAAGCTTTCAAAGAGATAAACAGAGAGTTAAGCCAGTTTGAAGAGAAATCCAAGCCCAACTTAAATGACACAGAAGCCATCAACTTAGGAGATGCAGTTGATATCAGGGAAACTAAAATAAGCATCCACATTGCACCGAATATCAGGGAAGAACTAATCAAAGCACTTATTGAGTTCAAAGACGTTTTTGCATGGTCGTATGATGACATGCCGGGGTTAAGCATGGATTTAGTGGTTCACAAATTGCCCATTAACCCGACATGCCCTCCCGTCAAGAAGAAATTGAGGAAGTTCAAAGCAGACATGAGTGTGAAGATTAAAGAGGAAGTAACCAAGAAGCTGCAAGTAAAGGTTATTCGGGTCACTCGATATCCTAATTGGTTGGCTAATGTGGTGCCAGTGCCAAAGAAAGATAGGAAGATCAGGGTGTGTGTCGATTACCGCAATCTGAACATGGCAAGCCCAAAGGATAACTTTCCATTACCCAACATCCATATCTTGATCGATAATTGTGCTGGACGTGAGATCGGGTCTTTTGTGGATTGCTATGCTGGGTATCATCAGATTCTGATGGATGAAGAAGATGCGGAAAAGACGGCTTTCATTACGCTGTGGGGGACTTATTGCTACCGGGTAATGCCATTTGGTTTGAAGAATGCTGGGGCAACGTACATGAGAGCAATGACTACTGTGTTTCATGACATGATACACAAAGAGATTGAGGTATACGTGGACGATGTGATCATAAAATCCAAGCATCAGGAAGACCACGTAGCAGACCTAAGGAAGTTTTTCCAGAGACTTCGAAAGTACGACATTAAGCTCAACCCGGCCAAATGTGCATTTGGTGTTCCATCTAGAAAGCTGTTAGGATTCATCTTCAGTTGGCGAGGTATTGAGTTGGACCCGTCAAAGATCAAATCCATCCAAGATTTGCCACCGCCGAAGAACAAGACAGAAGTAATGAGTCTGTTAGGAAGGTTGAATTATATCAGCAGGTTTATTGCTCAACTCACAGCAACTTGTGAACCTATTTTTTGGCTACTGAAGAAAAATGTTGCGGTGGAATGGACGGCAGAATGTCAGGAAGCATTTGACCAAATCAAAGGATATTTATCAAATCCACCTGTGTCGGTTCCACCTGAGCCGGGAAGACCGTTAATTCTTTATCTAACGGTCCTGGAGAATTCGTTTGGCTGCGTACTGGGGCAGCACGACATTACGGGAAGGAAGGAGCAAGCCATCTATTATCTCAACAAGAAGTTTACAGGCTATGAGGTTAAGTACACTCAACTCGAGAAGACATGTTGCGCCCTAACTTGGGTGGCCCAGAAATTGAAGCATTATCTGTCATCATATACTGCTTATCTCATTTCACGCTTGGATCCACTCAAGTATATTTTCCAGAAGCCTATGCCCATATGGAGATTGACGAAATGGCAGATATTACTCACAGAATTCGACATCGTCTATGTGACGAGGACGGCCATGAAGGCCCAAGCATTGGCTGATCACTTGGCCGAGAATCCTATTGATGAAGAATACGAGCCCTTGAGGACGTATTTTCCTGATGAAGAAGTGAAGCATATAGATGAGTTGGAAATGACCAAGGAACCAGGATGGAAGCTTTTTTTCGATGGAGACACAAATGCGAAGGGAGTTGGAATAGGAGCGGTACTTATTTCTGAAACAGGACATCATTATCATGTTACTGCACAGCTACGTTTCTATTGTACCAATAATATGGCTAAATATGAGGCATGAATTTTGGGTTTACGGTTAGCTGCAGACATGGATGTCCAGGACGTCTTGGTCTTGGGAGACTCGCACCTCCTGGTGCATCAGATTCAGGGTGAATGGGAAATGAGGGATTTGAAGGTCATACCATATCGACAATGTTTGCACGATCTGAGCAAGCGATTTCGATCAGTGGAGTTCAGACATATCCCAAGAGTTCATAATGAGATTGTCGATGCTTTGGCCACCTTAGCATCAATGTTGCACCACCCAGATAAAATTCATGCTGACCCACTGCATATCCAGGTTCGTGATCAGCATGCTTATTGCAACATGATAGAGGAAGAAATAGATGGCGAGCCATGGTTTTATGATGTTAAGGAATACCTCAGAATGGGGATATACCCGGAGCAGGCCACTGGAGATCAAAATAGAGCCATTCGGCGATTGGCAAATGGATTTTTCCTCAGTGGAGGAGTGTTGTACAAAAGAACACCAGATTTGGGATTGTTGAGATGTATAGATGCTGGTCAAGCCGCGACAGTTATGACAGAGGTACATGCTGGAGTTTGTGGGCCACATATGAGCGGATATGTAGCAAAGAAGATTCTTCGAGCAGGGTACTATTGGCTCACTATGGAGCGTGATTGTATTAGTTTCGTGCGAAAATGCCATCAGTTTCAGATACACGGAGATCCGATTTATTCTCCACCGACAGAATTGCATACAATGTCAGCACCATGGCCATTTGTCGCATGGGGCATGGATGTCATTGGACCTATTGAGCCAGCAGCTACCAATGGTCATAGGTTCATTCTAGTGACCATTGATTATTTCACTAAGTGGGTTGAAGCTAAAACTTTCAAGTCGGTAACCAAGAAGGCAGTGGTATATTTTGTTCATTCCCATATCATCTGTAGATTTGGGATCCCAAAAGTGATCATCACAGACAATGGTGCTAATCTTAACAACGGTTTGATGAAAGAAGTATGTCAACAGTTCAAGATTACACACCGCAATTCCACCTCATATCGTCCCAAGGCGAATGGAGCAGTTGAGGCAGCCAACAAGAACATAAAGAAGATATTGAGGAAGATGGTAGAAGGGTCCAGGCAATGGCATGAAAAGTTGCCATTTGCATTGTTGGGATATCGCACTACTGTCCGCACATCAGTAGGTGCAACTCCTTATTTATTGGTATACGGAACTAAAGCAGTAATACCGGCGGAAGTTGAAATTCCATCCCTTCGGATTGTCACTGAAGCTGAGATTGATGATGACGAGTGGGTCAAAGCCCGATTGGAGCAGTTAAACTTGATTGATGAAAAGAGATTAACAGCAGTATGCCATGGCCAATTGTATCAAAGGAGAATGGCAAGAGCCTACAACAAGAAGATGCACCCCAGAAAATTTTAAGTGGGGCAGTAGGTGTTGAAACGAATCCTGCCACATCAGGCCGAAGCAAAAGGCAAGTTCGCCCCGAATTGGCAAGGGCCATTCATTGTAACCAGAGTGTTGTCCTACGGCGCTCTGTGTTTAACAAATATCGAAGGGAAATGCGTCGACATGGCTATCAATTCTGACGCAGTTAAGAGATATTATGTATGATTTCTTTTGATTGTAATTGTTGTTTGTTTGCACTTGGCATGGTTTCGGAGAATGAAATGACGGAGGCAATTTGTTCTTCCATTCAAACACTTCAACCTTTGCTTCCTCTTTTGAGCCTTATTTATTCTTTCATACCCCTCTTTTGGAATCAGTAATGAAAATGAAAGGAAAAGAGAGGAGAAAAATAATGATAATAAAGACAAAAGAAAGTCACAAGAAAAACAAAGGAATTGGGAACTATGTTTGACCTAATTCCTCAAAGAAGGATACGTAGGCGCCTCACGGCTCGGTCATAGTGTAACAAAAATAAAAATCCCCAAGCAAGAAAAACTGGGGCAGAAGTTTGTGTTTGTAATATTGGGAAGAAAGTTCAATTCCAAGAGTTGTAATGTTTTACCCATCAAAATGATTTTGAACCCTTTTTATACCCCTTTTCTTTTAGCCATACACAAAAACCCATATTGATGTCCAAAAAAGACCTCCCGATCAGTATCCGAGAAGTGTCAAGTCATGCAAATGGAAGTCGGGAATAACACTTTGATCCCCAGCAGAGAAGAGGATCATAAGCTGGAAATGAATTGATATCCAAAAGAATCCCTAGCAGAGAGAGTCATATCGGTAACACTCCAATCCCCAGCTGGAAAAAATAAAATAAAATGAGAGAGTCTTATCGGTAAAAACCTCCACAGGTACCATAAGGCAACGTAAGTTGAGACAAATAAAACGAGAGAGTCTTATCGGTGAAAACCTTCACAAGCACCATAAGGCGACGGGAGTTGAGAGAAATGAGAGAGTCTTATTAGTGAAAACCCATCGGAGGGCACTATGAGGTGACAAGACAAGATTGGCGGAAAGGATCCGCATTTGGAAAAAAGTGGAGTGCATGTTTATCCCCGGCAGGATGAGGCCGCCCGAAAGATTGATTGATACAAATAGACTGGGTTGATTAATCCGGAATGCATGACATGATCGTTGAGATTGGTTATATCATTCAGATAAGTTCTTTTCTTTCTTTTTCCCCAGCATTTGTTCAGAAAGACTTCTTCTTTTTCTATCTTTTGAAATCATCATTTTTTTTCATTTCTTGGTCTAAAGACTTTATCTCCCTAGCAGTTTATTTTTGAAAAGGATTTTCAGAGCTTATTACCAGTTGCCAAGATGGTGCAAAAACACAATGTGGATAGGACGGGCCAAAGATAAGGCGACAAAGCGAAAAGAAGTTTGTCGCAAGACCAAATGATGAAGGGGTCTAGATTCCAAGAGGACCGAATTTCCAGGGGAAGTTGGAGAAAAACAAAAAAACAACAGTTGAAAAGTTATGGATCAAATTCCAAGAGGATCCCCAGCAGATTTGCGAGATGCAGGAACAACTCCAACAGATTATCGACCAAGTTCCGCGATGGTCGGACAACACAGAGCAGGGAAGGAAGAGAAAAGAAAAACCATCCCCAGCAGAAATATCATCCCCAGCAAATAATATCATCTCCGGCAAGTTTTGTAATAAAATGCAAAGCTGGGAAAGGAGAAAGAGAAAACCATCCCCAGCAGGAGTGGCACGATCATTCGCCACGTTTTAAACTAACAAAATTTTTCTTTGATTTGAAGCGGGGACAGGAAATGTTATAGATGATGAAAAGACATCATGATACAAGAAAAATTGTCAAACTGGGGCAGAAAATTTTCTTTCATTTGTAAAATTTTTCGGAAGTCCGATACCCACTTGGGGAAGAAGCAAGATAACATGAGTTTGGGGAAAAATGGTATCCCCAGAAGTGTTCGGAAGAAGGCCAAACAAGTCTTAAGGGAAGTAGTTCCAGTGGAAGGAAAGCACCAGCTTTAAGGGAAGTAGTCTTTGAAGGAGGAAAATAACATATTTTTGAATAAAACATTGGTTTTATCCCCAGCAGTTTTTAGAGGAATGAAACACCAGTTTTGAGGGAAGTAGTTCTGAAAGAAGATACTTTCAAGTTAGAAGGAAAATGGTCCAGGAGATAGGAAGGAGCAACAACAATAAAACGCATTTTTTAAGAAGTTGTTGAAGTCAGGAGCCCGCTTGGAGAATGGAGGTATTATCTTTGAGTTGTTTACTGAAGTCAGGAGCCTGCCTGGAAAAATGGAGGTGTTATATTCTTGAGGAAGTTGAAGTCAGGAGCCCGCCTGGAGAATGGAGGTATTCTATTTTTAAGAAGAAGTCGAGGTTAGGAGCCCGCCTGGAGAATGGAGGTACTATATTATTAAGAAGTTGTTGAAGTCAGGAGCCCGCCTGGAGAATAGGGGTATTCTATTTTTAAGAAGTAGTTGAAATCAGGAGCCCACCTGGAGAATGGAGGTATTACATTGTAAAAAGTAGTTGAAATCAGGAGCCCGCCTGAAAAATATAGGTATTATATTTTTAAAAAGTTGTTGAAGTCAGGAGCCCGCCTGGAGAATGGAGGTATTCTATTTTTAAAAAGAAGTCAAAGTCAGGAGCCCGCCTGGAGAATGGAGGTACTATATTATTAAGAAGTTGTTGAAGTCAGGAGCCCGCCTGGAGAATGGAGGTATTCTATTTTTAAGAAGTAGTTAAAATCAGGAGCCCGCTTGGAGAATGGAGGTATTACATTGTAAAAAGTAGTTAAAATCAGGAGCCCGCCTGAAAAATATAGGTGTTATATGTTTAAGAAGCTGTTGAAGTCAGGAGCCCGCCTGAAAAATAGAGGTGTTATATTTTAAGAAGTTATTGCAGTCAAGATACCGCCTGTAGAACGGAGTTTGTTATTTTAAGTTGAAGAAGTCAGGAGCCCGCCTGTAGAACGGAGTTTGTTATTTTAAGTTGAAGAAGTCAGGAGCCCGCCTGTTAGAACGGAGGTTGTTATATTTGAAGTTGATGAAGTCAGGAGCCCGCCTGGAGAATGGATGTGTTATATTCTAAGGTTTATTGAAGTCAGGAGCCCGCCTGGAGAATGGAGGTATTATATTTTACGAAATATTTGAAGTCAGGAACCCTCCTGGAGAATGGAGGTTGTTGTCATTTCACGTTGAAGTTGAAGTCAGGAACCCGCCTGGAGAATGGAGGTATTACATTTTGAGTTGTAGTTGAAGTCAGGAGCCCGCCTGGAGAATGGAGGTTGTTATATTTAAAGTTGATGAAGTCAGAAGCCCGCCTGCAGAACAGAGGAATACATTTCAAGATGAAGTCAGAAGTCAGTAATGCGGAGGGTCACAACAAAAATACCCCCAGCATGAATCCCATCGCAGAAATCAGAAGGAAGACTACAAGAGCAAGTTGAAAATAGATAAGATGTTGTAATCCCCAGTTTAGTCTAGCTTCTTGTTTTCTTTTGGCCCGGTATAATAAGGAGGTCGGAAAGCAGTAGTAACAGCATGCAATAGCAGTAACAGCAACATTGCAGTCCCATGGTAGTCCCAGCTACCAAAACTTCCCGAACTACATTAACCTGATTCCCTTCTAGCCAGGGATATGTAGGAAACCTTTGAAGCAAAGGTTCGGTTAAATCTTTTCAAAAATGCTTCACACGGAGTATTCCAACGGGCAAAAATCGCTCGTATCCGCTCACTTTATCTTTGCACGAAAACTCTTTGTGTTTTCGGACAAAGAGGGGCAGCTGTGAGCACGTGATTTTTGCTTCACGAAAACTTTGTTTTAATTAATTAAAAAATACCAAAATACATGTTGCATGAATATTTAGAATTTAATTATGCATTTTGGAATTAATTAAACCATGTCCTATTTTAAAGAATGAAAATCACAAAATATGAATTTTGGTAGCTTTGTCATTTTTATTGTTTAATTGTGTGATTTTATTTTAATCAATATTTGATCTTGTGTGTTAATTATTGTTAAGGGTTAATTAATATCTTATTAAAATAATCTTGGTTTTACCATTTAATTTAGGAATTTTGGTTTTTAGGAATTAAAAAGAAAATAGAAGAAAAAGAAGAAAACAAGAGAAAAAATCGGACTGGGCCAATTTTAAAAGAAAGTTCAGGCCCAATCCAAATACCCTTTTACCCGGTCCAATCCAACCAGTCTTGGAGATGGGTGGAACGATGTCGTTCGGGCATGAAGAATCTGGGCCGTTGATACCACTTGATCCAATGGTCCAGATCACCCCATCCTTACCCATCCCCTGGACCGACCCGTTACCCGGTTCAAACCGACCCCCTACTTAAACCAAACGACGCCGTATGGGTTAATCTCCTTGATCCTGGCCGTTGATCTTAATTGATCTAACAGCCGGGATTAAATTCCCCACATGGTATATATTCCTAAATCCTACCCCGCCCCCTAAACCAAACCCCCCCTCACCTCTTCGTCTCTGAGCTTCAGAGATCAAACAAACCCTCCGCCTTCAACCACCATGCTCCGCCCACCGAAAATCGCCTCACGGCGGTTCCGGTGGTCCAAACGACCCCATCTTTTCACCATTGATTCCCCTCGACCTCCCTATTCCGAATCCCTAACTCTTATCCCTCGAATCCCGGCTGTGTGCTTCGAATGTTAGATCGGAAATCAGGCCGGAACCCTATCTCATCCAATAGCCTCCAAATTCACACCACTGCTTCACCAAGACTTCCTCGTTCTAGTCCCATGCTCAGTTTTCTTCGAATCACCCCCGAGCTCCTCGAATCTTAGATCAAAGGAATCGACCTAAACCCTAATCCGTTCAAATGCCACCAAACTCACACCCTGTGATCTCCTGGACCCCCTCACTATGAATCCCTGATCGACTCTTTTCAAATCATCGTGGGGTAGCTCGGATTCCAGATCGAAGTTAGGCAGGCCAGGTTCCATGAATTTCGAGCCAGAGACTGACTTTAGCCATGTTGTTTTCCTTCGAAAACACATGGTTAAAGTCCGTCTCGGCTTGAAAATGGGAAGAGCCTCGAGTTTTTTTATCGAGTTGTGATTCGGGTAAGTCTTTTACATCCAGTTTGATTGTTCACTCTTACAGTTCCATTTGTTTACTTCGTCCCTTCCCCTTCTATAAATTGGCATGAATTTCCCGTTTGAATTATGAGCAGTAGTCTAAGGTCCAAACTTGGTCCAGTTTGCGAGTTTGTGTCTGTTTAGTTTCATTATTATAAGGTCCAAACTGGTTGAATTTGTGTATGTTTAGTTTGTTCAAGTTCAGGTTACCAATTATGTTGTCATGGTGATCCCTTAATCAGCAATGTTAGCCTGTACAATAGACCTAATGCTTAGGAAATGGTTCATGATTGTCTGGGCCTAGACTCGTGTTATTAATCAGGTTTC
Organism: Nicotiana sylvestris; assembly: GCF_000393655.2. Classification (NCBI taxonomy): domain Eukaryota; kingdom Viridiplantae; phylum Streptophyta; class Magnoliopsida; order Solanales; family Solanaceae; genus Nicotiana; species Nicotiana sylvestris. The sequence continues at coordinate 203,656,516 of NC_091059.1, forward strand.
ATTTCATGACACTTGCTTTGTCTCATCTCTAATTGCAGTCACATGTTGATAGTAGTTGGGTTTAGCCAAATTGTTGTAAATTAAAACTTATTCTATAGTGTGTGATTCCCTTTGCTTGCAATTCATGTTGTTGATTACTTGTCTAGTTGGTTATCAGGGAGTCTATTGGTTTTTCAAATCTGAAGTTTTGTAATCTGTCCAGTTGAGTTAGGAGTCAGTTGTTAGGAATTTGATAGTTTGAATTGGTTATAGCTGTTTGGGGTTGTTACCAATTGAAGGGATTGGGTAGGACAGTAATTTCAGGGGCTTTAGGAGGGTAATTTGGGAATTGAAAAGTTTAAAAATGGCTAGTTTAAGTGGGCTGTCAGTAAAACACTTAATTAATATTAAACTAATGCATTTGTTTAGTGCTAATGGGGAACAAAACATGATGGTGTGGAAGGTCTAAAGGAAATGGATTAAGAAATAGGTGCCCATACCTGTTTGAACAATTAAATAAGGAAAAGACAAGGATAGTGGGGAACAAGTGAATTAAAAAGAGAACAAAACATGTAGTAGTGGTGGAGGAATATCATGGGCAGAAAATCTGATAAGGCAGACGGGGCAGGTCTGTTTTGGTGATAAATAGGGTCACTCAAGATCAGAAAAGGGGCTGGTTTTTTTTGGGAGCAGAAAATCAATTCTCTTTGGATTTTTTTTCGAGTCTGGGCTTGGATCTCTCTCTGTCTGGTCTGGCTTTTCTTTTAGGCAGACTTTAGAAGAGAAAGTAATCTGAAAAGGGAGAGAAAGGAGTTCAAAGTTTAAATAGGTTTTGAGATGGTTTAAGATGAGTTTGGGTGTAGTGTTGCAGTAGTGTGTTTTTTCTGATTTCCTTTCTGAGGTCGTTTGAGCTGTTGAAGTTTGAGTATTCTGGTTTTAACTGGTTTCAAATCCACTTGGGTCTGCTGCATATGCCATTAGCTGTTGGTACCTGCTGTTTGGTATTTGCAGTGGCTATTTGCTGTTCTGTTGTATTGTATTGCTACTGCTGCTTCTGATCCTCTTCTTCCTCTTCTTGTATTGTCAATACCAGGTACACATATGTATATCCTTGGCTATTGGAATGAAATGAAGCATGATCCGAGTCTCTGTGCTGCCTAGTTACTGCCTAGTCGTTATTTCTGATGGTTTTGAGTTGTATTGGATAGGGATTTGTTTAGTTAGAATTATCTTCAGTTAATGTAAACGGTTGCCTGAAAATTGAACTGATAAACCCTACGCCTAGTTTGTTCATGTGCTTGTTAGTTGAGTGCTAGTGTATTTATATTCCTGTGCGTGATGGAAACGGTGAACTATTAGTTGGATATTTGCCCTTTAGCCAGGCTATAGTATAATCTCAATTGACATAGTTTATTTTTTGACAAACAGAATTGAAGTAGAATAGGGAAGTAGATTTAGAGTGCTGGAAATATCTGATAAATGTTAGAGCTTGAGCTGTTAGTTGTCAACTTAATTTCTCATGTATATCAATCCGAATCAACTTCAATTTACTGTAGTTTACTTCAGTCTACCATACACGCCTAAGTTTGCATTTAGTGGAATTGAACAACTTGAATGGAATTCAATTGAACAGTATCTTCTCGTTTGGTATAACCGCGGAAATTGCTAAGTTGTTGGAGCAAATAATAAAAGTTAGGCCATTATACGCATATAATTAGTTATGACTTTTCTTTATCTTTAGAAAAAAAAAATAGAAAAATATTAGTCACCTTAGGATCGTCCTTTTAAAATAAACGAGATGAGTCTCGCCAAATAAAACGCACTGATTGCGGGGCCCTCGATAATTGTATATATTAAAATGCTCAGATTTCGGGACGGGCCTTTTAGCGAATTGCACAACCACTTCCCAAAATAACCCCGCATTAGTCTCTTTAGGCGCGTACTTTAAATAACATTACCTTCTTAAACCCGGGTGCATATTTATGTGACCCAAATCCAAATCCCAATGGAGTCGAAATGTGTCGTTAATCACGGGTACATTGATTGTTACGTGGTTCGAGATGCATTTCCATGATGTTGCAATTCTTTTTTTAAAAAAAATAATGAATGAGACGAGCTTCGACAAACAAAAATACATAAGCTGCGGGGCCTTCTATAAGTGTTTGTAAAATCCCTTAGACTTCGGGATGGGCCGTTTAGCAAAAGTTCGCGGCCTTCCCCAAAATGATAATATGCTAGTCGCTTTAGGCGCGCCATTAATAATTTACTTTCTTAAACTCGGGTGCACATTTATGTGACCCAAACCCAAATCTCAACGGAGTCGAAATATGTCGATAACCACGGGTACATTGATGTGACGTGGTTCGAGATACGTTTTCACAACGTTGCAATTATCTGTTAAAATAATAATGATAATAACAAAAGCGGTTAAAAGTTAAAATTTGCACATAGGTTCATAATTGTATAAAATCAGATAATTAAGCCGAATATGACAGTTGAGCGACCGTGCTAGAACCACGGAACTCGGGAATGCCTAACACCTTCTCCCGGGTAAACAAAATTCCTTATCCGAATTTCTGGTTCGCAGACTGTAATACAAAGTCATTCTTTTCCTCGATTCGGGATTAAATCGGTGACTTGGGACACCACAAATCTCCCAAGTGGCGACTCTGATCCTTTAATAATAAATCTCGTTTTGATTGTCCTTTAATTGAAAAAACTCCTCTGTGTCCCTGCGTGCGCGGATGAAAAAGGAGGTGTGACAATATGCACTATCAATAGAATTAGATTCTTAAATATTTTTAGTAGTAATTACACTATTATTATGAAGAATATATGGAAATAGAATGGTAATTTACTTGTTCTCTCCAAACAATACTAACTATCCTTTCAAGTAAATGTATTAATCTTTTGCTATTGTCAAGTAGTGAAAGACTAATAATTTACTTATTCAATATGGCACTTTACAAGATTTTGTAAAGAGAAATATTGGACCTTAGCTTTTCATGTGTTTAAAATGACTTGGAAGATATATTTAGTTTTGATAAGTTGGAAAAGGAAAACTAAAGTTGTGAAAGCAGATAAATTTGTTTCTTGCTCCCTCCAAAAGAAATCTACATGATATTTATATGCTAAAGATTTTCACTCTTTTTCATTATTAATAAAATGAGCGTCCTGATTTTCATATAGCTGATATGGGTTGTGGTAATTCATGTCTATGTAATAATATGGTGACATAGTTTTAATACTCAGTCTTCAGATAAGTTAAAATAAAATATTATCTCTCAATTATTTTAGAAGCCGTTTCAATTAATGAGTAACATACTAGCTGATAGCTGGCATTATGTGGTAAGCATGAATCACATATGACCTTAATATAGCAGGTTGGTACCCTGCCTCTATTTGATCTTCTCAATAACTATGAATTGCTTGAGAAATATCAGAATAATTATTTTCTTTCTAAAACCAATAATATTTTGAATAAATATTTAGCATGAAAGTACCATGGTTATGATAGGTAAGTAGACAATGTTGTGGTTTAGATTTCTCTCTGTTTTTGTTTGGCTTTGTGAGATACAATTATCTTTTTGATGGAGTCAAGAGTAAATCACTCTACTTACATTCTACCATATTCAAGCTGATTATTGAATTGATGGTTGTACTTTAATGGCAAAAATCAGTTTTATTTTTTTTACATGATGATACACTTTATGTGCATATATTCTGAAAATTGGATTGAATTGATTGTTGGACCTTAATGAACATGCGAATGATATGAACATCTTATTATAATGTATCTGCGGCTTTCTGTCTTTGTGGTTTGTACCATTTCGAATCTATTTAAAGAAAGAGGTTTATAAATATGATGGAAAAATATTTCTTATGGCATAAACTTACAGTTTTAAACCAGTTTTTGGTATTTTATTTTGCTACAGCATGTATACATCATGGACTGTGATCTTACTAAGAAGTACATATATCTTTAGACACATAAGCATATACCATATAAGTATAAAATGTAACTCTACTCAGTTCCATAAAGATCTTATGTGGTCTTTTATTTTCATAATATTATATTTTCTAGCATGTTCTATATATATTAAGTCTCTTATGCCAATAGCATCCATAAACAAGCACCACAAGTACCATGGATTACATTTCGGTTACAAAGTATTGTTGAAAATACCCCAACCTCATGATGTTGCACTTGCGTTAAATATGTTAACATAATGCTCTTTTCTTTCTTAACTTATGCTTAATTTATTTTGGAATGGAAAACAGATAACTATAAAACTCAATCTTTTATTTGTGAAATAGTTTCATAAAATTCATTCTTCTAAACCATCATGGGGAAGTGTTCCTTCTAACAATAGTTGTTTGCTCTAATATTTTTCACCTATAAACATGATGGACACTTTCTCTTGATTTTAAATGCATGAACAATAGTCTAGCCTCCTTTATTGTACATCAAAGTTAGAAGAGATTGGTAGTTTATTAAGTGAAGGAATTATTGGCTTACAAGTTAATAGTTTAAAACATGTGAAGGAATATATGGTTTATGCTTTCATCATAACCTTGTGCTAGCTATTACAATATCTGGGGAGCTTGTAAGCAAATTTTGAAAAGTCCAGGATACTTATGACTATGAACGACTGAATGTTGGAAAAGAACAAGAAAATATATGCCTAGTCGTGTTATTATTTTAGGCAGTTACACTATATTGATACAAATTTCCAATATAAAGTATCTTTCAGTTAATTAAGATGCTTCTTTTAATATCTAAACTTCTAGCTTCCACTTTTTCTTTAATTTGTGACAATTTTATGTCCTTCCTCGTATAATTTTCTTTTTTCCAGGTGGTCAGGCTCTGTGCCAAGTCAAGGGAAGCTGTCAGTTCTCCTGTCGAGCATTTAACCCTTCAATACCAGGTTAGTTTTTTAATTTCTTGTCCTCAAATTCTTATATCTCGTTCTATTTTTAATGATATTTTGTAAACTTTTCTTTATACAGATTCGCCATATTGACACATGTGAGAAGAGTGAACTGCACAAGTTACAGCAAGTGAAGGATGAACAAGGTTTGTGTTGCTTTCCTGGATTTTCATTGGCCTCATATGTATTGGGGGATCTAGCATTTACATGGTTATACTTTTTAGCGTAGTGCTCGGGTATTTTTTCTCATTCTCATTATATATCCTTTATTAGAGTCATTTGATTTATGATCTTTCGGGAGAGCTCTCCAGAAGTTATAAGAAGAAATATAAAGCTTTGAAGCGGGAAACAAAGAGGAAAATAGCTCAAAGTGTTGATGTAATTTGCTACACATGTATTGGTGCTGGAGATCCTAGATTGGCTAATTTCAGATTCCTCCAGGTTGGTTTACCTTATTACTAAAGATTTAAGAAATTCCTAACTATTTTAGATCTTCAGTTTCTTATTTTTGTTCTCATGTACGCATTCTGGATTCTTGCTTGTTTTAATGTTTCTGTCGTATTAAATGTCTTGGTAGGTGCTTATGATGAATCCACTCAGGTTATTGAGCCTGAATGTCTTATTCCTTTGGTTCTTAGCACAAAACAAGTCACTATTGCATTTAATTTCATGTTGACATTCATTTATGCAAAAATGTCATACTGAAGTATATTACGATATTGGATCTTACTGTGAGTTTTGTGCTAGGCTATTTTTGTCCGTGATCACTGCCCAGCTTGGACCAGTCATTATGTGCAAGAAAATGATACGTGCTAGACTTTCTCAATTTCTATTTGTGCGCCTTGTGTTGTTGATGTGTTAACTTATCTATCAGGGTTGGCAGTGGCTGAAGTTAAATTTGAGATTCTCTCTTTTCAGTTATTCTCTTGTTTCCCATATAGTTGGCATACTGATTAGAAGTGTTTTTTAGTCATATGAAGACTTGAGAAGTCTGCTTTGCTGATTTATTTAGGGGGGGGGGGATTGTGGAGTAAGATGTTCCTGGTATTTTAACTCTTCTTCACTAATCCGCCACTTCCCCATACCTTTGTTTTGTGTGGCGGAGCTGCAACAAATCATGCTAGTTTTAATGTTTTCTGATTTTTCTGTGCTTCATGTAGTATCTACGCTTCTCATTCTAGTTGCTTTTATTTGCTTGCCAAGCAATAATTGTTAATCCCCTCTAGCTCATCTCGTTTTTTTTTGTTTTGTTTCCTTGGACTTAGAGTTGCCTGGTCACTTCCTCTTTTAAAGTATTGTTTGTCTTTATTTAGCTATTTTTTAAATCTGTAAAGCATCAGAATTATTGTATTTCATTACTAATGTTGATTATGTTGTCTATTTGTTTGCAATTCCAAGTACAAAACCGTATGCATCCTGCACTATCTGAGTTTCCATCAAATAGCTTTTATGAAGTTAAATTCCAAACCATCAATGAAAGGCAATCAACATGCATTGATTTCCCGTGGCCTGTGTCCAACCGTCCCATGTTCTTCTATGTTCAGGTATTATCAAATTATTTTAGCTTACTCTTCTTTGTTATTTGTTTTTGAGTTGTAAAAAAATTATCATTGTTATGGATATACTAAAGATTGTTTCTCCTACATAGTTTGTAGGGAATTTTTTCCTGATTTACTTGATATAGTCAAATTTGAATACTTGATAATTCATCTATATATGGGACAAGAGGAGATCAGTGCTAGTGGAAGCTGGAAGTTTATAAAGATATTTTCTTGAAATAGGGGAAGCTAGAAGCTTGAATCACGCATGTACTATGTTGATACAAATTTGCTTCTATTTAGAGTCCAAATGAATAGTGAGTGATTTATAAATCAAGCTCCAACTAGCATGGGATTGAGGAATAATAGTGGTTGTATACTTGTACTACAATCATATACTTGTAAAAGCCAATCAGATAGTCCAACTAGTCTGAGCTCTATTTACCTTATAAAATCTATTATTAAGGCACTTATTTTCCTCTAAATCAAAAATGTATGTCATGATATATGAATTTAATACTTTTGCTCGATAAACATCCCAGTTGAAGACTATTATATTTCACCTATTGACATAGTTATTTTATAATTTCATGTCATACAGTCTGATAATCGATAATTTAGCGGGCGGAACATCTCCATATGATGAAGCATTGCATAAACTATTTGAAGACTATTATTTGTTAGGATTAGTTATATAATGGCACTAGCTATTATCTTCTAACAATATAAGTTTTTTTTAAGTTACTGTGATATTAATCTTTTGGATTAATACTTCCTTTTTGTTTTTTAAGATTTAATGAAATACATTATGTATTTATGAATCGATATTATTATGTTTTATTATTTGGATCATTTTTTGAACGAATGTAGTAGCTATTATTAATGGTGGCTAAACTATTGTCGTTATAGCTTATGACCTTTAGTTACAATTTAACAAGATATATTGGTTATAAAAATAGACGATAAAAGGGCAAATTATAGTGTTTCTACAGAGGATATTGTAGCCATTATAATTGCTGTTAAAGATGACTTTTAGCGGCAATTTAATTGAATTTACTAGCCATTAAAATGGATGCTAAAAGGACATACCAATACGTTTTTAGAAGGAATACTATAGCCATTCTAATTGCCACAAAACAATTACTGCTAAAGGTGTGGATCTTTAGCGACAATTATTTTTAATTTAGCGGTCATAAAAATGGATGTAAAAAGAGCATTAGTAGCCATTTTAGATTGGATTTAGTAGCCATCATAATTGCCGCAAACAATTGCCGCTAAAGCAAATGATATTTAGCGGCAATAAGTCAGACCTTTTACCAGCTTTTGTGAGAAATGCCGCTAAAGGCTTTGCCGACCCTGATTTCAGCGGCTAAACATCAATGGCCGATAAATGATATAGCGGCTATTGTTATTGCCACCAATGCCCTTTTTTATTACCGCTAAAGCCCCTTTTTGTTGTAGTGAGTCGCCACTTGGGATAACTTATGGTGTCCCAAGTCACCGGTTTAAATCCCGAATCGAGGAAAGATCGACTCTGTTTTACAGTCCGCGAACACAAAAATCTGGTTAAGGAATTATGTTAACCCGGGAGAAGGTGTTAGGCACTCCCGGGTTCCGTAGTTTTAGCACGGTCGCTCAACTGTTATTATTGACTAATTTATTTGATTTAAAAACATCTTTGAAACTTTGTGCATTTTATTCCTTTTAAACCGCTTTTAATATTCCAATTGTTATACAACTAATTATTGATTACACGTTTGCGAATCATGTCATGGGAACCGTATCCACAATCCACAACGTGCTTATTTTATTTAGAAAGATTAAATTATGGCCGGGTCACATATATGTACCCCGGATTTGGAAATTAAGCATCACAACTACGTCACGGGAACTGTACCCGTAGCTATGCCAATTATTTAAATAACGCGCCTAAAGCAAACTACGAAAGTTCAAGGCAGATTTTTTACACTAGTCAAGATAATTAATATGAGGGCCATAGATTAGGAATTTTGTTTATGCATGGAGCACCTCAAATTATTTTAAAAGAAATTGTTGTATATATACTTTTGAAGGCCAACTAAAGATATTTCTATTTATTTAATTTCTGAAAAACAAGTGCCACAACTACGTCACGGGAACCGTACCCGTAGTTGTGATAATTTAATTACATGCCTAAAGCAAACTACGAGATCCATTTTAAATATCTAAGTTATAAAGGATGAGGGCCATGGGTTATTTGATTCAAAGGTATGAATGACACACCTCAAAACTATTCAACGAAATGAACTGCGGATATTCATATTTAAAGCTAATTTGAAATTTAGTATTACAACTACGCTACAAAAACCGTATCCGTAGTTATGATAATTTAATTACGGCTCTAAAACAAAACTACAAATGTTCAAGAATGGTGGTAAATTTCCCTAAAACTTAAATGGCAACGTGAACTCCCATTACCTAAAACTTAAATGGAGACAATGTTTTTTTTCTAAAAACAGAAAAAAACTTCATCAAACAACAAACACAGCAAATCAGCAGCCATGTTTCAAAATTTAAACCAAGGCTCAATTTCTAATCTAACTAAATTTCAGAAAAGGAACAGATGATCCCCAATAAATTAAAATACAAACAAGGTAAATTTGATTTAAGCCATATTTCGAATACAGAACCAGACTAAAATAACATGCTCCCTACACATCTATGCACCAAACACAGTAGTACATTATTATTTGATTCAAGACTCAACAGATTTACCATAACAGTATGTAGCAGCAGAACTCAGCAATACCACAGAAGAGTCACATGGCTGGAATGGTGCTTGAATTGCCGCTCTTTTAGAGGTGTGAGGGATTGATTTCCGGACTGTTTCATGAAGGTTTCAGGCAAGTTTTGTGGCTAAAACTATGATGGGTTTCGGGACGAGGTTCAGCTGCGCTTTTGGTTGGGTTCTGTCGAGTTTAAAATGCGGATCTGGGGGAGATTAGCTGTGAGGTTTGAGCTCTATCTTGGGGGTCTTACACCATCAGAATTCACACTAATATTGAGATATACTTGCAAAATAGGATTCATTCACAAATAACTTTCGCACAGCATGAAACATGCTTGATCCAAGCAAACATTTGTCATCAACTACACATTTATACTAAAAAAATCTGCGGCTCTAAGAAGGAATAAGAAAGTAAGAAGCAAACATCAAGCTAAAGCCAAGAGTCAATTTCCTTTTATGCATATCATGGGTCATTTGAGTGTAAAATCACTTAACTGCTTCAATTTTGCAAGGACAGCGATACACCACCAAGTTCTAATTCAGTTTCCGTCTTGAATAAGCATTGCGGAGCAGAAACAAAACACTTGCAAAATCCAAGTTAAAATCCTACTTGAGCCTTTAACGTGGATGCTGAAATCTTGCCTAAACCATAACCAAAGAGAAACCAAACTGATGTGTATCTTAACAGAGGATAACAACAAGATTTCGCAATGAGAATCAGCTAAACTCAACAAACGAGAACCTAACAGTACCTCGACAAACCTGACAATACCTCGATCATTTTTGAAATTTTAGTTCACAAAACTTAGCCTACAGGCGACTTGAATCAGAGGGTCTAAAATAGATCATGTTCAGAAGGAGGGGCTAATCTTTCAATTAAAAAAAGCACAAGATAGGGGTATAGCTATTATCATTCCAAATGAGGAACATCTCGCTTAATTAAACAACAAGTTATCACACAAATGCACATTTTAGGTTAAAGGAAACAAACAAGTAGACCTGGACAGCTGCACTTCCTCATCAATTGTATAACTTGAAACTTAAACTTTCAGGTCTAATAAAATTATCAACTCAAGCACATAGGATTTACACCAAACAGTTGATGTTCACAATCACTCCAGCTTTTGACACATGAATTCCAACAGCAATTGTTTCTCGGTCAAATAGGGCTATCAGTTCACATAGGGACACAGCAGAACAAGGAACAGCAGCAAGTTTAGAGCAACATCCGCGTAGACTAGATTATCAACATGCAGAAAAAAAAAACTTATTTCCAGCACTCTTTCAGGCTCCAACTGAGAAGAATATACTAAATGTTCATAAAAAATCACAACATAACACATCGCTAGAATGAGATTCAGCTAATATTTTCACAACTAGCCAAGCTTCAGCCAAACAAAGCAAACTAATGAAAACAAACAGCAAGAATTCGAGAGTAAAGGCATCGCAGATTCGTGCTCTACTAGCAGCCGCATATTTTATCAAAATGCAACTTATCACATCAACAATGCATAAATTTCAATTTAATCAAGACTGAACTTCTTAACCGTGTTTTAAACCATCTAAACAAAGTAGTACAGGAGAAGAAATACACCTGAATGCGCAAAACTTCAACTACTTCCAGGAGCAGAATACAAGAAAGGTTCAGCAGTGAAAATTCAAAACAAAGCAACAACAGAGAAACAGGACTTAGCAGTCACGAGAGAAACTCGATCAACAGCTCTCAACAGTGACGAGCTCGCTTAAATCAACTTCACTTGAACGGAAATCATAGAAGGAAAATGGAACTTTTTTTCGAATTTTCAGATTTTTGGAAGCAAACTAAGAACAAGCAAAAAAGAACTGGAAAGTTTTTTCGTTCTCTTTTAAAAATCGGGAAGAAGACAGAAAGAATAAAACCAACTAAAAAAGGAAAACTCAGAACAAATCCTCCATTTTCTTTTCTAATTTCTCTCAAAATCCCTTATTTCCCTATCTCCCTAGATTTTTCTTCTTCTTCAAGAAATATGATAGGGCCCTCTTGAATTCGAACACCTGATGAATGTGAGGCTTGGATTGAGTGAAATCGATCCAATACCTCTCACTCATCCAACGCACGTCTTCTAGAGCCTACTAATCGCGTGAAATGGGTTGAAATCGGGCGAGTAAAAAGGAGGGGAATCTTCGGGTGTCAGAGGCCGTTACACCTATATGGCAAGGGGAGAGAGGGGGAAAGCGTGTGAGGTGAGTTAAGGGGTGAACTCGGATGAGTTTTGGGCGAGGCAGAGATGAGTTTTGGTGAGGGAGAAGATGAACAGTAGTTGCGCCGCATTGAGAGGTCTTTGGGATTTTAGGGTTTAATTTTGTGTAAGTGTTATATTAGGGATTATGTGAGAATGGGAAATGGGGAGGGTCGGTTTAAGGCAGACGGGCGGGTGTTTGAATTTGGGCCGGGGTGGTTTTAAATGTTGGCTGGTTGGGATGGGATTTGGGCTCAACAATCAATTGGCCCAATTGGTTTTAAAAATAGCCCTTTTTCATTTCGCCCTTTTCTTTTGCTTTTCTTTTTATAAAAATAATTAAAAACCCAAACTAACTCTTAAATTAAAATAATTAAGCTAATTAACCACCATACCAAATTAATTACCCCTAAAAAAAGAAAATTACTAATTTAAATCAAAAAGGTTAAAAGTGCAAAAGTAAGCCATCTTTTTGTAATTTTCATTTTTTAATAAAATAAATAATTTACTAATTAACCTAAAAATGTAAAAATAAATCCCAAATGCAATGCAGGGTATTTTTTTGTATTTTTCATGATTTAAATAAAACAAACATGCATAGCAAAATGCGAACAATTAACAAAAATCCTACAAAAAACTACGAAATTGCAAATAATGGAAAAAAATATTTTCTTGAATTTATGGGAGTAATTCATATAGGAAAAAAATCACGTGCTCACACCTGGGGCTGTTCGCATCCGCGGGCGAAGTTAGCCCATCCTCGATCGCTCAGTAACTCTTTCTGGTGTCCCTGGCTTAGCATTCACACTACCTCCTATCGCAGTCCTATGCAATCCTCGGTCTTGTGACCCCTTTCTTGGTGAAATTCGTAGAAAGCGTTCGACTTCTGAGTGCTGAGGTCTGACCTCATCTTTTGCGGCCATTGCACCTTTGTACCGAGTTTCTCTAGTGCGTACACTATTTCTAAAGGAGAAACACAAAAATTGTGAGCAGATAGGAGTTGAGGCATACCTTTCCCATGTTGATATGGTATTGTATGTCGAGAAGGAGCATACGTGTGTTGCGGTGGAGGCGTGGCAGATGTCCTGATGTAAGGTTGATGCCTTTTTCGGCCGAGACGGGGCCCCGACTGATCTCTTCAATCGTTGTTGCGATGATCTTTCCTTGCTTCAGTTTGAAATGATGTCAACCATTGGGTCAGACCATTAAGGTCGTCCTCATTGGCTCGGACCTCAGCACAATAGGCGTTATGGATTTCTTCCCAAGTAGTTAGAGGGTATTTCATGAGTCTGCTTAGCAATTTTCTGGTCGTTCTCGATCCATTCCTGTTTAGTCCGTTCTGGAAGGCTGCTACTGCCATTCCCTCTGACGCACATTCGGCAAGCTCATCCTCACCCTGTTGAACAGAGCTAAGAAATCCCTGAGTCATACACCGTGCATCTATCTTACGGCAAATATATCGTTTACCCTGGCTATTGCCTTTTTGGCTCCTGCATGGGCGGTGACAAATTTGCCTACCATTTCCTCAAACGTTGCTATCAAACGTGTCGATAGTTGAGAGTATCATGTCAGGGCTCCCCCTGTTAGGGTTTCGCTAAACTTTTTCAATAGCATTGATGGTACCTGCTCTTTAAAATATCGTTACCTTTTATGGTTGTGACGTAGTGGATGATATGATATTCTGGATCGGTAGTACCATCATATATCTTTAGGTAGGGTGCATTAGAAGGTCTTTGGAATGGCGTAGGGGGCCACTTCTTCATTATATGGTTGCTCGATGAATCGACCAATATCCCATTTCGGCAACAACTTTGGGGCGCCTAGTATTTTGTCAACCCTCTCTTGGTGTTCCTTCATTTGGTCACAGAGTAACTTATTCTCATTTTCTATCTCCTCTATTTTCTTTAAAATGGCTGCAAACGTATCATTACCTGCGTCATTAGCGACATGAGTATTACCTGTACGGGGGGCATCTTGCTCATCAGCGTTTATCGTGACATCTGCATGTGCAAAATTCCTGTTATTCTTTTGGACGGGTTTATCAAGTATGTTTTTTAGAGTGCTTGTTAGCCATTCTTCCAGAAGTCTTCTTACTGTCGGTGGTGCCTCTCCTATTGTAGATGTAGAGGCTTCCTTCTCACGCGAAGCAGTTACGCTTTCGTGTGGGGGAGGGGTGAAACATCTCCCTTGGGTGTGGTGTTTGGTGTCCCGTTTTTGTTATCTTCCTTGCTGTATTCGTTGATGGTGTTCAGGAGGTTGGTTGTGATGCCTACTATTACTTTTTGTCTTGCATCTCCTTTCCCTGCCATTGTTAGTTTGTGCAAAGCTAGGAATAGGTGATTATCCCTTTCAAGGGTCTAGAAGAAACTAAAATCTTAGTTAAATAAAACCTCACAGATGGCGCCAAATTGTTTAACTAAAAGATATTGAAACTTTTTTTATTAAATCAATTAAAGAAGATGAAGAGGGAAAAAGCTCGGCCAAGTATAATAAAATCTAGATTAAAAGATGCAAGGGATGAACAAGGTGAATAATGCTCCTTAATATGTCGAAACCAAATGATCAAACTGAAATATGATAACTTCGAGTGTAGAGAAATATTGCACTGGATACTATTAGCCAAGATAAAGAATGATGTGTGGATTCCAGAACTGTAATAAGCAAAAGTTGTCTTTTCTGTATTTACTCTTCGATCCTCCCTTTACAAAGTCTTCTCCCTCTATTTATAAGGGACAATCCCCTCTTGAACCCTAAAAAGTATAACATAAAGAATATTCGAAAAGTATATTCCTACTGTCCACTACTTCGCCTATACTACTACAAATGTTGTGCGTTCACTAACCGTTGTCAGTCGTCACCCTCTACAACGACCCAAAAACGCTGCGTTGTAAGGGCATCGTCCCTCGCCGTACTCGTTAGTAGTCATGGTCGTCCAATTTTGGACCTATACAAATAAGGCTTGTCACGACAAGATCTGATAGGCTAGATGTCATCCCTCCAACTTTAATAGTAATCTTGGGTTCGAGCCTTTGAACTGATTTTTTTTACCGGGAGCACTTCCCTTAAACGGGTACTATACAACTTAAATTAAGATTAGTCGATCTAATGAATTCTCAATACAGTTGATTATATAACATAAAAAGAAGTGGGGGGAGGGGGGTCATCATGACTAGAGGCCAATTCTGTCAGAAGATATGGACAACTAGCCAATTTCTAGACCGCTAATCAATATTCAACCAGAAATAAAATTTGGACAAAAATTACCTCTAGCTAAATCAAGGAAAAACTCCTGCATAGTTTCTGCATGAATTGCAGTAATTCATAAAATGTCATACAAGATACTCTTACAATCACTCTTTGAATAATATGTGAATTATTTACTTATAAGTAAGAAAAAGATACAAAATCTAAATGGGACATTCATGTTAGCATGCAAAGCACATAATACACACATATTGGGACATTCATGGGTCAGAAGAGATCGGATCCACATCTTAAACATACTGGGTAATCGACAGGGACTGGATCTGGACAAATTAAATGGCTCCGAGTATACCACGTCCTTATCCAACTTGGCCCACAGATAGATCTAGGTCAATGTGTACATGGGCTTATAGGCCCGTCTCCTGAGCCTAAATTGAACATAACTTGCCAAGCCTTTAAAGTCCAACAGTTGAACAATATTATTCAACCTTATGACTGAGTTAAGGAACTAAATTTAGAAAGGAAGATGTAATTTTGAACGGTGAACGTATTTCTTTTTTAGTCCGTGCAAAAAAGAATGATTATTTTTTATATTGGAAAATAATTTACATGTATACAATGATTTATAGCCACACAAAATATATGTGCCTTATTTTACACTATAAATTTAAAAGTCTTCTTTTTTTAAAAAACTTCGTGCCAAATTAAATAAATTCACCTAAATTGAAACAGAGAGTATGATCTTTCTTCAGAGAAGATTTTTCGATAAGGATTGGAGGACTGATTAATTTTTGTACTACCATGTTATGATGATTGAGATAGGTGTCACAATTGGTGAAACTAATGTTAAAGCTATAGAACGAGTATTATTCTCCTTTCCTTTTAGGTACATATCCCTTTCCTTCTCGTTCAACTTCTCTTGCACTTCTTCTAAACTAAGCTATTACTACATGTGTTAAAAAAAAAAAAAAAAAAAAACTCCAAATTTTAGTCTAATTTATTGAATTGCTCACCTCGAGTAATAGATGTTATGCCCCCACCAATGTAATGCAGCTAGTAGAATAACATGACTATTGGCCCAACCCAATAAAAAGTTGGGCGAAAAGTAAAACATAAGACGACACAAGAGACAAAAAGAAAAATATTATGCTATACTTTTGAAAAAGTAATTATGCCATACTTTTAACCTTTCTTTTTTCTTTCTCTTTTGAATATTGCCGTTAGATCCTATAAATATAGAGAAAATCTCACTTTATACTCATTAATTTCAAACTATTTACCCTTTAATACTCAGACCCAAATTATTTACTATTCATACTCATACGACCCAAACTATTTAGCCGATTATTCATTTATTCTATTAAAATAGCTCTTCTTTCAACACTGAGAATTTGGACGAGGGCACATATTGATCCACATGTGATTTCACTCGTGTTCCCTGTTGTGCGTACTTTTGAAGAATCAGTGTTTTGATTCAATTCCATCCATCTAAACTTTCGGCGTTTTCTGTCTATAAATTTGAATTGGTTATAGTTCGTGCTGGGTCCAGATTGAAATCCTAGTGCTGACTGAAACTTGTTGAAGAATCGTAAGTTCGTCAAGAGAATTAGCTTATACGATTCTATGAATCTGTTTGGTGTTATTTTGGTACAACTCTGTATCAATTCTGTTTGTATTTCAATATTTTGAACTAGGCCTATCGTATTCTTGACAACAGGACCTCTCTGTTATTATTGTTCTTGATTTCTTTTTTCTATGAAAAAGAATTCAATCATGGCTGTATATTTCAAGTATAAAAGTGCTAAAGATTATGATTCAATTCCAAATTTGATCAATTTATTTTTGTTGGCAATTTGAAATTAAAAATATTTGAATTCAAGTGTTTTGGTAGGGGTAAAGATTTTGACCTTCTTATTACCAACGCTCAAACTAACGAAGATTATGTGGATCAATTCTACTCTACTAACGAAAATGGCTAGTTTCAATTCTGCTCCACTTTTTCTTGATTGTTCTTTCCCCAGCTCTTGTTCTTGCCTTGGCTTAAAATTTTTATTTTGAAGATTTATTGTTTGATTCAAAGTGGGTGCTGTTAAATATTACTTATAATACCTTCTGGAAATTCATACTAAAATTTGATAGCATTTGGAGCAGATTTGAGGTAATTGAGATCGAAATTTTCATCTGAAAATCGAAGAACACAGCTACCCAATAGTATACTGCTACGATATACAATATGTTGTAGGAGTATATAGCTATACTGCAACAGTATACTATTATAGTTTACAATACTGTAACGGTATATTGTAATAATCGAAGAAGAACACAGTTACCTAACAGTATACCGCTACAGTATGCAATATACTATATGAGTATATAGTTATATTACAACTAGTGTACTATCATAGTATACAATATATTGTTATAGTATACTATAATAATATGCAATATACTGTAACAGTATGCTGTAATAGTATACAATATACTACAATAGTATACTTATTACCCATAAATTCACTTGCCTTTTCCTTTTAAATTGCTTTAAGCTTTTACCCAACGTGAGGGACAAATTGAAAATGCAAAATATATATATTAGTATGCTATATAATATAACGGTATACTCTTACAATTAGATCCTTTTAGAATTTTTTGAAATTTTTATTGACAACTAATATTATTTCAGTTTAATAATTGAATTAAAAATTTTTTTAACTCTTTACATACAATTGTATACCCTGTTGGTATAGCTATATACTATAGTAGTATCATATGTTAGTTAATATCTTTTGATTGTATTAGCTACATTTAATTGGTACACAATTTGATTTTTCTTTAGTAATAATATAAAAAAAAGAATAATAAAAAATAGTGAAAACAGTAAATGAAATTAGATTATGAAGAGAAAAAGAATATAAAAAAAAAAAGTTAAATGAAATTAGAAAAGAAAAAATAAGTAGAAAACGAGAAAAAAGAAAAGGAGAACAACAACAACAACAACTACCCAGTAAAATCCCACATAGTGGGGTCTGGGGAGTGTAATGTGTACGCAGACCTTACCCCTGCCTCGATAGGGGCCGAGAGGCTGTTTGCGATAGACCCTCGGCTCAAAAAGACGAAAATAAAGTAAAAAAAAAAAGAGGAGAGAATTCATTAGTAACTCCAATAGAAACCGTAATAGTAACATACACATAAAAACCGAAAGATGAATGACATACAATAACAGTAACCATTATCTAAGGCCCGGGGCTAAGACAAACAACAAGAATAGTGTGGGTCCAACATAAATTGCAAGCCATCTAAGACCAACCCTAATCCAACCCCGCCTCACCCCCGGAATGAAGTAAGGAAAATTTTACTACCCCTATCCTACAACCCTAATGTTTGACCTCCAGGCCTTCCTATCAAGGGCCATGTCTCCGGAAATGTGCAGTCGTGTCATGTCCTGCCTGATCACCTTTCCCCAATACTTCTTAGTTCTCCCGCTACCTCTTCTCGTACCCACCACGGCCAACCGATCACACCTTCTCACCAGTGCATCGATTCTTCTCCTCTACACGTGCCCGAACCATCTAAGCCTCGCTTCCCGCATCTTGCCATCCACAGGGGCGACGCCCACCTTCTTCCGAATATCTTCATTCCTAATCTTGTCTATCCTAGTGTGCCCGCACATCCACCTCAGCATCCGCATCTCTGCTACTTTTATCCTCTGGATATGGGAGTTCTTAACCGGCCAACACTCTGCCCCATACAACATGGTCGGTCTAACTACAGCTCTATAATACTTACCTTTGAGTATCGGTGGCACTTTATTGTCACACAAGACTCCATATGCAATCCTCCATTTCATCCAGCCCGCCCCTATGCGGTGAGTGGCGTCCTCGTCTATCTCTCTGTCCCCCTGAATCATCGACCCAAGGTACTTGAAGCTATTTCTCTTGGGGATGACCTGTGGCCCAAGCCTCACGTCCCCGCATACATCCCTTGACTCAGCGCTAAACTTGCATTCCAGGTACTCTGTCTTATACCTGTTCAATTTGAAACCCTTAGACTCGAGAGTCTATCTCCATACCTCCAATCTCTCGTTAACACCAGCCCTCGCCTCGTCAATTAGAACTATGTCGTTAGCAAATGACATACACCATGGCACCTCCCCATGAATATGGTGTGTCAAAGCATCCATCACCAAGGCAAATAAGAACGGGCTAAGCGCTGAGCCTTGGTTTAATCCCATAACAACCGGGAAATGCTCTGAGTCGTCTCCCACCGTCCTAACGTTAGTCTTAGCTCCATCATACATGTCCTCGATCGCTCGTATGTAGGATACCGACATGCCCTTCGCCTCAAGATATCTCTAGAGCACCTCCCTAGGAACCTTATCATACGTTTTCTCCAAGTCAATAAACACTATGTGCAGATCCTTCTTCTTATCCATGTACTGTTCCACCAACCATTTAATAAGGTGGATAGCTTCCGTAGTGGAGCGGCCCGGCATGAACCCAAACTGATTGTCGAATATAGACATCGTTTTCCTCACCCTCACCTCCACCGCCCTCTCCCAAACTTTCATGGTATGACTAAGTAACTTGATACCCCTATAATTGTTACAATACTGGATATCACCTTTGTTCTTGTACAACGGTACCACTATACTCGAC